>NC_045571.1:6136656-6748588 GCF_009819795.1 Aythya fuligula
CCAGGTTTCGCCCTGCAGAGGGGTCAGCAGGTCAGCGGCAGATTCCCTCCCCTTGCAGCACAGCGCTCGCAGCCCACCCTGCCCCACCACCACTTCCTCACGCACCTCCTCTGGCTCTCAGCAAAATGCATCCCTCGCATCCCCGGTGGTCGGATGCCCACGGGATGCAGCTCTCCAGCTGGCACGGCCATCCTGCAGGTATCCCCCCTCACGGGCCACCCAGGGAGCAGCAGCACTTGCACAGCAGCACGAGCAGGGAGCAGGAGCTCCATGAACATCTGTGCTGGGTCCAGCCCTCGGCCGATGTTTGGGAATGAGCACAGCAACCCTGTCATATTTTCCCAATGTCCCTAGACTCTTTTGAGGGGTCTGGTCCAGCTGTCTCAATTGCAATGCATTGCTGCTACTGATTGGCACAGAGGATGGCATGAGAGTAATACTAACCAGGTATCGATGGGGTTTTTGTATGAAAGGCTTGTGTATTTGGCTTCCAGCAGAGCTTCTGAGGGTGTTTCCTTCCTGCACTGCTTCCTTGCTGTTTCCTTGGCATGTCCCTTTTTAAGGTGTCTTTCTGCCTAGAACCGTGGTGCCATCAGTCTCGACAGCTCTATCACCTTAGTGGTGGGATTTTTTTATGTAGACTTAAAAACATCTATGACATAGCCTGTGCTGATTTCCCTTGCACAGGCTCTTAACTAACCTTGTGGTCACACCACAGCTGTCAGTGGTTTCCATCCTTTGTGGGCTGTAGACTTTTGGGTTCAGCTGAAGGTCCTTTGCTGTGCCCCCTGGTATCAGATGAGAAATATTCAAACATGAAAAAATTAAATAAATAATAAAAAAAGAAATCCTACACTCACCTTTTCCTTTGCTTTCCTAGAGCCGCTGCAATAGAAGGATTCCATTTGGATCCTCTGCTGGTGTCCCCGCTGTGTCTCCTCAAGCACAGGATAGCTCAGTGCTATCTGGGCCCCAGCTCTGGGGCCAGATCCTGCCTTGGCCAGCTCTGGACCAGGTTTCTCGAGGGGGTGTGGGCCAGGGCAGACTGCTTTACAGACCAAACTAAAGCTGAGCAGTGCCCTGGGTTGCAACAAATCCCGTCCCAAGGGAAAGCGCATCCCCGGGGCAAGGAAAGCCCCTGTCCCAGCCAGGCCGGAGCACAGCTTGCCAAGATGCCTCCTCCAGGCCAGGGCAGGAGCTCGTGGGGCCAGGACCCAGGCGCTGACAAGGGCTCAGCCTCGTGGCACTTGAGAGAAGAGCAGAAAAGCTTTTCTGCTTGCCTTAGCCCCCGCCTGGGACGCACCAAGCCGTGGTGCTCGGAGGTGCCCGCAGCACCCTCCCGGTGAGGTTACGTGGTCCGAGAGAGGACAGGGGCAGCACGCGTCCCCTTTCAAGGGGTCTGGGGGGGCTCTGCAGGCCAACAAGGGCACCAGCGGTGGGAAAAGCACCGTCAGAGGCGGCAGAACTAAACCAGGTAAGGAACCAAGATCTTTCTGGCTGGATAGGACACAGGGGGAATGACTTAAAACTAAAAGAGGTTAGGGTTAGATGAGGTACAAGGAAGAAATTCTTTGCTCTGAGCGCAGTGCGGCCCTGGCCAGCCAGCCACATTTTTGTCATCATCCCCCGTTCCTCTCCTGATCCTCTGGCTCCCCCTCCTGCCCGCATCCCGTCCCTGCTGTGGGTTTTGGGAACTGCACGGGGCTTATTTCCCATAGCCAGAGACCACGCCACTGTAAGAGGGAGAACGTGTGTGCTTTTATTTGTAGCAAGAGACATGAAAAACTAGTTTCCTCAAATGATTTGTAGACACTCAAAACAGTTCAAAAATATATTTTTTTCTGTAACAGTTCAAAAATGTATTTTTTTCTGTATCATTTGGCTTCCCTGAACGCTTGCAAGCATAGCAATCACTCCCACCGTGGGGCATGATTTCACCCTCTCCTGGATGAGCTTCCACTCTCCCAAGAGGTATCTCCATAGGGATAATGCTGAGGACAATGCAACCTCTGGCTTTTCCAGTGCTAAATTGTCAGAAACTACCTGAAAATCACAAAAAGAAGATAAAAAAAACACCTGCAGGAACAGAACAGCGAAGAACGCACAGCCTGAAGCCCCCCAACTCTCTCCTTGAAGCTCACAGCCGGGAGAGGTCCCCAAGCCACCAGTGCAGAGGAGCGAGCACGGGGCCCCCAAACTGCCCAACCTGCGGAGCTGCTGGGGACGGGCTCAGCCAGCTGGGGCTGCCAGACAGCTCAGAGCTGTTATTTTTGACTCGGGATGGGGTTTCCCGTCCTTGGGGCACCGTATCCCGGTCCTCGCCCTCCTTCTGTTAACACCCTGCTGCTTGCACGAGTCACCTGAGAGCGAGCAAGCCTCAGGGAGGCTGCAAAACCACGCATTTCCCAGCAGCCTCTCGAGCACTTTGGGGAATTTAAATCAAACAAACAACAACAACTCTGTAAACATTACGGAGCACGTTTCAGGTCTGCGCGCCATCCCCGTCTGCTCCACCCCAGAGGCTGCCAGATTGATGAACCAATCTGGAAAACTTTACTGGAAGCCAGCGTCTGAGCCGCAGAGGTGCTTTGGGGACGCTGAGTGTTCCTCCTCTGGGAGAGACCCTGCTCTGCTCTGATTTTTGGGCTGCTTCTGCAGCAGGAGACACCAGGAATGACTCCAGGCCAGCCCAGAAAAGCTCCAGCATCCCTCAGCACCCGAGCACAGCACACGGGGATGAAGGCTTCTTACCTGGAGCTATCGTCTCGGCTGCTCCTCAACCTGCACCAGACGAAGATCCCTGAGGACAAACATTGCCTCTGTTAAACACCCCAGGGATGAAGATGCTCAACGCGTGGCAAGGAGCCTCAAGCCTGGAGGCTTTTTCACCACCCGCACAGAGCTTCCTATTTTAAGCCACCAGACTCTCTCCTTGGGCCCCAACTTGGGTGCATCCCTGCTTTTTTTTTTTTTTTTTTTTTTCCCCTCCCAATTTGTAGCCAGCAATCTGCGCAGTCAAACTGCTGTCATCCTGGAGATAGATTAGCTTGGAAAAAGCGCTCCAAACAAGGAAGAGAAGCAAGGCCACAAGGCAAGGACACGCGCTTGCCTTCTGCAGGCAGAAAACCCCAGCGGGCTGCACTGGGGGGCAAAACTGCTCCCACCCCAGCAGGGATATGAGGGGTCCAGAAGCATCCGTGGGACTGACCCGGGCAGGGACAGCGAGAGGATCTGCATCCAGCTCTGGGTGTGGGAAGCCTGCTCAGAGCAAACTCTGCTCCCGAGGCTGGGGCAGGGGGGCGAGGCAGTGCACGGTGCCTGCCACGGTGCCCATCGGTGGTGCAGCAGAGCCCAAAATGCCAGGGGAAGCTGGTCCCAGCACTCACCTGCCAGCAAGCCGATGCTAATGAACACCAGGATGATGGGTAAAAATGCCTTGTTGTTGCCTGAAAAAGAATCAAATCCCAGAATTTTGCCCCCACAGAGAAAAAAAACTCCTGCTAACAGGTAGTGTGGCACAAGGACATGAGGACACAAGTCCTCAGTGGAGCTCTGCTGTTCCCACTCCTCATCTCAGACTGTGCTGGGAAGCCACAAGACCTCCGGGAACAGCACCAGAGCGAACATTTTGGGGCCATCCCCAGCTTTCCATTCCTGTGCCCAGGGAAGAAAACCCCACTTACTGTGGACGCGCAGCAGGAAGGAGGTTTCGTTGTGGCTGACCGCGTTGCTGATTATGCACGTGTAGTAGCCGGTGTCGTTCATCAGGGCTCGGTGGATCTCCAGCGTGTTGTTGTGGATGAACTGGAGGCCGTTGCTCTCCATCAGCAGCTTCCCGTTCCTCTTCCACCAGTACATGTCCACCTGCCCCTCCAGCACGTTGCAGTACAGCTTGGTGTCGCCTCCCACCTCCACGAACGAGTTGCCCAGGATTTCTGGCTCGGAGAGCGGCTCTGCGCAGATGGAGCACCCGTCGGCACTGACACCCCCGCCTCGAGGGTGCCAGCACCCGGGCAGCAGCTCCAGCTCCCCGGCTGCGGCGCAGGGTTTGGCACTCACCGACCACGCGCAGCTCCAACCAGCCCGTGGCCTCCGACTCGGAGCGGAAGCGGTAGAACCCCCCGTCCCACCAGCGCAGCACCAGCTGCAGCGAGAAGTCCATCTCGCTGAGCCTGGCGTGGCCCACGTAGGCGCGGGAGATCTCGGCCGACTTGTTGGGAACGAACGTGGCGATGAGCTCCTTGCGCGCGCCGGACTCGTACTCCCAGGACGCCGTGGTGCCGGCTGCCCTCGGCTCGACGCTGAAGAGCACAGTGCAGCCCCTGGCCGAGACCAGGACCTCGGACACCGGCTTCAGGTCGGCAGAGTAGCACGGGAAGAGCGTGCGGGCTGGAAGGGAGGAACGCAGCGCGGGGCTAGCGGGACGCACCGGCATCCAGCAGGCAGCTGGGCAGGGAGAGCCGCCCTGGCTCGGCTCCCGCGCAAGCGGCGGTGCTGGGGACGGGATTATTTTTTGGGGGGGCTCTCGGTGGGGCTTTAAGCAGCACCACGGAGAAGCAGGAGGCTGGGAAGGCGCTGCCTTCATCTCCCTGAATGCCTGCACTGCTTCGCTTCGCAGCCGGCTTCTGCCTGAGGAGTTTCCAAGCGTGGGTACGGCTGCGAGAGCCGCCTGCTCCTGGCCCTGCTCTATGGGGGGGGCTTGGAAGCAAAGGAGCCCCAGGGAGTCGCACCTGGAGCCAGGGCAGCCCCCTCCCAACCACCCATTTGCTCCCCAAAATGTTTGTTGAGGTGCTCCTGAGGCTGCGAGCATGCAGCAGGGGCTTTGGGGTGGGAAAAGCAGCCGGGAGAAGCTCCCTGGTGGAGGGGGGAGCCTGCACCACCCTGCCCAGCACCACCACCACCGCCACCGCCCCCAGCCCCAGGACTTGCCTATGACAGCCAGGCCGGCCGCTGGGCCTGTCCCGGCGGAGGCCAGGAGGACGAGGAGGGGAAGGGCGAGCATGGCAGACCTGGGGCGCAGCGCGGCCTGCAGCAGGGCTGGGGCTGGGACCGGGATCGGCACCGGGTGCCACCGCCTCCTGTCACCGTCACTCAGGCCCCGACACGCGGCTGGGCTCGGCACGGGGCACCAGGACGCCGGGCACGACTCGCACCGGGAGCTGTGGTTGCAGCAGGCTCGGGGAGCTCTGCGGCTGCAAAAGCAGCCCAGGCTGGATATAACGTCGTGTGCCTTAGAGATCTGTCTTACCGTTATTTAACATCTGGAGGTGAAGCCACGTCTCCTCCTCCAGCCCTGCTGCCCAGGCTGAAGCTCCACATGTGAAGAGCTGCGATGTCTTAAGTCACTGTGGCCCCCCAAGAGCTCAATTCCCCCAAAAGATGCACCAGTTTCTCCCAGCACACCAGATTCTCCTGGCACATTTTCCCCCTGCTAAACCCCTCGTGGGAAATCAGAGCTACACCAATAACCACGTGTAACCTGCTGCCAACCGGGCAAAGGTGAAAGCAGTTAGGAGTTCAAGAGAAACCTTCACCACTCCGGGCTGTGGGACCACCACTCGGTGTTTTTTCCATCTCCATTTCTCGCGCCCCCAGCATTGGGGGGTGCAGGGAGAGCAGGGTCCACCCCATGCCGAGCATCCAGCCCCCCCCAGGGCAGGTGAGGCAGGGCAGAGCCCTGGGGGAGGCACAGAAGGACAGGGGCAGGGCTCTCAGGTGATGCAGAAATACAGAGAGAGCTCCAAAAGGAGAGCCCCACTGCAAATTTTGTAGCACGCAGCACTGAACGCCCCCAGGATCGAGTGTTTTCCCACTGCCCCAACCCACAATAGGGATGCAAGGACATGGGGGTGGAAGCAGTGCGTAGAGGGGGCTTGAGGGGTCAGGCAGGAACCTCTCACCCTCACCTACTCTTTCCCACTCCCTCAGGGCTGAATCTGGAAAAAAAAGGGAAGAAACAAGCGCAGGAGCCACAGCAGGGCACCTGCTACCAGTTCAGGGAGAACTGGGGCTGAATGAATCAGTTGGAGGAAACGAGGAGGAATGGTTGTCTGACAAAAACCTTAAAAGGATGAGCTGGGAGCTCCCCAAGTCCTCCAGGAGAGGGGAAGCGAGCTGGCAGAACCCAGGAGCTCAGCTACAGCTGATAAAGAGGCAGCCCCTGGACTGTAAGCCCAAAACAGGAGCTTTTGAGCCCGGAGGGGCTGCGCATGGGGAAGGTGGAAGAGCCCAGAGGCAACAGGAGGGGCTCGAGGCTGTCCTGGTCCCCCCACACACCGCTGTGCTCTGGCCCTGCAGCCACAAGGATGCTCCTGCAGCCAGCGCTGCCCAGCCTCACGACATCCCCATCCCGGCTGAGCGCACGCTCTCGTCCCCCAGCCGTGGTCGGGGCCACACCAGCAGCAGCCAGCTTGGTAATTAAACGTTTAATTGGACATCCGGGTAGGACCGCAGCTGGCCAAGCAGCAGGTTACCCGCTGCTCTGCTTGGCCGCCAGTCTCTTGTCTCTCTCCTCGGCGATGGTCAGCCGGATGCCCTTTCCACGGGGCAGGGAGATCCACGGCTTGTTGCCCTGCAGCGAAGCAGAAGTCACGTCACACCGAGAAGCACAGACCGCAGCACGAGCCAGCCCCCGCGGGGATGGAATTCACCCAGCAGGAGACCCCGAGGAAGCCGTGGCGTACGGTCAGGCCTCTTTCTTCCACATCTCATGGGGCTCCCTCCTGAAAACATCCCCACCCACCCCTTCCGAGTTTATTTGCGCTTTCCCATCCCAGAGCGGTCAGCCTGAAGCTGTCAGAACCACGGGAGCAGAGCTGGAGCTTTGCTCCGTGTGCCCACGACTCCCGGCTTCAGCCCACAGCCCCCCAAAACCAGGAGAGGGCCCACCCACCTCCAGCCCGTGCTCGCTTACCTTGCCAATCACAAAAATGTTCGAGAGCCTGGTGGCAAAGCTGTTGCCGTTGGCGTCCTTCACGTGAACCACGTCGAACGAGCCGGGGTGCCTCTCCCGGTTGGTGATCACCCCAATACGGCCCAAGTTGGCGCCACCAGTCACCATGCACAGGTTACCTAGGGTGGGGGGGAGGCGGCTGTGACAAGAGCTCGTGCCGGCTGCTGAGCTGAAGCCCTTCTGCCGGGAGGAGGAGGGCAGGGACAGAGCCGCACAGCCCACGGGGCAGCCCGCAGAGCAGCCGGGCACCTCACGACATCCCCCGCCAACATCCCCCAAGAATCCCGGCACAGCTCGAGGAGCCCAACAGCTCTGCGGTCCCAAAATATTCCCCAACACATTCCCCGCACAACACGGAGCCAGCCTCGAGCACCTGCTTCAGGTCAAAGATCCCTGATGGTTGTGTTTTACCCTCACAGTGCTCTTCGCTCTCCAAGAGCCCAGTGTTTTCGCAGGGAATTCGAGACCCACCTGTGTCAAACTTGATGAAATCCGTGATCTTGCCAGTCTCCAGGTCAATCTGGATCGTGTCGTTCACCTTGATGAGGGGGTCCGGGTAGCGGATGGTGCGGGCATCGTGGGTCACCAGGTGAGGGATTCCTTTGGTGCCCACGAAGATCTTCCTCACCTTGCACAGCTTGTACTGCAAACAAAACCCAGCGCTGCTCAGACGAGGCACCCCAGCCTTCAGCCTCCCTACAAACGCTGCGTTTCCCTACAAAATCTTACACCCAGGCATTTTGCCTCATTTTGCCCTGCAGCCTGTGGCCATACAGCAGAGGCTGCCTTCTCCCAGACCCATATCCCTCCTCCAGAGCTTTCTGGCTGCCTTTAACCTCAGCTCCAGGCAGCCCCAAGCCCCCTGTGCTCTGCCCCTACACCACAAGCGAAGCTCCCGGTGAAGGTAACGTCGCCCATGCTGACAGCGAGCACAGCAAGCAGCAGAGCACGCACCTGCAGACCCGTCTGGGAGCTGCCCTCGCGGCACACCAGCAGGTTTTCCCCCCTCAAAGGCTTCGTGCCCCAACCCAGAAGGCCCCGATCCTCTCAGGGGTGGCAAGGACTCGGCGCTCAGAGCCGCCAGCTCCTGTTCAGGAGATGCCAGGGAGGAAGCAGTGCCCCCAGGAACACCCGGCTGGGCCCGCGCGGGCACCAAGCTTTAGCCCCTCACCTTGGCCTCTTCAGCTGTGATGCGGTGAACGGCAAACCGGCCCTTGGTGTCGTACACCAAGCGGAAGTGCTCGCCCGTCTTCTCGATGCTGATGACATCTGATTTCAGAGAGAGAGTGAGAAAACCAGCAGCTGTTAGTGCCTACGTTATCCAACACTCACTTGCTCAGCACAAAACTCACCATTTAATAGACCTGAAGACAGCTGAATGACACTCGTTATCACCAAAAAAGCACCTCGCCCCCAAATCCCTCTGGCCCCACAGGACATTCCCCCCACCATGGCCCGAGGCGCCTGCCCCGACCCTCCCCGCTCACCCATGAAGCCCGCAGGGTAGGTGATGTCCGTGCGAACTTTGCCGTCGATCTTGATGAACCTCTGCATGCAAATCTTCTTCACCTCATCGCCGGTCAGGGCGTACTTCAGCCTGTTCCTCAGGAAGATGATGAGCGGGAGGCACTCCCGCAGCTTGTGAGGGCCCGTCGACGGACGGGGCGCCTGCAGGAGACGAGCCTTGGGCAGGGGAGCCCCAAGAGGGGAGCCCCAGGACCCCAATAACTCTCACAGCGACACCCTAGGGCAGCTGCAGGAGGTTTTCCTGGCTTGTACAGCCTCACAGGGCGCTCCCCTCACCACAAACCCACCCCAAACCCATCAGGGAAGGAAAAACCCTCCAAGATACCGGCCCAACCACCGCTACCACCACCGAGCCGTGTCCCCAAGCACGCCCACCCTCTCCTCGCACACCCCCGGGGACGGTGACCCCCCCACCTCCCTGAGCAGCCCGTCCCACTACCTGAATGCTCCTTCCGAGCAGAAACACCTCCTCAATTCCCATCCTGAGCAACCTGAACCCCCCCACACAACCCCCACCTCCCTCCCAGGGACAGGGAAACCTCCCCCCGGCCTCCCCCGACCCCTCCCCGGCCCATTACTCACGAAGACGCCGGTCAGCTTGTCCAGCATCCAGTGCTTGGGCGCCGCCACACGCTTCAGGTGCTTCTTGGGGCCGCGGGCCTGCGGGCGGGACGCGCCGGGGCCGCCTCAGCTCGGGGCCTCCTCATCCCGCACCCCCGGGGCCGCCTCATCCCGCCTCCCGCCGCCGCCATTCCCCCTCCCGAGCGTTCCCCAGGCTCCCGCCCTCCCTCCCGGGGTCTCCCGTGCCGGCGGGGGCGGCCCCGGGCCGCGGATGGCGGCGGATGGCGGCGGGGAGCGGCGGCGCCGCGGACTCACCATGGCTGCGCTCGGGCGGGAAAGGGGCGGGGAAGGCGGCGGGGGGAGGATGTGGGAGGGGGGGAGGGGGGCGCGGCCGCCTCGCTGAGGGGCGCCCCCTGGCGGCCGGGAGGACCCCGAGCAGCGCCCGCGGCCCACCTCAAGGGGGGGTCTCTGGGTGACCCCATCCAGGCTGGGACGCCCCCCATGTGCCCCCCATCCAGGCTGAGACCTCCCCATGTGCCCCCCCATCCACTCTTGGAGCCCCCCATGTGCCCCCCATCCAGGCTGGGAGCCCCCCATCTCCCCCCCATCCAAGCTGGAATCCCCTCATGTTCCCCCCATGAAGGCTGAGACCCCCCCATGTGTCCCCCAACCAGGCTGGGAGCCCCTCATGTGTCCCCCATCCAGGCTGGGAGCCCCTCATGTGCCCCCCATCCAGGCTGGGAGCCCCCCTTGTCCCCCTCATGTGTCCCCCATCCAGGCTGAGACCTCCCCATATCCACCCCCATCCAGACTGGGAGCCCCTCATGTGCCCCCCCATCCAGTCTTGGAGCCCCCCATGTGCCCCCCATCCAGGCTGGGACGCCCCCATGTCCCCCCCCCATCCACTCTTGGAGCACCTCATGTGCCCCCCATCTAGGCTGGGAGCCCCCCATGTGCCCCCTATTTAGGCTGAGACCTCCCCATGTGCCCCCCCATCCACTCTTGGAGCCCCCCATGTGTCCCCCATCCAGGCTGGGACCCCCCTATGTGTCCCCCATCTAGGCTGAGAACTCCCCATGTGCCCCCCATGCAGGCTGGGAGCCCCCCATTCCCCCTCCCATCAAGGCTGGGAGCTCCCCATGTTCCCCCCCATGGAGGCTGGGACCCCCCTATGTGCCCCCCATCCAGGCTGGTATCCCACATGCCCCCCCCCATCCAGGCTGGGACCACCCTATGTACCTCCCCATCCAGGCTGGGAGCCCCCCATGTCCCTTCCCCATCCATGCTTGAATCCCCCCACCCCGCCCCGTGCCCTCCCCAAAATAGCTGAGACCCTCTATGTCCCTCCTCATCCAGGCTGGGATCCCCCACATCCCCTCCCCATCCCGGCTGGGACCCCCCCTGTCCCCCCCATCTCTGCTGGGACCCCCCCAAGCATCCTCCCGCATAAAAGCTGGGACCCTGCTCAGATCCTTTTTCCTGATTTTTTTTTTCCATCCCTGCAGCCAGCGAGGGGGAGCCAGGCGACAACAGCTCCTGCCTCGACCCATTTTTTTTTTTTCTATGAAAAGGAGCAAATCTCACAGAGATTTGCCAACAGGGCCAGCTCCAAGGGGGTGTCAGCATCCAGCCCCCCATCCCTGCCGCAGTTCCTGCTCTTTGTAGCTGGGAAAAACAAGAGACCGAAACAAAAGCCCGGCCGCCTAGGACCCCTTCATCTGTGCTATTTATTCCAGCACAAGCTAATTAAAGCAAACAGGAAATCTGCTTTCCCACAACAAGCGGATGTTGCTTAAAAATAAAATAAAAAGAATCCGCAAAAATAAAAACTTCCCGGGCCAGGTGATCCCCCCCCCCCACGGGTTTTTGGGTGCTGGCACGGTAGGGTGGACACAGGACGAAAGGAAAAGGGCTGGAGTATTTCAAATACTTTATTTAGGGGAAAAAAATGCCCACCAGTTAAAAACACAGCTTGCAGTGGCCCCTCTTTTAAAAAACATTAGAACCAGTAGTGAGAATAAACTCTGTCGTGTTAAAAAAGGGAAGAGAAAGGAGCAAGGAAGGCGCTGCTGGCACGGGAAACCTGGGGCCAGAGGGCTCGTGCTCCTGCCCACGGCGAGCCCTGGTACGCAGCAGGCTTTTCTTTTTTTTTCTTGAAAAAGAGAAACGAATCCACCAATGAACCAACAGTAGTTTCTTCCAAATCCCCTCTGCAGCCGCTAACGCCGGCAGCCGCTCCCGTAAACGTGTCCCCTCCCGTGGGGAAATGCTCTGGGGGAAACCCGCGCCTTCCTACACCACGTGCTTCAGATTCCCTGCAGAGAAAGATGCACAGAAGGGTGAGCCCGACTGTCCCCGATCCCACTCGCTGCGTGGCACTGCTTTATTTTCTGTTCTTTGGGCTCATCTGATCAGCACTGCCTGCCCTGGGTGGGTTTTTTTTGGGGGGCAGGAGAATGCAGAAGGGGTGCCAGGGCGTGCCACGCAGCCACGGCTCTCCCTGTCTGACACTGACAGGGAGGCAGGAGGGCATGAATTCCCCAAAACGTTGGTTGCAGACAAGTTGTACCCCTCGCGTCCGTCAGCTGATGCCTTCCTGCTGCTGTGACAGCCTGACGAGGTCTGACAGCAAGAGAGAGGGGTCCTAGTTAAGCTGTGATTGCCTCAGGAGCCCGTAAACCAAGAAAAGACGCTGCTCGTTTGCGAGCTGCTTCCATCTGCTCGGAGCAACAGAGCTGCCCTGGCATCAAAGGATGGGAACTCCACTCTGAGCACTGCCTCGGAGAAAAAACTTGCTGCAGGGCTGAGCGTGCCATGGATGTTTTTGCATTGCCGGGTAACTCCTGCAGTGAAAATCTCTTATTTTTTCACCTAAAGGAAGCTTTCACCTAAAAGACATCTCTCTCGTTTCACCCTTGGGAACTGCAGCAAGCTCTGAGGGTTTATCAAACTGCTGGTGGGCACCCCCAGGTGAAGATGTGCTGCTTGCAGAGATGGAGCAAGCTTTGTCTTGGAAAAGAAATGGTGGCAGTGACACAGGTCTGTGAAACCACAGATGGGCACTGGGAAGGCGCCTAGGCGCTGGTTACTGGCTGCTTCTCATCCTACAACAAGTCAGCGCTCAGCGAAAATCCCCAACACCAAGTTTTATGCAAAAGAAAGTGCTTCTTCCACGTGCCAACCACGACACTTGCTGTTACGCTGTGTGCTGGCACCCAAAGTCTGGATAAACCTGGGAAACAAATGGAGGAATGGATGGAGGACAGGCTCCTCGCTGGATCTGTAACGTGCAACCAGCAACAGCGCCGAGAGCTTAGGAAGCCCCAAAACCACTGAACCCAAAAAGCTGGGAAGGACACCAGGAAAAGGCAGCAGAAAAGCAGCAGCCATGCTTCTGATAGAAATGGAAATTTAAGGACTCATTTACTGTATGTTCACAGAGGCACCTCCTGAGCCTGCCTTCCCGTGGGGAGCATCCAGTGATGTTTTTATTAGACATGACATGCCTAATTGTCTATGAAAGGCAATAAAATAAATGGAGTTTACCTTTCCAGTCAGCAAGGAAGACTCCAGCGAGCCCAAAGTCCTCCCTAAAAGGACCCCTAAGCCCGAAGCAGGAGGGTCAGCTTGAGCTGGACGACTCACCTTTGATCAAGTTGAGAATTTCTTGAATTCTCTGTGGCTCATTGCGGTCTGGCCGGCAGCTGGGCGTGATCTCCAGCACGTAGTCAGGACCGTACTCCGTGAAGAACTGCAGGAAGAAGAGAGGAGAGTCACCAGAGGGGTCCCGGGATGGCTGAGGCTGGAGGAGGGCTCCCAGGGGCACCTGTCTGTAACAAGGCAAAACTTATCCTCTCCTTCCAGGGAGCACATTTAACCCTGTTAATGTGAGCTTTCTGGGGGAGCTAAATAAAGCTAACGAGACTTTATAATCCCTCAACTGTCTCCCTGAGCACGCCCAAGAAGATGGAGCACGACCACGCACGAGCACCATGGACCAGTAAAGCCGTCCAAAGCCAACATGCTCCATCTGCCTCGGCCAGCAGGCGTTCAGAGGCTCCTTCTGCAGCACATCATGAAATAATGCGATGGAGGAGGAGGGAGGGGACAGATAACTGCATCAGCTGAAGGAAAACAAAAGCGATCCTTCGATGTTCTTGTCAAGACAGCCGGTTTCGGAAGTTGTTGATCTTGGTTCTGGTTCAAGAGCTCCAAACACAGACCAGCGCTGATGGGAAGATGCAAGAAAAAAAATTTAAAACCAATAAGGGAAATCCTCTGAAAAAAACTGCAAGCATCAGCCCGTGTATCTGGGCTTAAGGGTATTTGTGGACACAAACTGCTTAATGCATTTCAAAACAGGATTACAAGCTTCAATGAAAAATAGCAGCTGGAGCCACTAACGAGGCTAGGAACGGAGCTCTTGATCTCCTGCCAGAGGACAGGGGCTCCCACCCTTCTGGGAGAGGCACAAGCATCACACCCGGCCTTCCTGGCTGCGAAGCACCCACGGGCACACACAGGCAGGGCAGGCAGCTTGTGCCTTGCTCCAGTGCGAGCTGCGAGGCTGCAGGGGGCACATCCAGGGGCAACATGACAGCCCAAAATTTCACCTTCAGCTGCAAGCCAGTCCCAGCCCCCTGCAGGCTCTGTAGCCTACAAGTTCCCACCATGGTTTTGGGGAAAAGTCATGCTCATTTGGAGGCGTACGCCAACCTAAGGGCCATGCCTGGAGGTCCTTCACCTGGTGCTGTTTGAACACTTCACTGCTTCTGTTTGGTCGAAGAGCAGCCTCGTCCTTGGGGCTCTGCACCCCCCTGAATTGCTTGGCCACTTTCTCCATGCCACAGGAGAGAAATGCAGGTTCCCCGAAGGCAGGCTGCTGCCCCACACTTAATGAGATGAATGCCACCATCTTCCGGCCAGTTTTAGATCCAGAACCGTTCAATTCACGTACCGAAGCTGTTTCTTATTACCAAGATTACTTTATTACCTCTGATGAAGGACGTGGCCACAGGCTCTGAACAATCAGACAACCTATCATGCTCCTGCGTCTCTGCGTATTCTTTCTGAACCCGAAGCAGATCAGAGAGGATTTCTAAATTGCTCCTGTCTCAGCTCCACCCAGCTCTGTTTTCCCAGGACCTTTCTGGCCGTGCTGAGCCACTTCACCTGGCACCCAGTAAGTGCTGCAGTTACGCTCCTGATCCCCACCAGCAGCCTTGGGGCTAACATCACCACCCGGATAGGATTCTTAGTAAATCTTCTTGGAAATATAGAGTCGAGATGCACTTGTGCATGGCAGGGACTTGGTTTGATCACACACATTCTCCTCCCGGTGGCACCAGTGACACCAAGTGACTGCTTCACTCCAGGCAGCCCATGTTTTCCCTGGCTCCAGCTCGTTCCTCTTCAGGAGCTGCAGCACAGCTCCACGAGGCCGACTGGGCTGCTCTCCAGGAGAGTGTTCCTCCAGGAGGGTGATTCCTGAGCAGCTCATCTCGTCTCCGGAAACGAAAAATCACAAGCACCATTACACTGCAAGGGGAGCCCAACTTGGCTGGCCAGCAGTGGCGCCAGAAGTCGCAGCCAGCTCAGCTCTGTAGCCCAAGCGTCGGCTGTCCCAAAAGAGGATAAATATTCCTTTGAGAAGGAGCAGCCAGAGCACACAGGAGCCCATTGTGCACCTTGTGACATCCCGCACGCAACTCATTGCTCAGTTTTAAAACCTGTTTCTGGTTAAAGGATCGCATCTAAGCGGGACGACTCCCAAAAAGCGTCTCGTATCTGCAAGCACCAATGTCCATGACGACGTATTTTCAGCTTAAACCCACTCATACGCTTTAGTTCCTCGTGCATACTGGTCTGTGAGATCCTCAGACAAATCAGAACGTAATTCTCCTCCGCAGTCACTGCAGACTAAAACGTAGAGCCTTGAGAAAGCTCTGGCTCCTTCCTGGCACATCCTGAAGGACTCTTTGAGCCCGCAGGTGACTCCACCTCCCCACCCCCTGTGTAATTACCTGAGGGTTGACTTTACTGGCTTCTCAGATCCCTTCCAAAAAGCTGTGGACAGCCCTAGGTTTGGGGAACAAGCACCCACTGTGCTGCTCGGACAGTGCGTTATTGTTGCAGGAGCCTCTCTCAACAAAACAGCACTGAGCAGCCAGGGTGCCGCTCGCGTTAGGTGGAGTGACTCCGCTCCTGGGCAAGGAGCAGGGAGGGTTTGGCAAACCTTACCTCGTGATCAGGGATCTCCGAGGACAGCGTTCTCCCAAGGATAACCCCAGTCAAGTATGTCCAGCAGCGGGCCGTGTTGGCAAGGTTATAGCCTCCTGTCTCCAGCAAGAATTACGATTTTGGAAGGGGAAAGATGGGGGAGAAGGGAAAGAGCAGATTTTACTAGCAGGAACAAGCCACGGAAGCTCCTCCAGCCACCACTGCAGACCCAGCACAAGCCCATCTGTCTCTTGACAGCACAGAGGGGTTTTCATGGGTAACAGGGGTAGAAGTGCAAGGGAGGCAGCAGAGACAAGGAACTATTGCTTTTAAATGCCAGCCTTGGGCCCATAAAGCATGATCCACATGTCCAGCCGTTTGCTGGTGAGCTCTTCAGCACTGTCATGCTTGAGAGGACAAACACGAAGCTAATTAGTACGACGAGTGACAGCTTTACAAGTAAATGACGTTTCACAGGCAGTATGGGAGTAGTCACGTCCATCGTGACTGTGTACAACCTCACAAGGAAAAACCCTGGCTGAAGGCAACCCTGCCAGAGACTCTGAAAGAATTTCCCAGCAGACCGAAATAAGGAGAGAAAAACACTTTGACAAGAGAGGAAGGCTGTATTTTCCAAAGCTTCCTTCCCCTCGTTTTTTTTTTTTTTTGCCAAATACCATTTCTCCTCTCTTCCTCCAGTTTCCACCCCGAATGCTTCCGCACGCTGTGGTGCTGGGACACTCCTTCGGGATTTCCACTCACCTCCTCCCAGCACGAGGGTCGCCAGCTGCCACTGCAGGACGTACTTCAGGCACTTGCCCACTCCCTCGGGGGTCATGTTGAAGGAGCACATGGGGTCCCCGGCGATGGTGTCAGCTCCCAGCTGCAGCACCACCGCCTCCGGGTTGAAGGCGGCGTACACCTCCTTCAGCACACTGCGGGGAGAAATTGGGGGGGTGGGCATCAAAGCAGGCGTCTGACATCAGCTGCCCTGAGGACAGGGCAGGAATCCAACCCCAGGGGTCTTCCTAAGCATCTCCTGGATGGTTTGATGTCCAGGGAGATGCATCCCTGGGACAAAGAGCTCGCCCTTACCCAGCACTCACCCCAGAAACTTCACCAGCCGCTTGAAACCCCACCAAGGTGCCTGCAGGGCTGAAGCCATCAGGTCAGCAAGCACGGCGAGCTGAGGGCTGCCCTCACTGCTGAAACACAGGCGCCTCTGGGGAAAACTCGACCCTGCTGAGACCACATGCGTGGGCTGATTAATAGCTGAAACTAGCTGATTAATTACCTCTTTCAGCTATAATTAAGAGTGGCTTTATTATGCAAACTGCCACAACCGTTTAATGTAATTCAGATTTTTCTTTGTCTTTGGAGCAAAGCTAACGTCACTGAATTCCTCTAGATTATTCCTTACTTTCCTTTGCTGCACTCGTCGTGTTTCTCACACGTTGTGCTTTTTTTAATCTTCAAAAGGTTAGCATTTAATCTCCAGGTAAAGTCACCCACATCTTGTCAGAACCAGTTTGATTCATTACGTCAGGCAGTTTTGGAAGGCAATCAAGCAAATCAGCTACTCTTATGATTAGACAGACCCTTCATCATTTCCTCTTTTAATGGAAACACTACATGAGCAGCCAGGTTTACAGAAGGTTACTCTGGGTGGAAATGTGCCTTCGACACATCCCTACATGAGTTACAACTCTTGTACATCACAGAAACTCAGCATCCAGCTCTGGTGCTGCCAACCTCACTGCAGCTCTGAAACTTTTCATTCCTAGCTGTCTTTGTCTCCAAAATTTTAAAGACCTGTCAGATTTTCCAGAAGAAAAAAAAAAAGTAAAATCAGATTTTGGCCCCCCACTTCCACGCGGTAGTTATTGACAAATTATTAACAGCGTCTCCCTGGGAATTGCTCTGGGAATGCCTGTGCTGGCAGCACATCAGCAAGCTGAGCACAAGGAGCACGGCTCCTCTTGCCAGCAGGGGAGGCAGAACACAAGGAAATGCTCTGGGCAGTCTGCAGAAACCCCTGTCAGGAGGAGATGCGGCTCCAGGAGGCATGGTCAGCCACCCTACCTGCTGGCCAGGCCAGGACTCTTCCTCTTTGCTCACGAAACCTCAAAATCTCTTGGCAGATCTTGTATTTATACGTAGCTTGGAACCTAGGGCAGCTTTTGATGTCCTTCAACTCGTTACATGTGTGATGGGCTGATCCTGACTGGGCTCCTAACCCCTCTTTCTGCTCCTAAAGCTGTGCTGCTTTTTGGAAGCGTAGCCCCCAGCAAGACGAGGCACAAGCAGCCACAAGCAGCAGGAGGCACACAGCGTGACCACCCGAAGGGGCTCCAAGCCCTGAATGGTTTCAGCCCTCAGCTGTTACAGCTGAGAGCCAGATGTGAGACCGTGTCCTGCAGCCCTGCACTCAGGCTCACCTCGCCTAAAAGTGAACAAGCCCGGCAGTCCACTTTCAATGTGGCTAATAGCTCGTGGGGTTTGTCACAAATCAAGAGAGAGAAGGGCCCGTGGGGAGGCAGACATTCAGCCTTTCATTTCTCCATCACAGACAAAAGGAGCTTTGAAAATACTCCTAGTTCAGCCCCAAGCAGATATCTGATGGATGGCCAGGGTTCAGAGCATTTATTTGAAGAAAAAGCATGTAGCCCTAGCTCCACAGCTAAAAAGTACTTCTCCCTTCTCATCTTCGCCTTAAACACACCAGGCTGACCGGTGGCCAAGAGACCCTCGCACTCACACCTTTGTTTATTCATCTTGCCCAAAGATTTGAAGAAAACCTCTGAGACCTCTTGAGATCTGTGTTTGTTGTAATCAAAAACAGCAACAGGGGAAGGGGTGAGCCTTATCCAAGGAAGAACAGTAATTAAAAATAGTAAATAAGCAAAATCTGTGCAGTCTGTTCTCCAAAATCCCATCCAAGCAAACTGTATCAGAGCAAGAGGACTCACGTTTCACAGATCTGGTAATACTTCTCATCCTGAATGCCATCCTGAATAGGCACGTTCACGCTGTAATAGCGACCTTTCCCCAGGCCGACATCCGTCACATCGCCTGTGCCTGAAAATCAGAAACACCCAGGGGTTAACAAAAGGGAAAAGAGGCTCAGCAGCAAGAGAAACGTGTGGCATGTCTCAGGTGAGGGCAAAGCACCAGGCGTGTCCATGGGGAAGCTCCCTTACCACCACGAACACAGGAAGGTTTTGATGGGCCTGCTTCTAGCTGTCTGCCCTACCCTGCAATTAAGCTTTCAAGGGCAGCCCAGCAGTGGCTCTGCCACAAACAGAAAGGGGGAGATGTGTCAAATGCAGAGTTTCCCCCTCTTTCCTTCTTCTGGGTCAGAAGGGGGGAACATTTAGAGAGACACCTCTGCCGGTGAGGACAGGGTGTGCCTTTGCAGGGACCTCATCAATGAGTACAAATCAGTACAAACCTCGCCAGATCAACTTGCCTGGGAAAAATCCTGGCGAAAACTTGTGCAGAGAAACAGTCATAACTTTTGAGGTGAAGCTAAAGGCATCTTCAACCCCTGTCAGAAGAGGGAAAAGAAAAAAAAACTTTCAAGCATTTTCATTTGCGTAAGCAACAGAGTCTGAACGCACACCCGATAAACGTGGGCCAGTGAGCAGAGCAGGAATGAATGACCCAGAAACCCAGACGTGGCTTGGTAAATCCATCCTTCAGCAACAGGGATACGAATTCAAACGCAGCAGTGTTCACAACTGAGATGAATTTGGCTGGTCTCATGCTCATCAAAGCTGAACGGGTCGGTGCCCTGCCAGGCTGGGGAGGGAGCCTAGCAAGGATGCTTTGGCTGGAGCGTGGCTCTGATGAGAACCAGAGCTACTGGGCTCTCTTGCTTTTTCCCCAGCACTTCTGCAATCCCACACGCCGCTTCTTTCCCTTAAATATGGATTAAAATAGCGGGGGTGTGCAGGAAAAGAGTAGTTACAGGAAACTTAACAGAAACCAAATGGTGGGGCAGGGGTGGAACGGAGCAAAGCGAAACACCCCACGCAAGTTGGGAGAGCAGGAAATGCTAAGTGGTGTTGCAATAACGGCCCTGAAGCAGGGCGCACTCTCAGCAAGGCCCTCTCCGACTTGAGCTTTATAAAGTCAGTCCTTTTAAAGGCATCGTGCACTGCTGACTGCTTCTGCTTTGCTCTGGTGACATCAGAGAATCAAGCACCGTGAACTCTGCGGGGCCAGGCACGCAAACCCGGGGAAGTCCTCGCCAGAGAGCCCCTGGCAGAGGGGATAACTGCAGCGGGAGCTGGCCCTTCATGCAGCTCATTGCTTTAGGCACGAGAGTGCTGCCCAGAGCCTCACAGGAGGGCAACACGCTCGAATAACACCAAAATAATGAGCAGCACGGGGCAAACCCACAGAGCAGGACACGGCAGAACTGGATCGAGGGAATTCACACTGGAAGGGGACACAGCCACGGCTGCTACAGCAGGGAAAGCCTCACTGCCCCATCCCTTCCCTCAAGTCTGCAGGGCCTTACCATCCCCGTGATGCAAATCCAAGTCAATATAAAGGACTCGGTCAAATTTCTGGCGCAGCCGCAGGATCCCCAAGACAGCGTCGTTCAGGTAACAAAAGCCTGAGGCTTCATCTCTGTGAAAAAAACACCCGTGAGGTTGAACAGCACCACTGCAATCGCCACCGAGCTCGGCTTCGCCACCTGCACTTTGCAAGCCTCCACCTTCACCTCCAGGAAGAGGAGCCCGGCCAAGGGCCAGCAGTGATCAAGAGGTGGGTCAGGAGCAGCCCAAAGCACGGCTGGGGAGCACAGGGAGCACAGCTCACGATGGCTCACACTGATTCCTTCTCACACCTGGGTTTGCCAGCAGCAGGCCCTGCTGAGGGGAGGCTCTGACCCCTCAGCAGGAGCTCTGCCCATTTCGCTGTTGTGCAAATAAGATGTTAGCAAATAAAATATTAGCAAAGAAAGATGTTTTAAAGAAATTCAGGGTCACTGAGATCAAAACTGCTCTCCGCTGTACCCTCCTCTTCCTCTGCAGCAAGAAGCCAGCAGCCAAACAGAGGACAGAGGTGTGGTGGGGACACTTGTCCCGGATTGACTTGCTTCAAAGTCAAGTCCCCGGTCACCACTTGACTGGTCCATTTACCTGGTTTGGGGACGCAGCGAAAAGATGTCAGCTCCCTGCAGCTTTGCCAGCTGCCACCAAGCTCTGTGTGGGCCCAGATCCCTCTTCCCCGGGCTCAAATGGCTCCACGACCTCAGGTGTGCCTCTTAGGAAGCAGCACTGCTCCACTCCCTCCTCAGTCGGTGGCCTCAGAGCCACCAGAAGCCGGTGTTTTGACAAAAGGACACCTATTCTGCATGCATGCACACCAGGACCAGCTCTGGGGCTTGAATGAGAAAGACCACAGGTGAAAATCTTCGTCCTCCAGCAGCACAGAGGCATAATGGCACAGCTCCAGTGCCCACCTGCTGGGTGAGCTCTCTCCCTTTCCATCTCTCGCGCAGGAAGGGCACAGCTTGGGTCATTACTTGCTTGTTGCTCTCACGCTGCTGGGAATAAACGCAGCGTGGACACAATTCCAGCTTGGCAGGACTTCAGTGAGCTCCCAGGCTGCTGGTTCCTTCTGACAGGGACCAGGAGGAACCAAACCCTGCAGCCTGAGGAGCAAATGCGGTGCCAACACCGAAATAAAAGGAGGAAACGACGTCCCTCCGGAGGGTCACCCAGCCAACCACAGCTGGAACACCAGGAAGAAGGGAGAAGCCCATGGCAACTGGAGCCAGAAACTTGAAGCAATGCAAAGAATCAAACTTCACAGGTTCAGAGCTCACAAGGAACTCTGAGGAGTTCTCCCTTTCCAACAAACGCCATGCCCTGAGAGCGAGCACGAAGACAGCAAGCTCCAGGCGGGGCATGGAGCTGTTTAAGGCTGTGACTGGGAGCCTGAAACAACCCAGCCAAATTCCTTCCCCTCCACCACCCCAAAATATTTTTAGATTCAGAACAGCCTCTGTTAAGCAGGGGCAAGGGGAAGAAACCTGGAATCATTCCTGGTGAACGTCCTGGTGCCTGCAGAGCAGAGCTGCCCTTCAGCACCATTCGCTCTCACCAAGCAGTGAGAAGCAAGTAGCAAAGCTAGCAGCTGGCAGGATGCAACTGCACAAAGGGGAACCCAACCCTTGGTGACACCACAAAGTGCCACGAGGGCACCAATTTCATACAAGCTCCAGAAGGGATTTAACAAGCCAGCAGAAAACTACCCGCTCAGCCCAGCGGCAGCAGCAAGGAAAAAACTTCTTTGCTGTTACAGGTGTTTTCTGAACTAAGCCGTCAAAGGAAAAGAAGGCAGAGGAATTTTAGGAAACCATCCATGTCACAAAGAGCCAGAGCGCTCAGCTCAGCCAAGCCAAACCCCTTCCTGTCCCAGGAAGCAGCAGCTGAACCTGGTCAGCAGGGCCACGGGCAGCCCTCGCCATCGCGTGAGTGTGCATGCCACTGTTACAACTACCGGAGCTCCTCTGTCAGAAAAAAAAATAAAATAAATAAAAAAAACACCACGCTGCTGCAAGAAAGGAAACCTGTGCACTTGTGCAGAAGGAGTTAGGGTTAGGGATGCGGGTTATGCAAGCTTTTGGGACTCCCCTCGTCTGCATTTGCTGATGTGATGTTTTGGAAGGTGGGAGATTGAAGTTAACATAACACATTTATCCTCGGGAAACAAGGAAGCCACAGAAATAAGTTGTTCTAGCACTACAAAAATCCCAGGATTTGGGGACAACATTGACGCTTCCTCTCCTGCTGTTCTGGAGGGCTGCCACTGACAGCACAGCTCAGGGCCAGCAGAGCAAAACAAAAACCAGAGCTTGGGCCTGCGCCGTTTCACTCCTCTTATTAATGAGCCAAGAAAGCCACACCAAACAATGTGGACGATGTCTTGCCACACTCTCCCGAATTTGAAGCAACACCAACCACTTGCCTCTCCACAGCCCTGCTCTGTGGACCACAACGTGCTGTGCTTGACTCTTAATTCTTGCTTGACTCCCAGGGGAGAGGAAACCATCCCTGGCGGTGGGTTTGAGCCCCGGAGCCACGCTGCAGCCTCTGCCCTGAGCCCCGCTTCCTTCCCCCCTGCCTCCTCTCGGCCCCCCGCCCGCACAGCCGCCGCCGGGCGGCCTCCCCCGAGGGCTCCCGGGGAAGCCAGGGATGAGGAGGCTGGGGACAGACACCCAGTTGAGAAAACGCAAGGGAAGAGAGATGGTTTTCTTACTTCTTCGCGTGATGCCACCCTCCAGGCCAGTTAATCGCTACCTTGCACTTGCCATCCAGCAGGCACTGGGCCGCGGTGATGGTGGCTCCCCCCACAGCTGCAGCATAGTCAAAGATGCCCTCGGTAGCCGGACAGTCGTAACCTGCGGGTGAGAGCCAGCGTCGGGCGTTTCCTCTGTGCAAAGCACGCCCCGAGCTGTCGCTCCTCAAGCGCAGCCCTAACTTTCTGCTAAAAGAGAAAGAAATGAACCGAAGCGCAGCACCCGCTCGGCGGGTATCACGGCTGGACTCGCACAGAGGATTTCGGGGGTGTAAGTAGGAAAAAAAGCAAAAAAAAAATCTTCCTTGTGCTTGGATCGTTCACAGAAGGGTTTTAAGTGCAAGCAGAGCGGCTTCAGAGGCACGAAGGGCAGGTGCAGGGCAGCCTCATGAGGTCTGCCCAGAATTTGCACCGCTGCCTCAGTGCTGGGTCACTCCACGGGTTCCCCAGTCAGAGGAGTACCCACAGCCGCCTTGCTAGCTGGAGGTTCTTAAAGTCCAGCAGGCAGGAGCCCACTGCTGAAGCCGTAAGCCAAGCTGGTGTGCAAACAGTGCAAACCTGGTTCCTGGCTGCAGCTTCAGGCTGCTGTTCGCACGTGCCGTCCACCACAGCAGGCTGGGGTAACCATTCCTCAGCTCTCCACCAAGAGCACCATGCCAGGGCCTGCCGCCCCCCTCAGGATCCCCAAATGAGCAGGAAAAGCTGGCAGCTGGGGCCAGATGGAGCAGCAGCACGGGGCTGACAGTACCCTCTGCTGGCAACACAGAAAGCATCAGCATGACCAGCACCACACCAAAGCCACAGCAAGCCCCTGGAGCTCAGCTTCACCTAGGCATCAGCAAAGAGCACCTGGACCTGATAGCTGGTCACCCTCCCCCAGAAAGCTCATGTCCTCACCCAGTCCATACTCCACGGACTCCGGATGGTCGTCATCCCCCTCCTCGCTGACTTTCTGCAGGTGCTGCAGGTAAGCGTCTGTGTGGAAGCTCGCCATCTCCTCCATGGTAGCCACCTTCGGCTTGACTATCCTAGGAGGGAGGGGAGAGGGAGCAAGTCAAACCATCACCCAGCTGGAACCTTCTCGGACAGTTCGGCGCTCGCTGTTGAAAAATAACCCACAAAATCCCTCCTCCTCCTCCCACACTGTCACCTGGAGAGAGAAAGCCGCCCCGCTGAGCCGCAGCACGCTGCTCCCCATGCCTGGTGCTGCCGGCTGTGCCCACCCCGATGAGGACCAGCTGCAGGAGCTGCCTGCATTAACCTCTCCACATCACTCTGAGATTATTTTTTTCCCCGTTAGGTTTGTTATTCCCCTTTGAGCAACTCCTGGCAAGGGCTAGTTGCAGTGGCTGTGGCAGGACAGCCGGCTGCTGGGGCAGGAGCTGAGCAGCGGTTCCTACACACCCTGCCTGCAACCCAAGCAGAGACCAAGCCTGTCCTCAGCAACCCGTGTGCATCGTCCCTGGGTCTGGGTGCTTTGAAACCTGCACAATTAAAGCTGAGGCTGTGCCGAAGCCCTCTGCAATCAGGCGATGCAGTGCAGGTTGTGGCTAGTGGAAGATCGCCGCAGGCTCGCCCACAGGCCGGGCATTTCTATCCCCACACCCTTCGAGTTCACCTCCACGATGGTTTGTGCGGCACCCTACCAAAACACCCCCAGCTAAACCAACACAAAGATTTGTAAACGGAGCAAAGGAAAAGTCCTGCAGGGACCTCCTGGAGGTCCCTCAACAGGGGCGTGAGGACATCCTGAGGTGCTGTGCAGCAGGAGCCTCTCCTCTCCCTCCACACCCAACCCCAAGGGCCCAGAGGACGGCAGAGGGCTTCTCGCCGCTCTGCCCCAGGCCCCATACCCCGACTGCTCCCCCAAGAGCCCCAAGACCCCCGCAGATCCCCTCGGTGGCAGCCCGGCACCGCCACAAGCCATGTGGCTCCCCGCAGGCCCCGGCCACGCTCGGCGTGCCCCACGGCCGCGGCACGGCGACACTCACATCATGTGCTCCAGCAGCGAGTACGCCTCGATCAGCGAGTGCACCATGCTGGCCTGCAAAACCAGGGGGAAGGGGAGTTAAAAAAACAGAAAAATAAAAAAAACAAAAGGAGGGAGAGGGTGAGCACGAGGCTGGCGGGCAGCCCCAAGCCCCCCGTCCTGGCGCTGACCCGGCGGGGCGCCTTGCAGAGGGCATCGCAGCGGGCCGTGTACTCGGGGCTGTAGACGTAGGCCACCGGCGGCACAGCCGCCATCAGCGCCGCCACCACGGCCCCGCGCAGGGTGACGGAGCCGCCGTCCGCGTCCTGAGGCAGGCTGGGAGCTGTAGTCCCCTGCCCTGGGACGGGAACATGGCTGCTTCTCTCCCCCCACACCTAATTATTCAATCATTTCCCTCCCCCTAATTATTCAGTCATTTCCAACCCCCCCCCCATGAGGATCGCACTCTGCACACGTGTGCTGGAGACGTTTTATTGCGGGTTCCCACACAGTACAAGCATTTTTTGTTTGTTTGTTTGTTTGTTTGTTTTTGCTCTTTTTTTTTTTTTTTTTTGAGTTTGTTTTTAAAACATTTGTTAAAAAAGGCCCACGGGGGGGCCCCAAGCCGGCTCACAGCCAGGCAGGCCCTGAGGGGCAGGGGGCTGCTTGCACGGCCCCCCAGCAGCTTTAAGGCAAACCAGACCCGGAGGTCAGCGAACACACGTGGAAAACACTTCCCCCAGCATTTTGGGGGCGGAAAGGGGTGAGGGGAGGGCACGGGCTGCCCGCTCCCCATCAGTCCAACAGCGCTATCCCTATCAGCAGCTGGAAGAGCACCAGCTCTAGCTAGGCTACACCCCGCAGATTTGGAGGACAAAGCAGCACAGAACGGGTTAAAAACCTCCAAACTGCTGCAGGAAGAAGGGGGGGGGGGGTCCTTCCAAGCCCCCTCGGACACAGCCAGCCCTGAGGAGAGTACCGAAAGGCAGGCAGGTGCTGGCAGGAGCTCAGCCCTTCCCTGCTGGTGCTGCTCTCCCGGCACGAGGCCGTCTGCCTGCAAACCCAGCCCGAAGGTCCGTCGTCCCCCAAAAACCCTCCCGCCGAGCCCGCAGGCCGGGGACAAGAGCGGTGAGATCTACTGCATGGCGCAGCCGTCGCCGGGCAGGAACTCGTAGACGTAGAGGGCCACCGATTTGGAGAGGTAGGTCATGGTGCCGAAGCGGCCGCTCGGCGCGCTGTCGTACAGCAGGCTGCAGATGCCCGTCGTGGGATCCCTCTCCAGCATGTCGTCGTCAGCGCCCAGGGCTTTCTGGATTTGGGACGAGGGAAATGGGAAAGGCAGCGTTAGGAACGCGCTGCCACCCGCCAGCTGGCACCCCGCACACGGGAGGAGGACACCGCATCGTCGCCGTGCCGCAGCGGGGACAACAGGCGGGACCCTCAGCGTGGGCGACTGACCCTTAGGTAGCCTGGGGGCTGACCGCAGCCCCTACCTGCTCCTCGTAGAAGAGGTCGTTGGCAGTGTGCACGATCTTCTCCACGGCTATGATGCCCCCGATGGTGTGCACCTCCATGTCCACCAGCATGGTGAGCACCAGGATGGCCTCCACCAGCAGCTGCCGGTACTCCGGCTGGGGCACGCGGTTGAGCACTGCCTCCACGTGCACGGCAAACTTTATTTCCCCCGGGGTCATCTGCGTGGAGGGAGGAGGAAATGCACCTAGGGTCTTGTTATCACCAGCACAAGTCCTGAGCCACACTGGGCACTTCGCCAGGGCAGCTCCGTACCCAACACCAACCCCCTTGCCCTGTTCCCTGCCTCATAAACCTCCTACCTCTCTGGTTGTTGAAGAGGGGAGAACAAAGCCCTCCACGGAAAGACCATGGCACTGCAGAACAAGATGTGGAGACCATGGTTACAGCCTGCAGCAGCACTGTGCACTCACTCGTTCCCAGCTGAGCATCAGCAATGTGCTGCCCACACGCTCCAGCTCCACCTCCCGACTCCTTGCAACACCCCATCGCTCCTTAAACATCGGTTCGGCATCACCCGGAGCGCTCCCACACCCAGCACGGGGCTCTGCTCCCTGCTTTACCATGCCGATGATGAGCAGTGCCTGGAGCTGCCTCAGCTGGGGCTCCAGCACTGGGCTCCCACAGCTCACAGCCCTGCCCAGCACAAAAAGCTCCTCAGCAGACCCAGCACCTCTCTGCATGGGTCAGAGCAGGGTGAAGGAGGTCCTGCATGCCTACAAGGCAGCTCCAGCTCTTCCCCCGGCTTTCCAGGGCCAGCAGAAGGCCTTGTCCATGATGCGTGTGTCACCACAACCTTGGGGACCAGCCCTGGGTGTCAAATTCACCCTAGAAAGGTCTGTGCCGTGCGTGCAGAAAGGATGCAGCTGGACGCCCAGCTCACCTTCTGCAGGATCTTCCAGACCTTCTGGTAGAAGCCCATGGGGACACGGTTGAGGGCCCCATCCAGCCGCCGTCTCCGCTTCCACTGGCCCTGGCGGCTGTCCTTCCCGCTCTGGTCTTCCAGCATGCTCGAAAAGGAGCCCTTGCCCAGCAGCTCCGAGTGCCTGGTGGACTGGGCAGACAAAACAAGGACCATGGAAACCTCTGCAGGGTTAAACAGCCCACAGGAGCGCAGCCCGCTGCCACCCGAGGGCTTGTGCTCACCCAGCCTGGTTCCCAGGGCAGAGCTGCCACCCCCCTGTCCCCAGCAAAGCCCGACCCACAGCCCCAGCTCCCTTCAGCCCGGAGGGCAGCAGCCCCTGCCGGAGCACAGCTCCATCCTGCAGCCACACAACAGGACGGCCAACAAACGGAGGTTACCAGAGAGGACATCAGGTCACCATCCCCGGACTGCAAACTGATGGGCTGGAGGAGAAAAGGAGAGGCAGAAATCAAACCGTGCCGGGGCTTTGGGCAGCCGGTGCGGCGAGCGGAGCAGCAGCAGCACAGACCAAGCTCAGTTATCCCAAGGGCTGCGGTTAGCTGGAGACTGAGAGGTAGTTTTGAGAGGCGAGCTGTGGAAAGTCTCACGTTAGCATCAGAGGGGGAAGACCGCACTGGAGTAGGAGCAGGGCTGTTGTTGGCTGCTGGCACGGGCAGGGATTTAGTCCCAGGAGGAGTGGAGGGCCAGCAGCAGGTCGCCACCCAGTACCTGTCCTCGCCATGTGCATGGTCCCGCTGCCAGGCTTCACGCTGCAGCAAGGCGGCCATAAACCTGCTGCATCAACCTGGGCCCCACAGGATCCGTGAGGACGGGACCTTGCCAGGACACAAGCCAGGCTAGTCCAGCACGAGCCCAGGAGGAGGTAGAATGGGGGTAGAGGTGGGATCCAGTGATCACCAGTCACTGTCCCAGCAGGACCACTGCTGGGCATGGCAGCGGAGACACTGTGCCACCTTGCTCAGCGCTTCTTTGTTGGTATTTCGGGATCTGTTCAGCCGTGGCAGCTACGCAGCACAGCTCCTAGCTGGCTGCAGCGCCATCGCACCCGTGGCTTTGAGAAACCTTCCTCCCTGATGGCCTCAAGAGAGCAGGTCCCAAAGGGGCTCAGCCGCCTGAATGCTGTGGGGCCACCCAGCCACACCGACCTCTTCCCGGGGCGCCTCCCCCCAGCCCTAAACGGAGCAACCCCCAGCCTGCCGAGAGGGGAAGCCAGCTCATTGCTGCAACAGCTCGCTCAGCGGGTTCGTTTAGGAAAGCTCATTAACTCATGCATGCTCGGAAGCTGCCCTAGGATGCAGCATGAGGGATAAAAGCTGAGGCTGTAGGAGGACCAAGGTGGCTTCACCTTACTCCCGGTCAGAGACTGCCTACGTTTATCCAGTTGCTGAAAAGAGAAGAAGGAAATGAAGTGGCTGCTGCTGCAAGAGGCCCACCAGGACCCCAGCCCCATGGGGGAACCTCACGGTCCTGCCCACCCCTGCACCTTCTCGAGCACCCCTGTGCTCCCCCTGTACTGCACTGCTGGGGTCACCCCCGCGTTAGATTTATCCCACATCCCCTTCAGGGCAGAACTGAACCAAAAGGGCTCCTGGAGACTGCTCTAAGCTCCCTCTGAAGCCCAGGAGCGGGCTCTGTCGACTCTCCCATCAATCCTGCTTGTCCCGGAGCCGCTCGTCCCCACAAAACTGCACAGGAGCAGCCTGCGCCGCCCGCCCTCACCTGTTTGATCTCGCTCTTCAGCCTGACGATGCCAGCACGCTCGGGCTTGGTGGCCCCGACAGCGCCCACCTCGCAGATGGAGATGGCGGTGGTGACCGACGAGTCCACCGATCGCACTGGGGGAGAGGAGAGGGCCAGAGTGGGTCCCACAGCTCGGGGCGTAGCCGTCTGCTCACGCAGCCTTCCCCTCCACCCCAGCCAGCACCACAGCGCAGAGCTGCTGCCATTCGGGCTGGACCAGACCAAAACTGAGCCGAGGATGGCCACAGGATTTGGGCTTCATCCTGAGAAACCTGCTCAGCACCACCCCTGGACCGCTGCGGTGCAGAAGCTGCGCTGAACGGGCAGGAGAACGGGGACATTCTCCACAGCAGGGGACACCAGAGCTGGCCACGCTCCACTCCAAGAGCCGGCCCTGCCAAGGGACTCACCGCTCTTCTCCACCCCAAACTCCTTGCCAGAGAGGATGTGGAAGAGGAGGCTCTTCATATCGGACGGGCTGAGGTTCATCAGGTTCTCAGTGGCTTCTCCAGCTGGGGAGAACAGAGTGGGGACGTCGCACCCCCTGCACAACCCTCCTGGGAGATTTCGAGCCTGCGCCCCAGCCTGTTAGCGGGGGCTACACCTCGTCCCCCAAGGACAAACATTAACTCCAGGTGTCGCCTACAGCAGGGATTCTTCCCCACGCCCACCCAATGCATGCCCGGATAAACATCTCCACGAAATTACCTACTGTTTTGTAGCTTTTTGTGTGTTTTTATTGTATTGTGCTACCCCAGAGCAGTCCCAGCCACAAACCCTGCCGCTGCCAGGCAGGGTCTCACCCTGGCACTGAGTGCTGCCCATTTTTAATGGCACTTCTCCTCCCCGGCACCACATCCCCCCGTCCCGCTGACCCCGCCGCACGTACCCGAGCAGCGCAGGGAGTGCGCCAGCTCTGTGGCCATCACCTGGATGATGAGCCCGATGCGGATCCGGAACATCTCCGCGAAGAGCGCGGGCTGGGTGCGCATGTACATGGCCAGGTACACCATGATCTCCTGCAGGGAGAGAGGCACGTCACCCCACGGCTGCTCCCCGCTGCCCACACCCAGCCACGAGGTCCCCCCCTGCCCCCAGCCCTTCACCTGGGTGAGGATGGAGACGCTGAGGTTCTTCTCGCTGGCCTCGTCGATGAGGTGGACGAGCTCCTCGTAGGGGATCGGGCTGGGGAGGGAACGGCAGCAAGGGGTAAGGGACAGCCCCGCGTCCCCCCCTGCTCCTGGGAGGAGATGCAGCCCCGCGGGCAGCCCCAGCCCAGCACATGTGGTGAGGTGAGGGAGAGGTGCTGCACTCACGCAGAGATGGTCTTCTCGCGTGGCTCGGGGGGCAGCCCCACCGTCAGGTGCTTCTGGTGGGACAGCAGGTCCGTGCAGGCCTGGGGACAGCGAGGTCACCCCAGGCATCGCCACCAGCCCTGGGCTCGGGGCTTCAGCACCAGGCAGATGTAGCCACAGCTCTCTTGCCCTCCCAGCCGCCTCCCCCCCGATGCCCTCAGCCCCACCAGAGCTCGCCAGCGGGGCTCTCACCTCATCCAGAGCTTCCACTTTCTTCTTCAGGATGCCGGAGATGTAGCGGATCAGAGCCCACTGGCGCGTGGCTCCCACCCTCACGTACAGCTCGGTGAGGAGCTCCTTAACAGTAGGGCCAGGCTCGCTCTCCAGCCCCGTGTGCCACTCAGGTCCCCTGCGGCGAAGGAGATGCTGGGTGAGTGCCCCCAGCTCGCCCTGGGGCAGCTCCCAGGCTCTGCAGGTGGAGGCAGGAGCACGGCTGTGCCTGCTCAGCGAGCGGGCAGGACTCCCAGCTCGCCGTACTTGAGGATGTGGAGCATGTAGAGGATGTCCGCCTGCTCCTGCAGCGTGGGGCAGATGCGCAGCTGCTCCACCAGTGCCTTGCAGTCCACGTTGCCAGCCTCATCGCGGGGCAGGTTCATCTCTGCATGGAGTGCGTGGCTCTGGGGGAAGAGAAGCCCGTGCTCCTGGTTAGCACCCACGAGCATCCCCAGCCACAAAGGGCCCAGCTGTCCCCACACGGCCCCAGAAGGGTCCTATGGCAAAAAGCCTGGCGGTGCTGCCTGCCCAGCTGGGACGGGAAGGGGCTCACCTTGCCCTCCTGCTCATGCTGGTGGGGCGAGCTCAGCAACTTGACCGACTGCTGGGATGCCTGGAAGATCTTGCTGGGGACGTACATCCCCACATCTGAAAGGCAGATGGGGCTGGTGCAGGCGTTTCTCACCTCCAACCACCACCACAGTGCCCCAAGCCAGCTCCCACCCCACTTTCTGCTCCACCAGCCGCCCCTGCAGCGCATCCCCCGGGTCGTGCCGGATCCCACAGGGATGGGGACGCTCCCAAAAGCGCCTCAGCCCCACCACGAGGAGGAGAGGGTGCCAGCCTGACTCACTCTGGACGTGAAGATCCTTGGCCTTGGACGCCAGGGACATGAGGTCGCGGGTGGTGTGCACGGCGGCACGGAAGCGGCTCAGCCCCCCGCGCTGGGCGGTGGGAGGGAGGTTGGCCTGGGGAACCGTGCGCTGCAGCAGGTGGTCCAGGTACTGCGCCACCTCGTCGAACGTGTCCGCTGCAACGGGAGGAAGAGGAGAAAGCTTCAGCCACCCGCCGCCCACCTAGCGCCCCGAGGGCAGAGCTCCCCAGCCGTGCCCCCGGCGGGGACAGAGCTTGGCTGGCTGCACCAAGCGACAGCCGGCAGGGCGGACAGACAGACGGACAGACGGCGGTGGCACTGCCAGGGGAGGCACCGTCTGTCCCAGCACAGAGCGCTGAGGGTGCCCCAGCACGGCAAAAGCCTCGTCCCGGCAGGGCTCCGGCACGAGAGCAAGACAGGGAGGGTTTTGTGACTGCTATTTGTGATTGGAAATCATGTTATTTCTAACGAGGAGTTGCAGGAGGGCAGCTGGCTCTCCTTTATAAATGGCCACCTCCTGCGTGGCTCTTTGCCCTGCCTCCAGCAGCTCGCAGCTCCACTTCGGAGGCACCAGGGCGGCTGCTCGCTACCCACAGCACGGAGAAGGGGCTCAGAGGCCACGTCTCTGCTGCCCAGGAGGTAAGGGCGCCGTGGAGCAACGCGGGCGATGCCCCAGGTGGGAGCTGCCCCACGCCAGGTGATGCCACGCAACACGGAGCTGTTGGTGAATTTCCAGCCTTGCTGCTGTCCAGAAGCTTTTCTGCTCCAGGAGGAGAGTTAGGGATGGCATCCGAGGCTGGCAGCACGATTATCCCCTTCCCACATCTGGCAGGGATGCCCCGAACCAGCACCTGGAGGCTCCGTTAGAGAAGTCCCCCAAGACAGACAGCGCATCAGAGAGCATCATCCTGTCCATCCGGCCACAGAAAAAAAACTTTAAACCGAGCGTCTTTTAGGGTGGACGCACTGGCCAGGCAGGCCCCATCTTCTGCTGGGGTAAAGGGAAAAAAAAAAAAAAAAGACACCCCGGAGGAGCTCGGCCGCAGCCCGCAAAGCTGCAGCCCCAGGCAGGCCAACCGTGGAGCGTGGATGAAGCGAGAGAACGGCAGTCATGCGAGAGAAACAAGCACTCAGAGTCGCAGCGGTGCAGACGACGGCTCCAGGAGCAGCAGAGGCAGAGCAGATCGATGGGAAGGCCGGGAAGATGACCTGACCGACACCGGGGCACGCAGGAGGAGGTGCCCAGGGCTGCTTGCAAGGGGAGCAGCAAAACCTGCGCCCTGCTGCGCTCTCAGGACACGGGGGTCCTGCAGGCTGCGACGGGGCCACAGCCCCTACGGGCACCCCGTCCGCGGCAGCGAGGCTCACGCTGGAGCTGCCCTGTCCGGGGACACCCAAAGGCCTTGTGACAACAGCACCCAGAGACTGCTGGGGGTCGTGGTGGCTCTTCCCCACCACCTCGGGCACTGCACCATCACCTTCTGCACCGCCACTCGTGCTGAGCGCACCCGAGATCTTCAGCCAAATCTCCCGGGCAGAGGCAGGTGGCCGAGCCTTCGTCTCTTCCCCACGCAACAGCCTATGAAGGTTTTGGGGTGGCTCGCTCAGGAGCAGCCCCCCTACTCGTTTCAGCCCCGTTCCCCATCCTCAGCCCCCATCCGGCCGGGACATCCCTCCGGCGAGGGGCTGCGACAGCCACCTCCGCTCACCCAGCCCCAGCACCCCGCGAGCATCACCCAGAAGGGGCTAACTGATGGTGGGAACCCAAAAGGGTGAAGAATTTGGTGGCAGGCGCTGTCAGGGAGGTCGGGAGCTACGGGTTTCACAGGAGAGTTGGGCGTTTTCCGTGCCACAGCAGCGTCTGGCCTGTTCCCCCTTACCATCCTCTGCCAACTGCAAGCCATGCAGCCACTCCTCAGGGTCTAGCTCCTCAAAGCTGCCAATGCCGAGCTCGTAACCGTTGGCAAAGACCTTACCCTCCGGCCCAGGGTCCATGAAGCTGAGGTGCGTTCGGCACGACGTTGTCAGGAACTCTGACAGCTTACCCGTCTGGATCCTGGGCAAGAGGAGGGGAGGTCACACAGAGGAAAAGCGAGGCGGTGCCCTCGGCTCGCCTCCTGGCCTTCAGCAGGGACAGACAATGGGGTGTGCACGAATCCCGCAGCCTGCTTGAGCCGTTTGCCAAGGCCGGGGCTGCCCCAATTCCCTGCTGCGCCCCGAGCAGCTGCGCTCACCTTGCGCCCCCGAAATACCCATCCTGCAGCTTCCGCAGCGTCGCCAGCACCGCCGGGTGCACGCTGCTGCCCGTTTCGTCTGGTGGGGACAAGAGAGACGGGCAGTCAGGCTCTCCTGCCCCAACAGGCACCCGGTAACGCGGGGCCGGGTGGGCATTCAGACATGCAAAGCACCGCGGCAGCAGCCAGACCCTTGCTCTGGGGTGCGCGGCACCAACGGCACCACCCAAGAAGAGAAATTCAGGACTGGCTGGGCTGGCGAACCAGCAAAGCCAGGCCAGGACGCACTCCAGGCCCCTGGGATTTCACCTTGGGCTGAAATCGTCAGCACCAGGCGGCAGCAAATGCAAACAGCCCCCTGCTGCCGTCAGGGAGCTGTCGAGGTGTCGGGGTACTGCTGGTGGGGCACCACAGCAAAGGGAGACACCACTGAACACCCGAGGGGATTTCGGGTAAATGAAAAGGCCTGGAGGCACCGTGGAGTCACTTCCCGGTGCCGGCTCATGGGGAAGAAGCGAGAGCTGCTCCAGAGAAGCCACCCTGGCTCTGAGCCACTGCACAGCTTTCTGCTCCTCCTGGTTTTCTGTTTTCCCCTCCTCGCCATTTAGGAAAGCCTTTAAGGGGCAGTTAGCTGTGATGAAGGGTTAAGATGCAGGAAGAGCCCCAAGAACGCTTTTACAGGGGAATTATTTTCTTGGTCTTGCTCCCGAAAGGCTTCCCAAACAGGCCTGGCTGCCTGGAGACGAAATGCTCCCATGCCAGCAAACCTGCCTCGAGCTCCAGGCGCTGCTGCTTGGCAGGTAGCCCTGCTGGCAACCAGGCCAGCTGCCAACCCAGCGTGACTCCTTTGAGCTCTCCACGAGACGCCCCTGGCTGGTCCGGCCCTGCCGTGTCCCCATTACCCAGCCTGTCCCCATCCACCACCCCCCCCCAGCCGAGGAGGCTGGAGGCTCCGTACCGAGCATGGTTTGCGAGATGGGGAAGGTGATGGTGGGCCGCCCGGTCATCCTCCAGCGGCTGCAGAGGTACGAGAGGTCCGTCCTCAGCATCTCCACGATCATCTTGTTGTCGAGAGCCAGGTAGAACTGCTGCTGGTCGATGAACTGCGGGGCGAGCAGGAGCTGAGAGCCGCCCTCCCCGCAGCCACCGGGTCCCTCTGGTGCCACCCGCGCCCTGCCACCGGCCACCCCCGAGAGCAACCGAGGCACTCGGCCAGCAGGGAAGCTTCCTGACCGGTTATATGGTGTGGCAGATGCCCCTGCAATGCCACCCACCTGGGGGGTGAAGGTAAAGATGTTCTTCCTGATGTTGTAGAGCTTGGAGGTGCCCAGGACGCCCATGTGCCGGTAGGGCCGCCCCGTCAGGCACATCTGCTTGTTGCGACCTGGGGGAAAAGGAGGTTTTATGGCATCTTCCCCGAGCCCTCTGACTAAAGGGGATGCTGTGGCAAGCAGAGACGGGCTCCTGTGCTAGCAGCCAGGAGGAAAAGGGCGATTTGTGCTGGGTGACACAGCAGCCACATCACCCTCGGGCACGTCAGCCCCACGCAGAGGCACCCCAGCAGCTGCCAGGCTGCTCCCCTGCCCCTTTTGCCCATGTCACACTTGGCCTTTCGGTGGCTTAAATTAGCCAGCGCTCGCAGCCTGGGGCAGGTCAGGTTTCTCCTTTGGCCCCGGGCTGGATCTCCAGCTCCTGCACAACAAGCCCTGCGCCCGAGGAGCTGCGGCATCAGGGAAGGAGCGCGCGGATTTCAACGCTCCCTCCCCTCACCGCCTGCCTTCCCTCCAGCAACAGCCGTCCTGACTCAGCAGGGAGACCCTTCCCTGGGGTCTGCCTGGCTTCCCTCACCAAAATTTGGCTACGGGAACAAAAAACCAGCTCCTGCCCACACCAGGTCCACCTCAGTGGCACTGATCAGAGCCTGTGCCTGTCCCCTGGGCTGCTGTGGAACCGTAACCCCACAGCTTTACCCCTTCCAAAACCTCCCCAAACAGTCTTCTCAGGCAGAGAAGCAGCGTTACCAGGCCCTGGAAAGGATGGCAACGTCCTAAAGAGACGGGCAGGACATCAGCATCAACGACCCCTCTGCACCCCCTCTCCTGCCGAAGCCTGCGGCTCACCCAGGCGCGCGTAGATGTGGCTGAGGATGCGAGCAGGCTGCACCCTGATGGGGTAGACGTCGGCCACGGTCTCCACGTCGATGCCTTCCTTCCTCAGCACAGCTTTGATGCCCTCGGTCTCCGCCAGGATGCACACTGCAGAGGGAGGAGAGCAGGCTCAGAGCTCACGCTCAGGGCCACCAGGGTGCCACAGGGGCCAGCAGAAGACACCCCGCTACCAGAGCCGAGATCTGGCTCCACCAGCGACCAGAGCCACCACCCCACAGCCAGCCCCCCAAATTCCGCACGGGCAGAGTCCCCGTGCAGGGGTTTGGGACCGGTCCCTTCCGCTCACCTTGCACCACCACGTCAGGCTTGGGGACGGTCGCAAAGCGGCGGTTGAGGGGATCGATTTCACCCGGAGCCAGAAACCCCTGGAGGGGGAAAAAATAAAAATAATAAAAAAAAAGAGGCGTGAGGGGATGAACAAACATTTCGTGGGGTGTGCAGGGATGGAGGTGACAGCTTCCCCGCAGCCGGTGGCGCAGGGTGGCAGCGTTTGTCCTCGGTGACCATACCTCGGCCATCAGGCAGCCCAGGATGTAGAGGGACTGGCCCCACATGAGCGGCAGCTTGCCCATGGGTATCCTGTCCACGGTGTGGGGGTTCCTGTACTCCTCATCCACCTGCAAGAGAAGCCAGGAGGTGAACGGGGGACCCCCAAACAAGGGATGCCGAAGGAAACATCACCGTCGCGTTTCAGACCCTGCCAACCCACCCGCAGGGTCAGCAAAGCGCCCTTGTGGATGGGGCCAAGGTACACTTTGGCAAAAAAAAAAAAAAAAAAAAAGAAAGTTATTTATCCAATAAGTCGCTGTTTTGTGGGTTTTTTTGGTTGTTTTTTTTTTTATTATTTTTTTTTGCAGGCCCCCACCTTGTCCGGCGGCACACTGTAGAGCTCCGGCAGCAGGCGCACCCCGTTCTTCCCCTTGATGAGGACCCCCTCCAGGGCTTCCCGGTACTCCTGCACCTGGGGAGAGAGCGGAGGGGATGAGCCAAGGGCACGGCTCCCTCGCCAGGGAATCCTTTCCCTGCCCCGCCGGCTCCTGTCCCCCTTTACCTGCTCCATGTTTCCGCTGAAAAGCCCGTCGATGATCAGGTAGGTCCAAAACAGAGGCCACTCGCACTCGATGTTCTCGAAGAGCTTCAGCTCCGCGGGTTCGTAGTAGGGCCGGTTGGGATCCTGCAGAGCATCCCACGACCACAAGGCAAAGGGTTACAGGCTCCCTGCAAAACCGTGGGGTTCCAGCCCCTCCCCGCCAAGCCCCCAGCCCCAAATGCCCCCGCTCTGTGCGCGCCGGCTGCCAACACGCTGGCAAAGTTCACGAGCGCTGGGGAAAGCCAGGGTGCCAAAAACGCAAGCCAGGGCGGCCTCTCCTCGGCACGGGGACCCTCACCTCTTTGGGGGTCCTGTACCCGTCGCGGAGGAAGCGGCAGCAGCCGTAGCGCCCCTGGGAGGAGAGGGAGAGAGGTGGTGAGCAGGAGGCACAGCGGGAGACACCTTCTGCTCCTCTGGCCAAACACCCCTCGCTTGGTCACCCGGTGCCCCACGATCACAGCCCGGGGCCATCATCACAGGTGACAGAGATTGGGAGAGGACAGATCCTGGCACCCCATCCCCAAGAACATTTTGGGGAAGGAAAAGGCTGCAAGGCTTGGACTGCTGTCTCCCGGCAGGGTGAGGAGGGCCGAGCCGCTCACCTGCAGCTTGGTGATGATCTCCTGCTTGGTGATTTCCACCAGCTCGCTGTCCTCCACGGCGAAGGCCGGGTAGGAGATGACGGAGAGCACGCTGGCGTCCACCTCCTTGGACGTGGAGGCCCTTGGCAGCATGGAGTGGAGGATGGACTGGGCGAAGGGGAAGGAGAGGGATTAAGTCGCCGCCGCTCGTGCCACAAACCCAGCGGATCGCCGTGAGCCCCCCGACGGTGGGACACGGGCAGGGACCTCACCTGGCAGTGCTGCACCTCGTCCGACAGCACCCGTATCACCGACTGCGGGCCTCCCTTTGCTCCGAAGAGATCCAGCTCGTCCAGGGCCTCCAGGGCAGCCTGCAAGCAGGGCGACACCCGGAGCAGCGTGCGCTCCACCATGCTGCCCGTCTGTAAGAGCTCCCGCCCCGCGCCAGCCCCGCTGCCCAATTTGGAGCAAGGACGAGATGCAAATACCCCCCTGCATCTGCCGAGGCTCTGCAGGGCACCGCTGGCAAGAGGGACCGAATCCTATCTCCCATCTCCCCGGCTCACCTTGGCCATGCCGACGGAGCTGGCGTTCAGCTCGGTGATGCCCTGGTTGGTCTTGTCCCCGCGCTCCCAAATCCCAAAGTCCTGCAGGGAGGCAGCGGGTTCGTGGTGTGCCCCAAAATCCTGTGAATCTCACCCAGTGGCAGTGCTCCCAGCAGGCTCCTGCGGGGTTCTGCTCCCCACCTTTCCCCCCCCGGGCACCATCCCCTTCCCATACAAAGTCCCCACGGGCTACCCACCGCCGTCTTGTAGGCCGCTTCGATGTAGAAGACAAGGTTCTGGATGAAGTTGACCTCATCCAGGCTGTGAATTATGTGGAGGCCTGAACCACGGGGGGGAGAATTCAAATTATTCCTCAGGCATCACCAGGAAGGGGCCGCAGAAGCCAGCTGCCTCCTCCTCACCCGCCCCGTGGTGTCCCCATCCCCTCTCCCACCCCACACAGCAGCTCTGGGGCTCTCCAAGCACCGAGGGACCCAAATCCACCCCGCAGGCTGTGTCCTTGCACCGGGGGACACCCAAAAACAGCACCACAGATCTGCCCCCAAAACCCCAGAGCCCTCAGGCCCTCTCCACGTCATTTTTTGCGCTCCCCCGAGACGCAGGGCTCCAGCTGGTGCCCCAGCAGCATCACCTGAGGCCGTCATCTGCGCCAGCATCAGCAGGTAGAGGGAGGTGGCGTCCAGCTGCAGGTGCCCCCACTCGTGGTCCCCCACCACGGTGGCACAGGTGTGGGTGTTGTACTTGGCGTGGAGGCAGTCCCGGGTGCTCTGGCTGTACTTGAAGGCCTCCACCTTGTCCACCTGGAGAGGAGAAGTGTCCCCAGGGCAGCTCCGTTCTGCCCACGGGGCTGGGCTCTCCGTGTGCCACCCCGCTGGACGACACGGCCACGTTTGGACCACAGGGAAAGGAGAGGATCACCCCAAAACGTTCTTGGGGAGAAGAACCACAGCGCCACGAGGCAGAGAGCAGCTTGGAGAGTAAAAAGCTCCCGCAGCGCTGGGACCACTCTCTGGGGGGGCAGACACCCCATGAGGGCTTCTTTTAAGCCTTTCTGCCAGGAGGCCACCCCTGCCCTCGTGGAGGGGAGCACAGCCGGGGCTGACGGCCCTAAAGAGCCCCCTTACCTGTCTCATCATGCACTGCAGCAGCCCCCGCATCAGCTTCACCACGCTCTGCAGGGCGAAGGGAAAACAACCCCGTCATCCCCGCGGGGCCGGCGAGGAGAAAGCCCTGACTCAGGAGCAGCTGGTGCCTGACCTCTGCGGCACTCGGCCACCCGCTGCCCGTAACCAGAGCCCCCCCCCGGCCCCCACGCCACGGGGGGGAGGCAGAAGGAGAACCCCACGGCTGGCAGCGGGGCCGTGCCGGGGTTTGGGGGGGGACACGGCAGCCCCTAGATGGGAAAAGGGGCTGCGTCCCCACACCCTCACGGCCCCATATCACCGAATCACAGCTTGGAGAGACCTCAAGATCCCCGAAAATCCCAGTGTGCATCCCCACAGCGCCCCGGGGGCTGCTCCGGGCGGGCTCCAGCTCCAACCCCGGGGGCGCGCAGCCCCGCACGGCGCAGGGGGGGGTCCCAACTCGTTGTCCCCGTTGTTGTCCCCGTCCCTACCTGCTCCAGCTCGTACGCCTTGGCCTTATCCTCGTCTCGGTCGGCGTTTTTGCGGTAGGCGAGCCCGAGCCCCCAGACGGCCAGCACGCTGTACACATTGTCGCGCACCCACGCGTCGCGGTGGTCGGCGCTGGCGGGCAGCAACCCGGTCACCGCGTCCTGGGGGGGGGGGGTCACACACCCAGAAAAACCCTTCGGTAACACGCAGCGAGCCCCTCACCCTTTATTAACCCCCCTCCCCAAATTGTAAAACCCTTTAAAGCCGGTGCGCACCTGGTGCCGGAGGATGGTTTGCTGCACCAGCCGGCCGTAGCCGTCCAGGCGCACGCCCGAGTTGCTGCGGCCCCGCATGGCGACACCGGGAGCACCGGGGGGGGGGGGACGGCGAAAAAAAAAAAAAACAAACCCCCGCGGGGGGGGGGCCCAGGGCAGCGGCACCGGGGTCCTGGCAGCGCCGCCGCCGAGCCCCGAGGCTCCGCGCCGCAGCGAGCCCCGGCGCAATTCGGGGTTCCTGGGGGTGTGGGGGGGTCCCGGGGGGGTTGCGGTGTCTGCAGGGCCTCCGGGAAAATTGGGGGGTGCGGGGGGGGTCGCAGAGGGGAGCTCGCTATGGAGCGGGCAGGACCTGCCCCCCCCTCACCCCCCCCCTCCGAAGGCATCGCGGGAGGGGGAGGCGGCGCCCTCTGCTGGGGGGAGAGCGGGGACACGGGGGGGGCACGCGGGGACATCGGGGAGGGGGCGGCGCTGTCCCTTTGACCCCTCCCCGAGGGCAGAAGGGGCACACGGGCACCCGAAGTAGCGCCCGCAGGGAGCCCCCAGAAACCGGGGTCCCCCTTGATCCACCCCCCCCCACCGGGATCAGGGATGTCCCCACGGGACCCCCCCCCACAGGGGCCACAGATGTCACCTGAGGTCCCCCAGGAGCTGCAGATGCCCCTGCAGGGTCCCCCAGCTTCAAGGATGTCCCCCTGAAGACCCCCCCAAGAGCCACTGATGTCCCCCCGGGACCCCCCAGGATCAGGGATGTTCCCCCAGGAGCCCCAAATGTCCCCTGAGGTCCCCCAGGATCAGGGATGTCCCCCCAGAGACCCCCCCCAGGAGCTGCAGATGTCCCCCAGGTTCAGGGATGTCCCTCTGGAGACCCCCCCAGGAGCCCCAAATGTCCCCTGAAGGACAACAGGCTCAGGGATGTTTCCCCCCAACCCCCTGCTGCCACCCAGACATGGGGACAAGGGACACACCACCCACATCAGGGGGTCGGGGGGGCTTGGAGCACCCCTCCAGAGAGCAGCAGCACACCAGGCACGGAGCAAAGAAGGCACCAAGATGGTCTTTAGCAAAATCCAGCAGTTTATTTAATTACAGTCAGCAATAAATAGAGGAAAGCCAGGCTGAGTGGGCCTGGGGGGGTGGGGGCACCGGCACCTCCAGAGACAGGGACAGACCCGGAGCAGAGCCCAGCCCACGCGGGACAGCAAAGGGAGACCGCGACAGAGGTGGCACCGCCGTGTCCGTGTCCCACCAGTTTCCATAGCCACCCCGAGCAAAGCCAGGGGGGCTGCGAGGGGGGGGAGCCCCCCAAAATTCCCAGAGCTGGGACAAGACGGCTTGGGGTGCGCAGGACGGAGTCCCGTGGGTGCTGCCGGCGTGGGGTGGCAGCACGGGGACACCCCTCTCCACCAGCTTCGTGCTCCAGTCCCCAAAACAGGCAGCGGCTGCGGGACGGAGGGATGCTGTGGGGCAGGTTCCCGCCTTTAAAAACCTACGTTTTGTGTTTCCTTTTTTTTTTTTTTCTCTCTTCCATAAAACTTGTAAAACTTTTCCCGCAAAGCATCGCGCCAGGGCGGAGACGAACCCCTCCCAAGGAAAATAAAGAAAAAAAAAAGAAAAACACCACCAAAAAAAAAATCCAGCTCCGGGCGTGTGGGTTACCGGCAGGTGCAGGACTCTGCGATCATGTTCTCGTACTCCTTGTAGAGGATGCCCCCGTCGTGCTGGATCATCAGGACGCTGATGGGGCTGTAGCGGTAGGGGACGCAGGAGGGCCGGGGGACGGTGGCGTCCACCAGCTGGTGGACCAAGTTCTGCACCACGGCGTGGTTGGGCGCGTGGTAGCCGTCGCGGAGGAGCCGCGGGCAGGCGCCCTTGCAGTAGCGCGGGTTGTAGCGGTGGGGCGCGATGATCCAGTGGTCCCAACCCAGCTGGGCGAAGCTGACGGGGAAGGAGCGCAGGGAGCAGTCATTTTTCTCTCCTCCGGCTTCCCGCAGGTAGCCGGGCAGGTCGTGGAGCAACATCCCCGCCTCGCGCCGGCTCCGTCGCGGCTCCGGCAGCGTCCCGCTGCGAGTGTCGTTGAGGAAGAGGAGGAGGAAGGGGTCCGCGGGGGACGGTGGGGCTGGCGGGGCGGCGGCGCGGCCGGCTCGCACGCAGACGTGCCGCAAGGTCAGCGTCCCCTCGGCGCTGCCGTTCCCCGGGGACAAGTAGGGGGTGACGTCCGCTTCGGTCCAGCCGCGACGCGGTGGGGCGGTGGTGGGGCTGAGCAGCACCGGGGGGGCTTCAGCGGTGGCCACCAGCTCCAGGGCGCACAGGAGCCGGCCACGGGGCAGCGGCAGGCTCTGCGGGTAGACCACGGTGGCGCGGAGAAGGTGCTCGGCTTGGGGTTGGCCGCCCAGGCGGTAGGTGAGGGGCTGCACGTACCAGCGACCTGCAGGATGAAGCCATCAGGGACCGCCTGGACGGGGTGGCCGCGCTCGTGGCATCGCCGCCTCCCACCCCACCGCAGCCGGGGTGGGGTCTGCGTTCACATCGGGACCCTCAGAAGAGGTCATCGGGGATGGGTCCCACCTGGATGGGTCCCAACCCTGGTACCAGCGTCACCACGCCCTGGTGTGGTGACAGGAGGATGGGGAGCACCCACAGGTTGAGTTCCAAGCAATGCTCTTGCCCAAAACATCCCCAAACCAACGCCAACCCCACATCGCCCCCCCAAACCAACACCAACCCCATATTGCCCTCAGCCCCACACCAACCCCACAGCCGAGCGCTCCCCAGCACACAACGAGGACCCCAACAAAACGCAGCGCCCCCAAACCCATGGGGACCCCGTGGCCAGATGCCGGCACGCTGAGGACCCCAAGCAGAGCCCCCCAGGCTCAAAACCACCCCAGAACCTCCCCCGGGGACGTCACCTTACCTGCCCAGGGCTGTCCCCCGTGGGAAGCTGCCCGCACCAAGCGGACGGTGTTGGTGCCTGGGCTGCGGCCGCGCCGTGGCCGGCCCTCGCGGTTGGCGGCACGCCGGTACAGCTCCAGCATGTACCGCAGGGGGGGCCCGCTCGCAGGGCCCCCCCGCCAGCTCCAGCTGCCCGGTGCTTGCGCCCGCAGCGCTTGCAAGAGGGGCAACGGAGGGGGCTGGCTGGCAGCCTGGGAGAGCGGCACGGCGAGGAGGAGGAGGAGGAGGAGGAGGGCGGTGGTGAAGGGACGGAGCGAAGCCATGGTGGGCAACAGGGGGTGAGGCGGCAGCAGGATTAAGGGAGGCCTGCGGTCATGCTTTGTGTGTCCCCCCAGAAAAAAAAAGAAAGAAAAAAGGGCAAAGCTGGGCACGGGCACCAGCAGAAGGAGGTCCCAGGGTGCTGTCACACCGCGGCGCCCATGCCGACTGCTTCGGCTGGGCACAAAGAGAAAAAAAGAAGGGGGGGCTCTGCAAAAAGGAGTGCAAGATCAGGACTAAAACCCAGTCCCCCAAAACAGGGGGGGCAAAGCCAGCTGGACAGGAGCCTGGCTAAAGAAGGAGGGGGTTTAAAAGTGCCGGGGAGGGGGCAAAAGGGAGAGGGGTGAGGCGGGGTGGGTGGGGAGGACCAGCTTGCTCAGCCCACCTGCTCCTCACCAGCCTGGTCCAGCAGGGTGAGAGGACTGGGGGCCCATGGGGCATTTTAAAGGCATGGTCCCAATTAGGGCTTAAAGGGGCAGGAGCTCCCCAGGGCCGGCTGCTGGCTGGGGAGGCTCCTCCTGGGGTCACGCTGGGGGGGAGGGAGCATCGTGCCCATCACGTTTCCCCTGCCGGGACGTGGGATGGGGGACACCGAGCCTGGGGGGTGGTGGCACTGAGCCTGGGGGTGGTGGCACCAAGTTCAGGGGTGGTGGCACACACGGACACGGTGACCCAGATCCCAGCAGGACAACGCAGGCTGGTGGCACCTGTGCTGTGCCTGTTGTCACCGTGCCGGTGGCGGGACGGAGAGATCTTGGGTTTGGGGGGGGGGACACTGCATGGGGACCACCAGCGGTGGCACAGGGACACTGGGGACAGCTGGAAGGGTGGCAGGGGGGTCTGTGCAGGGGGGACTCCCACGTCCTGGTGGCGTGGGGACAGCGCAGAGCTCCCGGCGCCGCAGTTTTGGGCAGGAGGCGATGAGTCAGGGCTGCCGGGGGGACGCGGGGGGACGTCCTGAGGGACAGGGTGGGGACCAGACGGCGGCCTCGCGTCACCCGCTCCCCTCCCGGGCGTGGTGACGGCTGGCCCACGAGTGGGCCCCTCGCGGGCTCCGAGCCGAGCCGTGCCAGCCCACGCCGCGCCGAGCCGAACCGTGCCAAAAAGCCTGCGCCCCTCGCGGCGCGCCAAGCCAAGCCGCGCCGGGCCGACCCCCGAGCTGTGCCAAACTGTGCCGAGCCGTGCCAGCGCTCCTTGCGCCACCGGGCAGGGCTGAGCTGGACCGAGCCGTGCTGTGCTGTGCCGAGCCGAGCCAAGCGGCTGCGGGCGGGTCGGAGCCGTGCCGAGCCGAGCCGAGCCGGGCGGGGCTGCGCTGCGCTGCGCTCCGCCCCGGCCGGGCGGGCGGGCGGGCGGTGGGAAGGGGGGTCCGGGGGGAGGTTGGGGGGGTGTCATTTCCTCCGCCGTGCCGAGCCGTGCCGAGCCGTGCCGGGATGGGGCGGTAGCGGCCATGGAGCGGGCCGAGGGCCGGCCCGGGGCCGTGCAGTTGGTGCATGTGCAGCTGCAGGGCGGCGCGCCCTGGGGCTTCACGCTGCGGGGGGGGCTGGAGCACGGCGAGCCCCTCATCGTCTCCAAGGTAAGGGGCGAGCGAGGAGGGGGCGGTGTGTTTATGGGGGGGGGGGGGGGGTCCGCGTCGTGTCCCTTCTGCCCCCCTCCTTTCCCTGGGGCTCCCCCCGGGGCAAGGAAGGGGCCGGGGGCGGCGGCGGGGGGGTCCCGGGGCGGAGCGCCGGGAGCGGGAGGAAATTCCTCCGGCACATCCGTTGGGCTGGCGGGGGGGCGGCCACCCCCGGCCCCCCCCTCCCCCGGCCCGGCCCCGGGAATGGCGATGCCGGGAGGGGGGCGACCCCCGTGTCCCCGCGGTGCCGCCCCCATCTCATCCTCGGGATGGGAACTGGGGGGGCCCCGACCCGCTGCGGGACCTCCCCCTCCCCATCCCCGATGCGTCCCGGGGTGGGGGGAACACGGGGCTTGTCCCCCCCCTCTCCCCGCGTCCCTTTCGCATCAGGGCGCGGGGCGCTGCGATGTCCCCCCCGCCACCAGCATCTCCCCGGTGGGAGCCGTGGGGCGAGCCCCCAGTGTCCCCCCCCTAAAACTTTGTCGCGTGTCCCCCCCCCCCCCGCACCGAGCGCGCGCCCGGGGCCCTCCCCACCCTGCTCCGGGACGCGGGCAGCGTGGTCTGGCCGGGGGAGCTGGAAAAGTGGCTCCGGTCCCTGCCCTGCGCCCCGGGGGTGTCACCGCGGGGCTGCGAGCTGCCACCGCGCCCGGCTCGGCCCCGAGCTTGGGGAGCCGGGGGGGGCCCTGGGGATGCGTCCTGCCGCTGCTGGGAATAAAGAGAGGGGAGGGGGGTCCTTGCGGTGCCGGCCCCCGCCGCCGCCGCCTCGTGTGCTGTGCAGACAAAGGGGGCTTGTTCCAGCGCTCTGTGCATTCACCGAGGGTCCCCCGGGGCGCCCGCGGCCGGCCGAGGTGCGTGCGTGCTGGCGGCGCAGGGGGGCCCCCGGCCCCATGCCGGAAAAAGGATGGGGAGGGGGGGTCCCGCTGCGAGCCTCCGCCTGGGGTCCCATCCTGCCGTGGGCTTGGCGGAGGGTCCCGGACCCTCTGCGGGCAGGTACGGCTGCGGTGCCACCATTAGGGCCCAGAGTGAACGCCGGGGTTCGGCCAACAGCCGGCACCCCCACCCCACAGCCCGGTGGCTGCGTCGCCCGTGGGGCCCCGAGCCCTGCCCTCGGGGGTGTCGGGGAGCGGCGGGGGCCCCCCCGGCTGTGGGGCTGGCTGCCGCCCAGGCGGGTGCTGCGGGCAGAGCTCGTTCCTCCGCCGGGCAGGGCGGGGAGCCCACGGGCAGGGTGGGCGCCTCTCGGCGGCGTGTCACCCCGCGGGTGGCTTTGGGGTCCGCGCTGAAAGCTCCCGGAGCTGGGGGGGGGCAAAGCCCTGCGCCGGGTGTTTTGCCCCCAGACTCTGGGGTGGGAGCTGGGGCAGCATCCTTACGGGGCTGGCAGGGAAGCCCCCATGGGTGCCGGGCACAAAGAGCCCTTGTGCTGCCCGCGCCCGCGGGGGAATCTGCTGGGACGGGACATTTTTCTTTCCCCCCCCCCCCTCCTCTCCCCTCCTCTCCCCGTGCCCTTTCTTTGCTCAGAAACTCATGTGACTGGGGCGGACACCGCAGATCCCTCGCGTCCGCAGCGGGGTGCCCGGGGTGAAGGCACCCCCAGTGCCCCGTTGGGGTATGGAGAAGGGTTGGGGGGGGGGGTTGGGGGACACTTTTGGGGTGCTGCCCCCCTGACGCCCGTCTCGCTGCCAGGTGGAGGACGGCGGGAAGGCCGCCCTGTCCCGGAGGCTGCAGCCGGGCGACGAGCTGGTGAACATCAGCGGGACCCCCCTGTACGGGTCCCGCCAGGAAGCCCTCATCCTCATCAAGGGCTCCTACCGCACCCTCAAGATGATCGTCCGCAGGTTGGCACCGCCGGGGGGGCTGGGGGGGAGACGGGTGTGTAGGGGGGGGGGTCGGAAACTGCCCCCCGCAGCCCCAGGGATGGCTGACGGGTAGTGTGGGGACGCGCCCCGGCATCCCTCCTGGTCCCCGCGGTGGGGTGGGGAGGTCCCCATCCCGGTGCCGCCGGCTCGCCACCCCCCTCCCTGGGCGGTATTGCCGAGCTCTGCCTTCCTGCCCGCCTGGGGAAGGAAGGGGAGGCAGCGCCGGCCCCCCCTGAGCCCCCCCCTTGCAGCCACTCCGGCGGCTGCCTCGCGGCCGGGCTCCAGCTCCCGCCGCGCCCGGGGGCAAGGGGGGGGTCCCGGGCCGCGCCGCTGCCCGGGCGCAGCCTCATCCATGGTGAGTTTGGGGGTGCTGGGGGGGGAAAGGACCCTCGTGCCCCCCTCCCCAGCGCCTCGGCTCTCACGCCAAGCCCCGGGGAGCAGCGGGGAGTGGGCGCGCTCTGCCTGCCCCGGGGATGCTGGGGGCGGTGGGTGGCATTTTGGGGGCACCCGGGGGTGGCATCGCCCCATGGCTCTGCGTGGTGTCACTGTGAGGGGCTGGGGGCATGGGGAGGGGGGCACAGAGGTGTCCCCAGGGTCCCTTCGAAGGGTCCGGTGGCTGAAGCTCCTGGGGGGCTGAACTTGAGCTGGGCCCCGGGGGAGCAGGCGGTGGCCGTGCCCGGGGACGGGGACCCCATATGCTGCACCCGGGACCCCCTGCAGCCCCCCCCCCGACCCCTCCCGACTTCATTGCTGTCCCCCTCGGGCGGGCTCTGGCCTGGGGTGGGGGGGCCAGGAAGCCCCGTAGGAAGTGACTTCAGCCCCGGTTCCTCGGCCCAGCTTCCTCCCCATTCTTGTCCTCTCCCGCTGTTGCTCTTGGCAAGGAGGAGCGTGCCCGTTCTCCGGCCCCATTCCTGGCACGTGGCCAAGCTCGCCGAAATCCGCCCCGACGCCCCGGCCATGCACTGCCCCCCCGACACCTTCAGCCTCTCCTGGCCCTCGGGCTGTGATGTCAGGTGAGAAAATCGGGGCTGGGGGGTGGTGGTGGTGGTGGTGGTTGGGGGTTAGGGGGTGTGGGGGGGGTCCCCTGTCTGCCCCGAGCCGCCCACGGGTTCGCCGCTGCCCTGCTCGCTGCCGGCAGGAAGGGGTGGTGGCTCTGCTGGAGCCAGCCAGGAGGTGACGAGTCCCGGTGCCACGCATTCCCCACGTCCCTATGTCCCCCGGGCAGCCCTTCAGCTGCCCTGAACCCGAGGGGGGGGGGGGGGTGTCGGGGGGTGCTCGCTCCCCCTCGGGGACACTGATGGCACCGTGGCGCTGCCAGCAGCGAGCTGTCCCTGCAGTGGAACCCGCTGTCCCGGCACTGCAGCACGGACCGCAGCAGCTCCATCGGGAGCATGGAAAGCCTGGATCAGCCTGGGCAGGCGTACTACGAAGGCACCCCCTCGCCCGTCGAGCACCACAGCAAGCGGGACTCGGCCTACAGCTCCTTCTCCGCCAGCTCCAACACCTCCGACTGCGCCCTCTCCCTCCGCCCCGAGGAAAACGCCGGCCCCGAGGGGCCCTGCAAGCCCCCCGAGGGGCGCTACCTGCAGACGGGCGCCGAGGGGACGGAGCCTCGCCACCCCGCGCGCCACCCCGTGCCCCCCCAGCCCCCCGTGCGCAGGGACAGCCTGCGGGCATCCCCGGCCGGCAGCGGGGCGGATCGGCGCCGCGCATCGGTGCCCACCTCCTCCTTGCACGCCCAGGGGAGGTGGATCTCCGACACCTTCCTGTGCCAGCGGGACAAGGACGCTGAGGCGACCAGCGGGAGGATGCCGGCGGCGTGCCCCCCCAAGGAGCACCTCTCTGCCGACCAGTATTACATGCTGAGCTCCCACCCCGACCGCTGCCTGGGGGACGGCGGGGACCGGCCCTACCCGGAAAACGCGATGCAGCGGGGAGCGGACGCGGGGATGGAGGTGGCGGGTGACACGGCGCTGCTGTCCCCCCTCCAAGGCCACCGGCACAGCGCGCCCGAGCAGCTCCTGGCCTCCCAGCTCCGGGCTCTCCAAGTGAGTGCCGGCAGCGGGCGAGCGTCCCCGGCGTCCCCCGCGCCCGAGGGGCACCGCTGGACCACGTCCCCGCTGCACGCCGAGCACCGCGGGCAGGGCGGGCTGAGCCCGGCGCCCAGCACGGAGGGGCTGGCGGAGGAGAGCCGGGCGGGGGGCCGGCGCGCCGGGGGCCCCCCGAATCGCTCGTCTCACTTTCGGCGCCGCAGCGAGCGCTTCGCCACCAACCTGCGCAACGAGATCCAGCGGCGCAAGGCGCAGCTGCAGAAGAGCCGGGGGCCCGGCGCCCAAGCCCGGGGCGAGGAGCCGGTGGAGGAGGCGGAGGAGCCGGCCGAGGGCTCGCCGAGCCCCGCGCCCAGCGAGGACGGCAGGAGCTGCTCGGGGGAGTCGCTGCCGGTCCCCGAAGCCGAGCGGGTGGCGCCGAGCCGAGGCCGCTGGCGCTGGTCCCCGGAACGCAAGCTGCAGCCGCAGCGCTCGCCCAGTCCCCGCGAGCACAAGGGCGGCGAGGAAGCCGTCCTCCTGCCCTTCGCCGACCGGCGCCGTTTCTTCGAGGAAAGCAGCCGCCCTGCGCCCACCCGGCACGGCAAGCCCCAAAAACCGCCCGAGCCCGACGCTTTCCAAGCTGCCGAGCACCGCGACGCTCGCCGCGTCTCGGGACCCTACGGCGAGTGCTGCCGGGAGCAGCCGCCCTACTACAAGGTGCTACCGAGGCACGGCGAGCTGGAATACCTGCGGGGCTGCACCTACCCCTACGGCGGCCCCGGCTTGCACGAACCTTGCCACTACTGCGCTGGAGAAATGTGCCCGGCGCTGCTGCCCCGCGGCCATGCCTACCGCTGCCACCCCTGGGCGCGCTGCCCCGACTGCTGCTGCCCGGCCCCGCGGCCCCCGCGGGAGGAGAGCGACAGCTGGGCGCCCCGAAAAGCCTTCGTGCCGGTGAGCGAGCCGCGCTTTTGGGATTTTGGGGGAGCGCTCGGGGGTCACGGCTCACTCACGCCCCGGGCCAGGGGGCCTGGATCCTGCCTTCACGCTGCCTCTGCATCCCCACGCAGGAATTCGCTCCGGAGGAGTGGGAGCCGCCGGCGATCAGCAGGAAGGCCAGCCAGCCCATGGGGTGAGCCCAAATTGGGGCCGGGGGGTGCACGCTGCCCACGGGAACCCCTGCCCCGTAGCAGCAGGAGGGAGGGAGGGCGGGCTGCTGTGGTTCTGGGGACGTGCCAAGCGTCCCCGTCTGCCGCCCTGCAAAGCGGGCTGGGTGCTGAGGGGTGGGCACGATCAGGGGGTGACTTCCCGGGGGGGGCCGGGTGCCCCCTTTTCTCCCCAGCGAGCTCTCCCACTACAAGCCGGGCTTCCCGAGGCTCGGCCCCTTCCGCCCGTGCTTCGAGAGCGCCGAGCCCGAGTGGCCGCCCTGCTACCGCACCGCGTCCACGCACGACCTCTCGTGGGACGCCGAGCGGCCGCCTCGCTCCCCCGAGCTCCCCCCGGAGCCCCTGCACCGCCCGCTGCGGGGCCGAGCCTTCTCCGAGAGCCACCTCAACCTGGAGCCCGCCAGCCCCCGGGGCCGCAGGGACCTCCTGCGGGCCAAAGCGGAGCCGCCGGGTTTGCCCAAAAAAAAGGGGCCCCCGCCTCCCCGCCCGCCCCCCCCCAACTGGGAGCAGTACCGCTTGCGCCGGGCGTCGCAGCACCCCAAGGAGGGCTCAGGACCCGGCGCGGCCACGGCGCCGTCCCGCAGCATCGCCGAAGCCGTGCGGCAGCGCTCCCGCAGCCTCGCCGCCGAGCCCCCCGGCCGCCCCCGCGGGACCCCGGAGCCAGAGGCCGAGCTTTGCAGGTTGGTGACCTCGGGTGGCTTGGGTGGCTTTGGTCTCGTCTCCTTTGGGGGCTGGCACCTCCGTCGCCTGGCTGGGGTGGGACGCGGCGGGTCTCTGGGAGGAAAGGGGGTCCCCAAGCTCTCTCCGTCCCCTCCCTGCGTGTCCCGTGGAGGTGACGCCCCCCACCCAATGCTGCGGGCGTTCACAGGAGCAGGGAAGAGCACCCGATGGCGAAGGACCCCTGGGAGCAGGAGGAGCCCCCCCAAAGGCTCGCCCGCAGCCGGGAGCGGGGCTGGTCCAGCGAGTGCCCCCTGCGCGTCCCCAGCCCCGCGGCCACCCAGGGGGGGCCCTGTCCCCGCAGCCCTGAGGGGCCGAGCACCCGGGGGGGCCGCCCCCAGCCCCGCCGCATGAATTCGGAGGAGCTGCTGTGGGACGTGGTGGGCAGGGACCGCTCCTTGGCTGGCATCTTGGTGGCCCCCCCGGTCACCACCGCCACCGTCATGGGCGAGCTGCTGGCGGCGGGGGACCGGCAGGCGTGGAGGGAGCGGGTCCAGCAGGATTGGCACCCGGAGCCACAGGACAGGTAGGGCTGGCACCGTGGCACCGTGTCCCCTTCCCCCCGGGGAGGGTCATCGCGTGGGGACCGCGGTGTCCCCAGCACTTTGCTCCCCGCAGGCAGGGCTTCGAGCCCATCTCGCCGCCCCCCGGGGCCACCGGCAGCCCCCCCTCCTACGCGGCGTATTACGGCAAAGCCGAGCTGCTCGGCAAGAGGAAGGAGCTGCCGGAGGTGGTGGAGGGGAGCTCGGAGGAGGAGGAGGAGGAGGAGGAGGTGGATCGCGAGCTGGTGGAGAAGAAGGTAAGAAGAAGGGGATGGGGGTGCCAAGCGGAGAGCGCGGGCTGCCTGCGCGGGGACGGCGACTGCGCTGCTCATCCGTGCCAGGGTGGTGGCTGCGACTGCACCCCAGGTCCCCCCCCCCAAAAGCATCTCCCCCGTCCCTCCCGCAGCTGCAGCTGGTGGAGAGCCTGAGCCGCAAGCTGGCGGTGCTGCGGGAGGCGCAGCGGGGGCTGCAGGAGGACATCAGCGCCAACGGGGCGCTGGGCGAGGAGGTGGCCGCCCAGCTGCAGGCCCTCTGCACGCCGGGCGAGTTCGACAAGTACCGGCTCTTCGTGGGCGACCTGGACAAGGTGGTCAACCTGCTGCTGTCCCTCTCCGGCCGCCTGGCTCGGGTGGAGAACGCGCTGAGCGGGCTGGGGCCCCACGCCGCCGCCGAGGACGAGGTGGGCAGCCGGGGAGGGGAAAAAATTTTGGGGAGGGGGGAACGGGCGCACGGCGGGGCTCGGCGAACCCCCTGTCTGCTCGCAGCTGGCCCTGCGGGAGAAGCAGCGGCTGCTGGCGGCGCAGCTGGAGGACGCCAAGGAGCTGCGGGAGCACGTGGGGCGGCGCGAGGAGGCGGTGGGCGCCATGGTGGCGCGCTACCTGCCCCCCGAGCAGCTGCAGGACTACCGGCACTTCGTCAAGATGAAGTCGGCGCTCACGGCCGAGCAGCGCGAGCTGGAGGAGAAGATCAAGCTGGGCCAGGAGCAGCTGCGCTGCCTGCGCGAGAGCCTCGGCCAGGCACCCACGGGGCACTAGCCCAGCCCTCCCAGGCTGCCTTTTGTGGTTTTTTTTTTCTTTTTCTTTTTTCTTTTTTTTTTTTTAATTTATTTTGCAGGTCTATCGAAGCAGGGGGGTGCCCGCGGGTGTCGCCCCTCTCTGCCCGTGCCACCACGTGCCTTAGAACCCAATGGATGCCGCGGTGCCTAAAGGGTTAAACCCTCCGCACGCCCCCCCCCCCCCCCCCAACGCCCCATCCGTCTGTCCGTGTCCGTGTCCGTCTGTCCAGAGGCAGAGGAATGTGCAGGCCCCCAGCCTCCTCTTCCTCCCCATTGTGTCGGGAACAATGGCCCCGCTCCCTCCGTCCTTGACCCCGCTCCCCGCCGCCGCGTCCCCGTGGCCCGTGGGGACACCGGGGGTGGCACTGGGGGCACCCAGCCCTCGTCTTCCCGTGCTGGGGAGGGGGGGACAAAACCACCCCAAGGCCAAACCGGGGCGCCTGTCCCCAAATCCGTCAGTGCTGCAGTGTCCCCAAGGTAGCACTTAGCCCCCCCCGCCCCGCCGCCGTCCGTCCCTCTGTCCCTGCCGGCCGGACAGACGGCTGCCTCCACGCTGATTTTGCACAGGGGTCTGGCAGCAGCAGGTGCCTTTTTTGTGTGTTTTTTGTTTTTTTTTTGGGGGGGGGTTGGGGGATGACAAGGACATTTTGGGGACCCGAGCGCGGGGCCACCGCTAGGACCAAAGAGTGGGTGCCCTCCGGGGAAGGGGGGGGCACAGGGGGGACACACACACGGTGACCTCGTGCCTTTCACACACTAAAGGAGCAGCAGCAGCTGCACAACTGGCCCGGCCGTGTCCGCCTGCTTTGTCACTTGGTGTCCCCAAATGTCCCCACGGCGGGGGGGTGGGGGGGTCCCGGTGCCACCAGCACAGCCACAGGGGGCTGGGACCTGCGCTGCGAGGGCAGGGCCGGCCGCTGGGTGGCACCCGCGGGTGGGGGCGTGGGGGGGGGGGGGGGGACACGGGGAGGGGATGTGCACGCGTGGGGGTGCGCGGGGGAGCCCCCGGCGTGGGTCCGTGCACACGCGTGGGAGCGCGGAGACGCGTGGATGCGCACGGGGGGACCCGCGTGGGTGCGCGCACACGCGTGGCGGCGAGCATTCCCACGGGGAGGGGGCACACGCGTGTCACGGGGACCCGGGAGGCGTGGGGCGGGGGGGGGGGTCTGCTGCCTGTCCGTCTGTCTGCCCGTCTGTCCGTCCGTCCCCACCGCGGGGACCTCGCCACCCGCGGCTCTCCACGCCAAGCCCCTTTCCTTGCGCCCCCCCCCCCAGCCACCACCACCACCACGCCGCGCGCGCGTCCGTGGGCACAGCCCCGCGCGTGCACGCGCCCGCGCCCCCGGCGCCGCCGCGCGCGCTCGCCCCGTGCCCGTGCACGCCCGTGCACGCGTGGGCGGATGCCAAAAAAAAAAAAAAAAAAAAAAAAAAAAAAAAAAAAAAAGGGGCTGGGGGGGGGTGGTTGGGTAAAGAGGGGAGGGGGGGCGGTGCGTGCGCTCACCTGTGCCGGGGGAGCGCCCGGCGTGCCCGCGCACGCGTGGGTTGCGCGCCCGCGGACACGCGCGGGGGCTCCCGCGCGCACGTGGGCGGCGCGCACACGCATGTGCACGGCGGCGGCGCGTGTGCTCGCCTCCCCCCCCCCCCCTCTCCGCCGCCACCCCCCCCCCCCCAACATCACCACCACCTCCACCACCACCACCCGGCCCCGTGCACGCGTGCTCGGGGCCGTGCGTGGGCCGCCCGTGCCGCAGCAGCAGCAGCAGCAGCCGGAGCAGGCTGGGGCTTGCGGCGCAGGGGCAGGGCCGGGGCTGCTTTGCAGAGGCCGGGGGGGGGGGGCGGGAGGGGGTGGGGGGGGGCGCACGGGGCTGGGGGGGGGGGCGCGCAGCGACCTTGCACCGGCAGCGGCGGCGGCGGCGCGGGGCTGCAAAGGTGCGTGCCCAGGGGTATTTTTAATTATTTTTGGTTTTTTTTTTTTTTTTGGGGGGGTGCGGGGGGGTGGGATGCGCGGCCACACGCTCGGGGAAGGGGTGGTGGTGGCGTGGGGGGGTTGTGCATGGGGTGTGTGTGGGGGGGAGACGGCAATGCGGTGCCGCCGGGTTGCTCGCCCCCAGCCCCCCCCCCCCAATAAAAAAATGAGCAACCCACGCTTGTTGCTGCATGGGGAGGAGGCAGCGCCGGTGCTGGGGGTTGGGGAAAGGTGGGGGGGCTCCCAAATGGGTGCCCCCCTCCCCTCCCCGGCCCTGCTGCGCTCCCTTCGGCCCGCAGTGCTGCCAGGTAGGTGCCCCCCCACCCCCTGCATGCGGGGCCCCCCGCCCTGTCCCACCCTACAGCGCCCTGGGGATGCTCCCATCCCTTCCCAAAGCCCCCCCCCTGGTCCCCAGCAGCACCCTGGGGCAGGGCACCCATGGGTGGGGGCAGCGCGGGCAGGGGGTGGCCGTGGCCCATGGTAAGCGGGGGGGGGCGGTGGGGGAGCCAGGTAGGGCGAGAAAGAGTTGGGACAGCAAGAAAAAAAAAAGGCAAAGCTCACGGCGTGTGCGCGGCGGGGTGTGTGGGGGGGAGGCTCCGCGCCCCCAATTTCTGGGTTCTCCTTGCCCCGGCAGGGCTGAAACCCCCCCGGGGCGAGAGAAGATGGCCGAGAAGGTGGTGGCCGGGGACCTGTTCCTGCGGCAGGCGCGGGAATCGGTGTCGTCCCTGGACTCGGACAAGCTGTCCCCCGTGTCCCCCGAGGCGGGCGGCGAGGAGTCGTCGGACAGCGAGGGCGAGCAGGAGGGCAGCACCCACAAACTGATCCGCAAGGTGTCTACCTCCGGGCAGATGCGCAGCAAGGTGAGGGGCGCGGGGACCCCCCCCCCAGCCGCTGCCCCTTCCTCGCCACAACCCCCCAGGCTTCGTGGTTTTGCTTTTCTTTTTTTTGTATTTTTGTATTTTTTTTTTATTCCTTCCCCTCCCAGCCTTTTGCTCGGGGTTGGCGGCGCGTGCGTGTGGGTAGGGCCCTACAAAAATACGGGGCGCTGCCGTGGGCGCGGGGACATTTGGGATGCCCAAACCCGTGGGTTCAGGCTTTGGGGGGGGGGGGCTCAGAGCCCTCGGTGCCGTTCGGGGACCGCCGGCCCCTCGCTGTGCCGTGCCTGGGGGTGCCGGGGGGGGGCTCGCCCCAAAGCCAGAGGGGCCGGGCAATGTCCCCGCGTCCCCCAGGCCGGGTGTCGGCGCCTGTCCTCTCGGCCACATCCTGCCCGGCGCGGCGATGAGCCGTGCAGGAGGCGATGCTGGGGGCAGACAGCGGGCGGGATGCACGTGTGCCGGCCGAGGCGGCCTCTGTGCACCCGTATGGGGGGGGGGCAGCACCCCGGAGACACGGGGCTGGTGCTTAATTAAGCAGGAGGTTAATGAAGAAGGGGGAGCCCGGTGGTAGGGTTCCCGAGAGATGCCCGGCTCGGTCACGAAGAGGGGGGACCTATTTTTGGGGTGTCCTCAGCTCTGCTCCTGGCCGCTGCTGGCAATTGGGGTCTGCAGCCACCTGCTGAGTTTTGGGGCCCCCACCCCACTGTCTGGGGGGGCGAGCGTGCCCCCCTCCCCAACCCCCCCCCATATCACGGTGCGGGGACAGGGCAGGGCGCGCACCCCGTCCCCACCTCCGCTGCGTCCTCCTCTCTCAGCGTGCGCCCCAAAAGCCATCCTGCCCCCCACCCCCGAGCACCCCAGTCCCTCTCCATCCGTCACGCCCCCCCCCGTACCCCCACACCTCCCGCTCACCGTTCTGCGGGCTGTAATTGCCGGGGCGCCCCGCGGGGCGCTTTGTGCCAGCCCCGGTGCGGAGGCGGCGAGGCCATTGTGCTCGGTGACAATGACAGCTGCCAGGCGCAGGTGCCCCTGCCGGGCTGAATGGCCCCAGGACGGGTGGGGGGCCTCGCTGCCGCCCCCTCTTCCTCCTCTTCCTCCTCTTCCTCCTCCTCCTCGCTGTGGCCGGGGACTGCCGGTTCCAAGCGCCGGAGCTGAAAGGGGGCTGCGGGCAGCGGTGGGGACCATGGGGTGGGAGCGTCCCTGTGGGGTGAGCACCCCCGTGGTTTTGGGGGTTGCGTTCCTCCAGCCCCAAATTCCTGCTGCTGGGGTGCGCCGCAGGTGCTCGGTGGGGCCGGGGGGGTCCCCCTGTGTGCAGCATCCCCCCGTGGGGCACCCCGACAGCGAGTGGTCCCGTTCCTGGCCGGAGGTGTCCTGCAGGACCCGAGTGTGCCCAGCAGGGCCCCAGCCTCTGGGGGTCGGGTGCTGGTGTCGGGCGATAGGGAGGGTGAGATCCCGGCCGCTGGAAGAGGGCGGTGAGGAAGGACCCGTGGGGCCAGCCCAGCCTGCGTGCTCTGAGGTCCCCTGTACGTTTTGGGGTCCACTGCACGCATTGGGGACCCCTTGTGTGCTCTTAGGTCCCCTGTATGGTTTGGGGACCCCCTGCATGCCTTGGGGTCTTCTGCAGGCCTTGGGGTCCTCCTTCATGCTCTGAGGTCCCTGCTGCGTGCTCAGCTGTCCCCGGCACACTTTGGGGTCCCCCGCTGTGCTTCGGGGTCCTCTCCCAGGCTGCAAGGTCTCCTTCATCACTCAAGGTCCCCCTCTGTGCTTCGGGATCCCCATGTGTGCTTTGGGGTCCCCCTGCGTGCCCCGAGATCCCTGCATACCCTGAGGCCCCTGCGTGCTTTGGGACCCCCCCGGGGGTCTCCCAAGCCCACGTGCCCACCGGCCAGCCGGCACGGCCGTCACCCCAGACCCCCGCACGGTGCCACCAAAGCCCCAAAGCGGGGCCGTGGCGAGGGGACCGGGCCCTGCCTGGTGGCACGGGCGGGGAGGGCGCAGCGCCTGGGCGGCGGAGATAGCCCCGGTGGCACCGGCCGGATGTTTGTGAGGTTTCTCAGCCGCGCTGCCCTCGCCTCGCTCACACTTTCCGTTGTGCACGCGCTGCAGCCCCGACCCCCCGGCAATCCTGCAGCCCCTCCACCCCCACCTCGTGTTCCTGCGCGCCGGCGTTGGGGCCGCAACCTCGCAAAGGTCCCCGCGGCACGGGGTTTGGGGAGGGAAGGGGCGAGCTCCTGCCCTTGCAGCAGGACCCGTCCTGGGGGGCACGCGGCTGCAGCCGAGCCCGGAAGAGCCCCGGCACGCTGCAGAGCCCGATAACGGCTTGCAGCCGACCGCAGCCCGCGGCTCGCACCCCGACCCTGCTGCCTCTGGGGGGAACGAGGCCGGTGCCTGCCCCATGGGCCGGAGCGGGGACGATGCCCGCGAGATGCAGGTTGGTGGGTCCCAGCCCCCCCTCTCCGCCTCCTCCTCCTCCTCCTCCTCCTCTTGGCGCTTCTTGCTCCGAGCGGGGAGGTTTTTTTGGGGGAGAAAGCGCTTGCTTGCTTGCGTCCTGCACAACCCTTGCGTCGCCAGAATTTTTGGTGCCCAGGGAGGGGGCCGGGGGGCCTCCAGGCTGCGGCGCTGGCACCTGCCTGTTCGGATCGTGCCGCCCGCCTGGCCCCCAGCCAGGCAGAGCCGGGCTGCGGCGCTGGCTGCCGACCCCGCTGCGCCAGCACTGGGCCGCTGGCACCCACCCGGTGTCCCCTGGCTCCTTGGCACCGGGAGCTCCTGCTCCTCGCCATCGGGAGCCCCCCCAGCTCCCCCAGCTCATCCTCATGCCCCCCCCATCCCCTTGGGCATCACCACGGTGGCCGCCCTGCGCCCCTAGGGGGGTCCTGGGTGCTGATGTCCCTGCGGTCCCTGCAGAAGAGCGTGAAGGAGGGGCTGCTGCTGAAACAGACGAGCTCCTTCCAGAGGTGGAAGAGGAGGTACTTCAAGCTGCGGGGCAGGACGCTTTATTACGCCAAGGATGCTAAGGTAGGCGGTGGGGGGGCCTCCCGAGCCCCCCGCCGAGCTCTCCCCGGGGGGGGCTGGAGCCTGCAAGCTCAGCAGCGAGCGGCGCTTTGCCCCTGCAGTCCCTGATTTTCGACGAGGTGGACCTGTCCGACGCCAGCGTGGCCGAGAGCAGCACCAAGAACATCAACAACAGCTTCACGGTGAGGGCCGGGGGCTCTCCGCGGGGCCCCCCTCCCCGCGCTGCTGGTGCTGGAGGTGGCACCGATGTGCTGTATCGGGGGGGGGGGTTCCTAGGGGCTGGCTCGCCGTGGGGTGGCCCTACAAGGGGTGGTGGGGTGTGTGGGGTCCGTGGCTCGCTGCAGGTGATCACGCCTTTCCGGAAGCTCATCCTGTGCGCCGAGAACCGCAAGGAGATGGAGGACTGGATCGGTGCCCTCAAATCCGTCCAGAAGTGGGAGATCCACGAGGTGGGACAGCCGTGGGCACGTGGGGTGGAGAGCCCCGAGGCTGGGGTCCCTCGGGGGCAGGCCGGGGGCTCAAAGGGGGGGGTCCTGAGGGTGCTGACGGAGCCGGCTGTGCCCCGCAGGCCACGCAGTTCAACATGGAGCACTTCTCGGGCATGCACAACTGGTACGCCTGCTCCCACGCCAGGCCCACCTTCTGCAACGTCTGCCGTGAAGCCCTCTCGGGGGTCACCTCCCACGGCCTCTCCTGCGAAGGTCAGCACCCGGGGGGGGGGTTGATGTGGGGCGATGCCCGCGGCCGTGGGGCTGGGGACCGTCCTCACTCTTCCTCCTCTTCCTCCCAAGTGTGCAAGTTCAAGGCCCACAAGCGCTGCGCCGTCCGGGCCACCAACAACTGCAAGTGGACCACGCTGGCCTCCATCGGCACGGAAATCATCGAGGACGAGGACGGGGTGAGCCCGCGGGGGGGCCCTGGCGGCACGGCCACCTCCCCCGGGTGGTGAGGGTGCCGGGAGGTGACGCCGGCTGTCCCGAGGTGGGGGGACACCCCTGCGCCGTGGTGGCACGCGGGTGACACCCGCACCCTCTCCGCAGGTGGCCATGCCCCACCAGTGGCTGGAGGGCAACCTGCCGGTCAGCGCGCGCTGCGCCGTCTGCGACCGCGCCTGCGGCAGCGTCCGGAGGCTGCAGGACTGGAGGTGCCTCTGGTGCAAAGCCATCGTAAGGATCCGTGTCCCTCCCCCCCAAAAAAAACCTTCCCCTGGGGCTCAGCTGAGGCTGGCGGCGTTGGCGTCGTGTTCCCCAGCGCGAGCGTCCCCATGCCCCCCAGGTCCACAGCGCCTGCAAGGAGCTCTTCGGCAAGAGGTGCCCCCTGGGCCAGTACAAGGTGTCCATCATCCCGCCGACCGCCCTGAACAGCATCGATTCGGATGGTGAGCGGGGCAGGGGACGGGGCTGTGGTGGCACTGTGCCCGTCGCCTCCCGGCACGCTGGGGGGGGGCAGCATCAGTAGGTTCCAGAGTGAACGTCACCCGCAGACGTTCCCTCCCCGCTCCCCGCACCCTTCTCCGGAGGGGCCCAGCTGGCCTCCGCCGAGCGAAATCTGTTCCTCTCCTCCGGATATTTCTTCTCTTGTTCTTTAATGATTTCCACCGCTCCGCTCAGCCGGTGGCTCATCTGCTGCTCGTTACTCATCGGGATGCTGTCAGGGCAACCATCACGCGGCTTCTCCTCCCTCTCCAGAGCCGTGCCCGTTCCCTCCATCCAGCCCGGGGACCGGGGTGGCCGAGGTGTCCCCGAGCCGGCTGCGGGCCAGCTTTTATCGATCCTCCCGCCTCGGGCACATTTCATTCCCTGTCTCATTCCTCTAAAAGCACTATGCTGCCTGCCAAGCCTCCCCGGGCGGCTGCGTCATCTGCACCCACCCGCCTGCCAGGTTGGCAGAGCTGGGCGAGATCCTGCAGCCTCCGGGGGCGGCGGGTCCCTGGGGGGCTCCGGGTGCCACCAGGGCGGAATGGGGATCCCCCCGTGGTCCCCCAAAAGCAGCCCCCCACGTGCCACCCCTGCTGCCCCCCGCGGAGGGGCGGGCTGGGCACAGGAGCCGGCTCCGTGGCTCACTGGGTGCCCGCGGGGGCAGCGCTGGGGAGGGAACCAGGCTCGGCTCTGCCCTTTGTGCTGGCCTGGCACAGCCTTGCCTGTCCCTGTCCCTGTCCCTGTCACATCCTCTTCCCCTTCAGTGTCTCCATTCCCATCCACAACCTCATTCCTTCCCGTTCCCCATCTCCATCCCCGTTTCCATCTCCATCCCTTCCCCATCCGTGTCCCATCCCGTTCCTTTTCCCATCTCCATCCCCTCTCCATCCCCATCCCATCCCATTTTCCTCCCACCTCCATGCCCTTCCCCATCTCCACCCCCTCCCCTTCCACTTCTCCTTCCTTACCCCTCCCACATCCTTGCCCCCATCCCCATCTCTTCCCCTCCGTCCCCTGCCACCCCCGGCCACCCTCCAGGCCAGGCACGGGGTCGGGGGCTCCAGAAGTGCCTCCTTCCTTGGGGACAGGGACAGGGCTCACTCCCGCGGGCTCCCTGCAGGTTTCTGGAAGGCCACCTGCCCCTCCACCTGCTCCAGCCCTCTCCTGGCCTTCGTCAACTCCAAGAGCGGCGACAACCAAGGCGTCAAATTCCTGCGCAAGTTCAAGCAGTTCCTCAACCCGGCCCAGGTCTTCGACCTCATGAACGGGGGCCCGCACCTGGGGTGAGCGCCGGCGCGGGGGGTGGCACCGCGGGGAGCCCGGCGGGACCCCCAACCCCCAGCGCCCTCCCTCCTCCTCCTCCTGCCCTCCTGCTCCCCGCAGGCTGCGCCTCTTCCAGAAGTTCTCCACCTTCCGCATCCTGGTGTGCGGCGGCGACGGCAGCGTGGGCTGGGTGCTCTCCGAAATCGACGCCCTGGGGCTGCACAAGCAAGTGAGCCCCCCCCCCCCCCCCCCCACCCTCCCACCCTCCCACCACCACCGCTCCCGTCCTCATTTCCCCCAGGGGGACCGCCACCCGCAGCACCCAAGGGTGCTCGGGGTGGGCGCAGGGGCTGAGCCCCCCGTCCCCGTCCCCGTCCCGCAGTGCCAGCTGGGCGTCCTGCCCCTGGGCACCGGCAACGACCTGGCGCGGGTGCTGGGCTGGGGCAGCCTCTGTGACGATGACACCCAGCTGCTGCAGATCCTGGAGAAGCTGGAGAGGGCCACCACCAAGATGCTGGACCGGTGAGGGATGGGGTGCAGGGTAGGGGGAGCTCGGCTCGCCCCCCCGGGATGGGGTTTCGCCCTGGGGTGACGCAGGCATCCGCGGTCTCCCTGCTCGGCAGGTGGAGTGTGATGACCTACGAGGCCCCCAAGCAGTCCCCAGCGGCCCTGAAGGAGGAGGAGGACGGGGACTCCAACATCCAGGTGGGCACCTTTGGGGACGGGGGGCTCTTGGGGGGATGTGGGGAATGAGGCAGCGGCACGAGGTGAGCGTGGCGGGGCTCAGCCTGGCAACGTGTCCTCGTCCCGGTGCCAAAAGGGGGGGGGGCACGGTGCTCAGACGAGGCCGTGTCCTGGCTCGGGGACACCCCCCCCAGGTGTCCCAGCCCGCGCTGTCCCCTGCCAGGCCCAGATCTCCCACTACGCTGACTCCGTCGCCTTCCACCTGGCTAAAATCCTGGAGTCGGACAAGCACTCGGTGGTGATCTCCTCGGCCAAGTAAGGGGGAGCTGGGGGTGACGGGGGTGATGGGGCCGGGGGAGCCGAGCCCCCCAGCGCTGCTGAGCACCCCCTGAGGACCAGGCCGTGCCCTGGCCGGTCCCATTCCCCCTCCCAAATGCTGCTTCTCTGGGCAGGTTCCTCTGCGGCACCGTCAATGATTTCGTGGCTGAGGTCGGCCGGGCGTACAAGAGAGCGACCGAGAACAAGCAGGAGGCCGAGCTGATGGCGAGGAAGGTGAGGGAGGGGGGAATTATTTGGGGTGCGTGTCTGGGGGTACAGCCCCAGGAGGGCTGGGGACCTGGCGGAGACGTGCGTGCCACGGGGGTGCACGGACACTTGGGGTGCCCGAGCTCTCGAGGTGCCCAGGCACTTGGGGTGCCCCAACCAGCGTATGGTGACCCGGGGGCATTTGGGGTGCCCGAGCATTTGGGGTGAGCCTGTGGGCGCCCCGCAGTGCGCCATGCTGAACGAGAAGCTGGACTCGCTGGTGCGGGAGCTGAGCGAGGAGGCTCAGGCCGCCGTGGTCCCCGAGGGGATGCCGCAGGCCGGCCCGGCCGACGCCAAGGAGCTGGAGAAAAGTGGCTTCAACCCCAGCCCCGTGCCCCGCATCTTCAAATCCAAGGAGCAGCTGATGCTGCGGGCCAACAGCCTGAAGAAGGCCCTGCGGCAGATCATCGAGCAGGCGGAGAAAGGTGAGGGGGCGGCGTGGGGGCGGCGCGGGGTCCGTGCCTCAGTTTCCCCGACCGCATCCTCAGCCTGGCAGCAGCGCTGCGGGGTCCCGGAGGAGCATTGCTCCTTCTCTGGGGCATTTTTCTGGTGCTGGGGGAGGTCCCAAACGCAGTGGGATGGGGGAGCAGCTTTTGGGATGTGGGGCGGGTGCCCTGGGCTCGCTGCCAGGCTCCGTGTTTGCACCCAGCTGTGGACGAGCAGAACAAGCAGACCCAAGCCTACCGTGCCAGCGCAGTCCCCAGCAAGAAGGACAGCTCGGAGGAGCTCAACAAGGAGGAGAGGCTCTGTAAGGCGCCGCTGTGGCACACAACACGCCTTTTTTTTTGGGGGGGGGCAACGGGGAGAGCCGTGGGATGGGCTCATTCAGCAGCAACCCCCCCACGGCCAGGCTCCCGGCGGGAGACGGTGACCTCCGCCACCTCGTCCATCCTCCTGGAGCGGCCGGACACCTTCGGCAGCCTGCAGTTCCCCGAGGAGCCCAGCGTGCTGTGAGTCTGGGGGGGTCCCGCCGGCCCCCTCCCCGCCGACTCCCCACGGGTTTTGTGCCCCGGGTCCCGGTGCCAGCCCCGCTGTGCCTGCTGCTTTCAGCCACTTCTCGGAGAAATGCGTCATGAACAACTACTTCGGCATCGGGCTGGATGCCAAGATCTCCCTGGAGTTCAACAACAAGCGGGACGAGCACCCCAAGAAGTGCAGGTTGGCTGCGACCCCCCCACACCCCCCGGGGAAAAAACCACCGGGAGGGACCACTGGGATACTGGGATGCTGGAGGGCACCGCTGGGATGCCAGAGGGGGAGCACCAGGATGCTGGAAGGGGCCACGGGGATGCCAGGAGGGGCTGGTGGTGGGTCAAGGGGGGGGGCTGTTGGCAGCGGGGGGAGCCTGGCGGCCCCGCTCAGCCCCCCCCCTGCACCCCGCAGCAGCCGCACCAAGAACATGATGTGGTATGGGGTGCTGGGCACCAAGGAGCTGCTGCAGCGCACCTACAAGAACCTGGAGCAGCGGGTGCAGCTGGAGGTAGGGGGGCCAGGGGTGGCGCGGGGATGTGGGGAGGGCATGGGGGGTGTCGTGGTGCCCCCCCCATAGGCTCAGCCCTCTCTTGGCAGTGCGACGGGGTGCCCATCTCGCTGCCCAGCCTGCAGGGCATCGCCGTGCTCAACATCCCCAGCTACGCCGGGGGCATCAATTTTTGGGGAGGCACCAAGGAGGACAACGTGAGTGCGAGAGAGGGGGGGTGCGCCGTGCCTTTCTGTCAGCCCTGGGGGGGGGAAGGCTGAGCCCAACCTGGTTGTGCTGCCCCCCCGCAGAACTTCGGAGCCCCCTCGTTCGATGACAAGAAGCTGGAGGTGGTGGCCGTTTTTGGCAGCATCCAGATGGCCGTGTCGCGGGTCATCAACCTGCAGCACCACCGCATCGCCCAGGTAGGGCCAGGGGGGGGCTGTTGGAGGGGTGATGATGGTTTTTTGGGGGCGCCGAGCCCGGCGCTGCCACCGTGCCAGCCCCACACCGTGCGCCCCCGCAGTGCCGCGTGGTGAAGATCACCATCCGCGGGGACGAGGGCGTCCCCGTGCAGGTGGATGGGGAAGCCTGGATCCAGCCCCCCGGCGTCATCAAAATCCAGCACAAGAACCGAGCCCAGATGCTGACCAGGGACCGGGTGAGCCTCACGTGCCGGGACGCTGATGGGGGGGGGCTCCGGGGCTCTGTGGGGACGGTGACAACCTCCTGGCCTCCACTTTCAGGCGTTTGAGAGCACCCTCAAGTCCTGGGAGGACAAGCAGAAGGGGGAGAGCTACCGCGCAGCGGCGCGGCCGCGGCTCAGCTCGCAGCAGTCCATGGAGTACCTGACGGAGGAGGAGAGCAGCCTCCTGCAGCAGCTCTCGCGGGCGGCCGAGAGCCTCATCGCCAGGTCAGCCTGGGGGCCGAGGGGGTGGTGGTGGTGGTTTTTGGGGTGGGGGGCAGCCCTGCTCCATCCCGACCCCTCCCCGCAGGATCCACGAGGCGGCCAAGGCGCACAAGGCGGTGGAGCAGGAGCTGGCCCACGCCGTCAACACCAGCGCCCTGGCGCTGAGCGAGGCGCTCTCCAACAAGGCTGCCGGCGCCGCCGAGGTGAGCAGGAGGGGGCTGGGGGGGTGTTGCGCCCCCCAACTCGATGCCCACCACCCCTGTAACCTTCCACCCCCCCGCTGCCCCTCTCTCCGTCCCAGTTTCTCAGCAGGAACGCGGCGGTGGAGGTGGTGCTGAGCATCAAGGCGCTCTACGCCGAGACCAGGGCGTTCCTGGAAGGGAAGGCGGTGAGTGAGGGGCCGGGGACCCCCCCGAGCCCCCCGGCTGGTGGCAGCGGGGCTGGGGACGGTCCCTGTCCCCCGCAGCTGGACTCGCCCCAGGAGGAGGAGGCGCTGCAGGGCCCCCTGAGCGCGCTGGGCCAGGAGCTGCAGCGGCTGCTGGACGTGCACTGGCTGGTGCCCATCGCCCACCCTGCGGAGGAGGTTTGAGAAATTGGGGCTGGGGGGGGCGGTGGGCGATAACGGGGGGGCTGCAGGAGCGCGCTCAGCCCCAGCTCTTGCAGGAGAGCGGCGGCAGCGCCAACAAGGGCAGCTTCAAGCTTCGCCTCAACATCCCCAAGCCCAGGAGGGACAAGGCGCAGAAGCAGAAGGCCAACAGCGCGCTGCCGGGTGAGGAGGGGCCGTGGCTACCTGCTGACCCCCCCCCAGCAGCCCCACAAGGGGTTGGGGCGCATCCCTTTTGTATTTCCATCACCAACGCACCCTTTGGGGGCGATTTTTCTCCTGGTAGCCCTGCAGAGCCACCTCGCTCTGTGGCGAGGCTCAGCCCCTGGGGGGTTTTGGCGAAGGGGAGGCGTTTGGGTGCGCCAAACCCCCTCCAACCTGGGGAACGGGGGGGTGCTGCCTGCCCCCCTGTTCTACCTCTCTGGGTTTCCTCCCCGCCAGCGGACAAGTGGGGCGCCGAGGAGGTGGCTGCGTGGCTGGAAGCGCTGGGTTTGGGGGAGTACAGAGACATTTTCATCCGGCACGACATCCAGGGCTCCGAGCTGATCCTGCTGGAGAGGAGAGACCTGAAGGTACCGCTCCTCTCCCCCCACCCGGCTCCGGGGAGCATCCCTCGAGCCCCTCAGCTCCTTTTTTTTTTATCCCCCCCACCCCCAGGACCTGGGCATCACCAAAGTCGGCCACATGAAGAGGATCCTGCAGGCCATCAAGGAGCTCAGCAACCCGCCCTAGGCTGGCGGCAGCACCGGGGGGGCCGCCTGGGACCCCGCTGCCTCCTGTGTGTGTGTGTGTGGAGCCCCCCCGCTTGCCTTGCTTTGTCTGTTCGTCCCCCAGCGCCCCTGGAGCCGCTGCTTCTCGCTGAGCCCTCGGGGCTGGAGGCACCGGAGCAGAGATTTGGTCCCTGCCAGCAACCCGGGGTGGCGGGGTCACTACAGGAGCCAGGGAGCTGGGCTGCAGTGTGGGGCCAAAGCAAAGATTTCCCCCCCCCCCAGAAAAAAAATTCCCTTTCCCCCAGTGGGTATTTAAGCTGTGTAAATATTTGGAGAAGAGATATTTATTGCTGCTGCTGGCGTGGTGTCATTGCTTCAGGGAAGGAGGGGGGGGGAGCGGGACCCTTCCAGCAGCCCCCGCCGCGCCCCCAGGAGCCACACACACCGTTTTATAAGAAATACACAATATTTTATTGACATTTCTACATCGCTTCTTTTTTCCCCCCCCCCTCCCCCTTCAAGTAAAAACAACCCCGTTATCTTATTATTTTCTTTTTTTTTCCTATGTACACCGTGCTCCCAGAGCAGGACACCCAACTATTTACAGGCTATGTACAGAGGGCAGGGTTAGCTCTTCAGCTTCTCCTCCAACTTCAGCATGTCCAGGGGGGGCATTTTGGCCACCTCAAAGAAGAGCCTGGAAGGAAAAGCAGGGCCTTAGAGCTCAGCAGAGCCCCCCCCCCCCAGCTCAAAGGGGGATGGGGGGAGGCTCACCTGTGCGAATATTTGGTGCGCACGGCCTTCAGCTTGTCGCAGGGCTGGTAGGTGAGCAGGAAGTTCAGCCTCTTCACCAGGGGGTGCAGGTCCTGCGCGCGGTACCCGCTGTAGTACTCCAACGTGGGGGTCTGCCAAAACGACGCGGGGTGAGCTGGGGAGGGGGGGGCTCCTCGAAGGGCAGCATCCCCCCCCTCCTCCTCACCCTCCCCGGGGCTCACCCAGCCACCCAGGTTCTTCATGGTGAGCGCCAGCAGCAGGCAGCTGGCGGCCAGCTTGGAGGGGCGCTCCCGGGCGTAGTCGTACTCCTGCAGGGTCATCTCGCAGAGGAAGCGCGCCAGCGTCAGCGTCTCCATGTTGACACGGGCACACTGCGGCCAGAAATATCGTATTTTTTTTCTGTGGCACCACCTCAGACCCCCCTCCCTTCCCCGTTTTATTTTTTGGGGGCACAGGACAACAACCCCATACTCCTAGAACCCTACTGCGGGATTTTGCCACCCCCCTCCACCTCCAAGTGCTGCTGGTGGCCCCCCGGGGGGGGGTGGCAGGAGGGGAGAGGCGCCCCCACCTTGGCGAAGCGCCGCAGGAAGCGGTAGGGGATGGGGATGTTGATGTCGAAGTTGAGGGTGCGGAGGATGCTCTTCTCCATGGCAACCAGCTCCTCCCGCTTGTAGGCATCGTCGCAGATGTAGAGGAAGTCGTCCACGCACGGCGGGCACTGCTCCTGGAACGGGGGGACCCGCTCAGCGCCCCCACCCTGACCCCACAGAGGTCCCCCACAGGGTTTGCGGGCCCTCTAGGGGCATTTTTCCTACTGGGACCACCCCAACGTCCACCTGGGATGAACCCCGGTGTCCCCGTTGCTTCTGCGCAGCGGGGAAAAAAAAAGCAGATCTGCAGCCCCTGGGATAGGGAGGAGGAGCACCAGGGTGGACGCGCCACCTTCAATCAGTTCCTCGGGGTCCCAAAATTCTCCCAAACAACCCCCCCCCCACCTCAACACCGCACCCAGCCCGGGAGTCACCTCGAATTTGGAGGCGATGAGGACGGCGGTGGAGCCGATGAGCTGCAGCTTGTCCTTCATGCTCACCACCTCCACCAGGTAGTGGTCCACCAGCTTCACCGCCAGGTACAGCGTCTCGTGGTTCAGCTCAAAGTTCTCCTGCAAGGACACGGGGTTGGGAGAGGCAGGAGGGGTTAGGAACAAGCCAAGTCCTCTCCTCCCCCAAATCCCGAAGCACCCTGGGGCTGCTCGTGGGTCCCGTACACTCGGTGGGGTGGGAGCTGCCCCGCAGAGCTCCGAGCCCCCTCCCCGCGCCCACCTTACCTGCACCTCCACCATCCAGTCCACCAGGATGGCGCGCATGTCCCTGCTGATGTCCACCTGCTTCTCCATGTAGTCAGGGAGCAGGAACTTCTCCTGCCAAAGCAGCAGGCGTCAGCGACTCGCCGACACCCCCAACACCCCAAAAAGAAAAAAAAAAGCCCCCCCGAGCACCCCACACGGGCCTCACCCACCTCCCTCTCCCGCATGTAGTCAAAGATGTCCTTGGCGTATTGGGCGTTGGCGTAGGGGTCGCCCAGCTGCTCCTTGTCGATGTCCTCCAACACGGGGGCCTGTGGGGTGGAGGAGGCTGCGGTGAGGGGGAGGCTGGGGGGGGGCTGGCAGAGCTCTGCGGGGTGGCAGCCCCTCCCCACCTGCCCCACAGCCCCCACTGGAGGTGTTTGGAGGAGGAGGGATGGGGTTTAACCCCCCCAGCAGCTCGGTACCTGCACAGCCTCCTCAGGCATGGGATCTTTCTCAGACTCCTCAGATTCTTCTGTCGGGGGCGTTTTTCTCAGGGACCTGGAGGGGACAAGGACATAAGTAGGGGGCACATCTGGCTGAGAAACCCCATCCAGCCACTGCCTGCCCCTGTCACCCCAAGAAATCCCCCACCCCACGGCCGCAGCGGCCTCCCACCCCAGCCCCATCTCACCTGGGTACTCACTTTTTCAGGTTGGCTTCGTTGTTCTTGGCAGCGGGGGCCCTGGGCGCCTTGCGGGAGGCGGATTTCACCCCATCCTTCTTCCCCACCACCGCCTGGTTCTTGTGAGCCTGCTTTTGGGGTGGGAGAGCGAGGAAGGCAGGGGGAAGAAAAAAAACGGGGAAGTGAGCCTCGGGGTGCTCTCAGGAGGGCAGAATAACCCCACAAAGCAGCACTCACGTTGGTGAGGTCCCCGAACGCCGAGCGCTTCTTGGGCCCCCCCTGGGGCGAGGACGGGGACCGCTTGGCCTGGCAGCTCTCCTCCTGCAACACAGTAGGGTGAGGGGACGCAGGGGGCACCCCGTTGTGAGGGGTCCCCCCCCCCCGTTCTCCCAGCCTGGCCTCACCTTCTCGGGGGCAACATTCTCGGTGATGGGGGCCCCCTTGCCTGCTCGGGGCTGCTTCGTGCTCAGCGTCTTGGTGTTGCGTGCCACCGGCATCCTCTTTCTCGGCCTCTGCGAGTAAAACAGGGGTTTAAGAGTATGTTAGGGAACCCAAATCCCAATGCACCCCCCTGCTGAGGGTGAACCCATAGACCCCAAGAATGTGGGGAGGCCCAAATCCCAATGTATCCCCCCCTCCGGGATGGGGATGCAGGGCTCAGTGATCCCATAGCCCCTATGTACGGGGAGGACATGTGTATGGGGGGGCTGAAAATCCCAATGCACGCCCCCAGCAAAGAGGATGCAGGGCTCAATGGCCCCATAGACCCCAAGCATTGGAAGGAGGGCACACGTCTAGGGGGATCCCAAATCCCAACGCACCCCCCAGGGAAGGAGACAAAGGGCTCGGTGACCCCACAGTCCCATGTATGGGGGGGTGTATGTATGGACGTGCCCCAGAGCCCAGCACACCCCCTCAGGGAAGAGGATGCAGGGCTCAGTGACCCCACAGACCCAATTATGGGGGGGGGGGGGGGGGGGGGGCACGTGTATGGGGTGACCCAAAATCTCAACACATACACCCAGGGAAGAGGATGCAGGGCTCAATGACCCCATAGACACCATGTATGGTGAGGGTACACGTGGGGGGGTGACCCCAAATCCCAACACCCCCCCTAGGGAAGGGGACACAGGGCTCGGTGACCCCACATCCCCTATATATGGGGAGGGGCAGGCACATGTACGGACGTGCCCCAAACCCCACCACCACCCAGGGAAAGGGATGCACGGCTCAGCGACCCCACACACAGGGGGAACGCACGTCTGGGGGGACCCCAAACCCCAAAACCCCCTCCAGGGAAGGGAACCAAGGCCCCAGCCACCCCATAACCCCCCCCAACACCCCCTCTACCCACATGGGAAGGGACCGCAGGGCCCAGAAACCCCCTGGCACGGGTAGGGGGGACCCCAGAGGGGGTTCCCGTGATGAAATAGGGGTTCCCTTGGGTCCGGGGGGACCCCACATGGCCCTATAGGGCCCCGTCCCCCCCTCACCTGCGCAGCCGCCGCCGCCGCCGCCGGCCCCGGCTCTTTTGAAAGTAGCAGCGCGGCGGCGGCGGCCGGCACTGGCCGAGCCTCTCGACCAATCAGCGGGCGGCGTGCGCGGGGCGGCGGCCAATGGGAGCGCCGGCCGGGATGCGGTTGCTAGGGGGAGGGGGCAGAAGTTTAAAATTCGGCCGCGCCGCCCAATGGCGGGCCGCGGGGGGCGGTGTCATGGCGGCCGGGGGCGGTGTCATGGCGGCCGGGGGCGGTGTCATGGCGGCGGGGGCGGTGTCATGGCGGCCGGGGGCGGTGTCATGGCGGCCGCGAGGTGTTATGGCGGCGCCGCCCTCTGTGCTCTTTTGGGGTCGTTACGGCGTGTTTTTGTCGGCTGAACAGCAGCCGGCTTTCTCGCTGTCGCCCCCTGAGCCGTGCCGCTGGCTACGGGAGCACAGCTTCCCTGCTGAGCTTCCCGATCCCAGTTTATCATGTGGAAATCCCGGATCCCAGTTTATTGTGGGGAAATCCCAGATCCCAGTTTGTCCTTCGGAAACCACAAAATCCCAGTTTATCCTGTGGAAATCTCAGATACCAGTTTATCCTTTGGAAATCCCAGATCCCAATTTATCATGTGGAAATCCCAGATCCCAATTTGTCCTTCAGAAACACCAGATCCCAGTTTTCATGTGGAAATCCCAGATCCCGGTTTATGCTTCAGAAAAACCAAATCCCGGTTTATCTTGTGGAAATCCTAGATCCCAGTTTATCCTTTGGAAATCCCAGATCCCAATTTATCATTTGGAAATTTCAGATCCCAGTTTATCCTTCAGATACCCCAGAAACGAGTTTATCATGTGGAAATCCCAGATCCCAGTTTATCCTTTGGAAATCCAAGATCCCAATTTATCACTTGGAAATCCCAGATCCCAGTTTATCCTTCAGAAACCCCAGATCCTGGTTTATCACATGAAATCTCAGATCCCAGTTTATCCCTCGGAAACTCCAGATCCTAGTTTATCCTTTGGAAATGGTTTATCACATGGAAATCTCAGATCCCAGTTTATCCCTCGGAAACTCCAGATCCTAGTTTATCAAGAGGAAATCCCAGATTCCAGTTTATCATGTGGAAGTCCCAGCTCCCAGTTTATCCCTCAGAAACCCCAACGCCGCTCTGTTTATCCTTCGGAAACCCTCCAGGGCGGCCCCACACCCACCGCCTGGGAATCTGGGACGCGTCCCGCCGCTGCTGGAAACTTGGCGGAGCAGCGGCCCCGGAGGGGGTGTGATCCCCGGCCAAAAATCCCCCTGACGGTGCGCCCGCGGCGGCGCGGGGGCGAGCTGCCCGTGCCGGGACGGGTCGGTGTCTGCCCGGGCTCGGCGTGGCACAGCCGGCTCTTCCAGTCCCCGCGGTGCCGCCGCCGTCGGGAGGCTCGTGGGTGCGCCGAGAGCGAGGGATGGGGGAAGGATTGGGGGACAAAGATCCCCTGTGAGGTGCAATGCGGGAGGTTTGCTCCGGGATGGCTTCCCGGGAAGAGACAAGTCTTGAGAGAAGGAGTGAGGGCAGGGAAGCGTTTGTGGGAGCTACACGGATGGCTTTTCCCCCTTCCCAGGTTAAAGCTTTCCTTTTCCCAGACCCGACTCGTTGCTCCTCGTGGCCCAGCGCCAGAAGCAGCGGCGGGAGGCAGGGAGCTGAGCAGCGCAGAGGCAGGGCTGAGTTTCGGCATTTAATTTCTCCTCTCTTTTCACCGTTAATTGCAGGGGAGGGACAACTGTGGCTAAAGGGGGCTGGAAGTCGGTGGTGACACAACGCAGGTGCTCGGAGGCACCACCACGCCTGGATCCCCGTGCGGTCCCTTTGGGGGATGTGGGAACCAGCCTGTGGGCTGGAGTCCCTTGGGGACAGGGCTGGCAGGAGCCGGGGCTGGCAGCTTCATTCCCTGAACCACGAGCTTTGGCTTTTATTCCCTGGAAAGAGCAAGCCCATTCATTCCCTGGAAAGCACAGCTCGCCCGCTGGCACGCGAAGCACGAAGGGAGGCGCGAGAGGAAGCCGAGGAGCGGCAGCTTCTCCAAATGATGGTGGCCCTTCATCCCTCCTCACTTGGTGGCCGATTTGATCTTCTGGATGGCGTAGGGGCTGGACTCCTTGGGCATCCAGATCTCCTCCCCGCCGCAGCCCTGCTGCTCGGCCGCCCCCTCCATGGCCGCCGTCAGCTCGGGGCCGAAGATGCTGTCGGTGGCGCGGTAGGTGCGGGTGAGGCGGCGGAAGGAGGAGTCGGAGGAGCTGTCGTCGGGCAGGTCCTCGTCCTGCTCGTCCCTCAGCTTGCTGCGGCTGGGCTCCGAGCCGCTGCCGGGGCCCTGCAGAGCCTCCCTGGCCTCCCGCAGGAAGGCTGCTTTGGGGCTGATGATGCACAGCAGCAGCGCCAGCCCCGCCGACACCCCGCAGAGGAAATAGAGGCCGACTTTTTCAGGGACGTCTGGAGGGAGAGAAGAGCAAAGAGAGGCACTGCGCTGCAAACCGCCGCCGCGGCACGAGGGGTACCTGGGCCTGGAGACCCCCCTCTCACCCCCCGCACCCCCCCAACCCTGGCACGTGGGGGCCACGTACCCCAAAGCTGGGCAAAAGCTGTCAGGGAGCTAGTAAAAATCATCCTGTCTTCCCGGAGCCTGGAGAACCTGGGCCCTTTGTACCAGCCACCTGCAGTGAACAAGGGGGATGTGAGGGGCCAGCCCCCGGCCTCCTCCTCTCTGCCCTTGGGGTGCTCCTCTCTGAGACCTCCTCCTCCCCCCATCCGAAAGCATCTCCCCAGCCTCTCTGCTTGGAGATGGGGACCCGTGGGGTCCTTCACCCATGGGGGAGCGTGAGCTGGTCTCTCCCCCTACCCCCCCCCAACCCGAATTACCGTGCATGTAGTCCGAGAGCACGAAGGGATCCGAGGTGTCGGGACCTGCCTCCTCCAGCAGCTGCTTGGGCACTGCAACGAGACACAGGACACACACACACACACACACACCGCTCTGAGCATCACCACCCCGCTCATCCCCACGGCCAGCTCCTGGTCCTGCTCTCACCGCAGGTGTAGGAGACCCGCAGCTGCTTCTTCGTGCCAGGCAGGCACGGGTCCCCGAAGGTGGCCCAGTCGGCGGCCACGGTGCAGTTCCCCTTGCGGTGACACTTCTTGGAGACCCTCCTCAAGGCATCCGGAGCCAGGCACTCTGCAGAGACACACGTGGTGGGGGCCTCTGGCCATCAGCACAGAGCTCCTGCGCTCTTCCCAGATGTAATTTGGGCTCGAACCGTGTGTCCCCCACCCCGTACCGATATGGGGTCCCCCGGCGTTTGGGGCATCACACTCAGGCTTGCCCCGCAGGAATCGTCCGTAATGCGCGGAGTAAATGGCCAGGACGGATTTCGGCCGGCACTGCAGCCTCAGCACGTTGTTCTCGCACACCGTCTTCACCCGATGGTTGTCTGGGGGTGGGGTGACGCCGCAGGGTGTCCCGACACAGCCCCAGTGACCCCAAACCCCCCTCCTCTTACCCAGCCACAGGGTTCCAGAGGTGCCCCCGTGGCGCTTGCCCACCTGGCCGGCACTTGTAGGACGCGATGAGGTACTTGTGTGTCCCGGGGCATGGGTCTGGCCCGAAGACTTGGCTGTGCACCGAGAACTGGCACCACTGCTGGTCCTGACACTCGGCCAGCAGCTTCTGCAGGGCACAGCGGGGCAGAGGTGAGCAGCAGCAGCAGGGAGCCCCCAAGGCTGATCTCACCTCGGCGCTGTCACTGGGCTCGGGGCCAAGCCCTCACCCCACGGGAGGTGTCCCGTGGCTGCTGGCACCCCCGCCACGGTCACTCGGCCTCGTGGGTGGCTTTGGTGGCCCCATGCAATGCGCGCTCACGGCCACGAGGTGGGGACGAGGCTGCACGCAGCACACTGTCCCGCTGGGGTCCCCTCTGGTCCGGAGGAAGGGGACATCCTGGGGACATCCTGGGGACATCCTGGGGACATCCATCAGCTTTTGCTGCTGGCTGTGCTGCAGCAGAGCCTCCCCTCAGGCTGCTCTCACCGGGACCCAGCACAGGAGGTGCCACCCCCCCGCCCCGATCTCCCCAAAATGCCCCCAGGAAAAGGTCCCCAAGGGTTCCCCGCGCTGCCACCAGCAGCGGGACGCTGCCCTTACCAGGTGGGCCGTGGGGGACGTGCACTCGGTGTTCTCCTGGGACGCATCGCCCGGGCTGGGGCAGAGGTTGGGGCTGGGCACGCGGCGCCCGTAGAAGGCGCCCAGGATGCTGATGGTGGTCTTGCGAGGGCAGAGGATGAGGAGCTGCTCCCCGTCACACGTGTGGGTGGTGTGGTTCCTCAGCACCTTGCGTAGGTACCCTGGGTGTGGGGAGCGAGGAGGTCACCCGGAGATGGTCACCCAGAGACGGTGAGCAGGGGTGGCCACCAAGAGGTGACCACCAAGAGGTGACCACCAAGAGCTGATCACCTGGAGATGATCACCAAGAGATGATCACCAGAAGCGATCACCAGAGGTGGCCACCCAGAGGTGATGCCCAGAAATGAGCACCCAGAGGTGACCACCAGGAGGAGATGATCACTAACAGAGGGCCTTTCCTTGCCCGCATCCTTTCGGAGTACTTCTCTCACCAGATTCCCAGCATGGGTTTTTTCTCTGTCTTAATCCTACCGCCTCTGTGTCCCAAACCTCTTACCCTGTTCTTTTCCCTCTGTTATTTGGAGGTTTGGAAGTGGGGACAGGGCGGGACGCCACGTGCCAGGGAGGATGCAGGATGCTGAGCGATGCAGGACACAAGATGCTGGGTTCACAGGGCACAGCCAGCAGCCTGGCAGCCCCCAAACCCACACAAACAGCTGCGAGCCTCAGCTCCCAGCCCTGCACTTGTCCCTCTGCCCGTCTGTCTGCAAACCAGGGCCGGGCTTGGCACAAAGAGCCCCTTTCACCTCCCCTGTGGCCTCAGGTCCACGGAGCCACCCCCGGCCAAAGGGGGACAGTGGGGACGTGGCCGGGCTTTGTGCTTCAAAGCCCCGGTGACGGAGGCACTGCGCTGCCTCCACCCAGCGCTGCCACACGATTGCTCAGGCACTGTTTTGGGGGGCAAAAAAAAAAATAGCAGCGAGGAGGCTGCTGTCAGATTTTGCGAGTGATTATCCTCGCCTGCCGCTGACTCAGTCGCCGTCGCTGCGGTCGTGCAGTTGGCTCTGCCCAGATGAAATCACATCCTCCCCGCCGCGCTCTGGGGCACCTTTCAGGGTGCTGGGGCAGGCTGGGTGGGCGCGGGGCCGTTCCCAGCACATCTCCCAGGGGATCTCGCCCTTGGCGTGCCCCAAAACCGTGCACCCCACAACTCCCACTCACCCCCAAACCTCTCTTGTGCCCCAGCCCTCGTGGTCCCCCGTGTGCCACTCACCGCCGAGCTCCGGGCTGGCCTCCGTCCCTGCGGGCAAGCAGAGGAGGACCAGGGCCACCACGACCGTGGCCACCATGGTGCCACCGCCCTGCTGCGCCGCTGCCCACTGGTCCCCGCGGCAGCTGGCGCCGGGGCGGGGGCTGGCACGGCGGTGACAATGGCTCCTTCTGTGCCCCGCGGAGGGACACCGGGGCCGCTTCGGACAGCTGTGGCTGCATGGGGACCGGGAGGAGGGGGACGGGGTTTTGAAGGCTCTGTAGGGCCGAGCAGGTGCTCGGCAGCTGAGCAGATCGAGGGGGCTCAGCCGGGTCCCAAACCTGTCCCCGGGGGGGGGGATGCGGGCGACCACCCGGATGCACGTGTGCCCTAATCTCCATCTCGGCACGCGTCCGGTCATTCAGCGCCGGGGGAGGAAGGGAAGGGCTGGCTGCACTGCCTCCCGTGTCTGCCCGTACCCACGGGCACCGAGCCCTGTGGCAGCAGAGCCCTCGCCTCGTTCGCCAGCCTCAGATGAATTGCAGCGAGGTCTGAGCCTACCCAAGCTGGAGCGGGGCTGGTTCAAGCAACCGGGGTGCAATAAAAAATAAAATTAAAAAAAAAAGTAATTAAAAAAAAACACAAACACAAACAAACCACCAATCATTTTACGCAAAGTGACCAAAATGAAGAAAAAATACGACTTTTTAACTCGACGCTCGGCACTGACGCTGTGGTACCGCTGCACAAGCCGGGGCTCGCCCAGGCTGGGAGAGGAGGGGAGCCCAGGGGTGCCGGGAAGCCTGCCTGCTCCGGGCCAGCCGCCAGCCCCATCCGACAGCGAGCGCTTCCCTCCCATCCTGGGGAGGAAAGCAGGGCAGTCATCTTTCCTGTGAAACAGCCCAAATTCCAGGAACGGGGCCCTGGACGCCAGACAACCCCCCCCCCCCCTTCCCCTCCTTCCCATCACCGCGCCCCGATGCGCTCCGTCCCCTTTTCGCTTTCCCTCCTCGGGCGTTTTGCAATGCCTTCCTGCCAGGGGCTGGCTGCGAGGAGGCGGTGGCAAGCAGCCAGGCTGTGCCGCTCGCCCTCCGGGCTCCCCCAGAGCCTCTCCTTGTCCTCGCAGCGGGGTGGGCACCCTGCCCGCATCCCAAACCCGTGGGGTCCCGCGGGGCAGCGGCGCGAGATGCTCAGAGGGCAGAGGGGAGCAACAGGGAAAGGGGCTGGGAGGGTGGCGAAGGGGTAGATGCAGACACTTCCTGTGCAATAAAAAAAACAAAAAACACACACAAAAAAAAACAAAAAACACAAAAAACAACCAAAACAAAACCCCACCAAGCCCCGTCTCCCATCGGGGAGCTGCCGGCAGCGGCCAGCGGGCTGCTTGGAGGCGCCTGGGCGGGTGCGATAGCCCGGCTGGGGACCCGACAGCGCATCCAGATAGACCCGTGCTGAGTCACAGCTGGGAGGCCCCGCAGCTTCCCCCTCCTCGCCTGCACCCCATCGCTCCTCCCCGCTTCAAAAAGGGAAGGAAAGGGCGAGCCCCAGCCCCGGCCCCAGCCCGGCGCGAGGTGCTGCAGCTGCGCGCCGCAGAGGACGGGCGAAACTCAGCGCAGCGCTGAGCGGCTCAGCCTCCCCTCCCCAGCAGCTCGCCACGCCATCGGGATGGAGAGCCGGCCCTCGAAGGAGCCCGAGATCGAGCTCTTTGTCAAGGTGGGCTCGGCGAGGCCAACGGGTGCTGCGGGTGGGGGGCAGGAGGTGCCGCTGGCCCTCGTCGCGCTTCGGGGGACCCGGCGGGGTGGCGCGGGGAGCAGGCGGCCCCGGGGGATGCTGCGGTCCAGCGGTGGCCCTGCAGCCCTGAGAGCCACAAAGGCAGCCAGGGAGAGGGGCGAGCCTGCTCGGGGACCCCAATAAGACGAGCCACAGGTGGGGAAAGCACCAGGAGGGTGGGAACGCAGCAGGGCAGCTCCTCGAGCGGCTGCTAGGAGCTGGCGTTGGGAAACGGAGCGGGTGCCCACGCGTGGGCGGGATGGGGCGGCTTCTTAGGTCAGCCCTGAGGATTATTCACTGGAAATGGGTTTTGCTCTTTCTCCCTCCCTCTCTCTCTCTTTTTTTTTTTTTTTTTCCCTTCCATTGAGCAATTTCTCAAGCGCTTTCCTCGGGAACGTTTCGAAACACTCCCGTTCCAAACAGCTGCAGCCGCGCGGTCTCTGCTCCCCTCCTTGGAAATCAGTGCCGGGAAGGGTCACCCGGGGCTCTGCCCCATCCCCTTGCCAAGGAGCTGCTCACTGGGCGCCGAGCTCGGGCTGAGCCCCGTGCGGGGTATTTGCTGGGAGAAAACCCTTCAATTTAGGATTTGAGACCTTCAGTAGGTCTCCAATTTCCCCTCCTGCACCATTTTTCACCCCAGGATGGGTGGGGAGAGGAGGACGGCGCCTAGCGAGGCGGCTGCGATGGCGGCACCACGTTTGAGGGGGGTTTTTGGAGGGAAGGGAAACAGAAAACAAAGCAGCGGCTGTAGGACTTCCCCTAAATCTTAATTTAGCACCAAAAAACCCTTCTCGGGTGTCTGTCAGCAACCCGATGCTGCGCATCACCCCCTGAGCCCTCAGGAAACGGCGCCTGCCTGTAGCTCACCCCAAGGTGCTCCTGAGCTTTTTTTTGGGGGGAGGAATTTTGGGCAGGCCTGGGGGACGTTGAGGTGATGCAGGTCGGGGCGCTCCTTCCTCCTCGCGCTGCTTCACCGAGAGCAAAACCACAGGAACTTCTGAGCAACGTTGGGGTTTCGATGCCTCGTGCAACCGTGGGGCCTCGGGGTTGGGGCTGAGAGGCTGCGCCTCCCGGGCTGGCCTTGCCCATCGTCTTGGAGGGGGGTTATTCATCATCTGGAGGGGTTTATTCATTTATTCGTCATCTGGAGAGCTTTATCCATCAGCTGGAAGGGTTTCTCCGTCATCTGGAAGGGTTTCTCCATCATCTGGAGGGGTTTCTCTGGCATCTGGAGGGGCTCATCCATCATCGGGAAGAGTTCAGCCGTCACCTGCAGGGCTTCATCCCTCATCCTGATGGGTTCCTGCATCCTCTGGATGGGGAAACGGGGAGCAAAGTCAGCCAGGGTGGGGCCGGGGGCTGCTGAAGCCTGCCCTGAGCAGAGGAAGAGGCTGTTGCTGGAGAAGGAAGCGGAGAGCGATGACTTCCCCTCCTCGCTGCTCGGCTTTCGCTGCGGAGGGAGGGCACGTGGCCTCCCCAAACCTTCCCCCGCGCTCCCTGCTGCCCACGAGCACTGGGGGAGCTTCCTCTTGACAAAGATTTGTCTCTGAGCATCCGAGGACGGGCTCCGGCTTAGGTTTGCGTTCTGTTTTTTCCTGCAGAGGCCATCCCCGTTTTCCTTTCAGGGTGGCTGCACCGAGCCGCCGGTGCTGGAGGTGCCCCAAGGGCTGGCATCGGTGTTGGCTTGGGATGGAGTCGGGAAGGGAGTGGAGATGCTCAACGGCACAAGAGCAGGGCAGCCCTGGAAGGTGTCTCCTAACCCTCCAGCCCCTCTCAGGACACCTAGACCCAAATTTTACCCATTCCCAAGCAGTCCTCTAGGGGCTGACAGGTGGCTCCTGAGCTTCCACTGCTCGGGAGCACCCACGGGAAGAAGGAAGCAGATTCCCACGAGAAACAGCGCCTGAGAAACCAATCCCTTCGTGACAGCTGGGGATAGGAAACTGGTTACAGCTTAGTTTCGTTCTGGAAAGACTGGAAGCTGGTGGAAAGGCAGAGCATCGCCTCCAGCCCAGGGGAACCAGGCACAGGGGTCCCTGCGTCTTCAGCTCCTGAAGCATCCTCTTCCTCCCTGCTTACATCCACGTCGGCGTGGGCAGGGATGGGGCTGGAAGCCCCCCGGTGGTGCTCCCCCAGCCCCTGGGACGTGGACGATGGTTGTGCCTCCTGCTGGGGGAGCCGTGCTCGGCCTCTGGAAGCGCGCAGAGCGCAGGAGGCAGCAGGCGAAAACAAGCTGCGCTTTTCCTGGCAAACATGAGAACATTTCCCCTCTCCGGCCTGGCCTCCCGGCCAAGCTGACCCTCCCTTCCTGTCCCATCCACTATCAATCCTCCCTCCTCCTCCTCCTCCTCCTCTTCCTCCTCCTCTTCCTCCTCCTCCCGGCTTTATCTTGGATCTCCGGGAAGGGTCCGACCCCCGGCCATCCTGAGGGTGCTCCCTGCTCTCCCCGCAGGCTGGTCTGGATGGAGAGAACATCGGGAACTGCCCCTTCTGCCAGCGCCTCTTCATGGTGCTGTGGCTCAAGGGGGTGAAGTTCAACGTCACCACGGTGGACATGACCAGGTGAGGTGCCACCACCACGCAGCGCCCCGCGCTCCAGCCCTGCGCAATGATGTGCGGGCATCCTCGGCACCCAGCTCCGAGGGCAGAGCCAAAAGTTGGGGGGCACCTCAGAGCCTCCCCCAAACCCGGTCTAGAATACTAATGGGGCTGCACCCGGCCCTGGGTGCCCTCTCCAGCTTGGCCCTTTTATTTTCTCTGCTCCAGGAAACCCGAAGAGCTGAAGGATTTAGCGCCGGGCACCAACCCACCCTTCCTGCTGTTCAACAGGGAGCTGAAAACTGACTTCATCAAGATCGAGGAGTTCCTGGAGCAGACCCTGGGCCCCCCCACGTAATTGCAGACCCGCCTCGGGCCGGGCGGGTGGGGAAACCGAGGCAGGAGAGGGGCCGGGGCGGGGGGGACGGTGACAGAAAACAATGGGAGGAAAGGCAGCGGGGCTGGGGATGGAGCTGGGGAGGGGGTGGGCAGGCGGTGCAGGTTTCCCCGTGGATTTTTGGTGGTTTTGCAGCCGGCAGCGGTGACTGATGGCTGCTCTCTCTGAAGGTACCCGCACCTGAGCCCCAAGTACAAGGAGTCCTTCGACGTGGGCAGCGACATCTTCGCCAAGTTCTCGGCTTACATCAAGAACCCACGCAAGGAAGCGAACAGCAGTAAGAAAAACGGGCAGGGGGCGGACGGGGAGGGCAAAGCCTGCCGAGGGTGAGGGAGGTGGTGTGGAGAGGGTGTTTGGCTGAAGGCAGCACGTGTCGACCCCCCCCCCTGCCCTCCCAGACCTGGAGAAGGCGCTGCTGCGGGAGTTCCACCGGCTGGATCAGTACCTCAACAACCCGCTGCCCGAGGAGATCGACCAGGACAGCGTGGAGGACATCGCCGTCTCCAAGAGGAAATTCCTGGACGGGGACCACCTGACGCTGGCCGACTGCAACCTCCTGCCCAAGCTGCACATCATCAAGGTAAGAGCAGCCAGGGCCGGGCTGGGGGGCACCCCGCGAGCAGGGTCTCAGCCTCCTCCTCCTCCTCCTCTTCCTCCTCCTCTTCCTCCTCCTTCTCTTCCTCTCCAGATCGCGGCCAAAAAGTACCGCGACTTCGAGATCCCGGCCGACATGACGGGCGTCTGGCGCTACCTCAACAACGCCTACGCCTGCGATGAGTTCAGCCACACGTGCCCGGCGGACGAGGAGATCATCCACACCTACGCCAGCGTGGCCAGGAAGATGACCTAGCCCCGCTGCAGGCCCGCCGGGCCCTCCGCCTCCCACCACAGCCTGGCTGAGAGAGGGGCTGGAGGGGGGGTTTGGCACCCCGAGACCCCGAGCTGTGGAAACAGCACCTTGCTTTGCACCCCCTCCCGTGCGTGCCACCACCTACGGACCGGTGGCTGCGTGGCCGCAGTGGCGACCGTGTCACCGTGCCTCCCCTCCTTGCCCTCCCCCAAAAAAACACAAAAACACAAACCCAACGCCCTGCTCTCGTGACACGGCACGGGAAAAGCCAAGCACTGGACTGCCGTGGTGGAGACGAGACCTTCCCGAAGGTCCCCCCACCGCCCGTCCCACGAGGCACCCGGGCTCCAGCTGGAGACCCCGAAAAGCTCTTCCCCTGCCGTTTGGCTGCGGGGGGCTCCTCGCAGACCTGCAGCCCATCGGGGGCACCCTGCAGGGGCCAGGAGGTGCCGGCTGTGAGCTCCCACCTGGCCCCTGCCAGATACGAGACCCTGAGGCCCCTTCCCTGCTCCCACCTGGTCTGGGAGAGGCACGGGCAAAGCACCCAGGGGGACACCCGGGCAGCTTTGGTGCCAGCCCGGCTCCGTTTCTCTGCCTTCCCACCCGGTGCCAAAGCCCCCTAGCCTCCCCACCCCACACCTCCACCTCCTCCAAGGGCTCCTGCCCACGCCTGCCAATTCCACCAGCCCCCTCGAGCCCCCCGTGGCCACCAAAAAAATACTGTACAGTGAGCGCCAGGGCCCCGCGGGGACCCCCCCCCGGCAGAGCCACCCGCCAGCTCTCACTGCCACCTCCCTCTTTGCACTAAAAGGTGTGTCCTCGCCAGCCTGCTCCCACAGCACCGGGTTTGGGGACTGCTTTTGTAACTGATGGGTTTCGGGTTGTTTGTTGGGTGTTATTTTTTTTTTTTTTTCTATTTTGTAACTAAGAACAGCAATAAACTCTATTTTAATACGCCTCGCTCGCCCCGTCAGCGCCATGATCACCCCCACCCCAAGGCCAACCCCTTGGTGTCCCTGTCCCCTTGGCAGGTCCCAGAGGGTCCCAGGACCTGCCAGGCACTCACCCCTCTTTTTTGGGGCCCTGCTCTGCCTGGACAAGTGCATCCCCTTCAGCTCCCTCTGCCTGTGACCCCGCAGCAGCCCCATCCTTGGGTCCAGCCGTCGGCACAAACGTCTGGGTTCAACGGGGAGGTGGCGACGGGGATGGCCCCCAGCCCCTGTGTCCTTGCACAACCCCAGGGGCAGGGTGCCAGGAGCTCAGCCAGCCCCAGCACTAGGCTCTGGAGGTATTTTCCTGGCCTCAGGCACGTGGTGGAGTTGCTAAAGCTCTGGAAGTCCCCGTGAGTCAGCCAAGGGGCAAAGAGGAGCCGCGCGCCCGCTCCCTTCCCAGCAGTGCCAGGCAGCGAGGTGGTGGCCCGACCCTGGGAGGCTTTTTGGCAGAGGTTGGAAGGGACCTCTGGAGGTTGTCCTGCCTCCTGCTGCAAGCCTTGAGCAGGTTGTACCAGGAGCCTGTGAGTTTTGGGGCATGCAGAGGTCCTTTTTTTATGGCCCCCAGCCTCCCCCGGTGCCCTGCAAGCTGGACGCGTGCATCGGGTGCGTCGGCGCTTCTCCTGCCTCGGCCACCCATCCCGGTGACAGGAGGGGACTGTCACTGCACCCTCCACAGCCGTGTCCCTCCTCTGTGAGGACACCTGATGGACGCACGGCTGGGTTTCCAGGGGCTCTGCTGCGTGCCGGGGCTGTGCTGGGGAAGGGAGAGGGAGGGAAGGCGGAGAGGTGACCCCGTGCCCGGAGCGGGTTGGGAGAAGGGAACACGGGGCCAGCGCCTGGACAAAGCACACAGATCCACACGTCCCGGCTGTTAGATCCCTACAAGCCAAAGGGATTCTGGTTGAACATCACGCAAGGCATGGCCAGTGCTGGGGCCCGGATGTTTTTTGGCTCCAACACCCACCGTTTTTCTCTGGAAAGCCGGCGGATGGAGGACCGGCAGCCAGCGCTCCAGCGGCAGGGTCACGAAAAGGGGTTTTCCTGGGAAAATAGCAACCACAGCATCAGCCAGCTGGGATGGCTTCCCTTTAAACTGCTTCGCCTGGGAGGCTCAGCTCAGAGAAATCCGGCTGGCAGAGGTCCCTTGGGGGGCCTCAGACCGGCCGCCTCTGCTGGGACAGCGCAGTCCTGGTGGTGCCCTTCCCGTGAGCAGCCAGGGAGAGTTTCACGGGTCTCTGGAGCGGGGTGAGAAGGCACCAAGGCACCAAGCTGGCTGCTTGGACCACTCCTCAGCCTGCCCCTGAGGATGGGGGGCACGGGGAGCCGTGGGGAGCAGAGGTGGAGGGGTGACAGCACGCCCAGGACACCAGCCCAGCACCCTGCAGACATTTGCCACGCGTCCCCAGATGAGGGCACTCCCAGCCCAGGGCACGCGCTGGGAAATGCTCTGCAGCGAAGCCACCCCTGGGGCCACCTCCCAGCCCAGGGCTTGGCCCCAGCGTGGTTTGGGCACCCTCCCTCGTGTCCTACCGCAGAGCTGCCCATGGAGAAACCGCACGGGCCAGGACGAGGAGTGCCCCAAAACCACCTCGGGCAGCCCACGCCGTGTGGTCTCCAGCCTCAGCCCCTTGCATCTCTGCCTCCTGCCTCATCCGACACCAAGCAGGGCTCTCCCTGGGCCCTGGCTGCTGGCAAAATGCTAGAGCTGAGTTTTTCTCTGTCATTTCAGGAGCTGCCATCTCCCTCGGGTTTGTTAAGTGCCGGATTTCCCATGCGGCAGCTGCAAAAGCCCCGCGAGCCCCCGCACTGAAAAATTCCCCTCTCCAATATTTCGGTGGCTGGCAGCTCAGCTCTCCGAGAATTAGTAATGAGAAATACCCTCTTGATGGTCCCTGATGGGCTGCTTCTCATAAAGAGCCGTTCCCGGCTGCACCCCCCTCGCCGCTTTGATCTGGCACCAGCAGACGCTCACAACACCAACAGCACGGGGAGCAGGCCTGAAGAGGGGGTGAGTCAGAGAATTTCGGAGACTTCAGTGGCAAATACCCGCAGGCACGATGCCGAGGGGAGCCCTGGGTGTCTCGGGACCCATCCCCACCTCTCCGGGTTCTGGGCTGCAGCGTGGGGCAGGAGCCAGGCTCAGCTGGTGCCCGCAGCGAGGATGGAGGGGGCGCGATGCCGCTCGGGTGGGGGGCTGCCCCTGCACGGCCCCATCCCACGAAACATTTTAACGCCTGCAGAGACGGAGCAGAGGCTCTGGGCGGGCAGACCAAGCCGTGCGCGGTGGCACCGGGTCTCCAGCGGTGCACGTGGGCGCGCGGCCCTGCGCTTTCTCACGGTGGCTCTGCGCAGCCCCGCGCCCGCCAGGCGGTGCGATCTACCCCACACCCCCCCACCCCCCAAACAATCAGAAACTCGTGCTGCTGAAATGCCAGAGCGAAATGTCACCGGCGCTCTGCCTTTTTCCACTCTCGCCGTTTCTGTTTCGCAGAGAGACTCCGCTGCTGCTCCAACCCCCTGGGCTTGGGTGGCTCCTGCTGCGGCGAGCGCCTCGCCTGAGTCACCCGCGGGCTCGGAAAAGGGCCGCCTGTCTTCCGCACCCTGAGAGCTGGCAGGCTGCTCGAAAAGCACCCGCTGCATCCCAGAGCCAGCCCAGCACCCGCCAGCCCAGCGTGGTCCCAGCACCTCCCAGCAGAGGAGCCCGGCTGGCACGGTGCTCGGCGCCGAGTGCCACCTCCGGGTCACCGGAGTGTGGACATGACCTGAGTTTTCGGGCTGGATTTTTTTGATGCTGGGCAGCTGCAAGCAGGGCAGGGTCTCCACTCCTGGAGGTTTCCAAGCAGAAGCAGGGCGTGCATCTGCGGAGCTCCCTAAGGAGATAAGCACTGCGGAGCTGCCGGTCACCAGGGGGCTGCAGAGCAGCAAAAGCAGCCCTGGGGCTTGGGTACGGGGAGCTTGGGCAGATCAAAGGCATCAAAAGGCTCCAAAGAAAGATTTTGTTTAAAAAAAAAAAAAAAAGAAAGAAAGGAAAAAAAGAGGGTGCTGCGTGGGAGGGAAGGTCAGCGTGGAACGTTTTGCCGAGGATTTACAGATTGCGCCGCTTTTGCCTCCCGCGTTTGCCTCAAAACCTCAACCCCCTCTGAAGTCTGCCTGATGTGAAGATGGGGGAAATTCTTCTGACTTGGCTTTTGGGTTTGCTTTCTAAACACCTGAAAACGAAAAAGGCCATTTCACATGGCGCGGCGTGACAGCAGGTGCTTCTCCCACCCCCCCAATTTTTTTAATTTTTTTTTTGTGGTAGTGAAAAAAGAAAGTGAAACCAGTGAAGGAAAATCAGACTCTCTTGTTCCAGCTGAGCCTGAGATGAGCCCTGGCGAGGCACCACCCAACACACCTGCCCCAGGGACAGACGAAAACCCCAGGACACCCCTCTGGGGACAGCCCCAGAGAGGGGCAGCCCCTCGTGCCACCGCGGGGACCTTTCCCAAATCCAGGCTGAGCGTCACGGGTCCAGGAGCCCGGAGGGGAGGGATAATAAATCCATCCTGCTGAGGAACTGGCCTTTTTGGCGTGCTGTAATTTCCCCCAGGGAAACCCAAATTTCCCAGCAGCTTCCCCAGGCCGGGCAGCACTCGTCCTGTGGCACAGAGGCAATAAGCGAGCTCCCGTAATAAATTAGTGTTATTTAAAAATAACCGGGCGCAATCAGTCTATCCAGACAAGATTAAAAAAAAATAAAATTAATCTCCTCTAATGAAAGAGACGTTTGTGCGTGTGGATACAGAGAGAGGCATCAGTGCACACACACTTCTGTAGGTGGATAAATAAAGGTGTGGGGGGGCTCAGCTGGGGCACCTATTCCTCACATTTTGCCTCAGAAGCCCCCAAAACCACGGAGGGATGCTCTGAGGATGCTGCTGCCGCCTGTCCACGGAGTGTGCCCATGTGGGACGTGCCGAGGGGCACCGGGCAGGGGCAGGCTGGTGCTGCCCGCCCCGTGTCACCCTGCTGCATGCCACTGTCCCCCGGCCGCAGCTCGGTCCTCGGGGGGTGGGCAGCACAGGGGAGCTGCTCCTCGTCCTCCTCTTTGCTGGCCAGCAGCTTGACGGAGCTGAGCGGCACCCAGCACCCTGCCCCGCTCTCCTGCGGCTCCCCGGGGCTGAAGCTGATGGTTTGCAGGGAGGGACGAAGGCTGACAGCCGCTGCTGGAGCTGGCCACGGGCACTGGGAATAAAGCTGGAGGCGCAGGGGGAGCCACGTCTCGGATGTCCCATAGTCCCCATCTCTCGTGCTGCTGTCAGTGGAAGCTGTTGCAGCGTCCCCATCACGCTCCTCCTCCTCTTCCTCCTCCTCCTCCTCCTCCTCCTCCAGCCGCAGCGAAGCCCAGGTGCCCAGCGCCTGCCCGGGCTGGCTGTGGGTGCAGGACGTGTCCCAGCCCTCGGGACGGGACATCCCAAACCCATTGGGGCAGTAACCACTCGGCTCCTGGGGACGCCTCGCCCTGGGCTGCGGTGGGGCTCCAGGCGCTGGCGGCTCCTCGCCGGCCGGCAGCAGCAGGGCGAGCGCGTCCTCCCGCGGCACGAGGGTGGGCACCCCGCTGTTCCTGTCCAGAGGGGCCTGGAGGGAAGCAAGCAGCAAAAGAAGTCGGTCCCGGCTTGCCAAAATCCCGACCCCCGAGCAGAAGCCAGCTGCTGAAATCCAGGGGGAGCAGCTGGCCACCGCCTCTGCACGAGGTACGGGGGGCTTCGTAGCCTGGCAGGTCAGTTGTGTGCCCAGAGGTGCCACCCACAGTCCTGGGAAATGGGATTAAAGAGGGGAAATAGGATCTGGGGAGATGGGCTGCCCCGGTGAGTGTTTCCATGGGGCTTTTCCTATAGGAAATGGAGATTTATGGCTCCGTTCTGCTGGCTGAGAATACCTGGGTGAGCCCAGCAGCACTGCAGCCCCAGAAAAAATTCTGGGGCTGCAGAAAAATTTCAGAAATTTGCAGAAAATTGCAAAAAAATTTCAGAAAATTGCAGAAATTGCAAAGACATCCCGAGGACAGCACCCTGGCTCTTCTCTTCCCCTCTTCGAGCTGGTGCAGCCGGGCACCCACCCCCAGGGACCCCAAGGGCCGGAGGGCTCCTGCTCCCAGCCTGCTCAGGACCCTGCTGCAGCGTGACCCGCCAGCATCTCCTCCCATGCAGCAAGGCTTGGGAGCACTGGGACGCCCGGAGGGGCGGAGGGAAGGAGGTGCTGGGATCCCCGTGGCCCTCACTCACCAGCATTTTCGGGAGGCGCATCTCCGAGGGCCTGGGGAAGACGTACAGATGGAGCAGGCAGAGCCCGGCCACGCTCAGCAGCAGGAAGGTGGCGTTCAGCGCGGCGAGGAGGACCCAGGGGAAGCCTGCTGGGACGGTCCCCACGGGTTGAGGGGTGGAGGGAGCTCCCACGCCAGGCAGCATCCCCCCGAAACGGGTTCAGCCCTGAGCAGATCAGCCCAGGGCGTGCGACCCGCGTGCCCGCGACGCAGGCGGGCTGTGAGGACGCGGCGAGCTCTCACCTGCAGGAGCTGCCGGGGTCACCAGGCATTGCTCAGCCTCCCGGCTGCGCTCGGGGGTCGTGCCCACGGCCACCGTGCGGACGCAGTACCGCGTGCTCTGCTTCAGGTGCCTGAAGGTGCAGGGTGCTCCCCTCCCGCTCCGCCTGCAGGGCACCTGCAAGCAGAGGGGACGCGTGGCCGAGGCACCGAGCGTCGTTGCCTGTGTAACAGACCCCCCCCCCCCCCCGTGTTTCCATCCCCAAATTGTTCGTTTTTCAGTACGCCTGCGAGCCAGAAGAGGAAAGGGGGTCCCCTTCCAGCATCAGGCTGCGAGCCCTGATTTTGGGGGGGGTGCAAACCATCAGCCCCCTCGTATCTGCCACCACCCCTGCGCAATGGGGTGCGGGCTCCAGAGCATCCCCGTTGCACCAGGGAAGCTTCTGCATGCCCCGTGCCCTTCTTGCCCTTGTCCCCCCCCCCGTGTCCCCCCCCTGCCACGCACTTGCTGGGTGAGCACCTCCCCGTCGTAGAGGTGCAGCCAGTACCACAGCTTGAGCAGCACTTTGTTGACCGGTTTGTAGGAGCCCTTCTTGCTCCGGAACGGAGTGAGCGGCACGCTGACGTTGACGCTGAGGCTGTGGCCCTGGAACAGCCAGGACAACGTGGGGGGGCCCACAATGGCTGTAGGGAGAGAAAAAAAAAATAAGGAGGAAGCAGAACAAGCCTTCAAAATATCTCGTTTCTCTAGAATTGTCTCTCTAGAAATTGTGCTGTTCTGATCCTCCTGCCCTCACCAGCCTGCTGCGACAAAACTGCCCCCAGCCAGCGCCTCCTGCACCCCTGGCTGGGATGAACAAGGGATGCTTTTAGATGTGAAGGGACATCCCATCCCCTTTTGCTTCCCCATCTCAAAGCCTTCTCCAAAAACCCACATTCCTGATGGCCTGAGGTGTCCCATCGAGGGTTTTCATCTCAACTGCGTCTCCTCCTCCATCCCCTCTCTCTACACCGAGCCCTTCTCCTTGCCCCCCCCTCCCCGTTCCTCTGCCCGGGCACTTTTCCCACCTCTCCAAGGACCTCTCTGCCCATCAGCCCCCCCAGGAGGAGCAGGGATGTGGTTGAAGGGGCTCCCTGGTCCTTACTGTCTCTGTATGGCTGCAGCTCGTTGGAATAGACCCACGGGGACAGCTGGCCGCCCTCGGCGGCTCTCACTCTCGCCCAGTAGATGTCGTAGATCTCGCCGAAATACAGCTGGCACACCCAGGACGAGCCCGTGTGGTTCCCCCAGGAGGCGTCTGCCCTGGTCCACTTGGAGGTTCTGCCCACGGAGAAAATGCAGGGAGAAGGTGCCAGAAGGAAAAAACCCTTCCCTGGCCAGCAAACATCCAAGCAAGAGGGGCTGGAGAGCGAGATCCAGGCGCGGGCTGCACTAAGGGCAGGTCGAGGCAGGGGGCTGAAGTGCAGGAGCGAGCCCAGCAGAGAGCCGAAAAGATGACCTGGGAAGGCTCAGCCTCAAAAGGAGCGAGGAGATAAGGTCTTTGGGGCAAGGAGACCTTACCAACGCGGGCAGGCACCCGGTGGAGCGACGCTGCTGGAGCTGGGAGCCTCTTGGTGCTGCCCAGCGAAAGGACAGGAGGCGAGGGGCAGGGATTGAAATACAAAACTCATTGTTTGAGCACGGGGAAATAACGACCAGCAAACAACCCCAAGCCAAGGAACTGTTTCTAACTGCTGGGGTGCCGAGCCCGTGCAGAGCACCTACCGCCGCTTCCACTCCACCTGGTACGCGGCCTCGCCAGGGGTGCGCGGGTCCTGCTCCCACCGCAGCTGCACGTGGAAGTTTTGGGCCTCCAGCCTCACGTCCTGGGGTGGGAACGGCACGCCTGGAGGGAGCGGGGGACGTGAGGCTCTGCACCCTGCTTTGCATATCCCAGCGTATCCCGTCCTCCTTGGCCACGTCGCGGGGGTCCCCCCGCTTTGACCGAGCGCCCCCTGCACCCAACCTCCCTGTGGGTGTGTTTTGTTGCTCAAAGAGCTGTCCCCGTGGTTTTTCCCAGCCCTGAGGCCACTTCGTGGTGCCACTGCTCGGTGCAGGACTCACCCTGGAGCAGGGTGCAGCCAGCCAGGGACAGCAGCAGGCTCAGCGCCGGGCTCATCCCTCGGCCATCTGCTCTACATCGCCGTGCCGCATCCCGCCGTGTGCTCGAGCACTTTGGCCACCCGTGGCCACGCCGGGCAGCCAGGACCTGGGATTATAAAAAACAGGAGTTGTTTTTTCCACTCCCTCAAAGCTGCTGCAAGCACACCTCGCCCACAGAGGCTGCACGCATCGTGGCACGGGGTGCCACCTCCGCAGCCTGCTGGGGACCCTGCACTGTCCCCACTGTCCCCCCACGACAGGGGCTGCGGTGGCCAGGGGGTGCACGGGGACAGCTTGCCACCCCTTGCCCCACCGTGCTGCAGCCACCTCCTGCTGCAGCTGCCTTGGTCTGCTCACGCAGCACGCCCGGGTGCTCGGGGGAAGCCCACAGAAGGCAAGCACTGGCGCTGCCAGGATCTGGGTGTGTTTGGGACAGCACTCAGACCGGCACGACCGGTGGCACCGGTGCTGTGACCCCGGGGACGGGACGAGGAGGATGCCATGCATGCCTGCACCCTGGCTGGGCAAAACAAGGCGCCCCCAGCCATCAGAAAGCTCCAAAACCCACCCAGCAGAGCAGCATTTATGCCCAGCAGCGCTTGCTCCTGTTTTTTTCAGCCGTCCCACGTGGAGGTAGCTCCCCGCAGCCCTCTTCCCCCAGCTTCCCCCATCGCCACACGGGTTCTCCCTACCTTCAGCCGTGCAGCTGCCCATTTGCGCCCTGCTGTGGTGGGAATGCCTGGCAGCAAACAGCTTTGGAGTCCAAGCCCAGGTCTAGTCCGGCTCCAAAACCCCCCGTTAGCCTTTGAGATGCTCTGAGCTCCCACTGGAAGGATCTCCAGACGTTTGCCCACCGTTTTGGCCACCTGCTCGCAGGGGACAAGCCACCGGTTGCGTCCTCCGTGCCCGACCCAGCTGCACTTGGAAGCCGACAGAGACGTTCCAGGGCACAACACGTGATGTTGCTTTGGTGGTTCGTGGGTGGTTTTTTTTTTTACCCCTGGGTCAGGTTTCTTCTCTCTTCCTTCCTCCTTGACTCGGTTACCTTGCTGCAGGCCCCACCAGGCTCTCAGCTGGCTCAGCAGTGCCCTCTGCAAGCTGTTCCCCAAATCAGCGCCTCCCTGGGTTTTAAGCCTTCGGGCATCACCCAGTGCAGATGCTGCTGGTTGGCACCCACAGGACACCCTCCAAACAGCAGGACCCCAAGGGAGCAGGAGGACGAGCACCAGGCTGATGCTCTGCCCGAGGACCACACTGTGCAACCCCTGCAAAGTAAGCAGCAGCTGCAGCCTGAGGTGGGCTCCTTGGGGACGAGGCTGTCACCGACACCACACCAGCAGGGCTGCAGGGACAAGGACACGCAGGCACCGGGCAGACAAACTCTTTAATGTTATCCTCACTGAGAACACGTCGCACTTATTGCCCCATAGCCCCCCCCCGGCCCAAATTTCTGCCCATGTCACTCATGGGGGACGGCAAGGCAGCGGGCACCTCGGAGGGCAGGAGCACGGGACGCCGATCAGGCTGGGTGATGCCAAGAAGCTGCGGGCAGGAGACGCGTCAGCCATCCCAGCACGCAGAGAGCTGCAGCCAAAAAGCTCTTCAGTGCTGTCAAAGGCTCACGAGAGCAAACGCTCGTCCCTTCTGTGCGCAGCCACCGCCAGCATCACCTCCAGCATCACCTCCTGCGTTGCTTGCCGGCTCTGGGGGGGGACGCCCCGCAGCACATCACGGAGGCTGCGGGGACCAGGACGCCTCTGGGGAGCCCACGAGCGGCCCAAGCCATGGGTAGGGAGAGGCCAAGGAGAATGAAGACAGTTCTGCAGCACCCGTGCCCTATCCAGCCTCCTCTCCCTCGCCTTCACGCAGCGTCTTCAAAGCAGCAGGCGCTATGGAGGGACGGGCACCCCCACACCCAGGAGGACACGGGCTGGACGCGGGCAGGATGCTCCAAGCACGGAGGCAGAAGGCAGTGGCAGGACATCAGCACCCGCCGCCGCCTTTCCCAGCGTGGCCACCTCTGTCCCTGCCTCCTGGAGGCCGGGCTAAGCTTTGCCAGGCAGCACCCATCCTCCAAAGGCCTCCTCCAGGTAGCGGGCCACCGCCAGCGTCAGGTGGTCGTTGTAGGAGGCAGCCACCAGCTGGATGCCCAGCGGCAAGCCCTCGCTGCTCAAACCCAGCGGGCACTGCGTGACGGGCAAGCCCAGGACGTTGAAGATGGCTGGAAGAGAGAAGATCACATCAGAGCTCCCCCCCAGCTGACTTGGAGGCCGATATCTCGCCCGGATCAGGTCCGCCAAGCTAGGTGACCACCGGGCAGAGCACAAAGGGACAGCACCGGCCAGAGGCTGCCAGCATCACGGGGATGACCCACAAGCGATGCCACCCTTGCTGTGAGGTGCCAAGATCTGCTCCAGGCACCATCCCTACACTGCTCCGAAGCCAGGCAGCATCGCACCATGGAGATGGTAACAAGGAGCTCAAGATGCAGGCGAGCCCCACGGGGAGCTCCAAGCTGCCCCCCAAGACGTGCAGCAGCTCTGGGGCAGCTGCTGAAGCACGCTGCCAGCTGTACCACGTCGAGCACAGCCCTCTGGGGCAGGCTGCACGAAGGCCAAGCGATGATGTGGCGTTCTGAACCCTCTGGTAAGCCTGCTGTTAGCGCTGGAGGTCCCAGAGGGGAAGCTGCAGCTGCTCACCTGTGTAGGCGAAGTTGAAGGGCATGCAGAGCGGGGAGTGGTGTCGTGGAGCTACGGTGGGGTGGGAAGGGTAGAGGAGCACTCCGTCTGGCCCCAGCAAGGTCTCCATCTCAGCCTGCAGGCTCTTCCCCATGCTCACCAGCTTGGCGTTAGCACCACGGTTGAGCTTCACCAGCTTCTCCGTCAGCCCCAGGGCTGCAGGGCAAGGACACAAAGAGGAGCACGGCGTTACAGCGGGGCCAACAGGACCGTGGGTTACAGCAGGCCCGGAGGCACGTTGTGAAGCCACACGCAGCGCTGTCCACCGCGTAGAGGTGGAGGAGACACTCCCCAGATTTGGTGGGGGAACGTCTTTCAGCACGCCCACTGCTCCAAGGGTTGAGCAGAGCAACCTCGGCACTCATCAGGAGGCGATGCTAGCACTGCTAACGAGGGCTCCCCATTATCCCCCCCGTTACCTGCTGCCAAGCCAGCAGCACCTCCACACGGAGCTTGCGCTTACCGATGGCCGGGAGGGTGTGAGAAGACATCCCCACCAGCCACTTCATCAGCTCCCACAGCGGCCACACCGGCTTCCCGTGATCCCCGAGCAGGTCCGTGAAGAGCTGCGCATCCTGCAAGCACACACACACACACACCCCCCTACTGCAGCAACAGCGCGCCACGAGGCATGCGATTCCCATTCCTGTTCGTGCAAAGGAGCACAGAAAACTTCTGGGCAGGTCTGGGAACTCTGTAACTCTCCACAGTTGGCCCCAGAGGGCTGATCCTCCTCTCCTCCCACAGAACGCCTGCCTTTGCCTGTGCCACCTCACCCACCTGCCCGTCACTGTCCTTGGAAGACATCATAGCCGACCAGATCTGGAAGGAGTACTTCATCTTGTGGACGGACACGCGCTGCACCTGCACCCCCAGATCGCGTTCGAGGTACTCCACCACCTGGTGGGGACAGGGGGAAGGGTTTGATTCCGCCAGGACACAATATACTGCCGTAAACCCAAAACACCAAAAGCCCTGGATACCCCGGGACAGTCAAACACCAGCACAAGGCCGCCTGCAGCCACTCACATTTCCACCGTTTCCGCTGTAAAGAGGAACAAGAGAAGTATCTTCTCCCCCTTCCTTCCTACCTTCTTCTGGGCCTGCAGGATCTCCTTGTCCACAGGCGACACAAAAACGGACCCGCCGTCATGATCCATGCAGAGAAACCTGATTTTCTCCAGAGACACCTTTTCGTTCAGCTTCAGCCTGCAAAGGGAACGAGGCTGCTCGCAAATCCGTGCCTGGCTCCTTCCCTGCTCCGGAGCTGCTCACAGGCTTGGAAACATCCTCAGGACACCCTTCTCTTGGCCAGTGGGGGAAGGATGGTCCCTCAAGACACACAGACACCCCGAAACTGCCCATTCCCCATCCGCTTGCTCATCCCACTGGCCCCGTGCTCTGCTAGCTTTGCATGTTTATTGCTGCTCTAGCAGTCGGAAGAAACTTTGTCCCTCGAGGTGCACCCTGTAGGGACAGATCCTGCCTGAGGCTGAGGTCAGGACTGCAGCTTTGCACTGCAAGGGCCAAAGCAGAAATGAAAGCAGTAATGGAGCGCGTGGTCACGTGAAGCACCGTGAGCCTGCAGGGGCTGCAGCAAGCAGCAGGACCTGCCCTGCCTGCACCGTGCTGGTGCGTGCATACTGAACGCTGCTCGGGTGCGAGAGCAGCAACCCGGTGGCAGTAGGGATGGAAAACCAGTTCTGCAGCGGCAGGAAAAAGCAGGCGGAACACAGAAAAGGCCAGCTCCACCAGGGAAGCACCAAGAGCAACCTACTTGTGGACTCCGGGGCCAGCCATGACCCGCAGCATCGGCTCCAGGTCCTCGGCGTAGCGGCACATGGGCCCGGTGCAGAGGAAGCTGGTGCGTGCCCCCTGTGCGATGGGGAACTGCCCGTCGTTGGGGACCACTCCTGCAAGCAAGGAGAGGTGTCACTCGCCACGAGCCACGTCCCCAGCACCACCAGTGCCAGATGGGGCGAGCCCTGCAGCACCACGGTCTCCCGCTGCAGCTCAGGGGTTGCAGGTTACGGGTTTGCATTGCTGCCCTGGGAACTCGCAGCGGTGCCATGGGCACTGCATTTCTGCTCCAGGAATTTGTGACGGTGCCCTGGAGATTGTGTTCCTGCTCCAGGCATTTGCAGAGGTACCCTGGGGATTGCACTGGTGCTCCAGGAATTTCCAGTGGTGTTCCTCAGAGCGTTTGCAGCCCCGGGGCAACGTGCACAAGGGGCAAAAGCAGCCGGCTGGCACAGCCAAGCACCCTTCCAGGCTGAAAACCACCCTTGACGCCACCTGAAAGCACCCTGTGTTCTTGCTGTCAGGGAAACACCCAAGCAGCATATACCGGTGCTGGGAAAACATCCCACGCTGGGGATGCAATACCTGTCACAAGACACCTCCTGCCTCCCATGCACTTGACGTCCTGCCATCAGATGGTTTCTCATTACGGCGCTCACACCGTGGGCTTGCCCCGTGCAAGAATCTGCTTGTCGCTGCGCGGCAGCCCCACGGTGGCAAAACCCACTGGAGGCAACCAGCAGAGCTTCCTCCCACCGCCCTCCTCCTCCGTGCATTTCACCTGCAGAGCTTCACCTGTGGTGGGTTTATGGCCAAAGACACCGTTGAAGAAAGCCGGCATCCGGATGCTGCCGCCGATGTCGGAGCCCACACCTATCACCGAGCAGGCGGCTGCAAGGACGCCACCCTCCCCGCCTGCACAGGAGAAAATAAAGCAAAAACGGTGGTCGATAGTACAGAACAAGCAGAAGCATCCCGCGGTAGGCACTTCCCTTTGTGTGCACGCAAAGTGGGAGCCACTTTTGCAATGTCTGGGAAAACAGGCCAAGCGGATTTTTGCTTGCTTAAATGCCACATCTGCATTGTTCTTTGTACCCATAACAAGATGAAGCAGTGCCAAGTGTAACACCTAGGAGGTGTGAAGACGCTGGGCCTACAAATCACCTCCTGTACCGCCCCGGACAATGCCTGCAAGCTCTGCAGGAACCCAGCAGCGAGTGAAAGCAGCGTTCAGCGGGAGCAATTTCCTTTGTGCATTTTGACCCCTTCCCCCCCGGAGCAGCGTGCTCACCTGAGCTGCCCCCCACGATCCTCTGCAGGTCGTAGGGGTTGTTGGTCCGGCCGTAGACCCTGTTGCTGGACTCGTACCACATGCACAGCTCGCTGCAGTTGGTCACCCCCAGCGGGATGGCGCCGGCTTGCTTCAGCCGTGACACCACGGTGGCATCGCAGGTGGCGATGACATCGCGGCGGTTGACCAGGCCAGAGGTGTTGGGCATCCCTGCGAGGGAAGGGTCAGCAAAGAAAAGGCAGATGGGGAGCAGGACACTGCTTCCCCCCCCGAGTCCCCTGCAGCGGCCACCCAACACCCAAGGCGCTGCGTGCAAGAGGCAGGGGAAGGGGGGAACCCACCATGCAACGAGAAGGCCTCCTTGACGGTGATGGGCACCCCCAGGAAGGGGAACTTCTCCTCCAGGTAGTCATCACCGGGACCTTCTGCCAGCAGCTTGTCCACCTGCCGGGCTTCCTGCAGAGCCTCCTCAAACCTGCACGGCACCCAGGGGAGAGGCAGCTCAGGTGCTGGGGATAAGGGATAAGGGATAAGGGATGAGATAAAGGGGATAAGGTAGCCCCCGCGCTACCTGTCCTTGACGACGGCGTTGATCAGCGGGTTCACCTCCTTGATCCTCTCGATGTAGGCTTCCACCACCTCCACGCACGTCACCTTGGGGAAGGGGGAGGAAGGCGCTGAGCGACGGGGCTGCCCCAAAACTCACCCTACCCCCTCCCAACCCCCCAAATAAATCCCCAAATTAATCCCCGAACCCAGCACCCCGGGGTGCCCACCTCCCTCTGCCGGAGCCTCTTGGCCAGCTGCCGGGCTGGCAGCAGCAGCAGCGAGCGGCGCGGGGGGGGCACGGCGCGGGGCGGCGAGGGGGCGGCCAGCCCCAGCAGCGCCAGGCAGGCTCGGGACAGCAGCCGCAGCAGCAGCGCCAGGCAGCGCTCGGCGCGAGACAGCGCCATGGCCGCTCCCAGCGCCCCTAGTGCCCCTACTGCCCCTAGTGCACCTAGTGCTCCTAGTGCCCCTAGTGCCCCTAGTGCGCATAGCGCGGCTGGGGGCGGGCGGGGAAGCGACGTAAGCAACGGCGCCGCCGCCCCGAGGAGGGCGCGGTTGCCGTGGTAACGGCGTAGGGTGCGCAGCCGGCGTAGGGCGCCGGGCTCGCAGCGCCGCGGCAAAATGGCCGCCGGGGAGCGGGGCGGTCCCGGGGAACGAGGCAGCGCTCTGAGGGCTCCCTCGGGGTCATCGCCTGCAGGGAGAGCGCTGCGGGAGCTGGCGGTGCGGGGAAGGAATAAATAAGTTGAGGCGAAAGGGTTTTGGAGACCCCCGCCGCCCCCCGGACAAAAATGCTGACCCAAAATCCCGGCTTTTTGGCTGTTTTGAAGGTTTTTTTTTTTTGTGCCTGTGAAGCCAGGCTGTTTGTGGGAGTCACTTGGGGTGTGCATGCTCCACGAGGATGCCAGAGCAACCTCTGCCCTGTGAAAACAAGCCTAGCATCAAAGCCAAGTCATCTCGATAGAGTTTTTTTATATATATATATATACAGCTGTTATCAAAGAGATTGCTTTCCCTGTAAAAGGCGGGGGAGTCTCTTTGTCCTGCATGGAGATGGGACATTTTTTTGTCCCCTGGTGATTTTAATAACCCAATCTCTTTATTTTTTTTCCCCTGGTAGGTCTGCCCTGACCGCGCGCTGGCACGGGTCCCCCGCCGCGCTCCGTGTCCCCGTGTGTGCCTCCGGCAGCGCAGCAGCAGGGAACCACTCCGTGTGCCCTGACATTGCTGAAACACCCGCACAGGTGGCCTTATCTAGGTCCTCATGTAGTCTTTGCACTTTCCCCTGCAATATCTAAGCACCTACACGCCCTCAGATTACGACAGGGGCGGATTAGAAAGGTTTCCTCGTGTCTGCGTCTCTGTGTAATCGTGGTTTAGCAAAGCCCCAAAGTCACCTGCTTAGAAGAAACAGTAAGCCAGGACTTGTTAACACTTGGCCCGTGAAATCTGGCACCTTCGTGTTGCTGATGTGGAGCTAGCAATGAGAAGGCAACTTTGGAGCTTGGGGGAGCCTGGGTCAGCCCCACAGGCTTCTGCCAGAGCGAGAGCACTGACGTGCATCCATCCCCAGGAAGGAGACGGAGAGAATGCCCCTCCTAATCACCTTCCCAGTGCTGCTCTTGTCATTTTTCTGGCAAATTTGCCGTTCCCCCTCAAGTCCTAGCCAAATGTTGGCAGAGAGGGGTATGAGCAAAATCTCTTCTGCCTAAGGTCTCCGCTCCCTCTGCTGCTCTTCCTTAGGCAGCCCAGCTTTCGTGTTGTTTGCTGTGCAAAGTGTCTCCCTTCATCTTCGTCATCTTCAAGAACAGCTTTGAAATTCATACCCAGTCACTTGGCACCAGTGCCCCGCGTCCCCGCTAATCACGCTGTGTGCCAGTGCTGCCCCAGATCGCAGCTAGCGCTGCTTCTCACTAGGACGAGCTTTCTGGGAGCAAAGCCAAAAGAACAGCTACCATAATTCATGGTATCCCAGAGGAACTTCATTTCCATGAAAAATGGAAAGATGAGATAGAAGGTGCTGTAGAAATAAAGTACCAGGACGCCTACGATCAAAATTAAGACTGCTTTTCAATGGCCATAATCAACCCAACAAGCAAGCAACACCCCATAAGCCAGTTAATTCCAAGCTGATTAAAAAACAAGCAGCCGAGAGCAAGGAGGTTGGAAATAAGCAGTGAAGCTCACACATCCAAAGCTGTCCCCCAGCTAGGGAGAAGAAAAGCATGATTCAGGGTCTTGCATCCCTGGGACTTAGGCCTGTCATTATCACCAGACATTTCAGTATTAACAAAGGCTTAAAAAGACAAGAGCGATTGGCAAGAACATGTGGAAAGCTGGCGTGGTTCTGCTTGTTGCATGTATATATGTTGTAACACTAATTGGCCAAGAAACCATGCAGTAAGCTCAGCAGCAGAGCTCGAGGCTGGTGGGGAGCAGGGAGGCGTGTGCTGATGGATGGTGCTGTGTTCTGGTGACCTTCACCGAGCTCACCGAGCCGCTCCGGGTCTTTTCTCCAGTGCAGAAAAAGAAAAGGCTTGCAGGAAATTAAAATAAGAAAAAAAAAAAATAATCCTGGGAGTACAATTCTTTCCTTGGGAAAATGAGTCATTCAAAACATATATGTAAAGCTTCAGGAGAAAACTGGTTTGTGCAGAACATTGCTGGGGTGGGGGAAGAGAGGAGGGACATTTAAATGCTCAGCCTGAAACACAACACCTCAGACACTTTATTTCCCAGAAAACAAAACCAAATAGTAATAATGATACAAAAACCCAACCCACCAAGTTTGAGGTTCCTCTGAGCCTGCCATTAATCAGATCCACCGCTGAGCGATGCTGTGCTCTGCGTTTCCATTATCTGTCTTCTTGAGAGCTTGCCAGGAGCCAGCCCGCCTGCTGTGCTGTGTGGCTGTTGAATAACCACGGTGCAGCACGCAGGGGTTTGAGAGAAATTCTCCGAAATCGCTCCAGGAACCTCGCACCCGAGCTGAGCAGGCTTCGCAGGAACTTCTGCCTGGTGTCAGGGGGGAGGGCCTGCTGAGAAACGGGTGCAGGAACCCGGGAAAGCTTTCCAAAATACCAGCTGGAGAGCACGCGGGTACCTGTCCAAAGTCACCGTCCCGCAGCTGACCTGCAGTGCAGGCTGTCCTTAGCTTCAGCGGAGACAGCTGGGGGCTGTGGGGTGCCCCCCACCAGCCCCTGGCCCCTCCACCCCTGGGTTTTGGGGTGGGTTGTTTCATTTCTTCTCTTCTGCCTCCTCCTGCGTTTGGGCATTTGTTGTTCCGTGCGATGGGAGCACCCGCTGCCTCCAAACGGCCCCGGCTTCCCTTGGGAAGGCAGGGTGAAGACGTGGTTCCTTCCAGCAGCCTCAGGGCCCCGACGTTTTGGGGCAAGACCCAGGGTGCTGTGAGCCCCTGCCTGGTCGGGCTGGCAGCGTGGAGGGAAGCTGAATTATTTTGCCTACACCCACCATGGGGACAAAGCCTCTGGAAACACTGTGGACCTGTTCCTTGTGCCCGAGCTCAAATCTCTCCATTGAACAGCTGCTGGGGAAGACTGGGACTGGCCTGAGGTCTAAAATCTCCAGTCCAGGCAGGGCGCTTGGCTCCTCCACCAGCTCTGTGAGCTCTGGGGTGCCCCTGGCACAGGCTGTGCCATCGCTGGGGCTCCCCTTCCATGCGCTGCCACCCAGGGCTGTGTTTGGTGATGATGCTGTGCCTCTAGCGCTGCTAGGAGTGATTGGGCAAGGAGCACGGGTAAACCTCAGGGACATCCCTTGGTCCATGCAGTCCCTGGAATGGTCTGGGAACCCCCTTTGCTGGCAGCATGGGCACGAGCCCCGCAGTTCGCCCAAGCTGGAGGAGTTTTCCTGTCAGCACCTTGTGCTCTGTGGCCATGCTGGGAGTGGTTTTGGGCTGTGGCTGTCGCGTTTTGGTGTCTGTGTGGGGTTGTGCATCCCCAGCTGGCAGTGGTCCCGCTGTTGGTGCAGAGAGGGAAGCCCAGGGCTGGGCTGGTGCTGTGCTCTGGAGCATCTGGAGGTGCAGCGAGTGGCTTTTTTTTTTTTTTAATTTTTATTTTTATTTTGCCAGATTCCCCACCTGAGGGAGCAAGGACTGGATTTCAGCTCTCTCTCCCCTATGAGGGGCTGCGCTCGCTGGCGCGGCAGCATGCCCCGGGCTGCTTCCGTTCTTGGAAATCCAAACTGCAGCCGGCCACAAGCGAGGCGAGGCAATTTTTGGGTTGTTTGCCGCATCGTTTGCTTAACCACTGCTAACAGCTCTCGGGCAGAGGCACCCCAGCTGCCAGCCCCCTTCAGCCAGAGTTTGGCTGGGGCTCCGCAGGGGCGCGGATCTGCCTGGCACCGGCGTCGCGCCCTGTCCCCGGGGACCGAGGATGTTTTGGGGTGCTCCCAGGGACCGAGGATGTTTTGGGGTGCCCCCGGCCGTGGCCGTGCCGCAGGAGGTCGCTCTGCCACTGTGGTTTGGTGCCTCCGGGCCCCGCAGGGCCACAGCTGTTCCCGCTGCGTGGAGCCAGGGTACACTGTGTTCGCCCGGAGCCCTCGGTGAAACCAAATGTTTACGCATGCCTCTGCTCCGACTAACTTCTTGGCTGGCTTGCACGAAGCCTGCTTCTCCGCCGCGGCTCCAACTGCCCGGAGGCTTGGGGAAGGGTCTGCGTGGTGCTGAATTTAGGGGGCTGCTGCCCTTCCTCCTGATGTGACCCCTCTCCGGGCAGCCCCCTCCTCGGTCCCTGTGCCTTTAGTGCCCGGAGGAGCTGCCGGCCCCTTGGAGGGGCTGCAGAGGGACCACGCTTTGCTTCCTTGCCCCGTGGGGGTTGGCACCCACCCCCCACGAACCTGCCAGCCCTTTCTGGCTCCAGCCGGGCTTTGGGGCGCACCTTGGGATTTGAGAAACAGCCGAGGAATTTCCTGGGCTCCAGGGTGTCTCTGGCAGTGCGGAACGCTGCTCGTGGTGCTGCTCCTTCTCAGCAGCCTCCTGGCCAACACCTCCAGCTCCCACCGCCCTGCCTGCCACTGCCACTGCGTCCTGGGGCTGCCCGCTTGCTGCCCCCCCATCTCAGCCTCATGTCCCCTCTGCCCCCCAGCCACCATCCTCCTCCTCTGCCCCAGGGGACCGTGCCAGCTCTGCACACCTGAAGTGAAAAAGTGCTGGTGCTCAGCTGCACCCGCGCAGCAGCCCTCATCCAGATGTGCCGTTGTGGTGTCCATGCTCCTCCTGGTGCCCCCAGCCCCTCAGAGGGGTTTCCCTCGGTGAGAAGGGAGCCACACACCTTGGGTAAGGGGGCACCAACACACTGAGGTCCTTCACAGCCCTGCCAGATGAAACCAGCCCCACAGAGAGGTGTTTGGAGGCATACGGAGCCCTCTGGACACCGATGTGGCTTGGGGATGGATGGGTTCTGGGGCTGGTGCCTGCTCTGTGGGCCCCAGAGCCGAAGAGAATGGCACCACCTCGTGCTTGTGGACGTGCTGAGGGCGTGCTGGAAGAGTCACACGAGATGGAGCGAACCCCAGGGGCCAGTGTCTGAGCGCAGACAACGCTGACAGTCATCCGGTGCCGATGGCCGTCATGTTGACGACACCGTGCCGGACTGCCAGGCGTGTCTCGCCGCCCGTGCAGGCTGCAGGACTCTTTCCCAAGTGCTCTGGCTTTCGGCAGAGCCGGTTGCCCAAGCGGCCCACGCGGCCCTGCCAAGCTGTGTGCCACGGCCCTTGCGCAACGGTGTTGATAAACACTGCGGGGCATGCCAAGTCCTGCGAGACAACAGCTGATGTGCTGGGCTGAGGGAGTGCCCGGCACAGCGAGAGGAATTTTCCACTCTTCTCCAGAAAGTGCATCTCACCCCGCTGGGGATTGTCCCCAGCAAGGTGCAGACCTGTTTACTGGTGTCCCTGTCTGGCCCTATAAGCCCTGCCATGCGGCCCCACGCACGGGGCAAGGCAAGGGGTGGCTGCATTGCCTTGGGCACGGTGGCACCCCCAGAGGGCTGGGTTGGGATGCCACCGTGCCCAAGGTGAGCCAAGCATCCCCTTGGGGCCCTGGTGTCCTTCGCTTCCCCTTTCCAAGGATGTGTCCCCCAAGAATTTGCTTTGTTGCTGTGCCCCAGGGGTGCCGGGTGCCGCCTGGGTCAGCTCTGCCTTCTCCTTCTGCTGTGTCTTCTGGCACGTTGGAAACCTCTCAAAGAGCAGCGGGTTTGCGGGATGAAAGGGGTGTGCTGCATCACGTGCTGGCTGCTACATGGCAATTAGCGTGCTAAACCCCAATTTAATTTGACCAGCTCACGTCCTGGAGCTGCAGGTCACGTCGTCTGCCGTGCAGCCTGAACGTGCTCCTAACAGCGAGGCTCTGCTGCAGGGAGGCTGGCTGGGCTCGTCAAGGAGGAGCGCACGGGACATTTGGGAAGCCTGCCGGCCCCTGCAGAGAGTCAGGGGCAAGCGGGGCACCCACAGCTGCTGGGCAGCAAGGAAATGGGATTATCTGGGGCAGCATTTGTAAGTCGGCAGCTGCTGAGCCCTGGCATGAGGCGCTCAGCAGTGTGGGGAAAGCAGCTGGCACCAGGACGCACATGGGGACGGCTGGGGTGCCCCATGCTCCCGATGACAGCCAGCCCCGGCGTAGCATGGGGTTCTCCTCCCCATGTCCCCTACACTGCTTTTGGGATGTTCCTGCAATGCATTTTCCAGCTTGGTTTCAAGGGACCTGAGTGGCAGAGACCCTGGCCGTTCCCTTGGGAAGGCGTTTCAGAGCTTGGTGTCCAGCCGCTGGGTTTGCTGGTGGGCTCCATCAGCACGTGGCTTGCTGCGGATGTGGTGCAGGGAGTGACAACCTTCCAGCCTCCCTCCCATCTTTCCTCCATCCTCCTCCCTCCCTTCCTCCTTTTCTCCCTCCCTCCCTTCCATTTGCTCTCCCTCTTGCTCTCTCTCTCTCCTTTTTCACTTCTTTCTGTTTCCCTTTCTGTTTCTGTTTCTCTTTCTCTTTCTGTTTCTCCCTTTCCTCTTTTTCTTCCTCTCTTTTGCTGCTTCCTGGGCTTGCCCCTGCCTGGCAGAGGGACGTTGCCACCCTGGCATCCCTGCGCCCTCCCCTGCCATCAGGTGCTGTGGACATCCTTGCATCGTCTCGCTCTGGAGATGCCCTGGCAGCATCAGGCGTGGGCACGACGGGCAGGGAGCGGGCACGGTTTGGTGGCACTGGTGGTGTGCCACACACGGTGGCAGGGGGATGGCACGGACAGCCAGACCTGGCTTGTGGCAGGGGTGTCTGCCGAGGCTGGAGAAGCCCTTCTCCCAGAGAGGAGGCAGGAGGATGGAGGAGAAAAAAAGCCTGATGGTCCCCCAAAGGCAGGTTTTCCCACTGGATCAGCAAGTGCTGATTCACAGGTTTCTCCCAGCGGTGACACTGGTGACACCGCGCTGACCGCTGGCACCACCCGGGGCAGGCAGCGCGGTCCTCGCAGGTTGCCCAGCGGGGAGAGACAGAGCCCGGGCAAAAAGCAGCAGGAGAGGCAGCAGGCGTGCAGGGGACAGGGTGTACTCGCCGAGCGACGATAAGGACAATCAATAATAAAAACAGGCAGCCGGGACGCGAGCCCGGCCTCGAGCCAGCGACCTTCAGGAGCTGGGTTACTGGAGCAAGCACAGGCGTTCTTGGCAGCGGGGCCGGGCGGCGGAGGGGGAGCGCTGCTGCTGGAAGCGCCCGGGGGAGCGTGCGGCGGGCGTGCAGCCCTTCACACCCCGAGCAGAGGCTGCCGCAGGGGACACCTCGTGCGCACGCCGTGCACCTCGGGAGCCGGGGAGCCGGTGGCGGCAGCGGCAGCGGCGCAGGCGAGGCGCCCTGCACATGCGCGCGGCCGAGCCCCCGCGGCCACCCCGCGCTCTTACATAAGGGTTTGCGTTTACAAACCGCTGCGCAAACATGACCCGCTCGCTGGGAACACCGCCTGTCTCAGCAAGATCCTGATAAAACAAAAAAAAAAAAAAAAAAAAAAACAAGTAAAAGAAAAACAGCTCCTGGTCGGGGCTGTTTGGGTCTCGTGACCCCGGGAAGGGAAAAGGTTCGTGCTTGTGCAAGCCAAGTCCTTGCAGAGCTCCAGGGACAGGGCTCCAGCTCGGCAGAACAGCCTGGAAGGTTCGAGCTGGCCGAGATCCGAGGTGGGCGTCTGTCCTGCAGCAGCTTCTGGCTCTTTCTGAGCTTCTCAAGGCTTTCTGTGTGGCTCAGGGCCCGGCCTCCCTGCCCCGTTACGGAGCTCTGACTCAGGCCCGTTGGGACGAGGTGGCTTTTTTAGGGGTCGCAGCCACAGTACCCCTGGGCTGCTTCTCTCTCCTCCTCCCCACTCTGCACTTCCTCATGATGAGGGTGCAGATGTGCTCTTGCGGCATGCGCAGGGTCTGGTGCTGCTGGCATGCTTGGGAGGACGTGGCCATCGTGGCTCCCTCAGGAAAAGGCTGCCCCTCCTGCGCCCCAGCTCCTTGGCACGCAGCTGATGCTACAGGTGCCTGCTTCCCCCACCCGGTCTGGGAAGCCTTCCCCATACATCCCTCCTCTTCCTCTGGGCACACGAAGCAAGCTACCTGCTCCAGCCCTTTGAAAGCACCCACAGCAAGGAGGCCAAAAATAGCCTAGAAATAGTGGAGGTAAAAAAAAAAGTGTATAATATATATTGCTCGGCCAACAGCAGAACCAGTTGCCACCCGGCAGAAAGAAGAGAGGAACTGAGAGTTATAAATAACGTTCCTTGCAGGGAGCCAGCCCCGGCCACCGAGTTCCCAGCTGCCTGCTCATGTGGCTGGCTGCACTCGTGAGAACCGTGGTCCCGTGCTGTGCCGGAGCCGCGCGTCCCGCTGCGCACCCATCCGGGGCAGCGCGGGGACGAGGACACCCACCCCCGCGTCCCAGTGCTCCCATTGACAGAGGGCGGCCCCCCTGGCACGTCCCGACCCCCTGCTGCCGTGCAAAGGTGGATTCCTGGGCCACCAGCAGCCTGCTGGAGGTGGCTGGGAGCTTCGGCGTGCCCTCCCCGCTGCAGAGAGCGGCGAGTCCGGGCTGTGCTGCAGTTGGCAGCCTCTCCTCTGCCTGACCTCAAATGCACCTGCGGGCCCGGAGCGGAGGACGAGGCTCCCGGCGAGCGCAGCTGCAGCAGCCATGCCTTATCTCGCCCGGCGTGCCATCGCCTCGCTCCTCCCTGCGAGGAGCAAAGTGGTGAATAAACAGCCTGGGCTGTGCTCCTTGTCCCCTGCGCAAGGACGGCCGCGTCCTTTGGACCTCACGGCTGGGAGCAAGAGGGGACTGGAGGCTGAAGAACCTCCCCGGGGAGATCTCCCTGCTTTTAAGTCCGATGGGCTGGGTTTTCACCCCTGGCTTTCGCCAATTCCACGTTGGGTCCACTCCTCTCGTCTCCCTGCCTGGGGCTCCCGAGGTGGAAGCCAGGAGCGAGCAGAGAGCATCGCCAGCGGCTGGGCCAGCAGCGGGGACGGAGCAGCGGGGACGCTCCTGGCACGGGAGGGTGCAAAAGCAGAGCTGGAGCCTGAGCTTGAGCTTCCTCTTCGGCAGCTCAAAAACAAGCCTGCCCTGACACCACAGGAAAGCGCATGAGCCTGTAGCTTTCCTCCTGCTTCTGATCTTGCCTCTTCCCCAGCACGCTTGGTGGCGAGCCGTTGAGGTTGCGCAGCTCCCCAGGATGCCCTGGCCTCGGTGACGGCGAGCCCTTGTCTTCCTGTGCTTGCTGGGAGCTTTAAAGCCCTGCTGGGAAGAGTTTTCACCCCTCCCTCCAGCGCTCAAGCAAGCTGTGGGGCTTCCTTGCTCGGCCCCCACGGGGACAGCACATTGCTGGACCATGGTGGTCCGTGCCCTGAGCACCGAGAGCAGGTCTTGTGCCAGCCCTGGAGCTGGAGGGTGCTTCCCCACGTCGCTGGGCACCAGGTGGAGAGGGCACGGAGCCTGCACAAGCTTGCCCTGGGGCTGGGAGCGTGGCCAGAAGGGGTGAGAGCCCCTCACCACGGTGCCAAAAAGGTGCAGTGCCCGGGCAGCGAGGGGCTGGGCACGGAGCAAGGGCAGGTTCTGCAGGAGGGGACCGGGGGACACGGAGGGGCTCTGCACCCTGTGGCTCCCTGAGCGGGCACAGATGGGCTGCGGCTTCAGCATCTCATCGCTGAGGCGTTGTGGTTTGAAGAAACCGGCACGCAGAAGTCAGAAAGAACAAACTGTTCAGCCGCCAGCCCTTCCAGCTTCTGCTTTCGAAGTTATCTAACAGCCCAAACAAACACAGAAAGCGCTGGCTTGGTCACAGCTGGCTTGTGGTGTGGTGCAGGCACGGCCTGTTCTGTTCCTGTCCCCGTCCCCATCCCCGTCCCCATTCCCGTTCCCGTCCCCGTTCCCGTTCCCGTTCCCATTCCTGCAGCCAAGCAGGCTGTGCAGGAGCACCGTGCTCTGCTTGCTCCTGCCCAAAACAAGCTGGGATGGCCGAGCTGATCCTACATTTGGGGATGGAGGGTGGAGGGACCTGCATGGAGATGCTGTGGGCAGCCTGCAGCACCCTGTGGTGGTGGGACACAGCCCCTGGGGTGCTGGTGGGCTGAGCGTGGCCTCGAGCCCTCCTGTTTGGGCTCGCCAAGGACTGGCATCATTGTGGAGAACCAGCACAGCGCCTGCAGCGCGGGGAGCACCCACGAGGCTGAGCCACGGGGACCGGGACAAGGTTTGGCGTCCCCAAATGAGCTGAGGAGCTCCCAGCTTGGGGGATGCAGGAGCCTGGTGGGGCTGCACCTGCCCGTGCCCCACCACGACCCATACAGCCTGGAGACGTCCCGGTGCACGGTGCCACGGGGAGCCTTAGGAGAAAGGGGAAACGGGGCTCGGAAGCACCGGGCTGCGCCGCGGCGTCACAAGTGCCGGGTTCACACGCGGGGGTGCGGGTGGGAGGGGGAAGTGGGAAAGGGGTGGGGAGCCCGGTTACGTAGCCCTGCAGCCTTCCTTCCTGCGGCCGCGGGACGGGGTATATAAACAGCCGAGCTATAATTATCTGGGGAGCAGCCAGCCCGAGCTCCTGGGCATGGCCCCAGCCCGCTGCCTCCGCAACAGCAGTAACGGGGCTGCGGGGAGCCCGGAGAGGGCACGCGGAAGATGGCCCCCAAGGGTGGGGAGCACCAAACGTCCCCGTGCCCCCTCACGAGCTGGATTGGGAGTGATTCCTCTCCAGACCTTGGGGGCAAGAGCACGAGCCCCTCGGGCAGCCAGAGCGAAAGCAGGAGGTGACTTCTGGCTGGCCACAGAGGGGCCGATGTTGGGGACACCGTGGGGGACAGGGTGCCCCAACGCCCCAAACAACCCAACCCGTGGCTTCATGCCACCAGCTGTGCCCACCCCAGCTCCTCCCGGACTTTCTTGCAGGATGCTTTCCCCATCGCACTGAGGGGGCCCGGAGTGTTGGGTGTTTCAAAGGACAAAGTGGTTCCCTGAGGCACCCAGCTGTGCCGGGTCAGGTCGCTCTAGGACTCCTGCAGCTCGTAGGAAACAGCGAGCTGGGAAGGAGGAACTGGGAGATGGTACAAAGACACCTGGCTGCTGCAAAAGGCTCAGCCAGGGGTTGGCTGTAGGATGTGGAAAGCGCTCGGGGTCAGCCTGTGCTTCAAATTTCCAGCTCCTCCAGCCTCCCCGGGCTCAGCTGAGCGCAGCGTTCGCTTTCACTTCCCTGCCTGGCCCCCAAGACAGGCGAGCGCTGGGAATTTTCCACAAAAAAGGAAACAAAACCAAAAGAGGCGCAAAAGAAAACAATGTTCAGATTTGGAACTAAGGAAAGCATCCATCATTTCCGACCCTAAACCCAAGGACAGGGGAGGGGATAGGGAATGGAAACAGCCACCTGGATAAGCCAAAGGGGTGGTTGGGCCGGGAGGTCGGTCTGGTCACCCCATGAGGCCCACGGGCCGGTCTGCTGACCCCAGGGGGATGTTTTGGGGTATTTTAGGGCACTCTGGAGCAAGCAGCCAGGCCAGAGCTGTTGAAGACCTGGGCACAGGGTCGGCAGCGGTGGGTGTAGGAGGTGCCGGGCTGCGTCTCCAGCATGGTGCTGGCCATGGGGATGTGAGCTGGGTCTGGCACGGGCACACCTTGGGGTAGGAGGCAATGCTTCGTGCTGGAGCTTCGAGTGGGCTCTGGCCACCCTGGCGTTGGATTTTTCCAAGCCCTGCAGTTTCCTGGCCTCAAGAGCTGGCTTTTTTTTTTTAATCTGGCAGGGGTTTCAGCCCGAGCAGGCGCGCAGGGAAGCAGCCAGCGCCCCGAGCCCCATCTCACCTGCCCTGCTCCTCCTCCCCTGCCGGGCAGGGCAAACCCAGGATTAGCTGTTCCCCAGCACATCCCAGGTATTTACTCCGTGGGACTCCCGCCCCAGAGGGCTGCTGATGAAAGACGTGGTGGAAGTTGCCAGCGGAGCAAGTTCCCTGCGTGCTTGCATCAGACTTTCCCCGGCTGAGCAGCACGGCCAGCACCCTGCTGCGAAGCTCCCAGCTGTCTCCGGCGTCCCCCCTGTCCTAAAAGGAGAGGGTGAAGCTCTCCCGATGCGGTGTTGTAAAAGCTGACTCGCCACGGGGACGGGGGATAAAATCACTTTGCCTTCGGAGCGCGCCATGCCCACGGGGTGCCTTTCTCCAGCAGTTTTGGTGGCGAGCTTCCCCTGTCAACGAGCCCTGCAGCTTGGCGAGGCTGCTCTGCTGGGTGCCAGGCTGAGCTGCGAGGCTGGTCCCGAGCCAGGACCGTGCCTGGAGGGGTGTTTGCTGGTACCCAGAGCTGCTGGAGGGGTGATGACCCCAGGCACAAGGCGCTGGCCCTGTCCTCCATCCCACGGAGAGGACACGCTCCCCAGGGCAGATGATGGGACAGAGCGGGGACCCATAGGTGAGCTCGGTGGAGGAGATCCCAGCAGGTCTTTTGGGGTCGGCGTGCCATTGCCTCGGCCTTTCTTAAGGTCTCCAGCTTGGCGAGGGAGGCATCCTCAGTGAGGCAGCATCTCCTCGAGAGCCTTCTCCTGCCAGTGCAGCAGGACCTGCCCCGAGCAAAGCCCTCAGCCCCAGCCCCCCTGGGTGTGAGTCCCATCCCCGCGTCCTTCTCGCACTCGTGGGCTACTTTCTCCCAGCACAGACGGATCTGGGCTGGTTGACGGGCTCTGTTTTCTTCTGTGTGCCAATAAAGCCGAGCTTCTTCCTTATCCCTCCCCTTTCTAATTGTTTCCGTACGGCTGCAATTTCACCATGTCCCGGAGCAGGGTTGGGTTCCCTGCTTACATAAAATCGAAAACAAGGGGTTTGCAACAACAGCGCTGGCTGCTGGCAGGAGAGCACGTCCACCCTGCAGTGCCCTCGGGGCATGGAGCAGCTTCCAAACCCTTTGGGGGTGCCACGAGGCCCTTTGGGAGCGTCTCACTTGTGGAGACCTCGCAGATGCCAACACGGTTTCCAGTCTTCTTCAGGGAAGGTCAGGCAACGCCTTCCCGCGGTGGTGAGGGCGAGCCTCTGGAGGTTTTCTCCTCCAGCATCCCAGCTCTCAGCGGGTGCCAGCCACCCCAGCACCCCGCAGCCTCACCCCCAAGGGTGCCGCAGCAGCTGCAGACCTCATCGCGGAGGGGGAGCTGAGGTGGCGTGGCCGTGGGGGCCGTGGCGATGCTGCTGGGTGGTGGCCGTTGCACAAAGGCCTTTCTGTCTGCGGCACCCCGGCTGTCCCCCGTCCCAGTTTTCGTCCCAGTTTTCTCATTCCTGGGCCGGTGAAGGGGCTCTTTGTGCGCCGCCGGCGGTGGCTGGCTCCCGACACGGGGTCTCGCGCTGCATTTTTCGCACTGGAGGCAGCCAGGGCACAGAGGAGCTGCTCACGTGCCTGCATCCTGCTGCCAGGGCTGGCACCGCTAGGCGGGGAGGGACACCCGTGTCCCCAGCCCGTGACGGGGCCGTGGTGCTCGGGGACACGTCCCGTGGCACGGTCATGCTCTGGGCAGCCCGGGTGCCTCCCAGCTCCGCAGCCAGCCTTGGCTGGGCGCAGGGGACACCGCTGCTGTGGGATGCTGGCCGAGGATGCTCCCTGGTCCTCCTGCCCCACCACGGTGCCCTCACACCTGCGTCTGCACGGTAGGTGGGAGCCCCCGGCCACCGCCCCCAGCATCTCTCCCCTCCATCCCCGAAGGTCTCACCCTCATCTCAGGCGACAAACCAGCCACCTTCCTCGCACCCCCCTCTCCCTCCCTGCATCCCAGCTGTTCTTCCTCTTGTTTTCTGCCAGCTGCTGTCCCGCAGCTAAAAATAACCAGGAATTTACAGCCCTCGACCTTGAACTCAGCCCAGCGCAGCTCTCCCCGCTTCGTGCTGTGTCAGCAGAGCCAGGGCGCAGCCCGGGCTTTCCTTGCCTCGGCTGCGAGAGCCTCGGGATGCTGCGAGCCGGGCACGTAGAGGGGCTGAGATGCACCACGCAGGCACCGTGCGTAATCCCGAGGACGTCATGGTTTTTTTTTTCCTTTTTGTCCTTTTAAGTCACGTATTTTCTAGCGACGCTTCCTTTGCGGACGTTCATAGCGTATATTTAGAAAAGTTTCCAAGTTTTGTTGTTTTGTTTTCTTTTTTCTTTTTTTTTTTTTTCCCCACCCCGCTTGGGAACGCAGGAAACTCGCAGTTTCTGCGTCGCTGCCTCTAAAAGGAAAACTGGGGCGGCCGTGTGGTCCTGAAGCCTTGAAGAAAGCCCTGAAGGCCCATGGTCCGTGCTGGGTGAGATCGTTCTCCGGAGGATTTGCGCTGCCCGTGGGGCTGGGGGCACTTCGCAGCCCTGCAGAAGGGCATCGACGGGGGGAGTCCCTGGGGGCCACCAGGACGGGGAGGGATGTGCCACCCTGCTGCTGGCCGCTCTTGGAGACGTGATGTTGAACCAGAAACCACGGGGCAGCACGAGCCCCACGCTGCTCGGTGCCTCCAGGGCCAGGCGTTAGAGCCACGGGATGGTTTGGGTTGGAAGAGACCTCGAAGGTCCCCCAGTGCCACCTCCTGCCACGGGCAGGGACCCTGCCCCCAGCCAGGCTGTTTCTCCAGGGATCCTCCCTGCTCCTTGTTTTCACCATCCTTGTTTTTATTTTTTTTAAAGCAGGGAAGGCTCAGCTCAATGGGAGAGGAGCGGGAATGATTCAGTGCCCGCATTAAGCAGATTTACGAGGTTATTTCTCCAACGAAGGCGGCGTGTGTCACGCCGGCCTGGCCCAGGCTGTATCGCGGCGTTGCCAAACCTCAGCCCTTCCACTGAAATGGCTTCAAAGGGCAATAAAACAAGGATAAACACCGCCACACCGGCTCCGGGGCCACGGGGTTGTTTCTCCTCTCACCCATGTTTCCACCTCCCCTCCATGACCTCGGTGGGACGTGGGGCCACCTCCCTATCCCTCAGCCTGGCTCCGCGGAACAATCCCATGCTTGGGCTTAAACCAGCAGAAAAAGGGTCCAGGGATGTTCCTGCCCGCACTTTGTTTTCAAGCTACGGAGGAGGTTGCAACCTTCCAAGAAATGCGTCCCTGGGAGCCTGCCCAGTGGGCGAGAGGACAGCCCCGGAACATCACAGCGAGGAGGGAAGATGGAAAACAAGCGAGGAACCGGGAAAAAAAAAAAAAAGAAAAAACTATATATGTGTATAAACACGGCGGGCAGCAGCGCCAGCACTTCGTGCTCTGGTCTTGATTTGTTGTTGTTGTTTTTAATCTCTGATTTGGGAACTGGCTGCTATTTATAGCCCTCCCCTTTCCCCGCTGATCCCTTCCAGATGCTGGAGCCTGCACCGCGCTGGGGGGCCGTGGGGCAGGGCTGGGCGGTGGGGCTGGGGGTGCCGGGGAGCGGTCACAGCGCCGGCACCTGCTTGCGTGGAGGATGCTGCCTGTCCCACGTCCATCCGTCCGTCCGTCCGTCCGTCTGGGGGAGAGGAAGGGCTGGCGGTGACGGTGACGCCTGCAGGAAGTCTGCTGGTGCCCAACCCGCTCACCCCCCTGCCCTGGTGCAGGGGGGGCTGTCCCCACATCCCACCCCGAGGGAGCGGGGTCCCCTGGGCTGGTCCCCTGGGCATGCTGCTGGCACCTCGGGGTGGCTCGCGGCCGCGGGGCTGGGGCTCTGGCTTCATTTTGCGCCCCCAAATCACCCCGGGGATGGAGAGGCCCTGGGCTGGGGCTGGCACCGCAGCTCCTGCTCTGCCCCTGCTGGGGTTTGGGGAGCAGGGTGGGCACGCTGCCGGGCACCTCACCCCTCCTGCCTTCCCCACAGCGGGGCTGGCGTAAGGCTGGAGGCGCGAAGTGACGAAGGGACGGGCTCTGCCCACCCCCCCCCGTTGCCCAAGCTCTGCCTCATCTCACTGGCATCCACGCTCACTTCCCCAAAAGGCTGCGCTCCGGGAAGTGACGGGGCTGGCGGGACCCCCGCGTGGGGCACGGGGTGGCGCAGGAGTGAGGTGGCAGCTGATGGAGCAAACCCGCAGCCACCCTCGTGCGCACGCCATCAGCAGCCCCCACCCCAGCATCCCTGCTCCCCGACACCCTCGGATGCTCCCCGCACTGCCAGGCAGCCCTGGTCCCCAGGCTGTCCCCCTGCCTGCCCCACGCCGACATCTCCCCCCACCCCGAAAGGCGTGGGGCGCCTGTGGCAAAGACGAGGCCGGGTGCTTCCCACGCGGGGAGGATGCGCGGTGACTCAGCGGCTGGTAGCCGGGGCAGCGGGCACACAAACAGCCCGAGCACGCCACGGGGAGGCCGTGCGTCAGCAGACGGAGGGTTGTGCGGCCGCACGGAGCGTGGCAAGGGGCCCCCCGGCACCCACCGGCGGCTGCTGCACCCTGCGGTTTAGGAGCCGTGGCAGCAGCACCCACAGGGGTCTATTTCGAGGCTGGTGCTCCCCCGGGCTTTACACGCACTCCTCCGCCTTCCTCGGGGCATGGAGTGGAGTGAGTGGGCAGAGCTGGGTTATTTTAGGGCTTTTCCAGCTATTTTGGGCAGTGGCTACGAGGCTCTGTGGGCAGGGCAGGGAAGGGCTTCAGTTCTGCTGTCGCAGCAGGGCTGGATGCAGGATGGGGATCACGAGGGCCGGGCTTCCCATCGCACAGGAAGGAAAGAAAGAGGTGGAAAGCCTGCTTGGAGGATTTTCACTCCCAGGGGCTCCATCCCAGCTGCTTTCGCCCCAAACCTCCAAATCTATCTATGCCTGTGGCTGCGAAGAGCCCCAGGTGGGTCACACTGCCCTTGGCTCCCCGTGGGACTGGGATGCTTTTTCTGCTGACTGTGCTGGCCAAGAAGTTTCCAAGAAACCCCGATGGCATGAGCTCCAGCAGGGGCCGCGGATGCCTGCAGCATGACGGGGACGTAGCCCTGCCACGGGCACAGCACAGGGTGAGGGCCTGCATAGCACGGGCATTGGGTAAGGAAGCAAAGTTGCCGGGCAGATCCTGCCGGGAGGGGGTGAAGCGGTCCCAAATGACCCACTTTGGCGCTGTCACCGGCACGAGCGCAGGAGCCGGGCACAACCGGCCAGGATGGGCATGGCACGGCTTCCAGCCCTGCTCCCGTCACGGCTGTGTAAACACTGCCCAGGAACGGCTGCCTGAGTCATCATCTGGCTCCAAAAACACCCAAAGATGGTAGCGGGGCAAGCGGCAGCTCCGGCGGGGCTGGGAGCGGCTGCAGCCGGGGCTCGGTGCGCAGCTGGGGCTTTGCGGCGGGGGGGAGGCACCAGCCCCTCCTGGCGAGGCGAGCGGCAGCTTCCAGAAACGCTCCTCCTCCAGGACAGGGCGCATGGCACGTGGGGAGCGTTATCTGCAAGACCCGACGAGACCAGCCCTAGCTTAAAGCAAAAACAAAAACAAATGTCGTTCCGCCGTGGCTTTGCGCAGCAGCGGCGTGGCGGCGCTTTGTCGGGTGCCACGAGGCCACCTGAGCCAGACGTGTGGACTTCAGCTCTCCGGGCTGATGGCTTCTTTAAATAAATAAACAAACGAACAAGTACACAAATAGATAAATAAATAAATAAATAAATAAATAAACAAATAAATAAATAAAAGGCAGAAGCAGGAAGAAAGCGTTCCGGTTTTGGATGTGCCTGGGAGCTGCTTCCCCTTGGACGTGGTTTGGGCTGGAAAGCCCCTGTGCGGGGAGGTGGCACGGCGTGGGGAGGGGAAGCTGTGGAGACGCTGAGGGCACGGCTGTGGGGCCGCGTGGGCTGCCAGGCTCGGGGAGATGCGCCGTGCCACCCCGTGGAGCTGCCCGACAGCAGGGGTTGGGGTCTAAGGACACCCCCAGGGCCTTGGAGTCCTACTGAGAGCCCGGGGGTGGGCAGCTGAGCACGGCTGGTGCTTCACCCAGCCTCTGCTGCCCCAGCATCACCTTCCCCTCGTCCCAAACGCCCCCCAGCCAAACATCCAGATAGGATGAAGGGCTGGGCACGCATCTCTGGACACTTCCCCGGAGGAGACCACCATCAGGAGGGTGCTGGGGACACAGAAGCAAGGTGTCACCGGCACGGCTCCGCGGCGCTGGCGCTGCTTGCTGGTGGCGATGCAGTTGCAACAAGCAGCGGCTGTTATTGTGACTGCACGAACAACAATAACAATAATTACCTCATCTCCCAGAGCTGGTGGCTTGGTGTTTTGCCATCCAGGCTGTTCGTGCGTCCTGACCCCTCCTTCCTCCATCCTGCGATAGCAGCATCAGAGACAACTTTCTAGCCCGTGCCCAGTGCTGCCTCTCCAAAACCCCCAAACGCTGCCTGATCTGCACCCTTGCTTCACATCTCTCGCACCTCTGAAACCTTTGGCACGGGACTGCCTGGGGGTGCTGAGCAGGGGGTTTTGCTGCTCTGGGATCTCGGCACCTCCTCCTATTAGCACAGGTCCGTGCAGCCACGCTGCCTGTGCATCCAGGGTGTAGCAGAGCACAGCTCCCGTGCCCTGGGGTGCTGCTCCTCGTGCCCCTGCATCAGCGAGCCTCGCCCTGTCACCTGCCGATGCCACACGGCTCGGAGGTGCGAGGGGGGCACCCAGCCTGCAGCCAGGACGCTTGGAGCAGGAGGATGCTGGCACGGCCCCCGAGCCCTGTCCCCAGACCCGCCGCCCTCCCCGGCCAAATCCTCTCCGTGCGCCTGGTTGGGGGCCGCAGGGAGCTGAGCTGGGAGGGCTTTGATGTGCCACTTCGCTCGCCGCCACGGCTCCTGGGCACAGCGGGCTGGCACCGGCTGGCCCCGGGGCGGCAGCTTCAGAGGCGCCCGCTGCTCGCAGCCCAGCACGGCGCTGCCTTGTTCTCGGCCGGCCGGGCGGGACGGTCCCCTGCCGGGCCATGTCCCCGCGGCGGGGCTGGGGGCCACGCATTACACAAGCGAGCAGGTGGACGGGGAGGGCAGGGAGACCCCGGCGGTGGCAGCTACAAAGCTGCTGCATGGCTGGAGCCGTCCGAGAAATCAGTTTAATTGGGAGGAAGCTGGGAGCCGGCGCGCCGGCCGCTCCTCCACGCTGCTCCGGCGGCACCGGTGCGGGGTCAGCGTGGGGATAGAGGTGGAGATGCTCCGGGGACACGCATGGCGAGGTCTCAGCGAGCTGCTGGAGGACACTAGGGACCACGGCACAAGCAGAAGGCACCGCAGCGTGGATCCTCCTGGGGCAGAACCCTTGGCTCGCGTCCTGCCATCCCAAAAAGCCCCAAGCGGGCTGCCGGAGGGCAGGATGCCAGCCTGGACTCTCCCCGTGCTTTGCATGGTCCAAAGGTCTCCCTCCGGGAGAATGAATAACCGGGTGCCGGCGAGCCCCGGAGCTGCAATCAGGTTTCAGCTCCTCACGGGCAGGGAGCCGGGGGTGTCTCCTGATTTTGGGTGGCGGCGGAGGGGGTGGCACCAGGCCGCCAGCTGTGTCAGCAAAATGTTTGGGGGGGTGGCGGGGGGAACCAGGGCAGGAGCTGCCTTCTGCCTGCCTGCAAACCCCAGCAAAGTCCTCCCCGGTGCCCGGCTTTCCCACACTGATTTTCCTGGGGATTAATGCTGCTTCTAACGATCAATTAAACCAAATTGGCCAGGTCCCCCAGGCCCCTAAATCCCGGCTAATCCCTGGCACTCGCGTCGCTCATTCATTACACTGCGCTCCCCGGGGTGGAAGCGTTTGCTCCCAGCCCACACCGAAGCCCTGCGGGTCCCCCGAGGTGCTTGCCCGGCCCTGTTTGTCACCAATTGATTTGTTCTGCTGCTGTTTTCCTCTAAACACATCTCCCTTTCTGGTGAGGAATGAGGAAGCTGGCGTTCCTCAGAAGGTTTTACTGCTGGGCAGACTCCTTATCTCCTCTAATAGGGCCCATTAACCCCGCGGAGCAGTCACGCTGGCTCTGGCACAGCCAGGCAGAAGAAGCTCGGGTTGCTCGGGCACTCAGGTCGCCCTCGGGCCCCTCCGCACCTCCCTTAGCTCCCGCTGGATCCCCTTTGGCTTCATTTCCCCACTGCTGGGCTTCCCCGGGCTGGCTTTCCGTGGCAAGGCTCCGCTTCCTCTGCCTGCATGGGGCCGTGCTGCTGGAAGCAGGGGGGCACCTGAGGAAACGGGGAGATTTTTTTGTTTAAATGCAGGAAAATACTTCCCGAGGCAGGCAGCGGCTTCCGGGAGGTGGAGGTGGCTGGAGCAGCTGCTGGCGAGGCTGCGAGCCCCTTTTCCCCCATCACATCCCACAGAGTCACAGAAAGAGGACCTCTGGAGATCATCGGGCGGCGTCCAGACAGGGTCATGAATATCTCTGGAGGAGACCACACATCCTCGCTGGGCAACCTCTTGTAGTGCTCTGGCACCCTCCCAGTAAAGAAGTGCCCCCTCATATTGAGCCAGAATCCCATCCCATCCCATCCCATCCCATCCCATCCCATCCCATCCCATCCCATCCCATCCCATCCCATCCCATCCCAATCTCTATCTCCTGGGGAAGTTTCTGGCCCATTCCCTACCTCCTCCCATCCCCATCCCACCCCACACCCAGGCGGGGGTCCCGCTCCCCATTTGGGGCTAGAGCATCCTCAGGAGCAGGGGGACCCGGAGCCGTGCGCCCCGCATCCCATCCCACCGGGAAAGCCCCGTTTGGCCCGGGGCGGCCGCTTCTGGTTATTTTAAACATTTTTAACAAATCGCCCGTTTCTTGGAAACTCCCTGAGGCGGCGCGTTAACCCTCTGCTGCCCGGGCTGCCGCAGCCACGCCTGACCCCGCTGAGGGGTGTGGGGTGCGGGACACACAGCCCCCGTCCCATAGAGGGGACACCGCAGCCCTAAGGAGCTGGGGGGGGGGGCGCAGGGAGGGGGCGCGGGGGGGCCGGTGCCAGCCGCAGGGAGGGGTTTGCGGCCGCGCTGGCGGTGCCATTGGCTGTCCCCGTGTCACACCACGCTGCAGAGGGCTCTGCCCACCCCCGGGGGGGGGGGAAGGAGTAGCTGGAGAGAGCGGTTTTGGGGTGTGTGTGTGTTAAGGGATCGCCCCATACGCGCGCACCCCCCCCGGCCCTTTCCAAGCTCGCTGCAGCGCGCGTGCAACCGTGCGCGCACCCGGCGGGGGGAGCGCGTTTGCACACGCGTGTGCAAGCCGCACGATGTCCCCGGGGGTGCCCGAAAGGGTTGCGGCGGGGGGGGAGTCCCAGCCCCGGGCTATGGGGCCGGGCACCCCGGCGGCTGCGTGGGCTGCTGTTTTGGTGTTTGCGCGGCGTTTCCAGGGCACCCAGCGCCCCGGCACTGCCCTGCCCTGCCTCACGCCACCCTCAGCAGGGGAGGCTGCAGGATGTGGGCTCCCCAAGGGCACCGCTGCAGTCCCTTTGCTGGCCCAGGGTGCAAAACCCATCATGGAGCTGCGTCTGGCCCCAGCCAAAAGCCCGACTCCAGGATCACCGCACGCACCCAGCCCTGCTCCAACCCTCATAAGGTGCTTCGGGATGGCTAAAAAATTGCATTGGGGCTGCAAGAAGCCATGGGAAAAGCTGGGGAGGGAGAGCACAGCGCTCTGCCTGCCCCCACCCTGCACACAGCCCAGGCAAGACCCACAGGATCAGGCCTTCCCTTTCCATAGGATGCTCTCCTCTCCAAAATCCCGTTTCAGCCCAGCCAGGGAGGCTGATCCCCAAATGAAGGCAACAAGACCCCAAATGAAGGGAACAAGACCCGGTTCTTGCTGGCTCCCCAGCAGAGGAGCAGCACCACAAAGCCCAGCAGGTTGGCAGCACCCAGGGAACTCCAGCCCCATCCCACCCAGCACCCCCCTCCCCAGCTACATACACAGAGGTGGGGGAGGCATTTCTGTAAAAAAGTAGAGTTTATTGCCTTTTCTAATAAAATTTACACAACCGTGTCACCGCTCCAACTGTCTGACATCCGCAGGGACGTCCCGTCACCTGGGAAGCCGGCGAGCCCCGGGGGGCGCAGGCAGGAGCGCAGCCCCCCCATCGCTGCCGTTCCCTCCTTTGGGCCGCCCAGTTCACCCAGTTACAGCCGCTTGTCGTTCCAGTCTCCACTCACATCCCCCAGCTGTACAGAGAAGGGCACGGCTGGCCCCGAGCACCCGCAGCATCGCGGGTGCTGCTCATGTTTGCACATAGATACGGCTACAGAAGACTCTGAACTAGTAAAACAAGCTTTTTTCTTCTTCTTCTTTCTCCTCCTTTTTTCCTCGTAATCCCCACGCCGACGTGCGTGCAACCACAACTGCCCGTGCTGCTCGAGAGTCAGGTTTCGGCTGCCTCCCTCCCCAAAACCCCCCAAAAAAACAACAACAACAAAAGAAAAACAAAATCAGCGCAGCAAAGGCACGGGGCTCGGGGCGCGCTCCTTCCAACGGCGGGGTCCCACCCTGGGGCCGCGGGGCACCCAGATTTCGGCGAGGTCAGCTGCTGCCAGCACCTCCCCGGCGGTCGAGCATCCTCACGGGGGAGGCGGCCGCTGGCTCTGCCCAGGGGGCACGGCTCAGCGCCGGGCTCCGGCAGTCCTCCGCGCGAGGCGGAAAAACGGCTTTGTGGTTTTTAGGTTCTTGGTTGTTTGTTTGGTTTTTTTTTGCAGGAGATGGAAGTAGAAAGAGTTCCGTGGCTCTGCCCACCCCGAGGACAGAGCCACCTTACACCGCAGAGCCCCCCGCCTGCGGGGCCGGGGGGGCCGCCCCAGGGCTCTGCTCCTGCGGGCACAGCACCTCGGCGGGGAGCCGCGACTGGAACTTCTCCAGCTGCTCGGGGCTGGCCAGGGTCTTCAGGAGGCTGTTCTCGCGCTCCAGCTGGGAGTTTTTCTCCAACAGTTCCTTGATTTGCTCCTTCAGCACCTCCACCTCCTCCCGCACCGCATACATCAGATGGTTTTTCACAAGGTCCTGCAAGGGGGAAGGAGCGGGACCCGTCACGGCCGTGCCCTGGGGAGGGGGGTGGCTTCCCAGGACTTTTCCCCACCCCACATCCCCCCCACCTCATCCCCTGCACCCCGGTGCCCCCCAGCCCAGGGTCCCCATGTCCCCACCTCCAGAGGCACCCGCACCCATCACCCCCCTCCCCAGGGGGAGGCCGGCAGGCTGCAAGTCCCCAGCAGCCGGGGGACGCGGCTTGTCCCCCACACACCCCCGGAGGGTCCTTCCCATGTCCCCCATCCATCCCCCCCCCCCCCCTTTTTTCCCTGCGCACTGCGGCGCAGCCGGAGCCAATGAGCTCTGCCAGCTGCAGCAGGCAGACAAAGGAGCTGCTCTGCCCAGCAACAGGCTGGGGAGCGGGGGGGACCCCCAGCTCCAGGGGGAGACACCCACCCACAGAACGGGGACCCCCCCCCTGCACCCCTCCCGGTGGTGACAGGGGGCTGCGGCTCACCATTGCCTGCTCAATCTTGTTGTCGATGGCCACCACGCTGGCTCCGGAGGCGCTGGAAGAGAGCGGAGAGGGAGGGCGTTAGCAGCGAGCCCCCACGGATCCAAACACCAGGGTGCACCCCCCCTTCACTGGGCATCCATCAGAGCCCCCACATTTCACGGGGGGCAGTGCCCCAGGCTCCCCCTTCACCGGAGGGGCAACGCTTGAGGATGGAAGGGGGCGGAGGGGGGCAACGCACGGGCTCCCCCCCCCCCACCCCCGTTCCCATTCCCATTCCCGTTCCCCAGGCCTGCCCCTACCTGTTGTCCAGCTTCACGGAGACCACGTCCCCCCCCAGCAGAGAGGAGAAGAAGGAGATGGAGAAGTTGTGGAGCTGGTACACAGCCACCTCCATGGGGGACTGGTACACGCCGGTGCTCATGGCTGCGGGGAACGGCGGCGGCGAGGAGCGAACGCAACGAACCGAGGGGCCGGGGCGCACTGCGGGCTCCTGCCGCCGCCCCCCCGGTTATATGGGCGGCGGGCGGGGTCGGCGGGGGGGGCCGCCCCCAGCCCCGCAGCGCCGCTCCCGGTAACGCCCGGTAACGCGCGGGGCTGCCCCGGTACAACGCGTCCCCCCCCCCGGTACACCGCGTCCCCTCCCCACCCGGTGCTGCACCCCGCGACCTGCGGGGGGGGTGGGTGGAGGGGTGAGGGGGGGGAGCGACCCTTATTGGGGGGTCAGGGCACGGGGGGGGTCGTGGTGCGGAAGAAAAAGGGGCTGCGATGGGTGCGCCAAGAGAAAAAGGGGGGCGCAAAGAGGAAAGGGGGTGCGCAAAGAGGAAAGGGGGTGCGCAGAGGGAAAGGGGGCGCGCAGGGGGAAAGGGGGCAAAGCTAAATGGAGAGCAAACCCAAAACGGGAGGGCAAACCCAAAACGGGAGGGCAAACCCCAAACAAAAACGGCGAGCAAAACAAAACCGGACTGGGGAGAAAAAAAAAAATCAAAACACCATTAAAAAAAAAAAAAATGAATCCACCACCACAAACACAACAGAAACGGGAGTGCAAAACAACCCCCGAGTGCAAAACAAACCCCGGGGCGCAAAACAAGCCCGGGGCCAGCAGCGGCCCCGCCCCGGCCTTGCATAACCCGGCACGGCGGGGCCGCGCCTGGGGGGGGGGGGAGCCGCCCCCCCGCGGCCGGGACCGGGGCTGCAGCGGGGCCGGAGCCGGCCCTGGCCCCGTATCGGTGCCCCCCCCGTGTCCCGGGCTGCGGGACCCCCGGAGCTGCGTCCTAGAGGGGAGGTTGGGGGGGTCCTCGGGGTGCGTGTGTGGATGCAGCCGGCAGCATCCTGCGTGCGCACACGCGTGTGCAAGCCCCGTTCCCACCGCGTTCCCCCTGCTGCAAGAGACCCCCCCCTCCCGGAGCTGAGTCTTGATGCTGTGGAGGACCCCAAAAACCCGCATCTGGGGTCGGTGCCCCAAGGACGGACGCAAACCGTGCCCCGGCCTGATGGAGGGGACACACGCAGGAGGGGACACACGCAGGCCCCCCCCATGTCTCTCCAGGGAGGTGACACGCACTGCCCCGTGACGGCAGCACCCTGACCCACGCAAAGCCCCCAGGAAGGCACTGTGCACCCCCCCCCAGCACCCCACTCACCGGTCCCTCCTCCTGAAGAGGCTGGGGGAGTACGGCGGGGGGATGGCCATGCCCCTCTCCGGCCCCTCTGCGCCCCGGCGCTGGCAGCGATGTCCGAGGGATGCTGGCAGCGTCCTCAGGCTGCGGGGAGGGGACGCGGGCACGGGGTACAGACGCTGGGGGGGGTGGGGGTGACCTCAGCCGTGCTCAATTGTCCCTTTCAGGGGCAGCGTGCCACCCCGAGCTGGGGAGCGGGCGGGTGAAAGGCGCTCTGTGTGACAGCCCCGGGGACGCTGCTGCGCGGGGCAGGACGCGCTTGGTGGCACCGTGCCGGGGCCCTCCCGTGGTGGGTGCCCACCCAGCCCCGGTGCCGTGGGTGCTTGGCTGCTTTGAGGCACCCCTCCCAGGTGAATCGGGAAAATCTGGGCTGCCCCCAGCACCGCAGCGCCGAGGGAAGCCCCCACGGATCGCTCCGGATGGCTCCCATCTGGGAAGGACGCAACACGCACACGGGCACAGGCACAGCTTGCAGCCCACGCGTCCCCCCCCACACACCTGCGTGCCGTGTACACACACACGCACACGCACGCAAGCCTAGCACATGCATCTGTGGCACGCACACGTGTGCGCTTGGCAGCCCACGTGCGTGCACCTTGCACAGAGTTGCACGCACGCACATGCATGCACACGCTTGTGCGCGCATGCCCCGCGAGCACGCCCCTGCTGCGCGCACGCTACCCCGTCCTGCAGGCACGTTGCACGGCGAGTGCTGCTCGCAGCAGCCCTCCGGCCTCAGCCTGCGCTCTCCCCCGGCCCCCAGGCCCTTCCCGCTGCTCCGTGGCAGCGCTCCTGGCTGGCTTGCCCTCTTCCAAGGACTCGGTTCAATGGGAGGAAGGCCCTTCCGAGGGGCTGAGGCGTGGGAAATGTTTATAGCCGGGCCTCGGAGAGGCTGGAGAGCAGCAATATGGGAAAGGCACCGAGCCAGAGCTGCCCAGCACAGCCAGACCTCCGGCTCAAAGGGTCAGAGCGGAGAAGGGGGGGGCAGGGGGGAGAGGAAAAGCCACTGCTTGCAAACACGCAGCGAAGAAAACCCTGCCTTTCACAGCCCCAAATCCCCAGTGTCGTGCTGAGCCAGTCGGCCACCTCTGGTTTCCTCATCCTGAGGACCTCGGAGGGCTCACAGATGTCCCCAGGCAGGGCAGGAGTGGCCACAGAGCAGAGAACAACCCCCCCGGGGTGCACCTGTAGGCGTGCAAGCTCTGAGGTGCTGCTGGGGGCTTTGCTAGACCCCAACCCACGGCACCCTGGAGCCGTGGGACGGCGATCGCAGTCCTTACAAACACCAGGCGAAGGTTTGTGGTGTGGACGGCTGGAGGAGAACCTCTCCCGCCCACCACCCTATGAGGACGGTGGCACTGGGGGGTCTCCCCGGACCCGTGGGGCTGGGGGAGGCTGGGGAGGGCGCGGGGGGGGCCCTGGCAGGCTCCCCCGTCCAGCTGTTGGGCGGCCTGCTTCCTCTGATAAAGGTACTTGGCCGTACTCCCAGTTCTCTGCGCGCTGGCGTGCGAGCGCACACCCCAGCGCCGGCCTGCTGAGAGCTGCAATTTTCCTTTCTTTCTCCAACTTTGTCACCGGGCCCCCTTTCTTCCTCCCGGAGCCCACCCCCCCAGCGCACCCCGGTAGCATCCCGTCCGGTTTGGGGGAAGCAGGGACGGAGAGGACGTGGCCGTGAGGCTGCAGGGCCCGTTAGAGGAGTGCCCAGCTTGCTAATTGGGAGGCAGCTCATTATAATAATGAGCGGACGGGAGCTGGGAAGCCGCACAGCAGCACCCGGGGCAACCTCTTCCCAGCGCCCAAGGAAACCCCGGAGTCCTTCAGCTTCTCCTCTCAGGGGTGCCACCCGGGCTTGGCGCTCGCTGTGGGGGACGCTGGGCGCTGGGGGAGCTTTGGCAGCCCCCAGAGCAGGACAGACGGACGCGAGAAGCCCGGACAGACGGCGGGTGGTGGGGTCGGGAGCAGGAGAGGAGCCGAGCGCCACCAGCCGCCCCCGAGGAGGTCAGGCAAGGACGGGTGCTGGAGCTGCGCAGCTTCGGCAGAGCCTGTTATTAATACCCCGCCTGGCCTTTGCGAAGCATCCCGGGCATTTCGGAGCCAGGCCGCGTCGCTGAAACCCTGCCCTCGCTGACATTTCCAAACAATAACAGGGCGAACGCAAAGGGGCCACGAGCAGGACCTGTAGCTGCGACTGCTGCCGTCCCCCACGGGCCCAGCCTTGGCCACCAGCTGTGCGCGGGCACGTGCCACCACCTGGGGACAGCCCGAGGCCATACCCTGACCCTAACCCTAAACCCAATCGTAAACCCAGCTCCAGCCCTAACCCCAACCCTAACCCTCGTCCTAACACTCACTTTAAACCTAACCCTAACATTAACCCTAACCCTTAACCTTAACCCTAACCTTAACCCTAATCCTGACCGTAACCCTAATCCTAACCTTAATCCTAATCCTAACCTTAATCCTAAACCTAAACCTAACCCTAGCCCTACACCCTAACCCTAGCCGCAAACCCAATCCTAACCCTAGCTCTTAAACCCAACCCTAAATCCAACCCCACCCTTAATCCCAACCCCAACAACAACCGTAACACACACCCTAAAACAAACCTTAACCCCAGTGCTAACCCCAATCCTAACCCTAACCCTCACCCAAACCTTAAACCCATTCCTAACCCTGACCCTGACCCTAAACCCAACCCTAACCCAACCCCAACCCTAATCCCAACCTGTCCCATAGCGCTGCCATCCCCACAGGAGCCGCCAGGCTGGACTTGATCTTCAGGACCCTGTGCTCCCCACCTGCCCCCAGAGCCATTCTGCAGCCCCCCCTCCTGACAGATATAAACGCAGACGGAGGGTGACAAACTCCTGTCCCGAAGCCAGCGATGTGCAGTGCCCGGATAAATATAACTCGGTGCTCATCGGCGGAGCATGGCTTCGGGGCTGGCTGCAGCCTCCACGCCTCCGTGGCCCTCGCCCACGTGCACCTGGTCGTGCACCCCAAAACCAGCGGGGCACCGCAGACGGGGTCTATTTGCTTCCCACTCGTGTGAGGCTGTGATGCTGAGACCCCGGTGACCCCCTTCGGCCACAGCCTCGTAGGAAAGGCGCAGGCAGCTTTGTCCTGGTGGGCTGGGGATGCTCCCGTGGCCACCTCTCCGGGCAGCGCCGTCCCACGCCCACCCCTCTCTCACGCCCGTGCCCGCTCCCGCTGCCTCAATGCCTCCTTGTTGCTCCAACCCACTCGCCGGGCAGGAATGCGCTCCCCGGGGCTGCCCTTTGGGCCGTGGCATCGCTGCTGCCAAGGGACGCCAGACGGACGGGAACAAGCGGTGCCGTGCCGCAGATGCCACCCCGCGCGCCTCCTGCTCGCCAGCCTGACCCCGTGCTTGGAAAGCGGGGGCTGAGAGGTTCCTGCCTGAGTCTCTGCCGCCTGCCCGGCCCTGGCTCTTTCTGATTTTCTTGCCCGGGACCAGGGGAAGGTGGCACGGGACGGGGAAGCCCTTTCTGAACGTGTGCCCTCCGGGGTTCTTGCAGGAGCCTCTGCGTGCGGGAGCAGAGGGCTGGAGCATCCCTGCCTCCTGCATCCCGGCGGTGAGCAAAGAGCACGGAGAGCCCCGCAAGGACCACGCAACCTGGGGGAAAACCCCCAAAACAGGCTGGGAATGCTGAATGCAGGTTGGCCAAACCCCCAGCATGGTTTTGACTCCAGCACGGGCTTTGGCCCCACGTGAGCGCGAGCACCCACGCGACCTCCTCCTCCTCCTCCCGTGCCAGCGCAGGAGCACATCGGTCACAACAAGGGCCACCAACCTGTTCGAGTTCCCTGGTGCCAGCAGCGAGGGTGCCCTTATCGGGCATGTTATCGGGGTGTTCCTCCGGCACCCACAATCCCCCGCCCCGTGTGCTATCACCTCTTGGGTATCTTGGCGCATTCCCCAGGAGGAGAAAGTTCAGGCTGGAGCAAAACAGCAGCGAGCGGAGGTGTGGGCACACAACTGCCTGCGAACGGCACCAAGCGCAGCCCCCGGGACATGGCACCAGGGGACGGGGTCAGGCAGTGTGGGGCACCGATGTACACCAGTGGGGAGGAACCCTGCTCCCCAAGCACCTGCACTCGCTCTCCACCTCGGCAGAGCAAACTGGTGCTCACCAGGGTCCTGCCCCAGCAGGGACCGGCCCCAAAGCGGGCAGACCGTGCCCACGGGCACTGCCTCTGCCTTCCCCGGGGGAGCACCCGGCCGCTTGGCTCCGATCCCCAGCCCTCGCAGCGTGCGCTGGGGATGGTCTCGCCTCCCTCCCCTGCCCGTGGTGCCAGCTGGCTGCAGCATCACGCCGCCGAGGGAAATCTCTGCTTCTCGCCCCAATTTCCCTCCCGCCCAGGCTGCTTCGCTGTGCAGCCGGGTGCTTTGGCGGGCAGCCCAGCCCCTCCTTTCCCACCTGAGCATGGGCCCCGTGTTATGCAAGTGCCAGAGGAGCCGAGGGTGGCTCAGAAGGAGCAGGGACCCTACGTGGGGTGAGGCAGTGCGTGTGCCCCGCTGGTCACACAGGTGCCACGGGTGCAGCACCAGACGCAGGGGGCCACCAGCATTTTGGGGAGATGCCTGAAGTAGCTCTGGGTGCCCCTTGCCCAGCCTTTGGGGGTGTAAATCCCCAGCCCACGGGGATGGCACCAGCCCCACGGCTTGGGCGATGGGAAATGCCATCCAGGCCAAACCTGTCCCCGCTGTGTTTACTGCGAGGGAAGCTGCTGAAGGAGCAGGACCTGGCAGCGGGGCTCCTGGGCTCCCCCCCAAACATCTTCTCACTAACTCCAGAGGTGGCTCCGGAGGTGGCACAGCCTCTGAGCAGCAGCTGCCCCTGTCCTCGCAGGAGGGCTGCCCACGGCCCTGCTGGCAGCGTCTGCACGGGAATGACGGAGCCAGGGGGACGACCACAGGGCTGGGGACCGAGGCACGCAGCCAGGGGCCACACGCCGGGCACCACCAGCCGCGGGACACACCTGCACCCTGCCACCCCAACGCGTCCCCGCCGGCGGCACCCACCTGTGGAAGAGCAGCAGGATGGAGAGCAGGGTCTGGTCGATGTTCCTGTTGCAGATGCCCTGGTTGAAGAGGTAGCAGGGGTCCCGCACCACGGGCTCCAGCGAGTCCTGGCGCATGATGGAGCTCAGCTTGTCGGTGTTGAGGTTCTTGCGGACCAGCTGCTCCTGCAGCTGCCGGAAGCTGCTGACGGTGGGGCTGCCCGGGTTGTTGTTCTCGCCCCCGGCCCCCTCCTCCGGCCCGCTCCGGTTGGCCAAGTCCAGGCAGCAGCTGCAGCAGTCCAGCCCCACGGGCGACCGGCACTCCTCGCCGGGCGACGAGGACATCCCGCGCCCCTGCGCGCCTCCAACGCCGCCTCCAACGCCGCCGCCACCGGGCCGCTCCCGGGGCCGCGCGGAGGGCGAGCGGCGGCAGGACGCGCCCGGTACCGAGCGCCGCGCACAGCCAGCCGCCCGCCCGGCCCCGGCCACGGCCCCGGCCCCGCTCCCGGCTCCCGGCTCCCGGCTCCCGGTCCCGCTCCGCTCCTCCCGGTGCTGATTGGTAACGGCGGCCCCGAGCGCCCGGCCGCCGCCGCCTCCGCTCCCCGCCCCGCAGCCGCCGCCGCCGCCGCCGCCGCCCCACCCCGGGCCGCCCCGCGGGAGCCCGCCCCGCCGGCACCCGCCGCTGCCAGCCCCGGCACCGCCCCGCCCGAGGCCGCTGCCAGCCCTCCCCTGGGGGGGGGAGCCCCGCCGGTAGGCGCTGGGGACACGCGGTGACACCCGGAGCCGCTGGCACCCCGCTGCCGCTGCGCCCCGTGGGGCACCTCCCCGCCGGCACCCACTGGGTGACCCGCTGGGGACCCGCGGTGGCACTAGGAAGCCGGTGTCGTCCCCCCCCCCCCCCGCCCCGTGCCACTCCACCCCACGGGACGCCACCCCACTGGCACCCGCTGACTCACTGGGGACGTGATATGGCGCGGGGACCCGCTGCTGCTGCGCCCCGTGGGGCACCACCCTGCTGGCACCCCCCGGCACCTGCTTGCCCACTGGCCCCCCACCCTCAGGACGCAGCCCGCTGCCCCCCCCGGGCACCCACCGCCCTGTCACCCCCTGGGGCACCACCCCACAGGCACCCATGGCCCTGCCACCCCCGCTCTGCGTCTCATGGGGTGGAGTGCGGCCAGTGTGGCCATCAGCCCCCGAGGCTTTGGGCAAAGCCCCATGTGGCTCTGGAGAAGAAAATGGAGAAGGAAAGCCCCCGGGTGACAGGAAAGCCTGGAGTGACCCAGCAGCACTGCTGCAGCTGGAAACCCTCGGCTCCAGAGGCAGAAAGAGGCACGGGAGGACAGTGCGCGAGGGAGGTGGGCAGAAGGGTTCGTTTGCCTGTGGGGCACCAGGGGCAGGCAATGGGAAAAGGAAATTTCAGCAGAGGGGAGGAGAAGTGACTTCCCTGGTGCTCTGGCACCCCGGTGGGAGCATCTCCCACGGCGAGCTGCAGGCTGGAGCATGGCATGCTGTCCTGATGGTGATGGGACAGGGGACAAGACCGGTGGAGATGTGGGGACGGCTGCCCTGGGATGCTGGGAGGGGTAGGGGGGGCACTGAGGTCCCAGTTGGGGATCACACGCCCAGGGCTGGCTGCTGTCACCCTCCCCGCACGCATCCGGAGAGGGCTCCGGGCGCTGCTGGAGCAGCTTTGGGCCAAGGAGCCCGCAGCAGGCAGGAGGGGAAGGGAGGGCAGCGGGGAGGATGCCCGCACGTAGGCATTGCGACGGGATCGATCGAGGGAACAAGCAGAGGGGCTGAAGTGCACGGGAGCGATAAGGCGAGATAGCGCAGGTCAAAATCCGGCCGGCGGGGCACCAGCACCCGGAGCAGCAGCGGGGCAAGCGGCGGCCCCGGCGGCAGAGCACGGGATGCTAACGGGGCCGCTGCTGCGGCTGGAGGGGAGGGAGGCAGAAGTGTTGGATAAACATTTCTGTTCCCTATTTGGCGAGGAGGAAGACGCGCTCGCATCACATGAGGGTGAAGCACTTCCCAGCCCATCCGTAAGCGGGGAAGGCGCGCGGCTACCGCGGCTACGCAGCCCTGCGAGCGGCCGCCGAGGCCCCGGCTTTCTTCTCCCCACGCCCCCGGCTCCGAAAAAAAGGCTCGGGGAAGCCCCACGCGTGGCCGTGGGTGCCCAGCAGGAGCCGCGGGCGGCTGCTGCCATCCCGTGGGCGCAGGGAGAAGGGCATCGCCCGGCGGCGGGGCTCCGGGCACGGGAGAGAGACACGGAGGGGTTGGCACCGAGCACCGGGCACGGAGGGGAGGTGGCTCCGTGCGCCCCCCCGGTGCTCTCCAAGCCAGCTCGGCCCTTTCCCCTCGCACGGGGCCGTGGGGAGCTCTCGCTGCTGGGAGAGGAGAGGGGCTGTGGGTGTCCCCCGCTGGCCTGGGGGCTCCTGTGGAGTTCCCCTGAAGGCAGCAGGCACCGGGGCTTCCCAGGGGAAGGAGAAAAAGAGAACACTCCTCCCCCACCCCTACAAAACCTTCCCCTTTGCCAAGCTTTTGGGGAGCTTTCTCAGCCGTTCCCAGCCCGGCTCACCTCCCCTGCCCCCCCCCCCCCCCCAAGGCAGAGGGAATCTGTGCTCCCCCCAAGGCCCTGTGTGCTGCCCCAAAACCGGGTGGCTTTTTTCCGGGGCACCCGCTCGCCCCGCAGCTGCTCTGCTTGCATAACCGGGCGGCGGTGAGTCACGCAGCCCGCCGCCAGCCGCGGATGTTTTCCTCCGCGTGTAACGCTCCAGCAAACCACCTAAAATGCCCTGACAGGCCCCGGCCCAGCAGCTCCTCGGCGCACGTGGGTCTCCACGCGCCATCCGTCCCGCTCCGATGCCCTCAAGGAGGGCGTTCGTGGCTCAGGAGGCCATCGGCCCCCTCGCTGCACGCGTTCGGCTCCGACGCACGCTGACATTCAGCTCTCCAGGTGCAGGCTGAGCAGGGATGGAGCCACGCTGGCCAGGTTTTGAGGGGTTTTCAGGTGGTTTTGATGCACAGAATGGGCTTCACGTTGCTCTGATGAGGAAGAAACACCTGTGCCGGGGGTGTGAGTGCCGTGGCTGCGATTAGAGGCATTATGCTGCAGTGCTAAACACTTCCCGGGGTGCCACCGAGAAGGAGCGGAGGCGACAAGCCACCCTGCAGGAGATGCCCCCCTCTGCCGTGCTCCCCTCTTCTCGCTCATTAGCTCCTCTGCCTTAATTTCCAGCCCGTGCCTCTTGCCTCGCGCCGTGCACGGGGGGGCAGGCCACCCCCACCCTGCCTCCTGCTGATGTCCCCGTGCGTCAGGAGTGTCACCGCGTCCCCCTCTCCGCCTGCTCCAGACTGCACGAACCCAAGGTGGCACACTGAGCTGCCGGCTCTGGAAGCCTCTCCAGCTGGCTGGCGGAAGGAAGGGGACGTGGGGCAGCAGGGAGGCGGTGGGGAGCAGGGCATGGGGTGCGGGCGATGCCTCGTCACACGTGCTGTGGGGTGGGAGGGGAACGTGGGCGCCCACCCTGCTCCCTTGCACGTGGGCGAGCGCTTCCCCTCCTCGTCCCCTCCTCTCTGCAGGGCTCCTCAGCTCTGCGGTCGGTTTTGGCACTGGCGGCAGGTAGCAGGACGTCTTATTCCTGGTGGCATTTGGGAGAGCGTACGCGCAGTCACCAAGACATTCACTCCTCTCCTCGGGGATCCGCAGGCTGCTTCCCCATGGCAATAAGCTCCAGCTTTGAGCATTTTGAATCGTGAGCGATGCTTTTGGCTGGAAATCCGTCTTTCCAGCCCTTTCAGAGGGAAAGATCCCGTCTAGATAGAAGGACCGAAGTGGGTTTGTAACGTATGGCTCTGCAATGACCTAAGGGATGGCCCCCAAAACGCTGTCGCTTTTCCTCATATCTGCTGCTGGAGGACGACCAAGGCCCATCCTCTCTCGTAGCATAACCCAACATCTCGATGCAAAGCAGGAGATGGTGCAAGACTCTTCGTTGCACACCCTTGCCCTGCAAGCACCCCCTCGTTTGCAGTCCCAGCACCCCAACAGGGATTGCACAGCCCTGACATGAACGATGCAGGCAAGGTGTGGGTCCGGACACCCCTGTGGCTGCTGGTGGATCTCTTGGGGCCACCAGGGGAACCTGGTGCAGCAGCCACTTGCCCTCACCTTGGCTCCTCGGGGCAGGATGTGCTCCTCTGCACGGGGAAATCACCCCAGGCCCTCCAGGGCTGGAGGCTGTCACGCCCGGTGCCCTGTGAGCCAGGTGCCACCCCAGGAGGTGCCAGCTCCAAACGAGTCCCCTTGCTGGTGCCACCACAACCCTGGTGCTGCTGGCTTGTCTCTTGCACATCACGAGGTGGGAGCATGGAGGGCCACGGAGGCGTTATCCCTGGGGTGGCCCACATGCACCCTGGGGCTGTCCCGTTTAAACCTGGCAGGGTCCCAAGCAGGTCCTCATTTTCTGAGCCTCACCTGGATGGCTTTTGGGTGTTCCACCCTACCCAGGTACCTTCTTGTGTCTTACACCTGCCTTTCCTGCTGCTCTGAGCCTGGGCTGGGTGGAGGCCGCTTGTGGGGGGTCCAGGTGAGGTCCTGCCCACCCTGCCTGGGCCATCCCAGCACCAGACCCTTGGGCCACGGGTCCTGGGGAAGACCCACCCCACACCCAGCCCCCTGAGAACCCTCGAGTGATTAAATCCCTGCAAAGTGCTTCCCTTCCCCGGGAAGCTCCCACAGTTACGGGACAGCTTCTTCCCTCCCCTTGCTGATTTATGGGAGATACTTTAATTTACCAAAAACCTGACAAAGCCTCCTTCTTGCCGAGCTTGCTCGTGGTCAGAGGATGGAGACGGAGGCTGCCCAAACTGTGGGCACCCCGGGAGTGGGCTAAGGCACGCAGAGCACCCAGCGGGGACGTGTGGCTCCAGATGACACCTCGAAGTGATGAGGGGACACGGGGGACACGGGAGGACCCTCGTGCACACGCGTCCCCGTGGTCGCCCACCCGCTCGCCCACGCGCGGGGGCCCCGGTGCCGGGCTCCAGCTCTGCCCGCGGCAGCCACCGGGTGGCAGCAAGTCCCCAGCGCTGAGACAGCGGTGTCACCCCCCTCCCACCAAGCCCCTGCACCGAAAACCTGGTGAATTTGTAGGGATCCGCAGCAAAACGGCTTCCGTGCCTTTGCGCGGGGGGACAGCAAAGCGCCTTGGCCCCATGCCGGGCGTTTCGCACCCCCCCGTCCCCCCAGATTGACGATCGCCCCTGAAACGCTGATGGAGAAGCAGGGACACCAGCGTGTCACTAGCACGATGCTAATTATTTTTTTCCCTTGCAAAAATAAGCTGGGGCCATGCTGCGGGGAGGGGGGGGCATGGAGAGGGTTCACAAGGCCGGGGCATGGCAGGGAAAAAGAAAAAAAAAAAAAAAGGAAAAAAAAAAAGTGGCATAAATTGTTTATGAATGAGATAAAATACTGCGTGGATATAGTGGATATAGGCTTTATATAATTAAGATAAATTAGCCATTATGTAACTCACACTTAACGACACCCATTGGGTCTGTCCGATGCGTGCAGCCGGGATGGGACCGCAGAGGCAGCACAGAGGGGTGTAGAAAGGTGGGGAGCAACGGGGAGCTCGCCCGTGGAGCAGGCTGGAGCATCAGGAGGCAGCAAGCGAGGCTGGATGCTTTTCCATCAAAGCCTCCTTATTCAGATTCGAGCTCCTTGTCCTTCTCCAGAAATTAGTGTGTCAGGGAAAAACAAGACGCCAGCATGGGCACTCTCCTGGGAGGACTGTTAGGAGCGATGGCTTCAGCATCAAGCCTGTGTCATACAGGGGGAGCCTGGCAGTGGTTTGGGCTTTGCCTGGAGCCCCCAAGCAGACTTCAAGGGGATTTCTGCCCCCAACCCACATCCCTTTGCTGGGTTTTGTCTCAGGGGCAAATCCCAGGGGGCAGAAGGAGCCTCCTGTGAGCTGGGGGAGCCGCCAGCTCACATCCTCTGGAGCTGAGAGAGGGTGGCCAGGGCCACGCAGTCGGGGACAGGAGACAGCAGCTCGTGCCCTCCCATTACGCAGTGGCACACGCAGCCACGGCTGGGGACGTGGTGCCGGCTTCCAGCCCTGTGCCTCCGCCCCATCCCCTCCGGCTCAGCTGCAGCTCCTGCTTACAGCACAACTTTCAGACTTTTAATTAAATCTCCATGAAACAGCCATTGGAGATGCTTAATTTCAAGTGAGAGCTAATTAATTTTATGGGCCTTGGCCGCGTCTGCTTTATTTCTGAATTGATGCCCGGGATGGGATGGTCGGGAGCGCAGCATGCAGGGCGTCCGCCGGCTCTCAGAAGCTGCCCAGGCAGTTGCGGTGTCTGCACGCTGCCAGTCATCATCTGTGGGGCTGGGGGCTCGCCCCAGGTCCCACCCCAAGGCTCGCTCCCACCCCTCTGTCGAGATGCTCAGCAGGGTGCGGGGACAGGGGTGATGCCGGCTTGGGCTCCTGGTGCTGGTCCCACACCGGCTGGACCCACGGCCACCAGAAGCAGGAGCTGCTCCACCACGCTGTCCCCGTTCCTCAGTTGTTTTTCCCCAAAACGGACCTTTTGCCCCCACTTTGGAGCAGAATTAGGGCCAAAGCTTTGGTTTCCAGGGGTGGCACGAGACTCCCATCCTCCAGCTGGGCTCACCAAAGCTTGGCTCTGCCTCTCCAGCAGCAGCTGCCCAGCCCTGGGGCGATGCTGGTCCCACCTTAGGAGGACCACAGGGGGCATGGAGCCGAGCCTGGTGGCCAGGGCTGGCCCCTGGTGGTGAGGGGCAACCCGAGGTGGGTTTGCTTTCAGGAGCCTGGTAGACCTGCAGGCTCCTGCTTTGCTGCTGACTGCAAAGGGCTCGGTATTAAACCGTGATTGAAAACATGAATCACCTCTCTAATTAAACAGAGCTGCTCTGTGCCAGGAAATCTCTCTCTTTGTCAGGATATTTGTTTTTAAAGGGGCATAAATCTCAGGCAAAGCTAAAGATTGGCTCCTGGACCCTTTATCGCAGCGCGGCGGTGATTTATCCTGTGCACCCTGGCACCAGAAAGGGAATAAAATTAATAATAAATATATATTTATAAGCCGCAGTAAGTCTGAAAGTGCCCAAACACCCGCAAGAGCAGCTTTGTCGTGCTGTAAGCTGGGTGTGCTCCGGCTGAAAGAAAATCGTGCTGAGGTCCGGCAGGAGGAGGGGGACCGAGGCGCTGGGGGTGGCTGGCAGCAAGGTTTCCTTCATGGGGCCAGACCTTTCCTGCACCTCAGTTTCCCTCTGCATCACCAGGGAGGGCTGGGACTCGCATCATCCTCTTTGGTTTGCCTCGCTCCGAGCACAAGCAGCCCTGTTTTTTGTGCTCACGGAGCCTCGCTGGTATTTACAGAGATTTCCCGGAGCGTTACCTTGCATCCACCGGCGTTGGGTCAACATTGACAGAGCCTGTGAGAGTGCAGCGAGAATCCTCCAGCAAACAGCGCCGTGATTTCACCCGCCCTGAGCAGCCACGAGCTTCCCAGCCCCACGAGGAAGGAATGTGGAGCAGATCGGGGCAGCAGGCACCGCGTCTGGAGCCAGGGGAGGATGCTCCTGCAAGGAGGAGGAAGAAAGCTCAGCCTCGGACCTCCTGTCCTTCAGCCTCCTCTGGCAGCAGGTTTATTTGCATCCCCGTCTTCGAGGGAATGCAAATAAACTTAGTCTCTTATCAGTTGATAAATCAACTGGGGTGTGAGCCCACCAGCACGGTGGCCAGCCATCCATTTGGCCGAGCTACCCTCAGCTCTGTGCAGGGCTCTTCCTCAAAGGTCTCCTCCACCAACGCTGTTTTAAAACCCAGCAGAGTGGCTGATTTTAAGCGAGTGATGCTGGAGCACCTCGCTCCCTCTCGGCCGTGCTTACCTGAGCTTCAATCCGCAGCCAGTGCTGCTGAGCTGCCAAAATACAGCCCTGCCAAGCATCTCCTCCTGCTTTGAACAAGGGGTTTTCAAAGAAGATGGACTTCAAAACCTACTTGAGAAGTGAAAAGTGACAGGCTGAAAAGGCTGGCAGAGGATGAGAACGTTGCTTGGAAGGTTTTTTAGGTGAACAAATGCTCTGGATTACTCTGGTTGTGTTTTCAAGGCAGCTTCTGCTCTGGTTGACTTTAACAGCCCTGAAGGTCTCTGTCCCTGCCCAGACTCCCCAGATGGTGGGAATCGCTAAAGAAGGCTTCAGCAGGCATTTCTGATGGTTTTAACAGACGTTTGATGTCTGGGATACCCAGTGCTGCGGTCCCCAAACCAGCTTTGGTGATGCTGGACCTGTGTGCCACCAGCTGGAGCCCCATGTCTCCCCTGCTGAAACCAGGCAGCATCCTTCCTCCTGCACAGCACAGCACAGCACAGCACAGCACAGCACAGCACAGCACGGCTCTGCTGAAGGCTGGGCACCCCTCTTTTGGGTGTCCTTGCTCTCCAGACAGCGTGGAGGTGCCTGGACACCTGGCATTGACACTGGGCAGGACACCGCCATGCCCTTCCCTCGGTGGCACACACCGGGGAGCACCTCGCTTACCCCGCTGGGATCTCAGCACCCTTGTGGGCAGGGTGAGCAGTCCAGCAGCAGGACGTGTGGGTTTGAAATGCTTACAGGCTCTGGGAGAAAATGTGTGGCCCCGCCATGCACCAGAGAAGGTGCCAATCCCATTTCTGCAGTGACAGTGGAGACTCACTCACGGGAAGAGCACCAGGCTGTGCGAGCACACCACCTCCCCTTGGCATCTCTCCCCTTGGCAGCTGGCTCTGGTACCTCCCAGGGTCACCAGGCTGTCCCCAGGGCACCGTTTCCCTGCCTCCATCTCCCTGGATGCCAGGCAGCTGTGTCCCACCGTGCCACCTAGGGTCATGCCAGCCCATGCGCTGTCCCCAGGGTCTCTCCAACCCACCCCCTCGGTGTCAGCCCATCCCAGTGCCTCTTCCAGCTGCAGTGGGACAGCAGATCCTGAGCCCCGTGCAGGGCACGGGTGACTTTTTCCTGCATGGACATATCTCTGTGGGGTCTGGCTCCAGAGGTGCCACACCTCAACCTGTCTCAGAGGTTAAAGAAGCAGGTCCTGGAGGTGGTGCTGGCCTGGTTCCCGATGGAGAGATGAGGATGTGAAGCTGAGCAGGAGCTCCTGGGTGCCCCGTTCCTGCTGTGCCACCGTGCTTGTGGTGCCCTGACTCCCCAAAGCAAGGGTGCCCAGCCGGGAAGGACAGATGGAACCGCGCACTGTGGTCCCCGCTGCCTCCTGGGGCTGCATGGCGCTGGGCTTTCCCTGGCCAAAACTTGGCCACCCCTTCCCACCTCTGCTCTCATTCATCTGGCACCACGTGAAGATGCTTTTGCAGGCCTGGATGGGGTTTGCACCAGCCAAAGCAGGGGCTGAGCGCTGAGGGTCCCCGCACTGAGTTTTGGGGCAGGAATCAGCGTGGAGCAAACCCACAGCCACGTTGTTGGGTGGGAGCTGTCACCCTGCACCCTGCCAGGAGGGGTAGCTCGCAATTCTTGTCGCGCTCCCTCTTGCAAAATAGCATGGATCTGGGCAAAATGGGCTGGGGAAAGGTTATGGATGGCTGGAACCCCCCCTCCTTGGCTGCAGCCCTCTGCATCCACCGCTCCGAGCATCCCCTGGCAGCCAGAGCCAGCTCGTGACTCCTCGCAGGGCGGGGGAATCGAAGAAGTACTGCAACTTTCAGATTAATTGCGAGTTCAATGACTGTGTGCATGAATATTTAATTACGCACATCTTTCATGAATATGCACGCTATGCAAATGTCAGAGGGAAGAAGCAGTGAGATGGGGCGTAGGCGTGGATGCAGGGGGAGGACAGGCAGCAGGAGGCAGAGCTGGAACCGGCAGCCCAGATCCTTGGGGACCCGCTTGCCCCTGCAGTCTGGCACACTGGGACCACGGATGGAAGGAGCTGTGGGCTGCAGGGGAGAAGCTGGAGCTGGCACGATGTATGTCTGGGGTCCTGCGTGCACATCGGTGCAACCTGCAGGCACACGTCCCTGCCGTGGGCTTGCAGCATGCAACGTGGGCATGTTCCTTTGTGCCAGGTGAGGAGACATCCCGGGCTTTCCTCTCATCCCAGAATACATTTCCCAGCACCAGCTTCAGGCCATGGCCTCTCAAAGAGCTCCAGCAGTGCCCCAGGTCACCACGAACCAGCAGAGGCTGAAGCCCTCGGAGCCCAGCTCCCCAGCACCTTCCAGTTCAAGGTCTTGCTGCACGAGGCCCTTCCACACCCAGCCGTGTCCCAAACAGACCCCAAAGCCCCAAAGCACCAGCCCAGCTCCAACAACTCCCCCTGACAAAGCAGAAAATGGCCAAGACTCCCTCCGAATTGGCCTTAGGACCTGGACTTCTGCACCTGCTGGGTGAGGAGGCCAGGATGGTATCGGCGAGGCCATGGCTGGAGGACAGCACTGCACGCCTCGTCCAGCAAACTGGGGCCACGGTGCGAGGGCTGGCAGGGCGAGCCTTATCTCTAATTGCTGCTGGGATCGTTATCGTGATGAGTTTCAGTGGGGCCCGGCTGCCAGAGGCGCTTACTGGGGTGCTGCGTATCTGTGTGCATTCTTCTCATGACTTGTAATTACGGCATGAAACAGTTTTTTGTTTGTTTGTTTGTTTGTTTTAATTTTATTTCGGTATTAGGGAAAGCTGTTGTGATGTGGGGATAAGGCTGCTGCTCTCCTTCACGTTCTCATGAGGAACACGGGAGCAGAGGGGGCCGTGGGGGGACAAGGGAGGCGTCTGGCAGCCGGGTCCCACCTCCAGCCAGGACCCCAGCGTGGCTCCTCCAGCCCCAAGCTGCGGGTCCCACTGCTCTCCCCGAGCTGCACAAGGCAGGCTCGAGCCTCCCCGGCACCTCCAGCAGGAAAGGTGGGCACGGAGAAACCGCTGCCCCCCCCGCTGTGCCTCCATCCGCCCCAAGCACCTGCAGCCCCCTGGCCGTCAGCCGGTCCCCCCAGTTCCAACACCACTCGGTTTGGGTGGATTTCCTCTCTTTGATACCGTTTCTTTCATTATTTTGTGACAACTCATCTCGTTTTTACATATTTTTGGGATATTCTGAAGACGGGATGTCTGTGCACTTGATTTGTTGGCGTGCAGCCTCTGCAGCAGGGCAGCTAATTGCACCGCGGGGCCTGCTGCGGAGCACTGACACCTCCCAAAATGGGACCAACACCAGAGCAGAACAGCATCTTTTCTTGGGGGTTTCAGACACGTTTGTTCAGGGATCATCATTTGTGTCCAGGAACACCAACGTTCCCTCTGCATCTCTCTGCCTGTCTCTCCTGACAGGGCAGCTGTCAGATCTGTGCCGGGTAGCTGACGTCTCCTGCTGTCATTTTCCACCTTAAATTTGCAGTTCCTCTAATCCTAGCTAACTTCTCCGGATCAGCCCCATCATTATTACAGCCCGGGACTTTCCCCCAGAGGCAGTCTGATTTCCCTTGGTTATTTGCTGTGCTGTCACCGTTTCCCTCCAGGCTTTCCGGAGGCGCACCGAGCCTGGACGCATCCATCCCAAATGAGGCCCCGAGCCCAGCTACGCCCACCAGCTCCCACTTGGAGCCACGTCAGCTCCTTCCAGTTTCCACTTCCCTGAAAAAGCTTTTTCCTTTTTATTTCTCATCCATCCAAAGCCTGGAGTCCTTATGGAGGAGCCCCCACGGTGTGAGGTTTCTGCTTTAAAGCCGCCTGTATGGATTCCTCTCCCTTCCCTTGGACATTGGTGAGACCAAGCCTGGGCAGTGGGCCCAGTTTGGGGCTCCCCAGTCCCAGAAAGCCCAACTTCTGTCCCCAGCCCTTGCCCACAGTGGGTGCTGCCCCACAGCTCTTTGCAAAGGGGCACGGTCTTGGTGCTTGCTCTCTGCAGAGCCCAGCCACCGCCCGGAGCCGTCAAATTAACCCAGCCGCCGCACATTTGGATGTTGGAAGTGGGCAGCCATCCGTTCCCGGAGAAATGAGCAGCCTCCTGCAGCACGAGATAGCATTGACGGCCACCTAATCCCTCCTTGGACAGGGATTTATCGTCCATGAGCACCGAGCATGCCTCTGCCTGGCGATGAAAGGAGCACAAGGAGAGGAGAGCTCGGGAAAGCGGGAGCAGATAACTCAGAGGCTGCTGAGCTGGTGGCTGTGCTCGCAGCCCCGTCCCAGCCCCATTCCGCTTTTTATTCCATGCGTGTGGGAGAGCACAGAGCAACGTGCTGATGTGCTGCATGGCTAAAAGGCAACGTTTTGTGTCTCGGTGCAAGCCAGAGTTTCATACGTATCGCTGCAGCTAAGGCAGAGAGATGCCACGAGCTGGAGCTTTTGCCCCAGCATTTTCCAGAGCAAAGCTGTCCTGCAAGACCGTGGCTTGTTTGCTGCAGGGGTTTTTAAAGATCTCAAACCATCTGGGGGTCATTTTGGTGCATGCACCAAGACAACCCATCATCCGGGGTCACCAACAGGCACGCTAACACGGGGACGTGCAAGCGTCTGGTCTGAGGTTTGCCCGTGCCATGTCCCACAGCACGCCGGGAGTCTATAAAACTGCAATTATATACTGGGGCTGAGCTCCAAGAGGAGACCTCGTCAATACAGAGTCAAGCAGGTGAATACCATCAGCAATATTTGAACAGCATGGACAAGTACAGGCCCTTTTGTATGGTCTGGAGATCAAGCTAAGCCTGTCCTCCTTTCTTTGATGGGGAGTTATTTTTACCCAGGCAGTGGGAGAACCAGGGATTGTCCTGGGCACGGGGGTCTGGCCCCTCTCCCCCCTTGAGCATGGGCAGCAGGGTGAGTGCTTGTGGGCCCAGCCACAAGGCAGAAGGGCCGAGAGAGGTCAGCTGCCTGCGGGGTTTACGTGTAATCCCCCCAATACCGGGCGTTTGGCCTCCTGAATGTGTTTATCCCATCCGAAGCCATCCCCGGGGGCACGGGAGGGGGCTGCTCTGCAGGCGCTCGGATGCTTGAGCTGCTTTCCCTTCCCCAGCCCCCGTTTGGAGGGGATTACTGGAACACATCAAAAGCACTTGCTTCCAGCCAGCAGCCTGATGTCCCCTTAGGCAAGCTTTATTCTGGCGTGTGGAGGAGGAGCAGGCAGCACCAGCCCCCTGGGTGTCAGCTGGAGCGATGCGGGGACACGAGCAGTCCCGGGGCTCCTCGCTGGGACACCGACCCTGCTGCGGCCAAGCCCATGGGTACTGCAGCTTCCACAGCTTTTCTGCAGACAATGTGCCACGAGGGCCTCACCAGCGATCCTCCGCTCTGAAAAATGCCTTTAATATCCCTGAACCAGCCGCTTGCCGAGTGCTTGGCCTCTGGGACCCCTTCTCCGCCCGGCGCCGTGTCACGCGCAGCGTTTCTGGAGAACAACGGGTATTGAGAAGGAAAGAAATGACATCCTTGCAGCTCCCCAAATAACAGGACTCGCTCTGTAAATGATAGGATTATTGCAGCTCCTTCGAGGTTTAAAAACCAGGCTCAAGGCACTGTCACCAAGGGCGGAGAGGGGACAAGTCTTATTTACCCACGGAGGGGATGCTCTGGCTTTGAAGCCGCAGCTCTCAGAGGTCACCTTACCAGCAGGGCCACCCCAGCTGGATGCCCAGACCCACATCCAGGTGGTTTGCTCGTTTTTCCAAACCAAGGACATGAAGTTTGCTTTGACATCAGAGCTTGTCTGCTTGGACACCGTGGTGAGGCAGGGAGGAAGGGCAGGATTTTGCAGCTTCTCCCAGTTCTCCTAATATATAAATAAATTGGTGGAGGTTTTTGCTAGCCCAGGTCCTCTCTGTGCTCTGGTTTGCTGCATCCTCACATCAGCAGGAGGCAACACGCACCCAGAGGTGGCCAGGTCTGCAAGCAAGGAGGGCCTGAGGGCTGCAGCAGCGACTACAGGACGTGCTGGATGTGATGGCTCTGGGATTCGAGGGTTTGTTTGCAGACCTCCGTGTTAAATGTGAACGTAAAGTTAACTGCAACACAGCCCTGTGGAGCAGGGCTGGGATTGTTGGCCATGGGGTGAGGGGCTGGGTTAAGGAGCACACTGGGGGTCCTGTCTCCGTACGCTGCTGCCTTCCTCCCTGGTGATGGATGGGTGCTGAGGGAGCGGCCAGGATGGGACCTCGGAAACTCCTGCCCCTGCCGTGGTTTCTGCCTGTCTCTGACAGCTTTAATTTTTAAGGGAGCTGAGGGGGATTTAGGTTTGAAAAATGAGTCTGCCTTGGAAAAGGGAACTGTTACCAGAATGGCCATTTAAAAGGAGTCAGCAGAAACATGATCATAAACAAGATGCTAAAATTAAACCAATTTCTTCTATTTTTTTTTTTTCTTTTCTCCCCACCCTGAGGACTGGCAGCACGTCGTAAGCAGCTGCTGCGCCCTGAGGGAACCACGGAGTCAGCTCGCCCGTGTCTGAGCGGAGGGGAAGCACCGGTGAGAAAACAGCAACACCAGCGGAGGGGAAATTCAGCTTCCAGACGCTGCCTCCACTTTGCTGGCCTCCGGCATTCCTCCTGATTCGGGGGCCACGCAAAAATGAATAAATAAATGGAATAAATTCAAGCGGGAGTATCCCATCAGCACCTCACCGCTCCCCGTGGGCAGGATCTCCATTCCCCATGGTTCCCTCCCAGCTGGGGCATTTGGCAGCGGAGGAGCGTGCGGGTTGCAGCTCAGTGTCTGAGGGATGCTCTGTGTCTCACAGTCTCCACGTGCCCGGTTTACGGGACAGCAAACCCCCGTGAGATAGCATGGGGGGAACAGCAGAGGCGGAGCCGGGGTTGCTGCGCTTCGGCTTTGATGTCTGTTTATTTCCAAAGGAGCTGGATTCAAACAGAAAAGCAGGGCAGAGGAGAAGATCTCTTTAATTAGAGACTTTTCTGACATCACTGGAAGCGTGAGAGATTCGATCTTTCCGTGCTGGCTTCCTTTCAGACTCAGAGCCCTTCGCGTTGAAGCCTGGTACATTTGCAGGTTTGGGAGCAGCACCACCGACAGTGGAAGGAGAGGAGAGGAGAGGAGAGGAGACGCAGCCCCCGACGTGCCCCTCAGCCCCCCTGCTCACCGCTGGTGGTGGTTGCAGTGGTGGGAAAAGCAACCCAGGGCACCACAGCCCCTTGTCCTCCCCAAAACCACGCTGTGCTCCCAGAGGATATACACATCAGCCCAGGTGCAGCCCTGATCTCTGCTCCTGGTTTCCTGCGAGCCTCCGGCCTCCCCATCACATGCAGCACGAAGGTCAGCCTCGTTTGCTTTTGTGCCAGCGTTGCTTTCAAATAACCCCCCAAATAACCCCTTTCACCTCCTCCCCTGCTGTGTTTACAGCCCCAGCTTCAGCAAGCTCTGGCTCGGTCCCATCCTGCACATCTCCTTACAAGTCCCGCAGCGCACCGTGCCATTAGCATTAGGATTTTACCTTTGTCCCTAAAGACCTGCCTCCTTCCGAGAGCTCAGAGCCCCCGGTGAGACCTTTGCAACCTTCGGGACCGACCCGCTGTGGGAGGACACCCCCCACCCCCTCTCATCCCCCACGGGACATTTCCAGTGCAATTAAAAACTCGACGCAATTAAAAGCCTGATCCTTTCCCAATCAGCAGCAGAGGGGGAATGCAGGCTCGGTGTGCTCCAGAAAGCAGGCAAGTGGTGCCAGGTTGGGGAACCTTTTCTTTGTGTACCCCAGCGATGCTGCACATCACGGAGGCGCAACCAGCCCTGTCCCGTGCTGCACCCGTTTAGTGATGGGCAGGAATTCCCATCTTGCAGCGACAGGAGAAAGCAAAACAAAAACACACACAAAAACACAACACAAAACACCTGTTTTTTTTTTTTTGTTTTTTTTTTTTTTTTAGCCTGTAGAGAAAGAAACAACGGCAGTGCCAGAAAGGTATTTAATTATACCTCATGATTGCAAATTTTATATCCCCAAATTGGAATGCACTGTGTTTAATTCAATTAGACACCGTAAAACTCCCGTTATCCCCTTCAGATGTTAATAAAGCCAAGAACTTCCAACTTGCTTTATTTGTAGCTCTTGCAACACCGAGCTGCTGTTATTTATATGTTTCTAAACATAACAGATTTTTATTACTTTTTGGCCATGTGCCCAGAATCGGTAAAATTTGGGGAAGAAAAAAAAAAAAAAAAAAGGGAAAAGCTGGGAACTTCTCTTCCTGTTTTTCTCTCCTCTGCCACTTTCACGGAGTGACTGCATAAACTGTGAAAAAAAGTAATAATAAAAGCGGGGGGTGGTTAATTGCTGGAGAGGTCTTAATAAACGCCACCAGAGGTTGCTCCTGGCCGTTGGAAATCTTGGACGGGGTCTGGTTAATGAGGTCTGGTTAACGCTTGGTCTGCATTGACCAGCCCCAAGTCGGGCTGCGTCCCCCGGGCTCGCTGGTGCCTGGAAGTGGCAGAAGCCTCGGGGCAGGGGCACGAGACAGGCAGAAGGCCCCCGGCCCCAGCCGCACGTTCGGTGAGGCGTGATTGCAAAATTTAGCCAACGAGATCGCCAAAGCGAAATGTTTCCCTTGTGCTGGAGGTGTTGGCGGGGCGGCCAGATCCCACAAGGGTTTTTTTCCCAGAGTTGGGACGAGATCCTAGACGACCTCGGGGTGATCTCTGGCGTGACTCAGAAGAGGCCTGGCCACGGCCAGACACCCGAGCCTGGCTAAGCTGCTGCTTCCCCAGGACGCAGCCCACGAAGCCCAGCTCCGCGCTCGCTGGTGGAGCAGAGCAGGCGGCTGGAACAGAAAATGTTTCATAACCGAGCAACGGCAGAGGGGATGATGAGCCGGACCCAGACATAATTATTTCAGACACTTTTTTGATGATGCTTCGACTCCAAACTGTTTCAGCTGTAGGATGAAAAACACCAGGCTATTAGTTCACAGCGCAAAGCAGAGCTGCTGGGAGACTTCAGGGCTGGAAGGAGATGTTAAGGGATAATTTTGTACTAAGTTCTTTTTTTTTTAACTCCCCTGAGGCTTTTCAACTTATAAATTCATGCACTTGTGTGGCGGCTGCATTGACCAGCTCTGTCACATCAATAACATGTGTCACGGAGCATCCTGCGGAGCTTACTGATATGGGAGAACACAAGGGCCCAGCCTGATCCCCAGCACACTTCCAGGGGCATCTTCCAAATAAAAGTTGCCTCGAGCGTGCAGGGTGGGAACATGGGGGACAGCTGATTCAGGTCCAGAGTTTGCTGCGGACTGAAAAGCTTTGGCAGAGCTCAGCGGGGATCATTGGGCACGTAAAGCAGAAGTCAGCAGATAGGAACCAAGACGAAGGGCAGGGCTGGTCCAGAGCCAGCAGCGGGACAGCCACATCTGGTGCTGGATCACATTGGGAGAAGTAAAAATAGGAGCATGGCAGCAATGGGTGCTGCCCAGCAGGGAGAGCTCAGCACAGCTGCTGAGAAGCTGACATTGTCCCTCCCCAGCCTGCTGGTCCCCGTTGGCATGCCAGCCGGTGTGTGGAGAGAGAAAATCCAGGTGGTGACATCTCATGGGCCCAGCAAAGCTTCCAGCAGGTGCCCTTAGCTGAGGGTACTCACAGAGCCCAAACTATCCCGACGTGGTTGTGCAAGCACCAAAACCAACGACACCTCTGCGCTGCTGCGGGCTCAGTGCTGGGGGACTGGTGCTGGGAGTCACCAGCACGGTTTTGGTGTGCAGGGGTGGTTGGGTGGCACCTGCTTGGTGCCAAGCTTTTGCTAAAATTCACCCTCCTGGCGAGCACACCCTCCTGGTGACCTCGGGGATAAAAGAGATGGCTTCAGATGCATCCAGGAGGCAGCAGCACTCCTCGTTAGGGCCGCGGGACTCGGAACGGGAGGCCTGGGATTCAGGTCAGGCGTTACGAAAACCTGCGTGATGCAAGAGCAATGAAGCCCTGGAGCAAATGGCTGGCGGCCAGGACATCGCCACGCTGCAGGCCCTAGAGAACAGGTTCGAGGAGCACCTGTGCAGACAAAGGTGCCCTGGGGCATTGTCTGAAGACTCAGATGCCCTCGGGTTCTCCAAGCATCAAGCGCTGCGACGTGCGGGCCATGTGCAGCGGTATGTGGAGTAGGTCTCGTGCTTCCAGGAGCATCAGCCGTGCTGCAAGCATGCTGCGGACTTGCATGGGTTTTTTTGTGCCTCTTGCTTGTGGCTTTTGTGCCTCCTGCTCGCAGTCACCTGCGGCTGGCAGATGCTGTCCCTGTGCCCAGGAATCTGGGCTCACCAGGTCGCCTGGAGGCAGCTCTCCAGGCCACGGGTGCGCCACGGCCACCAAGTGAACACCTGGATGTGTCGAAGCCACCATGGAGCTGTACCCTGGCACCCATCCCATCACTGCATGGGCATCCTGGGGAAGGATGGAGGCTCACCCCGACATCCCCAGCATGGCTGCAGAGCCCAAAGCACGCTGCTCTGGGTGCCCCTCATTAAGGGGAAGAAGTTTCAAAGCACTGCTCGTCTACCCAAAGATGAAAGAGCCTCCCCTTACTCATCGCGCTCTCCCCAGCAATTAGCTGCTGAACCCACTTTAATGCTTTAATGAATTCTCCTCATTAAAGAGCAAACGTCTCAGTGCTGGGGGCCGGCAGGGTGAGAAGGCAATTAGAGCAAGCCAAATCCATGCCCACCCACACTCCTGGCTGAGGACTCGGGCTGCTCTTGGAAGTGCCTTATCACCAAGAACTTCTTGCCTGTCGTTTCCTAACGAGGCACGTGAGCCCTAAAGCACCTCCCCGCTCGGCACGGCACAGCTCTCACGTCAGCCACGAAGTTCCTTGAGGGCAGGACATGTTGGGATCCCGACGTTTGGGGTGAGCATCAGTACCTGGAGGGTGTCAGCACATGAGATGAAGCTCCACGTGAGATGAAGCCGTGCACCAAGGCAGTCGGCGGTGGTGAGAACAAGCTTCAGGTGGGAGACCCGGTGCCTGCAGGAGTGGGAGAGGTGCTCCCGGTCTCAATAGGGATGAGCAATTGAGACAAGCGTAGGAGTGTGCTGTGGAAAGTGAACAGGAGGCATCTGTGGCATCTTCACACCGGCCTTTGAAAGGAGAAAGTTTCCCTGAACTGCCTTTGATTCTGGTGCAATAAGAGGATTAGCACCCGGCAAGCTAGTCCGGGCCAGTGACTCATGTGAGGAATTCAGACGGCAATTCTGTTTGCAAATTGCCAGCTTTGATTTGGAGCAATTTGGTCATTATTCTCAACTATTCGGGTAAAGCATGTTCTTGCTATATCAGCACTTCGGCTGGCGGGCGTTTTGCAAACCCTTCGCCTTTGTGCTGGCCGCACGGCGGGGGCTCGGTCCATCACACCTTGCGGGGTCTGCACCGCCCTTCCCATCGGCGACAGCCAAAGGAAAACCAGCAGCTTCAGAGCTTTCCACCAGGGTTTGCTCGAACCCGTTGGATGCACGAAGGTGTCACCAAAAGGGCAAGGTGTGCGACAAGGGGCTGAGGTGGCTGGGTGCCCCCAGTGACAAGCTGCCATGGCTTGAGGTGGGAAAACCTGCTTTTACAGATATTTTCACACCCCATGAAGGGAATCAGCTAGCAAGCAGGGAAAGCAGGGCACATCTACCCGGGAGCTGCTGTTTTCTTGCTCCTCGTTGGTAGCACAACTGCTGTCTGTAGCAGCTGTCTTCACCTCCCTCTGCTCACGGATGGGCAGCGCCAGGTCCCAGCACCTCTCCTATTTTGCAGTGCAGAGATCTCACCACGAAAGGCGCTGCAGCCGAGGCTGAGCCCGTCCCAGCAGCAACAGCAGCTCACGAGCACTGGTGGCAAGGTGGCCAGAAGCAGCCATCTGCGCCAGCAGGGCTCAGGCCCACGCCACCTGCCCCAGACATCTTCCCGGATGGTCCCTTCTGAAGACCAGCCGCTATTTATAGTTTGTGACACAGAAACAAGAACATTTGGGAACGCTTCTCCATGAAAGCGCAACCCAACATTTTCTTTTAATTTCTCCGTGTGAAACGAAAGCCAGCTCACCGCTCTATTTTTAGCTTCCCCATAACAAGCCACATGAGCAGGCGAGAGGAACAGCATGTTGATGAGGAAGGTTATTGCACTCCAAACCTCCCCTCGTTTCTGCAAACAAGCTGTGCTGGGAGAGGCTTACCAGCAGCCAGCAGAGGGGCTAGGAAAGCTGTCGGTCTCCTCCTTGTGACAAACAACAAGTTCAGGGCTGCCAGAGAGGATGGGGACGGACTGAGACCTGTTGGTTCTGCAGCAGGGTGGCTTCGAGAAGAGAGCCCACCATGGCGGGCTGCTCCTGGGCGCCTTTGGCCTCTCTTTCGCCTTGCTCCTGCCTTCAGCTCGAAGGTTTGAGCCCAAGAACGCTGCACGAAACTCCCAACGTGAGAGTGAAGAGGAGCCTGCTTTGGGAAGCAAACTCTCTATAGCCAGCGTTGGCAATCACCCTGGAAAGAGATGACAAAACCCCAAGCGTGTCTGGATGGCAGGGAAGGGCAGCGTCCCCTGCGACACGCTACAAAAGGAGGAATACGCTTGACCTAGATACATGAAATAACATGGTCCCTGGCAAAGTGCTGCAGCAAGAGGGAGAATTTCACATTCATTAGAAACCCAGCTCACTCGCCGCCCCCAGATACAGACAGCCCAGAAATAAAGATGCGCGGGGACAAAATGGCTTCAGCACACGCCGGTTCCAGGTTGTGAAGCTCCACAGCGACGCAGCCACCACAGCCACAGGTGCCACCTGCCCCGTGCCACCAGGAGCCATCTCCCCTGACCCATCCTCCTGCCTCCTTGGTGCAGAGGCTCCCAGCTTGCTGCCTTTTGTCCCCAGACCTAGCAGACCATCGTGGGGCCATCTCACACGGGGTGGCACCAGAAGGGCTGTTGCAAGACTGGAAAGGCTGTGCCCATCCCCACTGCCGCCAGGAGTGATGTTTCAGGGGTCCATCCTGGGTTTTCGCCCCAGTGCCCAAACAAGCCTGCTTGGGGGTTTTCCTCAGGCCCTGGAGCTGGCAACGTGGACCCGGAGCACGGAGGTCTCTGATCCTCCTGCCACGTGCAGAACATGCCAAGGCTGGCGGAGCCCGTCTGGCAGGCGCTTGTAGGCAGGAGCAGCTCCCGCTTTGGTGCTCCAGGTTCTTATTAAAGCTTGGGCACTGCCTCGCATCCCCACCCAGGAGTGTGGGAAACGTAATTGCTCCCTGGGCAGCAAAGAGCGAGCACGCAGGGCGTGAAACACGGGCCAGGGAAAGGGGGGAACCCAGGCCAACAGTAATTTGGGAAGTGCAAAGAATTTGTGAAAGTCTCCCCATCCCCACCCACAGCCCAAGGGCGTGTTACAACAGTGCTCTCCCAGGTTTCCTTCCACCACCAGGGATGACTGATCCCAACCATGCAGGCTCAGGGTGCCGGGGCTTTGGGGAGCTCTGCTCCGTGTCCTGGGGCAGAGAGGTCTGCAGAGCCTTCTCCTGGGAGATCCATCCTCTCAGCCACCACGAGGTGCTTCCCAACAGCGAGGTTTTCAGCAACCTGGAGGTGACGGAACCTTGTGTGGCGGCAGTTTGCCATGGTCATCAGCATCTCCAGGAGAAACCTGGGTGCGCACCAGCCCAGCGGGGACCTACGTCAGTCCTGTCACCCGTGTGGGAGGAAAGGGCTCAGGAAGGAGACTTTTGCGAGGGTCCAGTGTCCCTCAGAGCTGTGCACCATTGGAAAGCAGGGGAATGTCCCAGCCCAGCCCCTCCTGGACCTCTGGGGGGGCACCGTTTTGGTGAAGCTGTGCAGAGGTGCAGCTGAAGGCTGCTGACCACAGACCCACAGAGTGTAACTGCAGCAGGCTGAGCTGGGATGCCCATCCCTCGAGGGCACCATCACATTAATCCAGAGTGAAAAGGTTGAGGGCTCGGTGGGCTTGGCATTTCCTGCTTTGATGGCTCCATTTTTCGCTCTGTCCTCTCCTGGCCCTATGGGAACCTTTTGATGAGCACACTGCTCAGTGCTGGCTGCGGGACCTGCTCCACGTCCCATCCCCTGCTGCACTGGCCAGGCAGTGCTGCTCAAAGGAAAGGCTTTGCTCGAGTAGAAATGCCACTTCCCCTGTCCCACACAGGGCAGAAACCCCCACACCTGGTGCTCACCTCTGGCATTAAGGGGCTTTATCTCCGGGCTGCACCAGCCTGGTGCAGGGATGGTAGGTAGAAGGGGATCCATTAGATCCATCACCCATGCCATGCTGATGCTGCTCTCGGGGGCTGCCCTGCCATGAGGGGAGCACGAGGTTAGTCTGGGAGCAGCCCTGGACAGGAGTCACCATTCCTCCTCTGCAGCAACCTTCCCTCAAGCATTTTTCTCTCTTGAAGCAGGGTGGAAAGCTTCACGAGCTTTCCCCATCACTGATTACCCAGGAAGAACTCAGCCTGAACCACCTACATTTGTCTGTCTGAAGCCTTCCACGGTGGTTTAGAGCCATTTAGAACTTGTCATCATTTTTTTTTCTTCTGAAATGAGTTGAAGTCAACCTTTTCCTGCAGACGGGCTTGGCCTTTTTTTTTTTTTTTTTTTTTTTCAAACTGGCGATTTTCCAGCTAGGAGATTTGAACCCAAAAGACCCGGGGGGCATGCAGAAAGCCTGCAGGAGCTCATCCTGCAGGAGCTGCGTAGCCACGGGTGATCCCTGATGGGGAACGGGGAGATCTGGGGCAGGACACAAACAGAGCAGGGCCAGAGGAGAGCGCAGCCCCCTGCTCACCGAGCCAGATGCTGCATGGGCTGCTCCAAGCCCAGGAGCCTGTAGCATGCGTGAGAAGCGAGGGGAAGCCTCAGCTGAGGCCACAGCAGGGATAATAAAATGAAATGAATCAACTCTCATCACCCAGCTGGTGGGGCAGCTGTGCTGGCTTGCCGTGCTTCTGCCTTCCTGATCAGCCTCTGCTGATCCCACCCAGCTCTCTCCCCTGCTTCAGAGGGTTTGCTGTGCAAGGCCAGGGCCAGCTGCATCTCCAGGGGCTGGTATGAGCCTGCTGAGCCCTCGGGCTGTTTTGTGCAACCGGGAGCATCAACCGAATGAAGGAGACCACGGCGTCCTGGAGGCTTCAGCATCCAGCACTGAAAGGAGTTGGCAAAGGGAGCGAGGAGATCCAGGTGTGTGCGGTGGAGATGGAGGAACAGGGGCAAGCAGGGTGCTGGGCACAAGCACCTCCTGGGCTCCATCCTGCTGGGACACAGAGCAGAAGACCTCAGGAAGCTCTGTCCTCTCCTGGGGGATTAATTTACCAGGAAGAGCTGGAGGTCAGGGCCGAGGAAGAGACTGGGGCTGATAAACCTGACAGATTGAAAGCCTTTGGGTTTTCAATCATCTCCCTGGCATTGAAATCGGTGAGCAGCAGCCGTGCAGACACGTGCCAGCCCTGCTCCTTGCCCCGTGCAGAGCCTGCAGCTCCACTGGGGAGCGAGACCACCGCCAAGCCTCTGCTGCTGGCACAGGCTCCCAGAACGAGGAGCAGATGCTGGTGTCTCCCTTTCGTTCTCGCTCAGCTCCCTTTCTGCTCCTCCTCCTTCCCGTCTCTGCGGGGATGGTCCCTAGGTAGCAGCCCCGTGGTCCACTGGGGGGACATGGGACCAGACTCCAGGCATGTGTCAGTGGGGGGCTGGACCCCCCAGATGCCTCCCCTCTGCACCGTGCCCCCAAATAAGGCTGCTTCTAACCCAAAAAGGCCAAGCAGCTCCCAAATCCCCAGCAGGACTCGTACCAGCACCAGCAGTACTCAGCCAAATGGTGCCTGGTTAGGGACATAGGGCACAGGACGGGGACTGTCAGCAGCTAGAGACAAGGCGAGGTGATGAACCCGGTCCAGGTCTACCGAGGGGCAGCAGGAGATGGGACCAGCTGCAAAAAAATCAAGACGCAGCCAATGGCCTGGATCCACTGAAAAGACAACCCAGGTCCAAGGTCCATGCAGGAAACTGAGCCAGACGCAGACCTGAACGTGGTAAACCTACCGCATTGCTCAGGCAGGGGCTGGCAGCCCGTGGGCAGAAGGTGTGGGCAGTGAGCTGCATCCTGCCCTGGGCACTGCTGGCACGAGCCAGGCTCTGTCCTGAACAAGAATGGGGCAGGTCCCATGGGGCACTGCCAGGGTACGAGTCAGAGCAGGGTTTAGGGGAGGGCTGGGGAGTGGTCTTGCCCGTCCTGGAGATGCTGGTGTGCAAAGGCACAGTTTTAGCGCCCAGGAGAAGCTGGGGCTGCTGGATAAGCTCCAGCTCCGTTGCACAATATAGAGTTAGACTAGGGCGAGCGTAAACCCTGCGTGGCCACGGTGGAGTCGTTTGCCTTGGGGCTTGGTTGATGGCTGCTGGCTGCAGTGGCAGGTGGGTTAATGATGCTGCTTCCAGGAGGCTCCATTGCAGCACCCTGGGACTGTGCTGGGAACAGGGAGGGGGGTTTGTGCCAGGCTGGGGACCCCTATCCTGCCTGGGAAACAGCGGGCAGGTATGCCAGCAGCTCAGGAGAAGTGAAACAATCTTCCTTATCTTGTATTTTCCTCCTGAACCATGCCAGTCCTGGGGATCCAGAGGGGATTCAGCCCCACGCAGCCAGTCCTGCTGCCAGTGTGCCTTTTGCAGACAGCATCGCCCGGTGCTGCGGGTCCCAAAAGCCCTGTTTGCTCCCACCCTTCAGATGATGAGCATTAAGCAAAAATACTGTGCAATACAGAATGCTTTGGAAATGTTCTGGGGCTTTCGTATCTGAAAGAGAAGTAAACGAGGGCCGGAGTTAATGTTTGTAAGGTGTCTTTTGGGAATCCAAGCGAAGAGTGCAGGCGAACGCGTGTTGTAAAGGAGAAATATATCCAGCCATTAACGAGGGGCTGGGGAAGTGCTGCTGCCTCGCACTTCCTTCCCCGTGGATGAGGAGTTTTACAAGGTACCTAAACGTTATTGTGCTTGTTTTACAGCAGGGGAACTGAAGTGTTTGCAGGCAGTGTGATTTGCTGGAAGTCACCTGGCAGCACCCAAACCTCCTGCTGTAGATCACCCTGCCGTGCTTACCCGCTCAGTCACGTGCAGCCCCGAGCAGGATTGGGGAAGCAGCCCACATCGTGCAGCTCACTGTGCGCCTGCTTGTACCCACAGGGACAGAGGGGAAAGTCTGCTTTCCTGCACTTGCAGCCAGGAAGATGGAAACAATCAGCATGGGAGCCTTTCGGGGGGGTTCTCCACACGCTCATCTGCTCCTGAGCCCTTGGGTGCCCTGTGGTTTAAGGGAAAAGGTGACACTGGGTGTCACCAGTGCCAGCAGACCTGTCTCCTCCCTGTCTCTGGAAGCAGAGCCCAGCCCCAAGCCTGTGCTACAGTTCCCAGCCGCTGTGCACGTCTCCTCCTGAGACCTCCCAGTCCCTGAAGAAATACAGCTCCAGCAGCACGCAGGCGTTTCCGAGAGCTTTCCTGGAGCCCTGGATGGAGAGAAGATGCAGTGCAGCTTTATGCAGTGATGCCCAGTGCCAATAAAACCAATAAGTGCTTCTATTTATCCTTCCTGGTACTGCAGACCTAACTGGGTTTGCACGAGGACAAGGAATAAAACCGGAGGGCGGTCAGGAGCAGCAGCTCCCTGCCCACTGCTCACACAGACGTGTCCCTCGTCCTCACTGCCAAATTTTGCAGACCTCACAGCAGAAATTAAATCTTCCTGCCCTCGAGTTGCTCCTCAAAATCTCAGCCCAAGCAAAGGTTTATTCCCAGTGTTGCATCTTATTTTTTTTTTTCCCCTTCTATCTAGCCTGAAAAGGGCTTGGCATTTATCTGCGTGCAGGCACCTGATCGGACTGGACTGGCGCAGACCATCTGGGGACGGGCTCTGGGCACCAGCACTGCAGACAAGAAGCTCCTCCAATTAATCCCAAATCTGATGATTTGCAGATCCAGAACAGTAAGGATAATTTTGTTAAGTTCGAGTGCCTGGTTTGGGGGGGGAAGGGGGGCGGTAAGGAGGATTTCACTCCAGGCACTCATGTCTACATGTCTAATGAATTCACCCACTGTGCGCACCCCCGGGACACCAGCTTCCCCTGCTCTGGATCTGTTTTTCCATCTCTGCAATGACTCTTCCCCTAATTAGGAAACCATAAATACAATTTGAAAAATCAAAATGAGACTAGGCTCCATGTATAAAGCAGGGAGGAACTTGTCGAGATAAGACTTAAAACTGAGGAGTGGAAAGGAGATCTGTGCAGGGATTCCAGCCTGGGAACACCTTAGCTCTTTCCGAAAGAGGGAAAAATCGATGGGGCAAAAGCATAAATGACACTGGTCGCTCAGAGCTGCTAATGGAGGATTCCCTGAGGAGGCGAGCAAGCTGGCAGCCCTCCTGCTTCATTTCTTGACAGGTTTGTCTCCTTGATGGCACTGCCCGCTCAGACTCCCCAGCACTGGGACACCGAGGGGCTGGCAGCCACTCTGCAAGGGGACAGCAGGGCACGGACAGGACTTGACCCCTGCAGATGCTTCCTGGCTCTTCTGTCCTTCCTTCTCACCAGCTCTTCGTTGAGACGGGTAAACTATTTTATCTCATTCGTGGTCAAAACTCAGCTGTGGTGGTGTTTCCGATGTGCAGTGCTCAAGGTGGTGGGGGCTTGGTATGCAGGAGTTGGGGTGAAGGCATCTGCCCCACTCCAGCTCATGCCTTTCCCTTCCTGCGGATCTCCTGCACAGCCAGCACGGGGGGTGCACGATGGGCAGTGACGCCTCTCCAAATTGCAGTTGGGCTTATATTTCATGGGTTTTGCTTAAAAGGCAACTAAAAACTGTGAAACTTAAAGAAAATCAGCCTGGAGCCTCCTGTGCCTTAGGGCACTGGTATGGGGACAGACCTCGTGTCAGTGCATCCCAGAGGAGCAGCTCACGGCGCTACGGGCGTGCAGCTGAGCTCCAGAGGCACTCGCTGCACACACGAACAAATTAATTAGTGCTCACGGTCTGTCATTAATAGCCTGCACGATCACGTTGCCCTCTGGCGTCTGGCCGTCTGGCTCGAGGTTCAAACCGCTCCCAGCACGCTCGGCTCCGGACGGTGAGTTTGAGCGCTGGAAGTAAGGAGCAAAACCGTGTGTTGGCTAATTTGGGGCACTACCCACCAGGTCCAGGCAGCTGGAGGTGCGAGCGTGTGTGCATCCACTGTGGCTGGTTAGGATGTGCCTAAAATCAGAAATTTGGATGAAAAGCTGAAAGCAGGATGCTCCGGCACTCTGAAGCGCGGGCACAAGAGCGATTCCCCCTCCAAGGTTGCGCCCGCTTGCAAATGGGGATTTTCAGTGAAAAACTGGAAGCTGCACCCTGCATCAGGGAGTGCTTCTAGCAGGCGCCAGCACGCCGGGCTGCCAGCCCTGCTGCAGTGTGCCAGGAAGCCACGGGCTGCACATAATTGGCATGGAAAGTGCTGATGATTATTAATGACTCCAGCTCAGATTTCACCCTGAAGGAGCCCGAAGCCTTTTATGGATGGAGTGCTCAAGTGCTTTTGGTGTTGGCCTCACTTTGCTCTCCTTTAAGTTGGTAACGAAGCTCCCACAGATGGTGGTGAGGCAGAGCTGGGCTGGCCTCACTGCTCTGGGGGCAGGCTCCTCTCTTGCACAGAGATGCACGGGGCTGTGGTTTTATTTGGGATGCAGCAGGACCTGGCCATGGGGCCAGCAGATGACAACCAGGACCTGTGTCCCTCGGGTAGCTCAGGCACCATGGGGAAGGACACCCCCTTCCCAAGTATTTCTGGGCACACAGGTGATTACAATGAGCTTTCAGCAGTGGTTCTTCACTCTGTTCTCAAAAAGTGCCCTAAAGTGGAGGTTCTTGCTGCCAGCAGCTGGTCTTGCAGTGTTCTTGCAGCATTGCTCACGAGCTGGGTTTCCTTGGGGGCATCCCACAGGTGTCCTCCAGCATGCTGCGAATTTTGGCCAGAGCATTTTAACTGCCCAAGGTGGCCAAATGGGCCAAGTCTCCTTGCTGAGCACCTACACGAGTGAAAGGAAACAGAGAGGCAGAGCAATCGCTGTGGTGCCTCCTAGGCAGGCGGCTGCAGAGCATCCTGTGCCAGAGGGAAGGAGGATGTTGCTGCTGCAGGGCAGTGAGCCCTGGCGGAGACAGCGAAGTCACCTCCCACAGCGGGATGTGTGGGCTGCTCTGCATCATTCCTGGAGGTTCATAAGTCCTTCGGGAGCACGCAGCGAGAGCTCTGCTCAGTTAAGGCAGAACAGAGCCACGGCCACTTGTGGAGCCGCTGGGGGCTCCCAAAGCCCCGCATCTCCCCCATGCGCAACTGGCTCCAGGTGTCGAGAGGGAAGGCGGTGCGTGTGGCTTCCAGGCAGCGAAACTCCCTGTGGGCTGCAGGGTGAGGCCGGTTTCTGGGTCTGGGATGTGCTGGAGCAAAGCCGAGCTCGCCCCACGCTGCAGCGGGCTATCCATCCCCCCCCAAACAACCTTTGGTCTGGGATGCGTGGGACGCCCGCCTCCCCACAGGGCACAGAAAAGGAAGATAAGGCAGCGCTTCAAAGGCTGCGCTGGTTCTGCAGGTACAGGGGGAGAGAAAGTCCCTCTTCTGCCAGCACGTGCAAGAGCAGGCAGTGAAGCCCAATACCAAGGACGTGGAGTGGCATTGAGGCTTGGGCAAGTGCTGGCCAGGGCGTGGGGAGGGTGATGTCCGTGGGGAGGGAGCTGCAAAGGCAAACTGCTCCTCTTGCAATTGTTGCCAAAAGGCCAGAACCAGCATCACGGCATCTTTCTCCCCTTTCTGCACGTGGGGAGCATCGCCTGGATCATCTCGCATACCTGGAAAACACAGAGCAAAGCTCTTGCACCTTTTTAAAGGACACATTGCAGAATTTCCCTGGAAAATACACTTCAAAATCCTAATTGTGAGCCTTGCACTCCTCTGACCTACTCACCACCACATGGTAAATGCGCCAAATCATCTGGATCCCAAATAATTACAGCCCGGCGCTAATAAGCGAGCAAGAAACCCGTAATTATCTGCAGAAGTTATTTGGCGAATATTAAGAAAACGCAAAACGCAACCAAGGCAAGCACACCAAACCCAGGGGGACGGCGGTGGTGGACGGGCTGCCCTCGGTCGGTCTCGCACGCGGGTGACTCAGGCGGCAGCGATGCTGCCGGAGCAGGCTGGGCGTGCGGGGAGCCCTGCGCCTCCAGCCGGGAGCAGGGAGGGACGGGGCTGGTTCCCAGCCCCGCTGCTGCCACAGGGCAGGGAAGGGCTTGGCATCGCCCGATGCCACCCCAAGATAGCAGGAGCATGGGGTAGGAGCCCAGGTGGAGCTGATCCCGGGGCAGGGAGCAGCAGCGGCAGCGGCACGGAGAGGTTTGCTGGTCACGCAGAGCCCAGCAGCAGCACGGAGGGAGGAGGTGGAGGCTGACGCTGCACCCTGCACGCACGTTGGGTGCAGGAAAGGGTTTGGGTGGTCCCTCTGCCCTGTCCCCGCTGTCCTCAGCACGGGGCTGAGGCTCGGACCCTCTGCAGCGAGGTCCTGCCCGCGGAGCTGAGCAAGCTCAAGGCACTGCAGCATCCGCAAGGGCCACATCCAGGTACGGCCTGCTGTGGGGAGCTGTTAGACCGTGTGGCGAGGGAGCGTTTTTGCCAATAAGAAAATAAATTGAAAATAAAGATTTTTCTCCCTCCCTCTGTTCAGCCGCGTGCTTCCCGCACGGTAAATCTTGGCGGGCTGACGGGTATTTAGAAGTGCTCGTTCATTGACAAAGTGAAAAAATATACCTGGAGCAGAAGGGCCCTGTAAAGGTCCTTGTAGACCGTGATTTGTGGCTGTTTATTCTCAGCAGCGAAGCAGAATCCATTAAAATGGATGTGCCCGTAACGGAGCACGTAGCTTCTCCCAGCAAGGTGCAATTACGATAACGAGCTGCATGAGAGCAGGAGCAACTTTTCAGGTGGCGGGGCTCGTGAGCAGCAGAGCAGCTCCACAGCCTGCAAGGAACAACGGGGAAGCTTAGGGAAGGGTCACTGGCTCCTAAAAATCACGGGACTCTGGCAAGGGCTGGGGGCAGCCTCGCTCCTCCGTCCTGATGTGCTGCTGCCCCCAGGGAGCACCAAGGCAGGGTGCTGCCTGAATTTGGCTCCTTTTCTCTTTAAAAACATACAGCCACTTCACGTTCCTCCTGGGAAGGCTGGAAACTGGAGCGTGGTGCCAGCTGGAGACACGGATCCCCAAAGAGCTGCACCCCATTTAGCCTAGCAGGAGCCTCTCAGGAGAAGGAGGAGATAAACCACCTCAGCAGCAACGCTTCAGAGGTCTTAGGTGTGACGTTTTCACCTTTTATCTCCAGCCAAATGGAAAATATTTTTGTTTTGCCCTGTTGGCTCAATGGACCATCAGCCCTTCCCTGGGTGCTCCGTCGCCCAGCTCGGTTCTGCGTTGGGTCCTGCGGAGCTGGAAAAGATCCTGCAGGAGAGCGACCTGGCTGGCTTTCAACCCCCTGATGACAGATTCCACACCATCCCTCGGTTAATTGTTTGAATAGTTAATCACCCTCGTAATTAGCGGTGTGCGCTGTGTTGCTCATCTGAATTTCTGGGTGAAACTTCCAGCTCCTGCCTCCTGTTAGACCTGTACTAGATTAAAGAATCTGTTCCCATCCCATTTCGGCTCCCCACGCAGGTTTTTGTGGGCTGTCAGCTCAGCTTCAGCTGGGGTTTCGGAGCCTCGTGCCTGCTTTTGAGCCTCTCCATGCAGTTACAGCTCTTGTCCAGGATGCTCTTTTGCTTTACCCTCACCATGCCCGCAGCTCCTGTCTCTTCTTCAAGCTCCCGTCTCTTCTTTTTCATCAGATCTTTTCTTTCAAGTGCCTGGAGAACGGGATGGCAGCGTTAAACACGAGGTGTGGGATAGGGGCAAAGCATCCTAATCACAAGCTCGGTTGTAGGAGCCATGGGTCCTCTGAGGTTTCCACAAAAGTGCATACTAACGAAGCTTCCTGAAATGTATGTGGAGTGTGTTGCTTATCGCCTATGATCCAGAGGGTGATGTATGCGCTCAAACTGTGCCTTAAAAAAAAATACAGGCAGATGAAATCGGCTTTATAAGCACAGTGGTTATCATTAATTATTCCAGCTTGTTCATTACCTGTATCACCTATAAATGCAACAACTCTAGAGTACCTGAAGAGTCTCTCGTACTGCAGGATGCGTGGAAAAGCAGCCACGGTGACTGGGGAACTCCCCAGATCCCCCAGAAGCGGGGTACGGCTCGCCCAGAGCTGCCATCTCACCATGGGGCTGCTCACGGGACTCGCTCCCGACGGCTGGGCGCTGTCACTGCTTGGCTCTGCCAAGGAGCAGGATGAGAGGGTCTTTATGTGTGCATACCCATGCACAGCGTCACAGCCCTCCTCCTCCTCCTCCAGGTATTCGCTCCCCATTAAGATTCAGCACCGCTTTAATTAAAAAGCCGGCGCACGGCCACCCTGTTCCCCAAGCACCCTGCACCAGTGCTCCCAGTCAGACCTGCTGGGTCAGGGCGTGCGTCGGAGTGGGTGGTCCTGGGGGAGGCTGGATGGGGGCTGCCACCCCAGGAGCAGCTGGCAGAGCCGGGCAACACCTGGGGGCTCCTCCTGCCAGGATCAGGCCTTCTCCTTGCAGCACCCCTGGGTGCGCAGAGGGGACCTCCACCTCGGCGCACTCACCAGCTGCACCCACCAGCTACCTCCCATCCCTCTGGTGGTCTTCTCCCTGCTGGGAGAAGGTCAGACCACCTATAACAAGGGTATCACCGTGCTTCCATAGCTCCTGGGGTGGGCAGCACCAGGGCAGCCCCGTGCAGACATGGCCCTGCCGAATCTCAGCCCTGGCTCCTGGCCCCACACACGCTGCGTTTGCTCCTGCCCGAAAGTGGGCAAACCCCAGGAGTGCCCCCCAAAAAAACAGGAGAAAAGCTGCTGTGACGTGGTTCTCCTGAGACAGCAGCAGGCGGGCCCAGGGGGACCTTCCTGGAGGACTCAGAGCCCCGCTGCAGGCAGAGAGGGGATATAAGCTGGGGGAACACCCCCTTGGTTTGGGGGAAGTTGAGAGGTCTTTGAGGTCTGCTGTGTGCCGATGAGGGGGGAAACGTAGGTTTTGAGCAGGCTGGGATGAGGTTATTGGTTTATTTTGATTATAAGTCTGACGTCGGTCTTGCTAAATGGATGTGCACTTTGTTTAATTCCTGGGTATGCTTTACCTGCTGATCCGTGAGGCTGAAACCAGTGGGAGATGCTAGCGAACCTGGAAGGGCTGCTCCCAGAGGGTGTAGGGTGAACTGGGAAGCGTGGGAATGCTTCCTGCAGGATTATAGGGTCAGGGTAGGTCTTGTGGGGCTGTTGTGGCTGCTGCGAGCCAGTTTCTCTTTTGCAAGGCGTAGCGATTACCCTGGAGCATCCTAAAAGACAGTTTCGTGTGCTGCAGGAACCGCACGGTGGAAGTTGAGGCTGTGCTTGGCGTGGAGCTGGGGAGTGCAGGTGCAGCACGTGCCCTTCCCTTCCCTTTCCTTCCCTCGCTGCCTCTGCTGAGGCCTGTGCATGTCCCAGTGGATCTTTCTCTCTGTGCAGCTTCAGGTGGGTCTCAGAGGAAAGGGAAACCTCAGCAGCAGCAGAACCTCAGCCCTCTTCCATGCCCTGGGAGGTAACACACCCATTGGTATCCCTGCAGCCTGAAGCCAAGCTGGTGGGCAGCATTTTGGTTGTGTTGGTTTGCTCCTTGCTGGTCAGCCCTCCACCAAACGTAATGTGCTCGACGCCAGGAACATCTCACGTGCCCTGCTCTGGTTTTATTTCCTGCTGAATCCGTTGGCTTTGGCTCATGCAACATCTCCCTGGGCGCAGAGCTGGTGGTCTGTGGCGGGTGGATGGCACAGATTCGGCTCGGGCACCAAGGCTAACACCACACGTGGGGTGGATCTGCAGGTTCAGGGCAGGGGACTCATCCTCGATGAGCACAGCCAAGAGGTTCACGAAGGACTGGCACGGAGGAGGTGAGGTTAAGCAGTGAAACCAGCTGTGGCTCAGGTGGCTCTGGCACCGCGGAGAACCTCGCTCGAGGCGCCGTGTGGAGCCTGCTGGCTGGCTACAGAGGGGTTCCCGGCCTGAGAAATGCTCATCTCCTGTTGTGGCTAATTACCAGCCCTTAAATGCCCTGCAGCTGGCAGTCACTTGCATCTTTTCGCTGCCAGGATGCTGATGGAGAGCTCGTACGACTCCTCCCTGCAGCTAGGAGCCCTTACAGCTGCTTTGCACCACAGCAAGAGGGCTGTGCTGACCCAGCTCCCTCCTCCACCTCTTCGCTCGGTGTGAATGTTGGCTCAGGGCTTGTCTGACCACCGTTTTCAAAAGCCACGTTTCCAGTGCTGCAAGAATCAGCTTGAAACGAAGCTTTCCACCCTACATGAAGTCCCCTCGTGCATGTGCACGGTGAGATGCTCTTTAACGACGTGATCCTGGGCGTTTCTTCCCCTGGGACCCTTCATCAGGGTTTCCATGCGATAATTCTCTTTGCTCTCCAACAGGAGGGTTTCTCCAGCTGGGTTTTTCTTAAGCCCCGGTGAAGTGTTGCACTCGAAATGGCTGCAGGGGTGAAAACCCAGCACGGCAGGTGGCGAGGGAGCCCTGCAGGATTGGGAAGGGCAGCAGGGGGTGGTTGTGGTGACATGCAAGCAGCAGGGGCTGAGCAGTGGCTGCCCCTTTTGGGCACCCAGCTCCATATCTCGATGAGCCCCGGGTAGGTTCCACAAGCCATTTTCTAGGCTTAGAAACCAACTAAAAGGGGGAAAAAAACCCTGGTGGAAGGCCTGTGGAGCTGAACCCATTCAGCCAGCTGAGTAGTTTCACCCTGGAGGCACTGTGGGGGAAGCGAAGGCGTGGCGAAACAAGAAATACAGACTGGGGAACTTGTGAACTCGCCCTTTGTTTTGGTGTGTGTGGGGGGGTCCCAGCTGCTGCAGTCCCCTTGGGGCCTTTAAAAACCTATTCCACGAGGAGGTGTTGCTTCAGGTTCCTCTGGCAGCACAGAGGGCAGCACGTGGGCTCTGCTGGCGACCCTGGCTGGGCTGTGTTGTGCAACGCACCCGCCCCGTCTGGGAATGGCGAAGGACTGGGGCTTCTTGCTGCAACGGGAGGGTCTTGAGACACCCAGGAGCTTCAGAAACAAGGAGCAGCGCTTGCAGGTGTTGTTGCAGGGTTTCCAGCTCCAGTTGCACATCTCCTCCTGTGCTGGCTCCCAGTGGACGCTTGTCTGAAGTGCTTTGTCCCATCCTTTGGGGGAGCGAGGGAGGGTGGCTGAATCGAGGGAGGAGAAGGAAGCAGACCTGGGGACAAGTCCAGCCTTCTTGGTGTGAGAACGGCCTGGGCTCTCCCCTGCAATGCCTCACCTTCCTCCTGCAGAGCCCTTCCTGGACAGGAGAGAGGAGGGCTCTCCCCAGAGCTGCGTGGCAAGGGCTGTGTTTGCAAATGTTTGCATTGCCTTGGAGCAGAACCGCTTCCCCTGCAGCTCGCTGGGGTGGTGCGAGGACACAATCGCGCCCCTCAAAAATTGGAGATGCTCAGAAGATGGCTTAAAACCCGGCGAGACGGTCCTTGCCTATCAAACCACGTCTCCAAACTCTCTCAAGGTGAAAACTTCCCCTCCTGGGCTCGCAGGAGAGGCAGAAGGATGGGGCTGCTCACCAGCACGCCGTGCTCTCCAGCGGTGTTTCGCGTGCTGTGGGGACAGCTCAGCCCTGCTGCGGGTGCTTCTGCAGGAGGACGCTGAACAATGAAGCCTTAATGAAGCACCCAACACCGTCACCAGTTCCTGAAGAGGCGTTGGGCAAGTGGATGTGGAGCCAGAAGAGCCTGTTCTGGGGCAAGTCGGTGAGGCCTGTGGTTTGCTCAGCATGGGAGAGAGCAGAAATTTGGATGAGGCTGTGAAATTCCAAGGTTCAACATGAGGTGGTGCAAAGCATCCACTTCCCGTCCCCGAACCGGAGCCACAGCTCCCTGTGCAGTAGCAAGGAGGAGGAACCGAACGTCTCTGGATAAAGGAGGTGCTAGGGAAACCTAGAAAAAAATGAAGTCATCAAAATATAAAAAGAAAACGAGAAGAGATTAATCCAGGGGAATTCATCCATCCCTGCTCATCTCTACAGCTGCCTGCTTTTTGGAAGAGGGATTCTGAAGTTAAAATGATTTTTTTTTTCCCCCCCAATGCTTTCCACTGTGAGAATGGATTTTAGGAGGAGAGTTCTGCTTTATAACTGTTAGTTATGCACTAGGCTCCCCGGGCATGCGACACAGTTTAAGCACCTTCATTCCCCCTTTGCGATACATGGATGCTAACGCCTTGGGCAGTGCAGTCGTGATTCCCTTGGTCCCAGCAGCACGCAGGGTGCAAAAACCAAGCCAGCCCGTGATCGAAACGCATGGGTCCTCCTGGAAAGGGTGTTGAGTACTCCTTCACCTCTCCAAAACACCTCTGTGGGCGGATGGAGATGATCTCCCCACCCCTAATGAACATGACTCACTCTGGAGTGGTTAGCGCATTAACATAAAGAGCTCTACCCTCCCGCTGCCCTGCTTGCTCAATTAAAGTGTCATTTGAACCCCATCCCTCCTGTGTTTTGAACACACGCACATGCACAACAAGGCTGCGGTGGCGGCTGTTTGCCCAAGGTCACCTCTGACACCTCCAGCTTTCATCCAGGGGCCCGGCTGATCCCAGCGCGCATGGAGCTGGGAGCAGCGCAGTCGTCTCCCGGGGAGCTCTTAGGAAAACTGATCGGGGGCTTAAATAAATAAAACGAGAAATAAATACTCCCGGCGCTGAGCTGCGGTCTGGCGGGGCCCGCTGGCTGATACCTGCAGAGCAGCAGTGGTGCTTTCCTGTGGTCTCCAGCCATCTGCTGGTTGCTCACGGCCTCATTTCTCCCGCAGCCTGATGTGCCTGCTCGGGGGGCTGCACATCTGTGCCGCTGTCTTTGCTGCTTCGGTGCGGGCACAGCTTAAATCTGGCCCTGGCTACCTGCTGGTGGCCCTCAGCTCAGGAAAGCGGGGTTTGATTTCTCCTCATCCCAGCAAAGGAGGGTCGGGCTCTGGCCTGGCTGCTTGCTCTCCGCACAGATGCACGCGACAGGGATGGGTCCCGGGGCAGCTGTGAGTTACGTGACTTGGCCGTGGCCGTGCCGGCTGCGTTTTTGCTGCCAGGAAAACGGAGATTGGGTTTAGCGCCGAATAAGCGGTGCGCGTTACCCACCCCGCTGTCAGATCCTCCTGCAGGCAGGGTTTGCAGCTGCTCGGCGGGGTGCAGGGGGTGCGAGCCTGGCAGTGACCTCCCTGGGAATGGCCCAGCGGGCGGGTGCTGTGTGCTGAGGGCTGGCTGCATGGGCCCAGCCCGTGCGTGTGCGAGCAAAGGGTGGAGAATGGAGGATTCGTGGCTAAATATGCGGCGAAATGGCTCTGACGCCCAAAGCTCCCTCCTAGCCCACGTGCAGGAGCACCAGGAGGCCTTTTCCCTCCTATTTATTTTAAAGAGGCGCTCTGGGCTGCCTTTGAACGCAGACAACCCGTGCGGCACATCCCCGGGAACGCATCGCATCGCCGCGTCCCCCTTTCTCCCTGCCCTTTGCACCCGCACCCGCACTCCTCCCGCAGCAGCGCAGCCCCCCAGGAGCCCCCTGCAGCCCCCCAGGAGCCCCCCAAGCCCCCCAAGCCCCTCCCGGAGCCCCCCACCCCCCCATACAGCCCCTCTCCAACCCCCGCAGCCCCATCCCTGCGCGCAACCGAGCGCAGAGCGGGGTCCCCCCAGGGCTCCCAGCTGCCGGTAACGGGAGGAAGGGGCTCGGTGCGGGGCTCGGTGCGGGGTTTGGTACCGGGGCTCGGTGCCTCCCGGAGCCGCCTCACCTGCGGCGGGGCGGGGAGGGGCAGCGGCGGCGGCGGCGGCCGGGGGAGGGCTCGGGAGCTCGGCGCCGCCTCCCCGCGCTCCGCTGCCGCCCGCCCGCCGCCGTCTCCCCCGCGCCGCCGCCGCCGCCGCCGCCTCCAAGATGCCCGGGCAGCGGCGGGGAGGCTGCCGCAGCCCGCTGGTAAGGCAGAGCGGCACCGGGAAGGGGGTACCGGGGACATGGGGGGGATTGGCACACCGGGAGAGGGGTGCCGGGCTTTTGGGGAGGGGGCCCCGAGGTTCTGGGGGGGCCCCCGGTGGCGGCTTCTCCTCCGTTCCGTGCGCCCCCGCCGGATCCCTCCGGCGCCGGGGCGGCTCCGTGCGCCCATCCCGGCTCTTTTCGGTTCCGTGTGTGCGTGGGGGGGTCTCTCTGGGTCCTACCACCCCCTCTCCCACCCCACCCGGGCTTTTTTCCTTTCCTTTTCTCCGAGCCCGGGGGGTTCCCGTGAAGTCCCCGGCAGCAGCCCGCTGCCTCTCGCCCCGCCGGGGCTCTGGAGAGGTGGAGGGGGGGGAGAAAGTTGCAGTGGAAGTTACACGAGCTCGAGAGGCGGGGGGGTGCGTGGGCCCCGTCCCGAGTGGGGTCCCCCCCGGGGGTCGCCGAGGCTTCGGGGGCTTCCGCAGGAAGGGGAGCGTTGGGCTTTTTTAGCCCCCCTTCCGCGGTGAATAGAGGGGGAAAACTGGCTGCAAAATACCGGGGTGGGCTCGGACCCGAGGGTTTTTTTTTTTTCCGTTCCTGGAAAACCGGCTGGGAAAAGGGGAAGGAGCGAGGAGGAGGAGGAGGCAGAAGGAAACGGCAGCGGCAGGAGCGGCTGCGGGGATCCGGGCAGGTGGTGCTGGTGTCGCTCCAGAGCCCTGGGTGTTGCCGGCGCTTTCCGAGCGCTCCGAGCCGGGTCTGTGCCCTGCGGAGCCTTCTGCGGCAGCGGGGGAAAGCAGCGCACGCACACCGTGGCCGGAAAGTTGCGCTGCCTGTTTTGTAAACGTCGCTTTAAAAAAAATAATAATAATAAATAAAAAAAAGAAATTAAGAGTGCGATGGATTCCCACCCTGGAAGGACGTGCTTGTGTGCGCTGCTGGCGCGGGTACAGCTTGGGTGCCAGCAGCTTGCGTGGCGTTAGGCACACGTGTGGAGGTAGCCTGGGTTTGCAGGCAGGGTGGGAGCATCCTTGGGACCGCTGGAGATGCATTAATGCCTCCTGGTTAATTTTAACGCAGGGTTGCCCTCCGTTTTGGGGAGGGAGAGGCGGGTTTCGAAGCCAGCGCTTGGGGTTTTATCCCGAATTTTGGAGTTGGATTCAGAGCGGGTCGCTGTGCAGCCAGAGGTCGGGGCTGCTGGATAGTTTGGAGAGAAGCCTTTTGGGGGTTGTGGGGTTTTATTTTTTTTTTGGAGCCTGTGTTACATCTCGAGTCGGCTCCCGTTGGTGAGATGTGCTGGGTAAAGGGGGAGGCTGAAGTGGGGACGCCGTAACCTGGACTTTGCGGGGTGCCCACGGCCATTCCCCTCCGTGAGGCTGACGAGTGGTGTGGCTGTTCCTTGGGAGGGGATTACCGCTCCCAATAGCGTACCCGCCGTCACTCGCCTCTAGTTTAGGCTGGTGGCCCCCTTCTGGGGGCATTTCAGGAGGGTTTGTGGGTGCTTGGGAGCAGGATTTGGGTGCCCCAGGGTTGGCACGGAGCTCGGCTTGCTCCCCAGCCCTTTACAGCATCCTCCTCGGCAGGAGCAAGCAGGCTCAGGATCTGGCCTCCTCCCCGCAGCTCCAGCAGGGCTTGAACCTGTGCTCGCCGGGTGCCCGGATCACGTTGGCTCTTTCTGGATTTTCTTCCCCCAGAAAACAAGCGCGTGCTGCTGCTTAATGAGAGCCTGCCTTCACCCTCGTCTTTTTTTTTTTTCTTTTTTTTTGCCAATGAGCCTCTCTGATTAACACGGCAGGGAGGCCCGACGAGCAGCCTCCCTCTGCTACCGCCTCCAGCCTGGGCTGCCCAAAATGCCAGGGCCCAGAGGTCAGCGGCGGGGACAAAGCCGTGCCTGTGCGCGGCCGAAAGCTGCCCCGTGCCCTGCGAGGGCGGTGGGGCTCTGGCACGGGGGGAGCATCTCGCCCTCAGATCCCACACTGCCTTCCTGGTTTCTTGTGGTGTTTCTTTTTTTTTTTTTTTTTTTTTTTTTTTTTTACATGCAGCTGCTTGCAAACATCGCGGTAACTCTTGCCAGTGGGACGTGCCTCCTGTCCGGGATGGTGCCGGCACCGTTTTTGTGTCCTCGAAGGGGAGCTGGGGGCTGGTAGCAGGGGGACCCCAGCAGCTCCATCGGCTCTTGTGGGCTCTGGCAGCTCCCCGCCGCTGCTGGGCAGCAGCATAAGAGCCTTTTGTGCCGCTGGATACGCTGCCCTTTCTCAGGAAATCGCCTATTGTGCAGGCTGGAGGCTCCGGCTGTCTGTCTGTCCCTCCCCGAGCAAGCAAACCCAGGGAGCCCAAAGGCCAAGGGACATCCCCCCACCACCCTTTCCCCCACTCCCCTCTCGCCTTTGAGTCCTCCTCCTATCTGAGTCCCCTTCCCTGGGCAGGGATGCTCACGGGGACCTCTGCTCGCTGGAGCCTCGCGGGTGCCCAGGGTGCGGGGAGCCGGTGTCCCCTGGTGTCACCGGGTGCAGGGGATGTGGTGCAGGTGCCATCGCTGTCCTCCGGCGTGTGCAGCTTGGAAAAAGCCTGGCGTGCTCCGCAGATCCAGGGCTGCCTCCCTCGGACTCTCCAGGCCTGTTCCGGGGCTGCGTGGATGCGGGCGAGTCTTTTACACTGAAGTGGAAGCGGCGTGCGGGGTCCGGAGGGTGGTTCCCGATGGAAGCCGTGTTTATTGTTGAAAACTGCGCCGGCTGGGATGCGGCCAAGCAGAGGAGCGTGCTCGGAGCCAGCTGCAAAGCAACCTGTCCTGGTGCGTGGACGTCTGCTCTTCCCCAGACACGTCTCGGCAAATGCTGCCGCTGCTCTGGTTTTAGTTCTTTTTGTTTGCTTGCTTGCTTTGTGGTTTCTTTTTTATTTCTAAATTTATTTAAATTTTGATTTTGTTTACAGCTGTTGCAGTGTTGGGTGCTGCAAGCTCTCAGCTCTCAAAACTTTTTTTTTTTTTTTTCTTTTTTTTTTTTTTTTTTTTTTTTTCTGTCTCTCTGGGCCCTCTGCTTGAGAGAAAAAGGTGAAAACCTAGCGGGCTGTGAAAAGCCAGGATAAGAAATAATCGGAAGCCTGCCACGTTGGTGCGAAGCAGGGCACATCCAGAGGATGCTGTCTGCAGGCCTCGTAAGAAAGTGCCCAGCAGGGTTGTTTGCCAGCTCCGTGCACGAGCAGCCCGCCATGCACCAGGAGCAGCGAGGCTTGCCGGCTTCCCGCGACGTGGGTTGGGATTGTGAAATGAAAGGGTCCCTGTGCCTCTGCAGAATATCATTACTATTATTTATTACTGGAATTTGCGTCTAACCGGGAAATTAATTGCTAGGTCTGTTTGTTTGTGTCTCATTTTGCAGGCACGGGAGCTAGCCCGCTCTGGGGTAATGGCCTAGAAATTAAATTTCATTTTAATATGCAAACCCAATTTTGAGTTGATCGACCAAAGGGGGGAAAATTAACTTCAGACAGCAGGCAGAGATCTTTATGAAGCCGAGCTGGAGCGCAGCGTCGTAAATGTGAGCTGGCCCAAGATCTGTGTGGGAGCAGAGAGGACAGATGCGTGTACACATCCATGCGTGTGCGCAGGGTGCAGCTGGGCAGCACCCTTAGCGGTGTGTCAGAGGTGATGTGGAATAAACAAGCTTTTGGTTTTCCAAAAGGCCACGAAACCACACGGTTAAGGGACGGGTTGGGCTTCTCCATGGCTGGGTGGAGGCTCAGGTTGCTGCCCACAGGCTCCCGTGGCGTTTGCTGATGAGTGCTGACGCTGGTCGCTGCCCTGGTGCCATGGCTCTGGATGGGACAACTGCACCTTCTCTTACTACTTCTGGTAGTGGAATCTCATGCAAGAAAATCCTTGTTTTTGTTGTGAGATTGATCAAACGCTGGCACAGGCTTGCCAGAGAGGTTGTGGAGTCTCTGCTTAGGGAGATGTTGAATACCAGGTCCTGGGCAGCCTGCTGCAGGTGCCCCTGTGCAGGCAGGGCTGGGATCCCATCTCCTGGGCTCCCCGCAGGTCCATCAGAGAGTTGTCCCTGCTTGTCACCTTAGAGGATTTAGTGGCAAGAGGCCTACAGGTGATTTCTCTCCTCGGGGCGGTTTGCTGGGACCTGGTGCAGCCTGGACACTTCAAATGATGGAGCCGTGCCACAGTGAGCAGAGTGCGGTGCCGGGTGGAGCCGGGCTGAGAGACACGCTGGTGTCAGACTGGTGGTGTGATGGAAGCCTCCGAATGGAAAATGTTCCCAGAGTCAAGAGCACATCCGTGGGAGGGTGGCCAAGACGCTGACCTTTGCCACTTGGGTGTCTGCAGGATGCTCCAGCCACCAGGACAGCTCTGAGCCGCTGCCCAGCTGTGCTGGCTCGGGCTGCATGAAGGCATTTATTTCTCTTAAAGCACCTGATACCTTCTCAAAACTGGCACTCGAGTTCCTCCAGCGGCGCGTCCCGCAGCGCGGATCCCACCCGGCTCCCAGACTCCGCTGGCACGGCCACGAGCTTCAGCAGTGCAGGAGAGGGAGCCAAAAACAATTGCGTTTGTTTAGCAAACTCACCCCGACGTCTCCTGGCTCGCGCTTTGCATCACGGTATGGCCGCGGCATGCTGGGACCTGGCCTCGGCTCTCCCCGCCGATGCCTCTGCCTGCCTGCCCCGTTCCTGTTCCCCCTCCCAGGAACGTGCTCCGATCTGTGCTTGGAGGCTTTCCCTGGCCGCGGGCGGCTCCGACGCTCGCTGCACGGCGCCAGGAGCGGTTGCGTGCCTGTAGGCAGGAGGAACGGGCTGGGCCGTGTCTTGCAGGAGGGTGCTGAGCATCTCGGGGGCTTCTCGGGGCTGAGCATCCTCTTCCTCCGTGGTGGGCAGGTTGGCGATGCCCTCCAGGGTCTCCGCTGGCCCCATGAGCACACCTGAGCTTTCCTAGAGCCCCTGCCTCCCCTTTCAAGCTTGCTTTCCTCCTGGGAAATCCATTTCTTGATTAGTGTGGGCTACTCCTGCGCCTCCTGCCATCTCTCCGGGCATCGAGGAGAGCTGTGTGTGAAGTCTGCAAGGAGGCACCAAGTCCCCGAGTGTTTGCACGGGGAGCACAAAGCGCAAAGGATGCTGCAGCTTCTGCTGCTGGTAGTCCCGACGCATGCCCAAGCCCAAGCTCCGTGTCTGGGATTTCCGTGTGCCAGCTGTGAAAAACTGCCTGTAATGTGAAACTGGAGGTAATTAGTGAGGAAAATAAGTTGCGCTGGTCTTTGACTTCATTACATGTTGGAGAAAGGGATCCCAGCTTCTGGTTGTCATCAGAGGTTGCTTTTTCGGGTGCTGGCTGCTGTGCCTTTTTGGCCCCATGCCTCCGTGTGTGACACGTTTGCATTTTTCTGGCATGAAGTATGTAGTCTTTTTTTTTTTTTTTTTTTTTCTCCCATCCCTTTTATCTGATTGCTGAAGTCATTAGGCAGAGAATTGCATCTAAGGAGAGCTGAAAGGGACGGCGGTGGGGACGTGCCAAGCCAACCCCAGCTGCCGTGGGGACGCGTGGAGGTGACGGGTGGGATGCAGCCTGTGGTGGGCTGGGGGCAGCAGGTCAGAGAGCTTTGCTGGGCCTTTCACCGAAATCATCGTGCCCGTGCACCCCGCGGGCATCTGGAAATCTGGCTCGTGCACAGAGCGCTGCCACGAGGTAGGTGTAGCAGAAGGCTCCAAGGAGCTGTCATGGTTTGAAAACAAGCCTCGATTTGCCCATCTCCGAAAAGATGGGGTGGGGACCGAGCGTCGTCCTCCCCACCAGAGCCTGGGAAGGACTGAAGCGACCTTCATCCGTCTGCATCCACCGTCTTCTGCTGGGGGCAGCCCCAAATGCTTGGGCTTCTGTGTCCCGTGTGAGCCAGCCCTTGGGTTCAGTTGCACCAGTCTGGGTGCCTCTTCCTGCCCATGGTGGGGTGGGAGGGTGTGAAAGCCCAAAATATCTCCTACCTGCATTGTTTCTGCATGGGGGATTACTGCTAATTATTCCCCATTGTCTGCAGTTCCTGCAGGAAGCCTTGTTTATCTTACCCGTTTAGCCAGGAATGCAACCCCAAGGAGCCCACGAGGATATATTTAAACTCGCACAACCCAGCACAATAGCCTTTGAATTTCCCGACTCCGTGGCATCCGTCGTGAGCGCAGCCTCGTTGCATCCGGGCGTCGCGTTTGGTGGTTTTTGGGGTTTGGATGCTGGACCGAGCAGCCCGGCCCCGGCCGGGGTTGGAGCGTGCAGCCGGTAATTAGCGGCGCACGAGGCCGTGGGCGTTGCGTGGGGCGGGATGGCTGCAGGAGGCTTCGAGCAGCGGCTCTGGGAGCGTGTGCTGGGCACAAAATGGAGCTGAAGCGACGCTGCTTGGGGCTCACACCTCCCCGGGCATGTGTCAGGGGTCCTTGGGGATGCACCACGGCCCTCAGCTGGCTGTGAGGGTGCTGGAAACCTTGATGATGGGGGTGCAGCAGGGCTGTGCCCGCTGGCACTGCGCCTTGGTTGGGGTGGGCAAAAGCGCTTCTACGGGGGCTTCACGTGAGCAGGACGGCCCCAATTCCCTTTCGTGGGGTGATGTTTGAGAGCTGCTGGCTCCTGTTGAACTAAAGCAGAGCAAATTGGACAGCACGAAGGCAGGGAACTGGGAGGAGAAGCTCCGTTGGGCAGAGCGCAGGACGGCTCGAGGGGGCTGCACGTGCCTGCTCTGTGGCTGGCACTGCTCCAAAGCAAAGTGGGGAAAATGCCCGCTGTGACGGAATAACCGACCTGATAAATGCTCCTCGAAATGCGATCTGTCTTAATTATGCCTCAGCGTTAAGGTTCCTCCGGTAGCAGCCTCGATGTTTGCAGGGCACGAGGGTCCCTGGGGAGCTCCGGTGTGGGCTGGCTCCTCGCCACGCGCTGGTTGCTTGGAGCAGATGCGTTGCGTGGTGGCAAACATTGCCTTCCTTCTTCAGAGCCTGCTCTGGGACACCCAGGAGCCCCAAGGCTCTGCTGAGCTCCTCTGCCTTGCTTCTGGTCTAGTGGGGGCTTTCACAGCACCGCGTCGGCCGGGTGTGTGCCTGCAGCAGCTCTTTGCAGGGCTGGATGTGTCCCCTGCACCCTGGATATCTCCATGCAGTGTCCATCCTGGGGCTAAAAACCATGGCTTGCTCTTTTTTTTTTTTTTTTTTTTTTTTTTTTTATATAAACCACGGCATTTGCAGCCGTGCCCTCCCCTTGTCCTTGTGGAGCCAGAGCCCTCTGGCTGCCTGCGGGGACGTGGCTGGGCTCGAGCTGCATTGCAGGCTGCCTGGTGAAGAGGGAAGGGATGCAGCAGCGCTGGAGGGGGACACCAGCTCACCCCGAGCTGGGCACTGCAGCAAGGAGCTGGCCCTGCATCCCCCGGGGCTGGAAGAACCGGGGCTGGCTGCCGTGAGACTCCTCCGATGGGCGTCCACGCGGGTGTACTTCTCGCAGACAGGGTACTGTGTTTCCACCAGGGTGAGCTTTAATTAAAACGATGAGTGAACAAGCGGGGTTGAGCTTCCAGAGTGGCTGGAAGCGCTGGGCTGTGAAGGGGAATGGCATCGGGCGAGGGCTGGGAGGAGAGCAAACAGCTTTGGGACGGGTGATGGACAGAGGGAACGCGGTGAGACCTTGGGCAGGGGGGGCCTGGGGCAGAGGAGAGATGCCCTGCGCCTTCTTGCACCAGCCAGGCTGTGGGGGAAGCATCAAATGTGTGTCTGCTGGGGCTGGGAAGCAAACTGCAGGAAGCCCAGCCCGGCCCTGCATGCTGCAAACTCCAAGCCCCGGCTTTTTTGGGAGCCATGGGTGCTGTGCGTGCTTGTCACCTGGCTGGGCAGGGCACGGTGCCTCGCATGCATCTCTTAGCCGGGCAGGGTTTGTAGGAGATGGGTAAAATCCTCCCTGTGACCAGAGGGGTGCAAGCAGAGAAGACAGGGATGAGCTCTGGTGTTTGCTGCTCAGAGGTCCTGAAGGTGACCGAGGTCTCTGCCCTTTGGCCGAGCACCTTTGCGCCGTGGGGTTGCCCATGGCGAGCCCCACAAAGCTGCTGCTGGGCTTGTCCGAGAGGCGAGCGCTGCTGTGAAGTGCTCAGCTCCACCAGGGGAGCTCTGCCGTGGATGCTGGTGTGCTTGGATGCTTCCAGCACCTCCCCAAAATCCCCCCCTTGGCGTGCTGCAGGGCTGGCACCTGGTGCCGCTGGGCACGGAGCACGGCTCGGGGGCTTCCTCAGTGACAAGTTGTGCTGGCGTGACCTACTTACAGCAACAACAAAACCTCCGTGCCCCGAGCAGGGCAGGCAAACACGGTGCTAGCAGCTGAGGGCTGGGCACGGCGCCCTCCCCGTGTCCCGTGTTCCAGCAGGAGGATGGCTTCTGCGCTCCCCTCCGGCTGGCTGCAGGTGGAGCGAGCTCGTTCCATCGCCATGGGGCCGATCGATGTGTGCACAGCTGCAGAAACGTCGCTGGGTGTGTAAAATAATGGGAAACACCGAGGATGAGGTAACAGGAAGGATGGCGGGGTGTGCTGTGGGGAGGACGGGGGGGAGCCTGGCGCAGGGAGGGCTTCTTTGTGCCTGGGGGAGCCACAGAAATCCATGGAGGTGACCGGTGTGGAGGCTCGTGGAGCTGCCTGATGAATGGAGGCATGTTATGGGGTAGGAAAGAGGGAAAAAGAGGGAAAACCCCAAAGGGAGTAGCCTGGGGGCAGCATGGGGAGGATGGGAGCGATGCACAGCGGGACATGCCTGACCCGTGATGCTAACGGGGCTGGGCCTTCATCTCTGCCACCAAGTCTTCTGTGGAGTTGCACGTTGGGAAAGCCCCCGTTTTTAGGATGGGGGAGCAAAGGAAAACAACCCCGAGGAGCGGGGGAGGCTGCTGAAGGCGACAGAGCTTGTCCCAGCCCCGGCCTCACCGGGGAGAAGCTCGGGAGGAGAAGGATGCTGGGAGCGGATCCGTTTCATCAGCCAGGATGACGGAGGCAGAGATGGAGACAAAACTCCCCAGGGGAATGAAAGCAGCGTGCAACTGGAGAAATTAAAGAGCAACAAATCACCGGCACCCGGTGGGCTCCAGCCAGCTCGCTGGGAGGAACTCGACAATGAAGCGGCTGAACTGCCAGCAGAAAGTAATCTCTCGTTAGAAGCAAGTGCTGCTCGGGAGCGCAGCCTCTTCTGCTCCGTCTTTAATTTAGGGAGGCACAAGGACAACTGTGGGAATTACAGACCAGTGAGCTTTATTTCAGCACCGAGTAAATTGGCTGAGAAAATAATTAAAGCTCATGTGGAAATGCCTGTGCTTCAGCGTGACGGATTAAGGACAACAAAGCGTGACTTTTACACAGGAAATTCAGTTGTTTTTTCCTTTCCTTTTTTTTTTTTTTTTTTTTTTTTTTTCTCCCTTCCTTCAGCATTGCAATAAAGTGATCGGGGAGAGCAGTTGGGAGACGAACTGAGCTATTGAGGAAGCAGCTGAGGCAGGAGCCGTGGGAGGAAGGGCCGGATCCTGCCCGATGCTGGCAGATGGGCTGCGAGGAGGACCCGGCGGCGAGGTGCGCGCCGCTTGAGCTGGAAATTTCGTGGTGAACGAAATTTCCCAAGGCTGCAAGCCAAGCACGTAAAAATTAGGTAACGCTAGGTGCAAATTGCCTGGATGAGCCTGATTGCCTCCCCCTCTCTCTCTCTCTCTCTCTCTCTGCTTTGAGTATCTTCGTTAGGAAGCTGTCGCTAATTACACGGTGATTGGCTGTTGTTACTGGCAGGAGTCCTGGTTCTCCGGGGGCAGAGCTGTCCCAGGGCAAATTTTGGGGAGCGCATGGCTGCTCCCCAACTTGCCGGGCTGGGGGGAGCGAAGGGGCTCCCCCTGCCCCCCGTCTGCATCCACTGCCCCCCAAATTGGATGAGGCCACGGTGCTGGACGGGGATTTTGATTCTTCCTGAGGCTGAACCGTGGTCCAATTCCCAGCTCGTTTTCCCGAGGACAACAAAAAGCGCAAAGACAACTGCTGCCCAGATTTTATATCCTGCTGTCACGGAGCCAATTAAGGAAAGGGTTGCCATATTTTTTATTTATTTATTTATGTATTTTACATAAGGGTGGAACAGCAGAGCGGATTTTTTTAAGGCTTGTTCTTGGAAGCAGCTGAGCAATCCTGGCTGAAGTTTTCCTTGGGGGGGGGAGAAGAAAAAAAATAAAGCTTGGTATGGAAAATATCAGCCTGAGGAGCCTGTGCTTCCCCAGACTGTGAGCACTGGAAAGCAGGTCTGGAAAGGAAGGGCAGTTTGGTTTTGGTACCCATAGCCCAGGGACAGCACGGTGTGGACGTGTGAGAGCTTTCTTACACCGGGGATCAAGGGAAAAGCATGGGCAGAAGGAGCCGAGGGGACTCAGGGCTGTCCAAACACGGTCGGAGGAACACATCCTTGTGTTGCTAACAGAGCACCTGTGAGCTTCACGTGGGACTTGGGCTCGACCCCGAGGCTGTAAATACGATGCCTCGTGAGAGGCGATGGGGGCACCTTTGCGTCAGGCGCTCCTGAATGCTGTTTGCTGATACCCCATGTGTCCGCAGGGCTCGTGCCACCGGGACACAGGTTTGAGGGGCTGCCACGGGCTGGGATGAGCACATGGGGATGTGTGACACAGTGACGTGAGCCGGGAGGACGCTGCCAGCCCAGCCTTGTCACACCACGGGAGAAACGCGTGGTGCCCGCCTTGTCCTCAGGGGCCGGCTGACCCTCGGGCACGCATGACGTGGGGCTGTTTGTAAACCGTGTTAACTTCCACGGGTCTTTAACATTTATTTCGGGAGTTAATTACTGTAAACAAAGCAGCTTTAAATCTAATCAGCTATTCCTTGTGCCACGTTGGTCCCGGACATCAAAGTGAACATCAAAGCGAGAGGCATGAAAGGCTTCGAAGGCAGCGCCGCCCGGCTCGCCCAGGTGCATCTCCCCAAGAGCTCCCCGGTCTGTGTCACACAGCCCTGTTTGTGGGGCTCCTTCCAGTTATCGCAGATCTGAAGGATGTTGTCCTGTTGAGGAAAACAAGATTACCATAAGAATAGCCACCAGGAACAAAGCGAAGAGCTGTTTCAACTTGTTTTTGTTTGTTTGAATGTATTTTTGGTGGCTCATCAGTGAGGATGCTGTGCTCAGCCTGGAGTGTCCCAGCAAAACAAGGGACAAACCCCGACTCCGAGGTGTTTTGTAACATCCTGATGTGGGTGAGCACACATTTGGGCAGGCCTTGCTAAGGTTGTGAGCTCTTGGAGCAACCCAGGACGGGCAGAGTTGTTGGGGAGCGATGCAGCAGCACCTGGTGCAGCAAGGTGGGAGATGCCGTGTACCTTGGTGAGCTGTGGCGGGGGCTGTAGCTTGAATTTGGGATCTTTGAGCTCTTAGAGGTGGGCCAGAGGTGTGCAGAGGGAAGGAGAGCTCTGAAGAAGCCAGGGTGGCCGGGTTAAGGGAGGCTGAGAGCGTGCATTTTCTCCTGGGTGGTTTCTTGCCGGCTTCTTGTTTTAATTGAAAATCAAAAGCTTGTGGCTGGAGAGACTTCCCGACATCCCACAGGCAATCTCCCTCAGAGGTGTCCCACTCTCCAGAGGCACCTCGCTGTGAATTTTGGCCAGAAATCCCCTGGCTGGCCTGCCCCTTCTGTGCATCCTCGGCTGCAGTTTGCATTTTCCGCTGCGGAGCATCCCCCGGCAGCCGCAGCGCCTGCTCCCCCTGCCGCTTCCCACCTAATTAAGCGCTGCCTCTCATTTGCAGAAGACGTTTCCGGGCTGGTGTCAACCCGGAGCACTCGCATGCTAATTTCGAGCAGCGAGCGGGCTCCTCGAGCGCGTTCCTGCACCGCGGGGAAGCAGCGGGGCCGGATAATTGATTGCAGTTTCACCAGAGGCACGGGCCGCTCGCCTCTAACGCGGAGCAGACCCGGAGGAAGCCCACCGCCGTGCCCCTCCTTGCTAATTAGTCTTCGCTACTGCGTGCGGCTGCGGCGGAGCTGGGGGGGGGGAAAGCGTGTGGTTTCTCCTGGTAGCTGTCAGGCTGTCGTTCCCTTCCACGTGCAAGCTTGCATTTCGGGGAGGGGTGTGCGGCGCGCTGCTGCGGGCTCGCTCCCTCCTGCGTGGAGAGGCAGCTGCGGAAGGGACTCGGTGCTTTGTGAAACCAGAGCTGCTCATTGTCCTGGGTATTGGCAGTGGCTTTAGGTGCTTGAAAGGAGCCCGTGTCAAGCCTTGAGCTCGTTTTCCCCAGCTGGAGCTGATTTGGGCATCCCTGGTTTGCAGTAGAGGACAGCTGAGGTCTGGGCGCGTACAGCCTGTAATTTGGCTGGTCTTCTTTCCTCTCTCCTAAAAACAGGCGGCCAGGGGAAATCTGGGAGCAGGACGGTGCACTAGACCTCCTGACCCGCTTTACTCAGAGTTTCCTGGACATGATTCACCTCTTCCCCTTCCCCAAAAAGAGCAGGGACGGTGCAGACACAGAGGGGTTGTTTGGAGGCTTGGTTTTGCCCTCGCAGAGCCCTTAGATGTGGGAAACCAGCACGGCCTCCAGTTCCTCTCTTTGGCAACGCTTGCTAGAAGCAGCATGAAATCGTGTGGTTTTATCCCATGTTTTCTCTCGGCCTTGCTGTCCCAGCCATCTTCCCAGGCTGGGGTGGGAGGTGGCAGAGAGGAGCTTGCTGCTGCCCCTCCATCCCCTCCCAGCACAGCTATTGTCCTGCAGAGTTGCCAGATGCCACTTGGGGTCTGGACGTGGTGGTGGGACATAGGAGCCCAGTCAGGCTGTAGGAGCCACATCAGGGTGCAAAGAGCCACGGGGTGCAAGGAGCTGGGTGTTTCTGACCTCCCCATGTGCCTGTTCCCAAAGGGAAGGACCTGCCCTGCCCGGCTTTGCTGCCCCAGCCCACATAGCTGCTGTCTCACACCGTGCCTCTCTGCTCTCCTCCCCGCCAGGTCACCGACCAGCTTCCTGAGATTCTGACGCTGGATCGGGATCGTTTTAACTAAAGATGGAAACACTGGAGTCCGAATTGACCTGCCCAATCTGCCTGGAGTTATTCGAAGACCCTCTCCTGCTGCCCTGCGCCCACAGCCTCTGCTTCAGCTGCGCCCACCGCATCCTGGTGTCCAGCTGCTCCTCCAGCGAGTCCATCGAGCCCATCACCGCCTTCCAGTGCCCCACCTGCCGCTATGTCATCTCCCTCAACCACCGGGGCCTGGAGGGCCTCAAGAGGAATGTGACGCTGCAGAACATCATCGACCGCTTCCAGAAGGCGTCGCTGAGCGGCCCCAACTCCCCCAGCGAGAGCCGCCGCGAGAGGACGTACCGCAACAGCCCTACCATGTCCGTGGCCGGCGAGAGGATCGCCTGCCAGTTCTGTGAGCAGGACCCGCCGCGGGACGCCGTCAAGACGTGCATCACCTGCGAGGTGTCCTACTGCGACCGCTGCCTGCGGGCCACCCACCCCAACAAGAAGCCCTTCACCAGCCACCGCCTGGTGGAGCCCGTGCCGGACGCGCACTTCCGAGGACTCACCTGCCTGGAGCACGAGAACGAGAAGGTGAACATGTACTGTGTGGCTGACGACCAGCTCATCTGTGCCTTATGTAAACTGGTGGGCCGCCACCGGGACCACCAAGTGGCATCCCTCAGCGATCGCTTTGAGAAGCTCAAGGTAAGCACCAAGGGCGTCCCCGGGCCAGGGCGCACCAGGGAGCTTCGTGGCGGAGAACCGGTGCTGGCTGCAGGGTGCTCTGGTGGCACGTCTTTTAAGCCAAGCAGGGCTGTGGGCTGGAGGATGGGGTCCATGCGCTCATCCAGGCCCTTTTGCATTTCCTTGGGCTCCTTTCAGCGTGCTCAAGGCCTGGGGACTGCAGTGCATGGGGAGCCTCCTGCTGTTCGTGGGCCTCCCCTGCCTGCAAACTGGTGCTGCAGGAAGCGCTGCGGGCACCGCCTCCGTGTCCTCCTTGGTACGGCTTCCCCAGTCCTCTGCACTGCTCTGGGATGCAGGGATGGAGCTTCCCTCTCCTGCCCATGCGCCCTAACCTCTTCCTCCATCCTGTGGGACCTCTGGTTTTTGGCCAGGGCCACCTCCAGCAGGGTGTCCTGGCCGTGCCACTGCGGTTCTCCACGGTGGGAGCCTCTGCTCCGCAGCAGTCAGCGTTCTCCATCCTCGTATCCCTCAAGCTGTAGAAATGAGCAATTGTTTTCCAGCCCCCTTACCTCCAGCCTATGCCACGTATCGATCCAGAGTGAATTCTTGCTCTGCTGCTCCTCAGGTTGGAGAGAGCAAACTTCCAGGGAGCCCTCTGGGGTGCTTTGAAGCTTAATTTTTATGCAGTGGCTGTGCTAGTGCCGAATAACATGTGAACCCGTGTGGCTGATGTTTGACCTATATAAAGTTAGAAATCCCTCTCTCTGTCCCCTGTGCATTCTGCATGAGTCTGCAAAATGGTTTTAATTTTTTTTTTCTTTTTTTTTTTAATAATAATAAAAAAAACAGAGCTGGTCCAGTTAGAGGTCATGCTGGCGAGGCTGTAACTGTGGCTGCAGTCACGTTCCCATTGCAGCCCTTCTCATGTCTTTCCACCTTCTTCCTTGATCCTTTCTCCCTGAATTTTCTGGGCTTGTTCTGACCCAAAAGTGCTTTTCTTAGCTCTTTGTCTTGTTAATGCTTTTAGACAAAATCGATTTCTCTGCTCTTGTGTTTTCCGAGGGCAGAAGAAATAGTTCTATCACTAGCAAAAATTGAGAAGACTTCTTGTGTGCAGGCTGGATTGTTTTAAAAAGGAAAGAAAAAAGATTTCTCTCCAGGCATCAGTCTTCCTAGATGCTGAGTTTACCCCGAGCTGTTTCCCGGCTGGTTTTCCACCTGCCCTTTCCTCGCAGCTCCCAAACCCAGTGCAACTCCCCAGCAGTGCGGTGCGGTGCTTGCCTCTCGAAATGCAGTGCCAGCAGAGCTCTCCTCGGGTCAGAACATTCTTTTTCCATGAGGAAACGTCTCAATTAGCAAGTTGGAAACCCTAGAAAGAAAGCCCATGTATGTTTGCATGCAGTAAGACTTGGGGACAGGAATTAAACCCGTTTAATATTTCCCCCCATGCTAGCCAAGCAAGCTCATCTGAAGACAAAACCCCCAACAAGAAATTGCTTCTTCAACCAGCCAAGCTTTTGCAGGTTGCCAAAAAGCCAAGCTTTTGCAGGTTGCCAAGATGCTTTTTTTCTTTTTTCTTTTTCATTTAAATAACAGCCTTAAGTGGTTTTGGACAAGGAGGGAAGGTCTCCTCTGCTCTCTCTGCGATGAGCACTCCTCCTGTGCTGCTCGTCCTGCACAGCTCACCCTTCAGGCACGGCCATGATGCTGGTGGGAGCAGCAGCTGCCTCGTTCCCTGACGTGGAGGAGCTGTTTTTTGGGGAAGATGTTTTGTTGTCCTCCTTCCCCGCTGCAGTCAGCCTCCCTCTTCCTCTTGCATGCCCTTTAGTGGGTGGAGATTGCCCTAGGTGAGGACTGGTGGCCCACTGGGGATGGATGCGGGGTGTGAGCACCCCCCTGTTCCGGATGAGCACCCGGTGCAGGATGACTCCAGGATAACAGTTCCCCAGCAGAAAGTTTCCCTCTTGGATGCAATGCTGTGAAGAGCTGGTCTGTTTCTTGAGATGTGAGGCATCAAGCAAAGAAATGAATTTTTGAAATGCAAAGCTGCATCTCTGCCTGCTGAGCCGAGCTAAGAGGGATGAGTGCTTTGCTGCTTGTGAGGATGCAAAATTAGCTGCATAGCCTTGTCCGAGCTGCATCCTTGGCTGTGTTCTTAAATCTCTTAACATAATAAGCTGCAAAGCACGGAAAATCAAACCACGTTGACCAGTGCTTCCACATGTCTTTAACTGCACTGACACACTGGGGATGGTTAATTTTGTAACTAAATGATGCGCAGTGGAAACTTCTTTTGCCTCCTTTTGCATCTGTTGCTATTTAATTTCTGCAGGGATCTGGTTTGCGAGGCACAACTACTACATGGTTATCAGTCCGGAGTGCCTGGCTTGGCAGAGCTGTGCTTTTTTTTTTTGGATGCCTTTTCTCCTGATGCTCTACCCCTGGTGCAGGAGCAGCACGAGATCAATAGCAAGCATGCTGGCAAGCCTGAAAATCAGAGTCAATATTTGCAGCTGTATTTCGGCCTCGTCTTCGTACATCCTCAGTCTATACGTTTGGCCATGGTTGAGTCCGTTGCTCTTTCTGGAAATATTGGGAATCCTTGCTGGCTGCTCTCTGCTCACCCGACCCTGACGCTTTGTCCCCTCCTTGCTCTCGTGAGCACTGAAGCCAGGCTGCTCTCGAGCATCCGTGGAGTGCTTGGGCATTGAAGAGCAAGCGATTGCTCTTGTTTTCTGGCTTCGATCACATTGCTCGAGCTAGCTGGAAACACCTTTCAGATTAAAAAAATAAATAAGTGGAAAATTGGAGCAAATTATTCTGTCAAAAGGAGTGCTTTCCACAAGAAAGCTTTGGCTGGGGATTTTTTTTCCTTGCTTAGAAGAGCTAACTGCCTGAAAACTGTACTTTTTTGTTGTCGTTAAATCCTGAAGTGTTTCAGTTCTGAGTGCTGTCTGGGAGAGCAGGGACCTGTGCTGCTGTCGGGGTTGTTGGTTAATGCTGGGGCAGATGCTGAGCACCGGTGTCCAGGCTGCTCCCTGCCCCAAGCCATGCATCTTTAAATCCACGTGTTTATACCACCCTGCCTGCACAAGGCGTGTTGCTTTTAGGTATAGTTCTTGCTCCAGAGGTTCATGAAGGCATCTCCCTGTCCTTTCTCCTCTTGCAGCTCCCTTTATGGAGCTGCCTCTGCTGCCCGGACCCAGGAGGCAGCGCGTGCCTGTGGTGCTCCCGGTGCACCAGCATGGCTACAAGTAGTCAAAATGCAGGGGCTCGACGCCTGTTTTCCCCTCTCTGCGTATTCAGGAAGGGGTGGGATGCTGAAAGTAAAGATGCCCATCACCTCGTCTCGCTGGCTGAAAAATTAGCATTAAAAAATCAAATTAAAAACGGGTGTAGATTAAGCACAAAGCAACTGGCTTGACCTAGATAAAGCAAACGCCTAGGACAGCAGCACGTTATCAGCTGAGTTTAAAAAAAAAATAAAAAGAAAGAAAAAAAAAGTTCTCCAATTATAAATTGAGATGCCTTGAAGCCCATAATTGCAGTCATCTCCGCGGAGCGCTGCCCTGTCCCGTGTGCTGGCTGCCACCCAGCCGGGGCCGGGAGCGGGGTCACATCGGTGCAGTGAGAGAGGTCACAGTGAAAAAGGACTTGGCTTGTGAGCTCCGGACAGCTCTGTGGCAGAAAGAGTTTCAGAAAAAGGATTTTGCCCTAAATGATTTGCTGCTTTGCTTCTCCATCTGATCTGTTCCCTTTACGGGAACCAGCTGAGGGCTGTTGCTGAGGTTTGCGTTGACTGACACACTGGGAACAGCAAAAAAAAATTATTTAAATATATATATATATTTTGTAACACTTTCATATCTGCTCTCTGCTAAAGGAGGAGAAAAATCCCATCTCCTGTTATGCTTCAGATATAGATGCACTGCCTCCAGTGGGTTAGTGTCAGTGCGATGAAGTTTAAAAAATAATAAACAACCCCCTGTGCTAGACAAATTGTATGCAGAAAGCTGGTGGTTATTGCAGGGCTCTTCGGAGAGCAGTAGGGTAGAAAGAACGAGGGGCAGAAACCTTCCTTGGTGCTGTAGTGTAGGACTTCTTCGCCTCGGGGCCAGGGAACGTGTTCCCACTTGCGCTGTGTGAGTCACCAAGATCGCTGCTTAATTTATAATTTACTGTACTGCCATGGGGCTAAACTGAATTTTATACATATATAGAGAAAGTTGGCTTTTGTTTTTTTTTTCATTTTCCCACATGTAGAAAGGAGCTGGCTGAGAGCGAGGGTTAACGTTGTGATTGTTGCGACTCCTACACAGAAGGTGGGGGGCTGCTACCAGCAGACAAAGGGAAACCCAAAGCTCTGGCTGTGTGGCAGCAATCAGCTCTTTCCCCCGAAGCAGATCTTATTTGGGTCTGCTTCTGCTCAAGACCTGCTTAGGGAAGGAGATGCAAAGCCTTGCTTCCTGGCTGGGGTGATGCGGGTGGATGAGGCTCCCGAGCAAATCATCATCATCTTCCCGATCCATCCATCCCGGGCTGCCAGCACAGTTCTGCTTGGATTTGCCCAAAACACCCACTCGATGCGTGCTGCAGGCACACGCTTACCTGTGGAGCGTGGATCATATGGAAATACAAAATTTTCCTGGCTTCTTTACACTGCAGTGGGAAAGGGATCAATACACGCTCTGGTGTCTGATGTAGCTCCCAGTTTAAATTTTCCATCAGTGCAGAGAATGCAAGCATTGGTCACTGTTTCATTACTGCTCCTTTGTTGGTCGACAGGACCTTGAATCAGCCCTGAGTTCTGGGCTCCTCGGTTTTCTTTCCCAGCCATCAGCTTTTTGGGCAGAGCTTTGATTTTTTTAGTTAATTTAAGTAAGCAATTGCAGGTCCTGAGATAGCAGACCTGGAAAACTGCGTTGGTTAGATGAATCTCCTGCTTTTTCCAGAACCGTGTTCACGTCCAACCGAATCAGGTTGCTGCGGTCTCCCCAGCTGCTAGGGCCCCGAGCAGCTCTGTGGCTGGGGGCAGCTAGAGGAGGACGAACCTCCAGCCTTGGCATCCTGCAGGACGGCAGGCCAGAGCTGTGGAGGAAGCAAGATGGTAATCAGACGAGGTTATTTTTAAATAATGAGCGTTGCCTTCTTCTCTTAAAGTCCCCAGGAAAAACAAGCAAACAAACAGACATTGCTTTCAGAAAGTGGTTGGGTGCTAACTCCTTCACCTGCCACATCAGCCTTGGGCAGTGAGGAGCCCTTCATCACCTCATCCCGCCTCACCTCAGCTTCTCCCCAGATGCCTCAGATGTGCCTCTGAAAGCACGAGGAATAGGCCAGAGGGGCTGCTTCAGCCAAGGGCCCTTTTGCCACCTGCATGGCGATGGTCCTGAGCCCGTGCAGATCGCGTCTGCGCTTGAATGCAGTGAGGATGAGGGCAGGGATGGCTCAGAGCAAACCACACTTGTGGGGACACCACGAACCTCCCCGTGCTCTCCCCTGCTCTCCATGTACGTAGTGCTTGCCACGGTGCTTTGCCTTAATTGTAATTAGTGCTGCCCTCTGGGCTGCTGGCAAGGCACCGGCATAGGCAGTCATGGGAGGAGGTTTGGAGAGCGTTGGTTCCAGTTCAAGCAGAGCACGGGCTGCGGCGCTAAGCAGCGGCGAAAACCCTTCCAAGTTACTGAAGGAGGACGGGGAGGTTTTTTGTTTTTGTTTCTTTTTTTTTTTTTTTTTGGCAGAAGCCGTTGCGCTGGTGAATTAGAAACGAGAAATTTATGAGCGCGTTAAATTGTACGGCTGTGGCCGCTCCGGTTTGTTAGGTATTAAATTCCCCCTTAACTTCCTGCCTCGTGGTGATCGACTCCTTGATGGCAATTAGTTCGGTGGGAATCGTTTGTGGGAAAGCACCGCTCGTACCCCGTGCATGGGCTGGGGGGCACAGGACAGGTAGGATTTCCTGCTCTGGAGGGGGAAAGGTTTGTGCTCGTATGAAGGAGCAGGGAGCACGCTTCACCTTCAGCTGGACGATATTTTCACTTGGCAGAATGTGGGTTTTATGGCTCTGTGGGAATGTCTTCTCGCTCGAACCCCCAAAACCCAACCCCACAGAGTTTTGGCGTTTGGAGAGCGTCCATACCTAAAGAACAGAACTAAGTCTCTGGGTCTCCCTTGCCTTGAGACCGGGGAACCTTTCCCTGGGCCGCAAGAGGAGAGGCATGAAGAGGAGCAGCAAAACATCAGGGGAGCGGTGCTGTGGTGGCCCAGGGCCAGCGGGTGCGGAGGTGGCTTCTGGAGGTGTCACCCCACGGGTTCTCCCCCCCGGGCCTTCACTCCTGGTGCTGCTTTGTGCAGCTCCATCATGTTGCTCTGGGCCTGGAATAGTATGGTCAAACTAGAAAAAAAAAAAGAAGAAAAAATGGGTCTTAGGCACGTGCAAAGTCCAGCCTTGGCTTTCGCTGCTGGCTTCTCCTGCAGCTGGGGTGGTGGCGTGGTGCCCATCAAGCAGGCTTATGCGAGAGATGACAGGTTTAGCAGTTGAATTTTCTATTTCTGGACGGGGGAATAATCTCTAATACATAATACTTTTTTCCCAGCTGAAACAAGTCTGTGCCAGTCCTTGAGCTACGGCCCTGTAGTTTTCCAAGACAATTGACGTTCCCATCAACCCTAATCTTTGTTGCATGCATTCCTTGTCATGTGATTTAACAGATATATTTTCTTCTCTGTCAACAGATTTGTTAACAATACAGAGGCTTTCATGCTATAGTTTCCTGTAACGTCTCTTTGGAGGCTTCAGATTTGTGTTTTGCAGTTTCTAAATTTCCATTTAGCCCTGCTTCTTCTCTCCCTACCCTGCCGCTGGCTCTCTGAAATAGCAACTATTTCAGGGAAGACTCACGAGCTTGCAGGCGTTTTCCTCCCTGGAACAGGCACTTTTGTTTCCTGAAACAATTGCAAGCTGTTATCTTTTCAGGGCTTCTGTCTGATGATGGCTGTAAGGGCGTGGAGCTGAACTTCCGCTGCTTCAGTTCTGCATCAATAGGTTTTCTCTGAAAAATGAAAATTTGAGTGTAATCCCACCTCCCAGAGAAGGTGTTTACCAGTGTGGGGTTGCCTCAGGTTTCTGTGAGCTGGTTTTGCTCCTGGCAGCTCTGAGCCTTGCCCAAAGGCAGGACAGTGTCTGAGGCCATTTATTCTCAGCTATTTTGCAGTGCTCCTGCTGCCAGCAAGCTCGCTCTGCCTCTACCCTTTTTTCCTCTTTTTTTCAGAGATTTTACTCCAGCTTCTCCACTCTTCACTTCGTGCTTTAATCTCACGTACTGGAGCTCACACTGGCAATGCCCCGTTGTCAGTCACATTCCCATGCCTTCCCCCAAGCCCTGGCCAGCGTTTTTGGCAGCCTCACGCTGCGCTTCACATCCCCCAGAGTCCCTGCATCTTCCCTGCTGCACCCTCATCTTTATGGCCTCAAATCTGTCACGGGTGGTGATCCCACTTTCTGATACTCCTGCCCCGAGCGGATGCCACTTAATATTCAGGATGTGTGGCGTTATGGGGTTATAATGAATATTCAGAGCATGAATTAGCATGGCTCGGTTAATTACGCGCAGCGTGCGACAGGGAAGGGCTGCGCTCAGCTATTTGCAGTGCATACGCTTGCTTGGAAAACGCGTCCCGGGAACACTCGGTGTCTTTAAGTAATTTGGAGGATTGGTTGTGTGCGCTGGGGCGAGCGGCGTATGAATTTCTTAGCAGGTTCGAAGTCATGCTCTGAGATGCTGAATATGCTATTATTATCACATTAAACCCTTAAGTAGGCTTACAGGTGTTATTAAGTAATTTCACCGTGATGGCTGACATGCTTTAAAAAAATATATCTAATTTGAATATCCAATCAGTGTGTGTTTAACGTGCCCTTTTGTAGAAATGAACGTACAACAGTAGAGTGCATGCTGATAGAAATCCTTCTGTGTTGGGGCTGGAAAAGGATCTTGGGAGCACGAGAGCATGAGGCAGGAGATCTTCAGGGTTCCTGCTCTCTTCTTCCACAGCGGGTCCCTGGAGGGCACTGGTTCCTGCTTTGCACTTCTTGACCCACTTTGCTTTGGTCTTTATAAGCAGGTATGTCCACAACGAGGAAAGCAAAATCTCTCCAGCTGGCTTCCAGACACACGAGTCCTTGCAGGTCTCTTGTTCTGCTGAACTCCTCATGGGTCAGTCCAAATGTCCGTAGCGTTTGGAGAGCCCCATCTGTACAGGATGTCCTTCCAGATGATGCTGTGGTGTAACATGAGCATGCATCTTCTGCGTCAGGAGCTGGCAGCACCGCCACGGGGTGGGTGATGGCACCGGGCTGGCACGGGGGTCAGTGCTGGGAGCAAAGTGAGGCTCAGGTGTGACGAGCAGAGAGGTTTCCCATCAGCTCTGTCTCTAAGGTACACATTTGGTGTCTCTTCTGCTCCTACCTGTTGAATTCCTTTTATTTGGGGTGGGTTCCAGCCCAAAAAACATACCTGGAGGGATATCTAGTGCTGCCACCCGTGTTCCCCCAGCCTGCAGGACCCGGGGCTCCTGCAGTGAGGTGACACGAGCTGCGAGGCTGGCGCACGCTCCTGTCCTGCAGGTGGCCTTGGGACTCTCTGAGCATTAAATGGCTTTTTCACCTGGGAAAGTTGTCGGATGAATGATCTGCATCCCAAGTGCAGCCCTTCCCGAGCGCAGCTGGAGGAGGGCGACGTGCGCGAGCAGTGCTGGCAGCCCATCTCCCTTGGATGGAGCCTCCAGGAGCTTTTTCAGTGCTTCAGGCTGAAAAGCGCCTGGCCGGGCCTCCCATCCGTCCTCCACGTGCCAGCACCCCTCCCTTCGGGGGCAGAGAATGCAGTGCTCAAAGGAAGCCTGGATTTTCTGACGCAGCTTGCTTGCTTCAGTAGCCAGCTGGCCGTGGGACAAGGCTACGCGACCGTCCCGCATGGTGTTGGTGCGGCGCACGGTGCTCCGTGGCTTCTGAAGCAAATCTGCTCCTCAGGGGCCCAGACCTGGCACTTCAGTTTCTAAAATCGGCCTGATATGCGGCCTGCTGGAGCCCCCTCCGCTCATACGGGCATCACTGATTTACAGGATAAGCTCAGGAAATAATGCGCAAAAAGGCGTGTGTCGTGCAGGATGTGCCAAAGCAATAAATCCGGATTCCTTCCGTGCTCCTCTAAAGGGGCTTTTGGGAACCAAACATCTGGTATCAGAAGAGGTCCAAGAGAAAACGTGCACGGGTTGTCCTTCTATGTGTGCTCTTTGGGCTTTTTTATATATATACATATACATAAAATGGTGATGGTTTGGAAATAAAGGTCAGGGGGTGAAAGAGATGCTTCCTCTGCAGCTCCGCATCCTGGTGATTGCCTGACGTTTGTGGTGGCGTGAGCTGTAAAAATCCAGACTAGAATTTAAAAGCCTTGAAAAATGCCCCTTTGTTGGCCTCCCAAGGAATGAATTATGTCCTGCCCAAAGCTCTCCCGGCCCTGTGAAGGAGACGTTTTCATGAGCATTGTTTCAGGGCAGCAGGGCAAAGGGAGTCTGCAGCAAGGGGTTTAACAAGGAAAGCTCTTCCTATCGTGTGTTTGTAAAGGCTTATCTCAAAATAACTTACCCTAAGTACTTCCATACTGCTGAAAGCGGTGTTCTTCCCGGATAACTGGTGTGTGGAACCATTTGTATTAACGTTGGATGTGGGCTTGTGGGTTTATTGGGTGTGAAGGTTTAAAGGTGGACGTCGTCGTCAGCATCCGTGGGCATAGAACAGGGTGAGGATCCTGCAAAGCCGTGAGCCCTGTAGCAGTGTACCGGGAGTGCTAGCGTTTTATGAGACTAATAACTCAGTTAAAGCCCTCGGTTTTCTTTTAAGCCGCACCTTGCTGCTGAAAAAAAAATCTCTTTTAGCAGAAACTTCATATACTTGGCTCCTCCATGGGAAGCCAAGCGTGTTGGAAAACTGAGAGGTGCTCGGGTGTCACGGGGAAAGAGGCTTGGATGGAGAGGTGCCTATGTTGGAAATTGTGTTTGCAGCCTGAGCTACTGACCTCGTTCTGAGGTGAGGACAAGCACTGCAGGTTATTTACACACCCGTGGGGTGCGGGGGCACAGCTGGGAGGTGGTAGAGGCGTCGTGGTTTTCACTGTGTTCTCCTGGGTGTCCTCGGGCGCAGAGGTGATGTGGCCGTGGTGGGTGGCAGCTGCTGAGCCGTGGGCACGCTCTGGTGGCAGAGAAGAGGCTCTCCAAGCCCCGTTGGCTTGGCTGCTTGAACTCACACCTCAGGCAGTGCCCTCCCTGCTGTGCTTTGCTGGTGCTGCTGGCACATCCAGCAGTGAGACCACGACCTGCTGCAAAGGTTGCAGAAAGAGATCTGCTTGCTGGGATGCCCGGCTCTGGACCTTATTAGATCATCCCAGCACCATCCGTCCCTTTGCACGTGAAGCCCACAGGTCTCAGCTGAAGCTCTGTCGTGGAAAAAAGAATAAAATCATATAAGCCACTTGACCCATTTGCTGAGCATCTGCCCTGCGTTGGCTGGAGGAGGCAGCGCGCAGGGTTTCCGTGCGTGCGGGGCTGTTCTTCTGGCCGGTGCCTCTCCACTGCCTGCAGCCTACCTGAAAAGCAGCTGTGCAAGATGTGAGCAAGAGCCATTCAAGCAGCTTAAATCGGTTCTCACGAAGCAGCGGCTGGCTCAGCTTTTTCCTCTTGCCGCGCTTTGATCTGACAAGCGTTCGCTGAGGAAATTAGCTGGAAGGTCTTTGCTGCCGTGAAAGACGGGCGGTTTGGAGCGTGAAGCGTGAGCTGTGAATCGCTGCGCTGCTCCGGCTCCTGTCACGGCTCCTCTGCTCCCTATGTGGGGGTCTGCATCGCCCCCAGAGCGAGCAGAGCCACTGCTGGCACCAGGATGGGTGCTGGGGTCCTTCCCCAGCAGGGGCTGGGCACGGGGAGGTGACGTCTGGTACCGCAGCCCGGAGAAGGCATCCCTTCCTTCCTGTTGCCTTGAGGAGACTCTTGAGTACGGGGAAAGAACTTTTAACCTTTGCCAAGGTTAGCTGTGTGAATTTCTTACGGTCACAGGCGGTGTGGGTGCTGTCCTAGGCCCCCGTTCCTGGCAATGTGCAAGCTGGATGCTGCTTTCTCCTGCAGTCCCCTAAAAACAACTTCTTGTGGTTCAGCCTCCTGGTCCTCGCTTGCAAATTCTTCGTTGCTCTGCCTCAGTTTCCCAGCTTTAAAGCCACGCTGTGTTAGATTGGCGTTTGAAAGACAGGAAGCAGCGGAGAGATGCTGCTGCTGAAGGGCAACGTGGTCTCCTGAGCTCGGAGCTCAGCTGTGCGGGGAAGAGCTATTGATTTTCCTTTACCTTGCTTTCAAATGGAGTTGTCAGCTTTACGACTAAACATTATGTGCTGTTAATGATTTGCTGTCTCAACTTTTTGTCTTAAAGTCTTGGCTGTTCACCTTTCTGGAGGTGAAGCACGGAAGCGCCAGCACACCAGAGGCCCGCTGGAGAGCTGGAGGCTTCCCACCTCTTTGGGTCATTCGCTGTCAGCTCCAAGAAAGCAAGGAAAAAATAGCAAAGATGGTCTTATTTTGTTCACTGGGTGTGGAGACCTTTGGGCCTGCTTTCCATGGCGTTGTCCCAACTTAGCAGCTGTACCTGGGTCGTAAGAAGAGAGGGTGTAATTTAGGATTCTGACAGCAGAGTGGTCTGTGTGCCTTGGCTCTCCCTGTACCGTTTTACTCCAGCTCGCCCAGCCCCTGGACCTAACGGGTCTGTTTGTGTGCTTGTTTCCTCCAGATGAAAAGGGAGATGAGACACACGCCCTGGGAATTTGTCACAATGCATCAAACTCCCCGTGCTGTTGGCCCGTGGTTCCTAATAGACTCAAAGGGGAGTAAATCAGCGCCTTGACTTCCAAGGTCATCTGAGATGCCTCCATCTGCAGCAGCAGGGATGGCACAAGTGTCTTTGGGTGCTTCTTCCCCCTCTTCTGGGTTGGAGCAGTGGGGCCACCACGGTGCCCTGGCGTTGTGGGGACGTGGTGTGGGCACCAGCAAGTCCCCACGGTGCTGCTCCAAGATTTCTTGGGTAGGATTCTGTCCCCATCACACCGGGGAAATCACATCCCATTGACCCCAACCCAGCCAGAAGCAGCCCCAAGGGACGCCCAAACTTTGCACAGCCACTTGGAACAAAATACTCTTCTATTTTAGGACTGGGAGGAAGGTGCGGAAGGCAGGTCCAACCCCAAGGACTCCATCTCAGTGGGTCAAGGTTGGGGGGACCCCTCTGTGCCCGCAACGCTGCCCAGCCCTCGTGTTGTGAAGCCCAAGCATCCGATTATTCACCGGGACACATCTTTAGGGGTAGCCAGGAGAGCTCAAACCCATCTGGATGGTCCCTGGCTTAAAAACAAGTCTTTCTGCTTCATCATACGCCCCTCAGTTCTCAAAGCTGTGATTTTTATTTTTTTTTAATTTGACATTGTTCCTTGTCAGTCCCAGCAGGAAATATGTTTGGGACCAGTTGGAAAACAGAGGGGGAAAAAATTACCAGAAGGTTTTTCAATTCTTTGATCTTTTTTTTTTTTTTTCTTCCCTCCACAGAAAGCACAGTGAGAGAATGAATATTCTCCTGCAATCTGTTTGCTGCTCTCTGGGTAGTAGAGGATGACACCAGCTGTGCTGGCAGAAATCTTAAAAAAAGAAAAATCCCAAATTCACATTAGCAATTAAACACATTGCTTATTGAACTCTGGAGTTTAATCATATATTTTTTTTCCCCATTTTTATTTTGTTTCCATTTCGTTTTGTGTCTGAATTCTGGTCTGAGGACATGTGAGCTGAGGGTTTTGCATCAGGCAGATGCTGAGTTATTCCATATTCCAGTCAGGCTTAATTAATGCAGTGCACACGTGTGTTTGTGCCGCTGTGGCCACGGGAGCCTATAGGGATGGTAAATTGTTACCAGTGGTGCCAGGCCCCTGTAGGGGTGTTTTAGGCAGAGCTGAGACCTGCGCTGTGCACCACAGCTCTCGTGGGCTGCAGCTCAGCATCTCCTGGAGATGTCACCTGCAAAGAGGATGAGGAAGGGCAAGGAGCAGAGAAATGGGGCCGTGGTTTGCTGGAGGCTGCAGGAACTGGCGGTCTTGTGGGGAGAAACCCTTGCGGAGAGGAGGGAAGGACCAGCAGCCCCGTTTCAAGCTGAGAGCGTTTCTGTGCTTGCACCCCATGCCTTCATCCCCATACCCCGGGGCAGAGGGAGGGAAGGAGGAGAGCATCTCTTTGCTTCTCCTGATGCAAAGCTTGTGGTTGGACGTGGCTGTGCTTGGTCTCTCCTCTCGTTCCTGGTGTGGGATGGCTTCTCCTGAAGCTGCTGCCTGCGGGCTCCATCCCTGCTGCGAACCACAATGCATCGTGCTGCTGCGGCACTGGGTGATGCAGAGTGCTCGGTGCAGTGGTGCGTGGTGAGGGAAGTGCCAAGCAGGATGTCTGTAGGGCAGCTCTCGCTGCCTGCACTGGTCAGGAGGTGTTCCCAGATTCAGTTTTCCTTTGGGTTATTGCCAGGCATCCAGCTCTGTCTCTCCTTTCCACTACAATTGCTCCAGAACCAGTCCCGATGCGCTTCTCAGCTCAAGGAGCTGGTCTTAAAGTGCTTCACAGCCTGCTGTACCCTCCTGTCCCACTGCCTCCCGCTTTGCATCCTATATTCCTATGTTTTATCCATCATTCCCATGTTTTATCCATTCCAGCAGCTTCTTCTGTGAGTCCTGGCGCTCCTTCAGCCCGCTGGTAACAGGCAGCCCCTGCTGGGGTGTTGCAGTCAAACGCATCATTGCAATAAATCGTCTCATAAATTATCAACAAAACCAGCTCCAACATCACTCGGTGGCATCCCCAGAAAGGACGCTGTGTGGTTTTAACGCAGCAGCGTGGACAAGGCAGGTTTTATGTTCGACCACAGCAGTGGGACAGGAGGGCATGGAGCTGTGGGGATGGAGTCTGCTGCTTCTGCACCCACCAGGACTTTGCCAGTGGGACAACGTTTTGTCATGTCAGCCTCCAGGGACTTCTGTAGCATAAGGAAATATCCCACCCGAAGTTGTGTGGGCATGGTCTAGGTCTGTATTTTTGTCATTTTGTAGTTTTGTGGTAGAAGGCACGGTGGTGGGCTGGTGCGCAGGAGATGCCGGCAGGGGCTTGTGGTGCACCTCTGGCCAAGCAGCCACAGGGGCTGCAGGAGGAGCAGAGGGATGGGAGAAGGCTCTGTGCTGGGTGTAGCTGTGTGCTAAAAAGCTGGCAGGCATCCCTTCTGATAGAGGATTTGGGGCGTGTGCTGGAGGAACTGAACATCTATCCCGGCTGGGGGACACGTTCCGCAGAGACCTCTTGGACACGCAGCATTTTCTGGCCACTCGTGGAAGAATTAGCATCATTAGCCTGAGTTCATTGTCATTTGTCGTGGACCCTATAAAACAGAACCTGGCGCTGCTTTCCCTGAGTTTTGCTCCATGGTGGGGCGATGCAGTCACCTTCGCGTGGCATTAATGGGTGCGGGTGTCTGCGGGGAGCGGTGAGGTTGGAGGTGCCAGGGGGACACAGGGTGCAGCCTGGCTGTGACAGCAGCAGCCATGAAAGCCATCGGGATTTTAATCACGTTGCCAAGGTTGGGGAGGGAAGATGTCACATCGGGATACAGGTGCTTTGTGCAGGGCATCCCCTCTCCGAGTAGTGTTTCCATAACAGGAGGGCAGTGCATGGTGCTCGGAGGGGGGGCGATGCTATCCCCGATAGAAATTGTCCTCTTCCTTCTAAAAAGGGACATGAAGGGATGGAGATCCCCTGAGGCTGCCATGTGGCCTTGCACATCCCTGCATCGGGAGGTCTGCTCATGCACAGCCCGTCCTCAGGCGAGGGGCTTGGCCTGGCAGCACCCACAGGTGTGAGTGATAGCGATGCTATTTTATTTTATTATTTTTATTTTTATTTTTATTTATTTTATTTTATTTAATGCACAGTGCCCTGATGCATGGAGGGCTTGCAGCGCAGCTGTAAGGGGGCAGTGCTGGCTGTGCCACCAGCATTGCCCTGCGCGGTGCTGGACCTGGATGGGGCAACAGCAGCCGTGTTCATGCACTGCAGCCCCTTGCCCTTCCCCTTAAGGGAGCAAACCCCCCTCGGGAAGGAAAATGCCAGCTGCGATTCAAAATGGCACGCAGGGTTTGGGGAGGAGGCACGTTGTATGCACGGAGGAAGAGCCGTGCCCTGCGAGCTCCGTTCACGGCTGGGCAGGCACTGGGATGAGGCAGGAGGAAAGGGGAAGAAGTGCAGAGAACAGAGAGCAGTAAAAGTGACAGCTTTTTAAATAATTTAAATCCAAGCCGTGCTGAAGCAGGGAGTTTATCTCACGAGTTATCTGCAGCTGAGCTTTGTTTAACCCTGGGTAATCCTTCCTGGGCAAGCACAAGAATGCCCTGCACCGATCATATCTGCCGGTGAGAGTTATTTAGCGCTCAATAGCTGCTTTTTAAAACATTGTAAAACATTTCTATTGAAAAATAAAAATAAAATGCTAATTGCTCTGGTTTCAAAGCCCGTGACAAGGCCTCTTACGGAAGATATATGTTTGTAGACATGCTTGCCAACACATAGATTAGCGGTGTCAGAGGGAACAAAAAGTTCCCGTTAGCAAAGATTAGCTTTTAAAGAAAAATGAGGGGTCTGGGGGAAAAAAACAGAGGAGAGGAAAAAAAAAAAAAACAAAAAACTTGAGAAAGGTTTTCTGAGTAACCCTCTTTGTGGAGGTCTCTGCCAGGAAGATCAATGTGGTTGTTTTGTTATTGTGCCTCGACAGTGCTGCGTTTTGAAAGAAGCCTTTTGAACTGCTTGTGAATGTGCAGGAAAGAAGCTGCTGGAGAGGGGGCAGGGAGCACGCTGGCCCTGCCAGCATTTTGGTGGAAAACCGCCCGCTGCTGCCAGCGACAGCGCCTGGGGGGACGCGGCGGGGACTCCGGCTGCTGTGGTTTGCAGGACGTGGGACACCTCTCGCTCCTCCCGCGTGCCAGGTGCTCCCACGCCGTTGCTGTACTCCCCGTGCCCTTGGTGCCTTGGGAGTGAGCCCAGGAGGTGAGGAGCCAGGATGCTCGGCGCAGCTCTGTCCCGCTGTGGTCCCCGACATTTTCCCAGGTCCTGCCACCTGGGGTTAGAGGGCTTGTGGCTGGCACGAGGGCACGGTGTGGGGGCAGCAGCTGGGGGCCAGCGGTGCCGGCATCACGAGTGGTTTTGGGAGCCCAGCCTGGGGAGGAGCGGTGCCACGAGAGCTGAGTCGGGTACGGCGTCAAGGGGCCGGCGGGTGCAGGGTGCGACAGGTGACTGAATCCACGCTGAAAGCTCCCAAAAAGCCACCAGCAGCAAGCGCCGAGCTCTGCAGCCTCTGCTTGCTTTGTGAAGCACTCAGCGTTTTGCAGCGGGCCTCGTGACTGACTCGGGCTCTGACTCACGGGCTCCAAAACCCAAGCTTGGCAGCCGACGTGTCCGCACGCTGTCTGTCTGTCTGTCCGGCCGCAGGACAGGGAGGCAGCTTTCCGCGTGCCCCTCCCAGAGGTGTTTGTCCCAGCCCGGAGGAGCACGGGGGGCTTCAGGCCAGGAGGAAGGAAGCTGCTGGTGCAAGGGGGGCTTTGGCGCTGCGCCGCCCCCAGCCGTGTGCCGGCTGGGTGTTGGTTTTGCAAAGGAAACGTTTTCCTGATAGCAGCTATCTGCAGCTTGCTAGAGATAAAGAAAAATGTTATCTGCAGGGAAAAAACCTTCAGAAATGCCTGCTGGAGGGAGAGCAGCGTGCCTGGCTTGCAGCTAAGGCAGGCGGAGTTTGCAGAGCGCGGCGACACTGCCCTCGGCAGAGCGCTGCCCGCTGCGGGTGCTGCAGGAGGCGGCCACGAACCCGGCAGAGCTGTAAACTGAATTCTGCCAAGCACAGCTACATGTCAGCTCAGCAAAAACAAAGGAAGGTGCTATCACTCGCTACGCACTCATTTCCACCCAGGCCTGGCTTTCATTGAAATGATAGGAGCCAGGCAGCGATGGAAAAACATTGCTCTCGACGCCACCGCTCACCAGGCAATAAAAAAGTTCACTGTGGAGCTGGCATGTCCTGCAGCCTGAGCGGGATTTGCCCTGGGCTTCACGATGCCCTGAAACCCAGCTACAACATCTCAAACGGAAATCTTGGGAACGATGTGATAGGCAACAGGGGGCTCCCTCTCCAGGCAGGATGCCTGGTGCGGCACGCTCCATCCCCACATTTTGGGATAGCTGCGTTATTTTTACGGCTGCAGCCCCGGGAATCTCAGGGCTGCCTGGCAATTTCAGCTAGCTTTTAAGCACGCAGTTTGGGGACCTCCAAAGGCTCAAAAGGCAGGAAGCAGATAAGAAAACTGCCGGGTTTCTGTAAACCTTGTGGTTTGTGGGATACTCGCCTGATGTTTATGAAGCTCAGGGGCTGGTGGTGAAGCAGATGCGGGGTCCATCACCCCATTGGGGCGCAGCAGAGCCTGCGAAAGGCTTTTGCTCGCCGGGATGAATGCAGCCCAGCAGCAGGCCCAAGCCCAGGCATTTGGTCTGTGTTTATTCCAGATTCTCACCTGCTACTCAATTAATTCTTTGCTGTGTTGCACAGCTTCAGCAGCTTTATTTGAAGTGTCGCACAGCATGCAGGAGGCGTTTGCCTCTTGTACAAAAGCATTTGCCTTTTCAGCATGCATCCCACCCGCAGCAGCCTGTGCTGTTGGGCAAGATGCTTTTTGGTTTGGGTTGCTGTTGTTGTCTTTTTTTTGTTCCTGTGTTTTAGCAAAAAGATTTGAGTGTATCAGAGGAGAGGGCTGGAGGAAGACAGAGGTTATCACAGCCCTCTGCCTTGCAAAGAAAGGGCTATGAAACTTGAATGTCCTAGGGAAATAACTGAGAATTTGGGGCTTTCTCCCACTTTGGAGAGGTAGAGTGTATTTTTCGTTTTCACAGTATCAGAAATGTCTGGGCCATTTTTATTTATTTTGTTTTTGTTTTTTTTTTTATGAAGAAGGCAACAAGGACTGGTGGGAGCTTGGCACTTGGCTGGGTGAAGCCCGAGCCAAGTGCAAAGCAGCTGAAGTGGGTTTTGGCACGCACAGCTCCCCTTGCGCTGGCTCCTCAGCTCCGCTGGTCCCTCCCCTCCACAGCTTCCAGATGTTGTAACTTTCCGAAAGGCCTTTCTTTGCTTTTTGGCTTTACCCAGGCTGCCTAAACACGCTGCCTTGGGACGCTGCAGGGCATCTGCCGGTGCCATGTCCCCGTCCTCAAGCGGCGAGGCTGGGCTCTTTGCCTGGGGCAGGAAAACCTGTTCAGACCTCTGCTCCCGTGCCCGTTGCTGCAAGACGTCGGCACTTGTGCAACCGAGCCCTGCTGGATCAGCAGCCTGTGCACAAGCTCCGTGCATCCCCAGCAAAGCCTGCACCCGCACCCCATGTGTTGCAGGGTGAAAAGGGGGGTTCCCAGCAGCACGTAGCCTGCTGCTGGTAGCTTTGTGGGGGGTTTAGGCATTTTGCTGGCTTTTCCAGCAGGAAAATAGCAGTGAAGGGAAAAGGCAGAGGGGAGGCACAGGGCTTTCTGCTGCTCCGGTCTGCACAAGGAGTTAAAGAAGTCGGTGAGTTTACCCCGAGGCTGAGTTTGTGCTGGTGCGCGTCTATCTCAACATCTCCCTCTCCGGTTGTAACAGTCTCGCTGCGGCTTAGCATAAGCAACAGATCAGCCAAAATAAGCCCCATCCCGAGCAGCCGGTTGGCGCGGTGTATCTGCTTCCAAGAGAAACCTGAGGGTTTGCCTCCTCCTTCACGCTTTGGCGGTGCTCGCGGATTGCCCTGCCAGCACAGCTTTAGGGATGACGTGGATGTGAGCGGGATAAAAGCCGGCGCTTGGCTTTCCCATGGCCCTGGCCTCTTCCCCAGCAGCCAGGTGCTGGGACAGGGGTGCTGGAGCATCCCCAAAAGCTGCGCAGCTGAACCGCTCCTTCCGGAGCTGGAGAGGGAGAAAATCCAGGGTGAATTCCCCATAAAACGTGGAATGGCCCCACTGAACGTGGCCGTCACAATCGTGCCCCCAGAGGCTTTCGCATGCTGGGGATGTGGAAAGGTTTCTCTGGGCAGCACAGGAACAGGAATTTGGGTTCAAGTTACTCCTCCATCGTTGCAGCAGTGCTCCTCGTGCCCTGCACTGCCCTGGGTGGGATGGTGCTGGCCCTCGTGACTAACGAAGCAGCCTAGCAGAAGGAGCCAAGCGCAGACAAATGGTCAAGTCTCCCCAAGGGCGCACTGTGGTTAATCCTACCCATTTGTCACCCCTGCACAGTGGGTTTCTAAAGCAGCCCCAGGGGCTTTGCAAACCAAATTTTGCAGCAAACAAAATGTTGGTGCAGCGGAGCAGGGTTCAGTGCAGGGCCGCGTGGTGAAACAGCAGAAAAACCCTGCTTAGAGAGCTGGAGAAGTGCACATGCTTCCCTGTAACCGCTTACAACACGTCTCGTTATTTGTCTTCAGGTTATTAAAAGGGAAAGCAGTTGGCTCCATTTCCTTCCAACAAACCGTTCAGCGGAGCGATTTAAATCTAAAGCAAACACAACGGCAAGGGCTGAGCAGGGACAGAGCCTCCAAGAACATCCCGGCCTCCCCCAGGGTCTTGAAGCACGCTCGTGATCAGGGGGTGCTTCACATCGCTCAGCGCAGGGCTTTGCCCTCCTGCCTCCTGCCATGGGCTCCTACCCTGTTGGACGTCATGGTGCATGGGGAGGATGGTGCACAGAGAGGACACGCAGTGTGTGGGCTTGAGGGGTGCCCAGGGGGAGCTGCGGCCAGTCCGAGTGGGAAGGAGCCTCGGGGAGGGATGAAGGAAGCCCCCGGATTTTTTTTTTGCTGCTCTCTGTTCTGGCCCTGGTGCCCGAGTGCTGACAAACAGTGGCAAGGCTTGGGGATGCCTTTCAAAGATTGATACTGATGTTTTGTGACAATTAATCTTGCTATTTATATCAGTATAATTAGCTATGTTATTAATATTATCAAGGCGCCACAGTGCTAATTATATGTCTGCTTAACATGTGCTATCAGTGCTGTTTAAAATCCAATGTAATTCTGTTTGACATTATCCCCACCATTAGCGTTATTTGTTGTGTGCTGCGGAAGATAATTTGATGCTTCTAATCGCTGCGATACCAATTATGTAAGCTGTCCCCACTTGCCAAAGCTTTTGAGAACGATGCCACCAAGTGGTACAGCTGTCCTAGGGATGTGGCCCTGAGATGCCCGCCCTGTCTCTGGGGTGCCCTGTCCGTCGGGGGCTTCTTTGGAAGGACAGGGACTCTTGGAAAATCCTGCCCCCCAAAATAATGTAAGTAGGTCTTTGCTCTGGGCTCTGTAGGAGCTTCCCCGGGCTTTTGTTTCCCTTTTTTCCCCCATCAAGAGCTGAAATATTTCACATTTGAGGCGAAATTTCTGTGGGGAACCCAACTTTAAGGAAACTTCTCCATCTTTTACCCTCAAGTCCTGTCTGCCAGCTCTGCAGGGGTTCTCCTCCTCTCCCACCAAGCTCAGGAGATGGTGGCATTTGATGGCCCATCCTCCAAGTGCTGTTTGTTTTCTTAGGGGCCAGGCAGCTGCCCTTGCCTTCTCCTTGCCCCGTGCGTGTCTCCTGTGGCTGCAAAGAGGAGCCAAGAGCTCCCCTGGGGAAGCCTTGTGTCTTTTCTCCCCTTTAGCTGGCCTTTGCCATGGCCTCGTGCCGGGTCCCACAACATCTCCTTCCTCTGCCCGTGCCGCAGGACCCTGGCATCCTCCAGCTCCTGGCAGAGGTGGAAAACTGAGCTAAACCTGTAAATATGGGGGCAGAAAGGGAGCCACGTGGCTTCAGGTCTGCGCGCTGCTGCCTGCCCAAATCACGGTACGGCGGGTGGAGGAAACAGCTCGTCAGCGCGCGCAGGAGTTAGCGCAACAGGGAATTCAAAGCCAGCTGCTGGAGCGTTTGATCGTCTCATTTGATCCTCGGAGCTGGGAGCTGGGCTTTTTGGGGGCATGCTGGGAGAGGGAAGGCACCGATTAGCAGGCTCTGTTTCATTATTCATTTGCAGCCGTCTCAGTGCCCCCGCTCCAGCGTGAGGTGCCGAAGGAGGGAGCAGGCAGGAGGGTGGACTGGTGTGGGAAAGGGGGGAAGGAGCAACTTGGGGCTGGGGGAGTAGTTATTGAAACATCTTTAGTGATGTTTCTCCTGCCAGGGACAGCCTCTGGGGTGCTACAGCCCCCGAGCAGGCAGCTCCTGCCCCGTGCTTGCTGTGGGGCAGCCCTCTTCTGGCTGCGGTGCCTGGGAGGGGGCTTGGCTGTGGACTGAGGTTTTTTAGGGATCCAGGGTAGGTTTGGAACCATCCTTTGGGATCCCCCGTGGGGTAGCTGTGTACCTGGGGAGAAAAGGGGACTCTGGACCTGGTGGGCTCTCCTTGTTGCCCAACCCCTCTCCGTCAGCGGGATGAGATGTGGTGGGAGATCCCAGCCAAGCCCCGCTGTCTGCCTGGCAGTGGTGGGCGGTGGCAGCTGCTTGCTTCTTTCCTTGCAAGCCTCTGTTACACAGTACTTCAGCTCCTCTGAACGAGGTCTTCTGGGGCTGTGAGGAAGGCTGAGCTCATTCACCCACACTTTGGTGGCCCTTTTCTGCTGGCCTTCTGTTTTCCAGAGATGGGGCCGTTGGCAGTGCAACTGGCCACGGGGAATGCTGGCATAAATAAACTCAGGGAAGAGACCTGAGCCTCCGTCCTCGCAATGCTAGATAGAAATGAAGCGGCGATGAAGGTGATAAAAGTCTCAAGTGCAAGGAAGAGGAGAGGCCGAATAAATGCACAACACAGGAAAACCCTCCCTGGAGCTGGGGAGGCAGTGGGGATGCTGGAAAACACCCCGTGGTGCATCCCACCACCAACCCTAATGATTCGAGGTGATATTGCCCTCGCATTGCCATGGCTGTTTCCACCGAGGAGCAGTGGTTCTGCCCTTTTGCTGCCAAATCTTTGGGGTGGTGGCAGCCCTGTCTGCACAGCCCCGCTGCGAGCAGCCACATCTCCATCTCATGGAACAAACGAGCTTGAGGACAAGCCGTTTGGAGACAAGTTTTATTGCCAATTAATATTTCAGGTTAAAAGCATGTTCCGCAGTATTTTCGCTTGGTGAAGCTAAACTGTGGGACGTGGACATAACACAAGTCAAGCTCCCCCTGAATTGATTTCTTCCCCACCATTTGTCATCGACCTCTGGTGCTGTATCTTTCTGATCTCTGCAGAATTCAATACATTTTCTGCAATAATTTGAAATGCGGGAGCTTTAGCTTCACTTTCAAGGTAATTTTGTATTTGTAATTCAAAACCTATCTCCCCGTTGTTTAGGCGTGAATTCTACTCCTAATTCATTTTCTGCATTTCATATTCAGTTTTTGAAAAGCTGAATCTCAACGTTGCTATGCAGACCAGGCAGCTAGGAGAAAAGGATCTTACAGGTACCTTCCTTGAATTTTTTCATTACTTTTTGCTGGAATTTCATCTCTTCGTTTCCACAACAGAAGGTTGATTCTTCATTAAGTGCAAATACAGATTTGAATAAATCTTCTGCCAAATTCCAGATTTACTTTTTGCGAGCTCAGATTTAGTATTTCATCTCTTTAAATGGTATCATTAATTTGGAAAATTAAAAGATTTCAAATAATTTCAAAACCCAAGCCATGCACTGAGCCTTGCAAATGGCCCACAGGGTGATTTTGTAGCTTCCTAGGGTGCATCATCCGTCACCTCAGCTGTCAGACCTTCCTCAAAATGCAGGTAAGAGCCAATATAGTCTGCTATGATTTTATGTACTTAGTACAACTTCTACCGAGGAAGGAATCGCAGGCACTGTGCTATTAATCATTCAATCGTGCAAATGAAATAGGTATGCTAATATATTCCTCTATAACTGCATTCTCCAATTTCAAGAGGGTAAATGCAAGCCAGCATTTGACTAATGAAGCTCTCTTGGTTGGGAATCACACTGGGATCTTCAGGAGGTGGGGGGTGAAGGGTGTCTTTAATCAGAGCAGCTCAGGAAATTACCAGCAGAGCAGCTGGCCCTTTTGGAAGAACCCAAATGGTTAATGGAAACCAAAAGGCTTCAGCCTCTGCCAGGAGAACCTGGCCCAGGGGATTCCTAACTCACATCGGGAGCTCCTCGGTCTTCTGTTACAATTCCCACGCCCTCCATCATGGTTGTGCTTTCCATCACAGTTATGTTTTTGGTTTCCATTTGGTTTGTTACAAGTTGGAGCTTCCCAGGAGCAGCCAGGTGCTCAGCCTGGGCCTTTTGTGCTGGCCTGCCCATGTCCCCTGCCCTCTGAAGCCATTGGGATCCCCCCTCACTTACTCTGTCCCTTTGTAGGCCTCCTGTGGCTCCTCCTTAGATTTTCACCACACCTTGTTCATCCTCATGGTCCAAGTTCATTTTAGTGTTTCGTGTTCAGAGATATTTCTGGTCTTTTATTTTTATTTTTTGCTTAAGAGACCTTAACAACAAAAATTATTGTTGATTCCCTTTTACTTAGCTTGTCCTCTTCTGTCTTTAATAACCGAGCTCAAACGTTATCAGTGGTGTTCAGTGCCCTGCTGTTCTGAGTGTTCCCTGTGTGCCTCGGATCACTATTTGTCACATTTTTTTTTTCCTGGAAACCCCATCAGTGCATGAGATCCTCACATACCCTTGGGAATATTCTTAAGGGCTCTTCATAGCCATACCATTATCTGCAGCAGGAGTAGTTAATATAATTGCACTATTGTTAGTGAACCCATGAGGACTTACATCCGCTGGAGTTGGTTTCCACCCACCTGCCCTTACTTTTCGAGCAGGGCAACTTTTATGTCATCCTTTGTCTTTGCCTACCATGCATTTATCCACGTCCTTCAAAGGATGCATCTTCCATTCCACCAGTCATTTCTTCCATGAGGTTATGCATATTTATGGGGGTGAAGCTGTGTTGTCTACCTGCAATGCTCTGAAAGGAGCTTTGTTCACTTTTGGCTTCAAAGCCCCTGGCAGCGTGGTGCTGCTAGCTGCAGTCCCAGTCCCGTTCCACGCCTGGCAGTCCTTCATCAGCTGTGAAGCAGTGGCTGTTTTCTCATGGCCTCGTTACTGCTGGGCTGCACTGTTGCTAGCTTTGTCCTCTGGCTATTCCTGTGCGTTCAGAAGAGATCCTCCAAGCGGTCGGTCGGTGTGCTCTGGTTTCTAATCCTTTTTCCACGTCTGAGGTTGTTAACCCGCATTATGGCTGTGATTTGTTGTCCTTTGGCATTTCTGCTTTCCAAGGGTTGTGTGTAACTTCTGTCTCGCCTTGACCTGGGTATCGGGTGTGTTTCTCCCTCTGGCTCACGGGATGCTGCCAGTGTAGCTGTCTGGGGACAGGACCATGTAAGCCTTGTACCCCACCGAGGTCTTCTCCAGTTATTTTCTCTGAAATAACTCTGCAAATGTCAGGTGCTGGGACTGTGCCTCTCTAATCAGCTGGCACAGGGCATTTTGACTCAGGCCATCAGTGTCAGCAGCACAAGCAACCTTCTGGACAGATAAGGACACACTTTGAAACTGCCTTGATTTTTCCCAATTTTGAATCAGTTGGGGTGGGTTTGCTCTCCCCATCTGGGAGTTGCGTGCGCTGGAGATGTTGTACCCAAGGCAATCCATTGGATGTCCTTCCTCACTGGTGGAGAGGGGTGCTTCTGAAGCATAGTTTGCTTAGTTTGTGATGTCTCGGGATATCATTGGGAGATTTGTCTTTTGTTAACACCTTCTGCTTCTCACCGTTAGAAGTTTGGGAAGCCCAAGCACGGAGGGCTTTCATTGCCGAGCCTACTTGTGATTCCTGCCGCCACGACCCAACGGGATGATAAACAATGCTAACCCCAGTGAAAACTCACAGGCAGCTCCCAAAAGGTTTCCAAGTTCCCTGTGCTCGCCCAGGTCTGATGACACCTCCCCGAGATGCGAATAGGCTTGGCCAGAGGCTCTCAAGCTGCTCCTGAAGATGCGCAGTGGAGACGAGGTGCCCAGTGGGTACCAGTCCTGCAGCCGCATCCTGCCTGTTGATCTGCTTAGGTATAGGGTCATTCAGATGCATCAGAGAGGCAGAGACACAAAAAGGCACCTAGAATTATGGCCAAAGGAGCTTGGAGATCCACATGAGGGCTCGGAGATGGGGGAGGTTGCTCCCCCTTGGGCCCTGTGTCTGCTGGTTGTGCTTAGCACAGAGCATCAGGGAACAGCCCCCTGCACCTCCTGCTACTGGATTTGAAGAAAGTGAGGTGGAATTGCTCATTAGAGGAACATTTCTGGGAAAAAAAAGGCATTGCTTGGAGCAGTGGAAATCTTTTCCTTCCGCTCTGTCTTTTTAAAGGAGTAAATAAAAGTAGTAGAAGGTAAACAAATAAGCTCAGGTCTCACCATAGCTTGGGAATTTTTACATCAAATGTAGCAAATTTAATAAGATGTCTGAAAACCACATCCTTTTAGGTTGAAAAGCACACAGCCTGAACAGGGGAGTGAAATCTTTTGGAGTATTTAAGTAGGACAGCTCAAACAGCCAGATAATGGTTAGATGGCTTCAGGAATAAAAACTGACTTGTCACAGTCGGGATGAATTTAATAAAATATTTAAACAATTTTCAACAGTGCTGCAGTGGTACAGAAAACCACGATAATATCCAATAGCAGAAGAATGGCTTTGAAAAGATTAAAGGATGTAAACACTGAAGGACCCAAATAAGCCATGTGCATTTCTGCAGTGTTGTTGGATAAGCGTTCGTCAGGTGGGGCCGGTAGTGCGTCGTTAGTACCCTTGTTTTTGGCTGGTTCTGGCTGTTTTTGGCTGGTTTTGGCTGGAAGGTGAGGGAAGCAGGGCACTGGGATGAAGGTCAGGGTTGTGGGCCAACCTTGAACCCAGCCTTGCTGAGGGCCTCACTGAGGATGAGGGGAAAGCCCTTGGAGATGCCTTGTCCTCCAGGCTCATCTCTGCGGTTGTTTTTTTGGGAGGGAAGCTGCAGGGATGGGGGGGCTGTGAGGCTGCTGTGGGTGCTAGGACCCCTCTGGCTGCCCCGGGGTTGAAGGTCTCGCTGTGTCTTGGCTACACGGGTGGGTTTCCAGTCAGAGCCAGCCCCATACAGATGCTGCAGAGATGCTCCTTCTGATGCGCCCAGAGGGACCTGGGTGACCAGCGCATGTGTTACCATCTTCAGGGCTTCCTGCTGGAGACCGTTTCTTCACACCGCTTGATCCCGGGCAGCTTGAGGAGGTCTGGCCACCCTGTAACAGAGAGGAAAATCAGCAGGCTCCTTCTGGCCTTTTGCTAATTTTACTCAGGAAAACAGGTCCACGCAGCTCGCCAGGGGACAGCTCGTTCTTTGGGCCCCGTGCTTGTGGGGACAAGCTCCAGCAGCCAGAGGTTATCCATCCCCGCCGGTCCAACGCAGCCGTTCCTCATCTCTCGAAGAGGGTGACTCGAGCCAAGGGCTTGCAGGTGTGAGGGCTCTTACAGGATCTTTGCCTGCAGGAATAATTTCGGAAGCAGAGTCCCTGTTTCTGTTAAGTACCGCAGGGACAGAGAGAGCAAACAGGGGAAATGTAAGTCCTAGAGACGCACGCTAAGCAGCCAGACAGCAAAACCTGCCAAGAGGATGCTTCAGACCGAGTCTGCAACTAATCAGCAGTTTTGGAGGAATGACAACATGAAACTATTTCGTGAGATATTTTTTTCTGCCCCTTGGAACTGTACAGACAGCTTTGATTTACAGAACTAGCAAGCTCTCCCCTACCCTGCTCCTCAGGTTGCCTTTCTGCAGGAGCAGAACCATTTTGTCATGTTCTGGGGTAAAGGAGTGAAAGAGCTTTGGGGAGGAGGCCAGCGTGGCCCCTGCTTCGCACCCAAGTGGTGAGCTTTGGTTTGTGGAAAGCTGGCAGGGAGGCAGAGCTGACCGGGTTCCCAGCTGCTAATGCACACAACAAAGCCTCTGCAGGTCAGGGGACACGTCCAGGAGGTGCTCCAGGATCTGCGAACCCTTGCAGCTCAACATCCCGGGACATCTCATCCTTCAGGTCTCTTTTCCAGAAGCTACCATCTAGGGCAAGCGCTGGCTGCTGCTGCCAGTCCCCAGTGGGTTTGCCAGAAGGATGAGATGTGCTTTCAGAGGCACATTGCATTTCCAGAAAGCATCATGGAAAAAAACATCGGGTGTTCTCAAATCCCTTGGAAAAGAGGAGGCTTCCCAGCGGCGGTGTAGGGCAGAGGCTACAGCACAAGGCTCTCACTGGCAAGGTCCGGGGCTGCCGTGCTGCTGGGCAGGCTTCAGAAGTGCAAATGAAGCCGCTTGCACAGCGCTGGCAGCCTCAGGAACCTGGGCTTGCGAGGATACGAGGCGTCCTTTCATTTCAAGTGCCTCCCTGCGCCGGCTGCGGGGTTTTCGGGCTGCCCCAGACACGTCTGTGTGAACCGAACACGATTGCTCTAATTCTCCTTGCGAGCGCTGGCTGCGCGGTTTCCATTCCCCCTCCTGACCTGCCAAAAACCAGAGCTCATGTGAAGCCGCGGGAGGAGAGGAATTTCCTGAGCAGGGTAAACAAGCCCATTCTCATTACCACGTCTCTGCTGCTGCGGAGTCCTCTCCGCTTTTTATTAAGGAGCCCCTCATCACTGCTGTGTCCCGAGTGGCCTTGGCTGGTGGCAGGGCAGTGGGGAGGGAGAGGTGCCTGGAGAGGAGCCCGGCAGGAGATGGGGTCGGGCAGGAGCACCCCGGGGCTGCCTGGCACCGTGCGTCCCATGGCACGGTGCGTGCAGCTGCGGTGCCACAGGGACCTGGGGTGCGCACCCTGGGGAGGTGTCCACCGGGCCAGCAGCACGGCACAGCATGGCACGGCACGGCCAGCAAGGCAGGAGAAGGGCCAGCACCATGTAATCGGGTGAGTTAGAGCAGTGCTGGTGAGCTCAGGCTGAAAGAAGATGCTTGAAAAGCACTGAGACTCTAATCCAATATCTGCTAATTAGGCAACAACATACAGCTGCATTTTTTTTTTTTGCATTCAGTTAGCCCTGTTTACTTGAGCTTTTTTTCCTTGTCTTTTTCTCTCCTAAATATCAATTCCCAAGCAGGCGTTGAATGAGGATATGCTAATGCAGGCTGCTTTGAAAGCCTCTGTGGAGGACACGTGTTTGGGATCTGTCCTCCCCTGGCTCTTCCCTCTCTGCTCAGCCCAGCAACACTTCACCTCTGCGCTCCGGGCTGAGACTTTCCTCTGCTTTATCTCCTTGCAAAGTGGGAGTGAGGCCGCTGCAATGCTGGATTTGCAGCAGCGACAGCAGGGCCCAGCCCCAGGTCTTGCTCTGGCGTGCGTGGGGTGAAAGGGGTGGGCTGAGGACACCCAGCTGGGGACAGGGGACCCGGCTTGATGGGACAGTCGAGCCTTCTCCAGCCTCTCTTCAGCACAATTAGAAATGCCGACAGAACAAATTGCTTCATTTTCTAGGTCAGCACTGCTGTTTAAGGTGATAGCAGGCACTGAAAGCTGGCATTTTATTGCAGCTTTTACTGAGTACGTTTTGCTGCAAAGCAACTTAAAATGCATTAGTGTCACAACGCGGGAGCTGCGCCGGAGCCGCTCGGCAGGCTCAGTCATGTCTTTCTGTCACTTGTCCTTTTGTCTACTGAAATTCTCTTAGTGTAGAAAGGCAGCTGGCTGGCTTATCATATTTTCCCCCTGATTTTTTTATATTTTTTTTTTTCCTGGGAGCTGGTTACAAGCATTGCATCAAAGAGCTGTGTTGCTACCAGCACTGGAGTCAGCAACGAGCAGGCAACCCTGGCTCAGTGCTACCACGGGGAGGGAGATGGGGCAGGAGCATCCGTCCCTATGCCCTGGACCTGCCACGGCCCCAGAGCCGTGCCAGCTCCTGGAGGAAGCGTTTCCCATCTGCTCTGGCTTCTGTGGATGCGTGCACTGATGCACACCCATGTGTTTCGTGTTTGTGGCGCCTGGAGGGAGGGTGCAGGGACGTCCATCCTCCATCGAAAACAATTATAAATGAACAAGGGCAACAACAGCAACCTCCAAATAAATCACTGAGTAAACACTCTCCAGTTTTGGCGGCCTTTGCATGAAGATAAATTTGGAAACCCAGCCCTGCAACAAGGCAGGTCCAAGTGACGTCCTCCCAAGCCTTGTTGCCAAGCTCGTTTGGGGGTGAGCCCTCTCCCACTGCCCGTTTTAATTGGCTCTGCAGTCTGGGCCCCCAGTAGGAGCCCCCATACTTTGCACACCACAGCTCAGTGTTTCCACAGCCTTCATCCAGACCCTCCTTTCCCTCGCCCAGAGCTTTGCACCAGCAGAGCAGAGCTTCGTGCTCGGCGCCTGCAGGATCCCACCCCGCATCCCCCGAGGCTCCAGCGCAGCAGCCACAAATTGTGAGCAGAATTGTTTGCCTACCAGCCTCGTGCTGCTCAGCCCAGCGTATTAATTTTGCATCTGGTCACCTGCAGGTAAATCAGGTGCAGCCCTTGAGCTGCTCTCTCGGTGCTGCAGGAAGAGGTTTGCTTCTCGCCACGCTTGCAGCCAGCTGGGGCTGGGAAACGCTACCTGGTGCCAATCCAAGTGGCGCAAGGACGTGGTGGTGTTCCCCTTTAATCTTCTTTTCTCGCTTCTCCCCATTGTAGGGAAATCAAATATTCTGCATTTCAGGCCAGAAGGTGGATGTTTGAGGAAATTGTGAGTGTTCTATAACGCGATTTAACAAAACCCCTATCATTGCTGGAATTTATATGCACCTGCGAAATAACCAGCTGGTATAGTCAAAGCTCCTTGCACGTTTTCCTTTTTTCAGCACAGCGAACAGAAGGAAATGGTCTCATCGCTGTGTTCAGGTGCTGCAGGAGGTCTTACAGCAGCAGCAGGAGCCAGATGTGCCTCTTGAAGGAAGCCCTGCAAAGGCAGGGAGCAGCAAGAGGGGTGCTCGGATGCTCCCCATTCACGCCATCATTAACACCACTCAAACACTGCTTGCAGCATCCCTGCACCACCGGCGTGCACTTAATGAACGGATAAGCGCTGTGTGTTCGTGTATGGGGGAGGAGTGACACTGTCCCTGGCAAACTTGGGATGCTGCAAATACGTTTTGGGCTCATGTGCTTCAAAGCACACTCCTCGAGCTCGTTTCTGCCTCCCCCTCTTGCCCTCCGCCAGCAGCCCAGGAACATGAAAGCAGATCGGCCGCGATTTCAAAGCTGCGACTTCAGTGCAGCCGAGTCGGTGATGAGGAAGATAATTAGCAAGTTGAATGTTCGGTGCTTTAGTGAGATGATGTTTAATAATACTGAGCTGTAAGGAAAGGCGGTGGCAGGAGCGGTTAGCAGCTGGCTTTTTCATTATCGATACAGCATTGTTGTGCAAAGCACTTCCAGTTAATGAAGGCACCCAGGGCTTCGCTGCATTTTTCAAGCCTGGTTCTGTGTTCTGCTTTACCAGCCATTGGCTAGCAATTTGCAGGCTTGCGAGTGAGCTTCGAGTATTTTAGGAGCCAGTGGTTTTCAGGAATTAATGCTTTGCCTGTGCTTTATGACTATGATTCAAGTTCTCTTGGCTAGCTAGACCCCAAATTATCCGTGCGTGCAGATGTTTATGGGTCTGCTGGAGCCTTGATGAAAGCCTTGGGCCGCGCTTTCTAGCCGAGTATGAATAAAACACCGCAGGGATCCTCTCTCGGCCCTGGAGTTTAAAATATTAATAGGCTATCAGTTTCACGACAAGCGGTGCAACAGGTAGCGAGCGCTTTGCTGTAAAACATTTTCTCTTAGCGAAACCACGGATTTTAATGGCAATGCAGTGTCGCTTAAATTATTGATACCAAAAAAATGCCCGTCCACTGTGTGTCCACAGATATCAAGCTCTGTTTTTCAGCACTCTGCTGGCTTGTGTTCTCCTCCCTGGAGGCAGCACAGCCCCAGGGGCACAGCCAGAAGCAGCCTGGCCGGGGAGCTGGGGCGGGAGACCCCAGCCTGCTCCCAGCCCTTCGTCTCCAGCACCAACAGAGGATGCTGAGGGGAGAGCAGGGATGGAGAATAGCAGCTATTCATTCCCAGCAGGCAGACTTCCTGGCTGGAAATCGCAGCAGAATAGCTCTTTATACCCTCACAAAAAGGCAGGACGTGCTGGCAAGGGGCGGCCAAACTCTGTCGGGTCTGGGCAGCGCTTGGCAGCAAGACCTTGGCCCAAAGTTATCCAAGTTTTTGCTTCCTCAGGCAGCACGTTGGGTGACAAATGGTCTGGTTTGGTGGTTGCAGTCCTCTGGCTTTGTTCATCTTATGTTGTGTTGTTTTGTTTTTTTCTTTCTCTCTCTCCTCCTGGTTGTCTGGACTCGCAGCAAACCCTGGAGACGAATCTCACCAACTTGGTTAAACGCAACAGCGAACTGGAAAACCAGATGGCCAAGCTGATACAGATCTGCCAGCAAGTGGAGGTTGGTGAGAGTGGCCAGGGGAGAGGGCAGGAATGGGGAGGGGGCCCCGGGGAGCTCCCGGTTCGGCTGACGGGGTGCACGGGACTGCTCCCATCTCCCTTCCCAAGCAGCAGGACCGTGGATGGAGTGGGAAGGAGTGAGGGTGGCTGATGGAGAGGGCTGGTGAGGGATGAAGCCCGCAGCTGCTTGCAGGGATTTAGAGGTTGGCTGCAGCAGGTCCCCATCCCAGTGAAGCCATGCAGCCGGAGCACAGGCAGCGATGCTGGGAGCATCTGAAAGTAAGGGAGTGAGTGAAGCAAGGAGGGAGAAGGTCCTCAGTGGGGCCGGGGCAGGCTCTTCGTGGTGCCACCCAGGGCGTGCGGCCAGCATTTCTCTCACTGCATTCAGTGGGGACAGACCCTCTGGGTGCAAGGCTCCTGAGGCAGAGCTGCTGAGGCTGATCCTGCTGGAGAAATCCTGACTCGTGTGAGTCTGTCCCACCGTCCTGAACATGCGATGGAGATGCTGCCTCTTCCACAGCCTCTGGCACCTCATCCTCAGCAAGGCAACGTGAAGCCTTCCTGCTGCAGTTCAAGCCTATGGCTCCCTGTGCCATCCCGTCCACCCTGGGCACAGGGAAGGTTTTTTTTTGCCCTTCCCTCCACGTGCCTGCAAGCAGCCCATCCGCCTGCCCCTCTCTGCTGTCTCATCGAGCCTCAGCCTTGTCTGCAGCAGCCAGCCTTCCTCCCCGCGTCCCTTCCTCCTCCCAAACACGCACAGATTGCCTCCCTGCTTCCTTCCTGCTGTCAGAGGCGGTGATTGCAATCCCGCCCTGCTGGCTGTGGCAGAACAGCGGGCCAAAGCCATCAGCAAGAGGGAAAGGCTTTGTCCAGGGGATTACAGGGAAGCGTCGGCGGAAGACAGGCGATCACCTTTAATCCTGCTGAAGAAAGGGGCTCGGCCGACCTCGTTGCTTTGACCACTTGGTCTGTAAAACCCTTTGTGCTGGCGGCGTGCAATCAGGCATCATCCTGTGTTTGCATTTCCGAGGGAAGCGCTTGGCCCGGCGCTGCCCTTGGCCATGGCTGCGATGCGCTCCTGTGAGCGGCACTCAAGGGGAAGAAGGCAGCTAACACCTTGCTGTTGTTTCCAAGTGCACGTAGCCGTTAATAGCAAATTAATTTGCAGCTTTGTTTGCTGAAGTGATACACGGAGAGCGGCTGCTGCAATTAGTTTCTTCTTAACAGGCTATTGATTTTTCGGTGCTAAATTGAGCGGCGGTTCCTTGAACCAGAACCTTGCCGGGGGGAAAAGACACTGGTCTGCTGCAGGGATCCCTGACGTGGCTTCAGGGGAGCTTTGCCAGGGCTTGAGCAAACACGATGGTTATTTATAGAATCACAGAGTCATTAAGGTTGGAAAAAGCCCTCCAAGATCATCTGGTCCGACCAGCCCCCTACCACCATCACCCACTGAACCCTGTCCCCAAGCACCACGTCCAACCTTTCCTTGAACACCCCCAGGGACGGTGACCCCACCACCTCCCTGGGCAACCCGTCCCAATCCCTGACTGCTCTTTCTGAGCAGAAATGTCTCCTCATTTCCAACCTGAACCTCCCCAGCACAACTTGAGGCCATTCCCTCCAGTCTCATCACCGGTTATTTGTGAGAAGTTAGATCCTAGTTATCTGTTAGATCCAAGTTATCTGCGAGCAGGTAGACCCCCCAATGTCCTTTTCCTCTGCACAGCTTTCCAGCCACTCTGCCCCAAGCCTGCAGCACTGCGTGGGGTTGTTGTGGCCAAAGTGCAGCACTCAGCACTCAATTTTGTTGAACCTCATCCCACTGGCCTCTGCCCATCGATCCAACCTGCCCAGGTCCCCCTGCAGGGCCTTCCTGCCCTCCAGCAGACCGACACTTCCCCCTGGGCCCTGGCTGGGGGGTTTCCAGCCCTGCAGCTTCCCCTGCATGATCCTGGAGCTGCCTCATCACCCAAGCAGCTGTCAGGGACAAAAGGGTGCAGAGATTAGGGCATGGGGGATGCGTGGATGCGAGGACACAAGGATGCTGCATGCACCAAGTGGGATAATTTCCCCGTAGCACAGCATGCAGGAGAAAAGGCGTCTACACAGGGAGCCGCATTTTGTTCCTTACCACCTACCCCTCGGAGACTGGGGCTCTGCCTTTCCTGCAGGCAGCAGCAGCGTTTTGTTCTGAGGGTGCCAGCAGCGCCGCAAGCGCCGGCAACAGCCACAGATCAGCTCAGTGCATGGGTAGGAAGGAGCTGGGACAGGCTGCGAGTTTAAGGGCATTTGCATCTTCGAAAGACTTGTGTCTGAATCCGTCCACAGCGTCCAAAAGGACAGGCCTCTGATGTTAAAAGCCGTTTGGCATTTCGTGTGGATTCTGGAAGTTTCAGACCTCCCGGCTGTCGTTTTCCACACTGTTTAGGAGTTTTCAGCTTTGCCAGTCGTTCTGCCTAAAATAACAGTCAAAATACATTTCTGAGCCTCACTAAATATGCGGTCCTGGCCTTCAGAGGCAGCTTTAGAGAGAGAGCATGCTAAAGTGTGAAGCAGAAAATATCTTTGCCCTTCCGCGCTTGCCGCAGGCAGGGGGCTGCGTTGGAGCTATTTGTGGGCACCGCGGGGCTGTGCCAGGCCCCAGGCTTAGCACAAGTCCTCCGTTGGTGCTCAGGAGGCTGTGCTGCCGTGTTCCGGCTCTCAGAAGGGAGGCCAGGGCCACACAGGGAGGACGGTGGGTCCGTGTGGGTCCGAAATCCTGGCCCTGATTTTGCGCTCCTGGGAAATCCAGGGGATGTCGGTCTCTGGCTGCACCGATGCCTTCCCTTCTGCCAGCACGGATTGCAGCAGGCTGCGAATCCTGGGCTTGGTTTCCACCCCCTGCCACTACCTTGCAGCAGATTTGGAAGATTATCCACTGTTTTTCTCAGCGGAGTTATCTTTGCAGACCATCAGCTGTCTCCCACTTTGGCGTTGCATAATCTGCTGGCCAGGTTTAAAAAAAGATCTTATATCAAATGTGTTTAGCTCGGGGTTGGCTTCAGACTGCTCTGCTGTTTCAGATCTTTTTGAGAGTACAGAATGAAGAAAACCTATTTATGTCCTTCAGGACACTGTTTAATTCAAGTGACAGGGCTGAAATCCCCGTCTGTGGAGTATATTCCCAGTTCCCCGTCCATCCCCCGAAAGGATGCCGGTCTTTCTCAGAGCTAGCAGAGTAAAACCTTTACCTGTGCTTTCACTGCACTCTTTGCATGTCTTTAAGATATTTTTTTTTCTAATAAATCTGTGTATTTGAAGCCTGAAGAAGGGGTCCAGCAGGGATTAATTAGCCTGAATGAGGCAGGACACCCTCACCACCGTACGTGGGCATTTTGCAGGAGCATTGATCTCACGAGGGTTTCTTGGTGGCCGCAGGGTAGCCAAGCCCCGGTGGCTGTACCTATGTGGGAAACAACCCAGCAGGACAGTAACTGCTGAGCACTTCTGTCCTCGGGGCCCAGTGCGTTATCTGAAAATAAGGGTGCAGGAGGTGCTGGTGGTGCCCGGCTGCCTTCAGAATTTGCTCGCTCCCGGTTGATGGGGTGACAGACACAGCTGCAACACGGGGGGCTGGAGGTTGGGGGTGAGCAGAGGGGCTCAGGGTCTCGCCTCCCAATTTCTGCCCCAGCTGAGGAGGGCTGCAGCATGGCAGGGCCACCGGTGGTACCCCAGCTTTTTTCGGAAAGGGGTGCCACCGTGACGGCGGGGTGCTGCGCCTGGGTGCAGACACATGCGGCTCCGCTCCTCCTGCCCAGGTGAACACGGCCATGCACGAGGCCAAGCTGATGGAGGAGTGCGACGAGCTGATGGAGATCATCCGCCAGCGCAAGCAGGTCATCGCTGTCAAGATCAAGGAGACGAAGGTAAGCTGCGCCGCCCGGTTCCCCGTGCCCCTCGCTGCCACCTCTCCCCAGGGCTGTCCCCGTGAGGACGAGCGTGCGCTTGGAGGAGCGTGGCCAGAGGAGGGTAGGCGCAGCCTTGTATCAGCCCAGACGGCCTCCTCGGGGCTTTTCTTACACCACGCTGCTAATATAACAATGCGGAGTTAATAATGAAGGGCTGTCCGAGCTCTGCTCTGCGTTGTGGCCTTAGGCGAGTTTCCCCTCCTTACGGAGGCTCCCGCTCTGTGCATCCCCTGCAGCACCGAGGGGTAAGCCAGGGAGCTCATCCTGCTGGGAGCACCAGCACCCCAAATACAGGGTTTTTTTGCAGACAACGGTTTGGGAGCAGGTCATGCCATGTGCATATGTGCGAGAGCCAGCCAGCGTCGCTCTGGGACACCACGGACCCTCTTCTGCAGGAGCGGAAGCTTTAAAATGTGCACTTTTATCCCAGGCACTTCAGGAAACATATTTTATGTAACGGTGCCTTCTGCTGGTCCATCTGTCTGTCTGCCTCTCACTTCCCACCCTCTCCCCCTAACGTCTTTTGACCACGCTGTCCAGTTTCAGCCGTACTTGGCAGAGAGCTGGGACTCTTGGAGCTGGTTTTTCCTGCAGATTTGGCTTCTGGGAAGCGCAGAGAGGCCCTGACTCGTGCCCCAAAGCAGCCTGTAAATTCAAACGAGCAACCTGGAGCCCATATAGCTCCAAGCACTGCTCCTGTAGGAAAGGGACAAGGGGAGAGGGAGGACACTGGTGGCACTGTGGGGGAGTGGGCGGGTGGGGAGGATCAGGACACCCCGGGCATCCCTGGGATGTTTAAATCCCAGCTTTTGGGAAGCCCCTTAATGATGCTGCTCAGGAACAAGGATGGGAGGGCAGTGAGCGGCGCTCAGGGAATGGGTTTGGGAGAGACACCTGTGGGATGTGACAGCATCCACACGGTGCTGTGCACCATCCATGGGCGCTGTGTCTGTGGGGAAGGCAAATCTACAGAGCAGCCCCTGCCAGCTTCTTAGCTGTGGTCCTCAGACGCCTGCAAGACTGCCAGCATCTCTGTTCCGAGCTGCTCAGGAGCAAGGCGAGATGCAAGACATCTGGAGAACAGTCGAGCAGAGGGGTTTTCTCCATGGCTTTCAGCAGCGTAACACCTACGAGCAGCGGTTTCCAAGCAGCCTTTCTGAGAAACCCCAGCTGCAAACACTGGAGAATTAAAAAAGACAGAAAAAAAAAAAAAAAAAAAACGCAAAAAAAAAGCAGAAAGGGAGAAGCGCTGGAGACTGCGGCTGCTTTGATGCGCACAGACAGCAGAGCAAGAAGCACTGCACTCCTGCTGAATTCCCATTTGGTTTCCACTTCTGGGCTGCTTTTGCTGATGGACAGCAGGACATACAGTGTGGGTCGCTGCTTGCTCTGCCGACGAGCCCCTCTCTCTGCCATTTAGAGATGAAAAAGCCCTCAGCGTGCAGGGCAGGCAGAGCATTGCAATGCTCCCCTGTTTGGCAGGGCACAGCATGTGGTCCCAGGGGGAATTGGCTGCTCCGGCCCTGGGTAGCTGTGCGCTGGAGCTCCTCCACCTGCAGAAGGCAAGAAGAAACGTGCGAGGAGCAGAGCAGTGGCCTGAGGTTTGTGTCGTGTCACACGTGGGAGGGGAGGCAGCCTGCAGGAGGAGGCATCCCTGGGAGCAGGCTGGTGATGCTGGGGGTCAGGCACCACCACACAGCACCCCATGGTGAATGGGGCACTGAGGCGGTGGAGATGCATGGGCGAGGCCCATGAAGCTGTGAAAATCCTCAGGGATTAGTGCTGCAGGCTCTGCTCGCTGCTGGGATGTGGTTGGAAGGAGCTGGTAGCCAGGCACACCGTCACAGCAAGGGCAGGGGCTCCCCTCGCCGTGTTTGCCGTGTCCTCTCTTGAACCATTTCTTCCCATTTCTCTCCCTTATTCTCCCTTTGATTTTTTTATTATTTTTTTTTTTCTGACGAAGCTGCTCTTAAAACGAGCCATCCATCAGCCCATTAAGCCCCAGCAGGAGCCTCCCTTCCTTCTGCAAATAGCCATTTGGAGCTGTGCCGCCTGCTGCTAGCCGAGACGAGCGCTTCTCCCCGCTTCTCCCTGCAACGTGCCGCCGGCGAGGCACAGCTCGCGGGGACCTGCTGCTCCCTGCCCTCCCTACAGCCCCCGGCACACCGCTGGGGCATAAGCTCCCCCAGCCTTGGTGTGTGTGGGGGTGCAGGGCTCCTGTTATTCACCCCTGGAGAGGTCACATAGAACAGAGACAGCGTTCTGGGGGTACACGCGGGTCCCCTTGGCCCTGAGCGCGTCCCTTCAGCCGTCACAGCCCGGTGAGGCGACTGCTTAGCTGCAGCCCAACTCCTTGTGCCGTTCATTCCTGCATTTCCAGGCATGGTGCTGTCATTGTCGGGTCTTTACCCTTGTCTGACCTCCGTGTTTCCTTTCCTGCCTCCCCTCTCGCCCTGTCAGCCTCCTGCTCGCACCGCACCTTGCCCAGAGCTACGCTAAGCAAGGGCGTGAGAGGCAATGGCTGTGGGGCGAGCCGTGCCATCGTTTAGATGCTGGCTTGATTCATCTGTGCTTCATCCAACAAGGCAGCTGACTCCTCTGCTCACCGCAGGGCTCCCCCATCCCGGTGAGATGCTGGTGGGATGGGGCACATCCCCACGGGGATGCTCTCCTGGGGGTGTGGAGCAGGGTGGCTCGGTGCAGCAGCCTTCCTCTCGCTCCCGCGGGCATTACGCATGGCTCTGAGCCCTGCGGGACGGGAAGGTGCTGCCTCCTGGCTCCAAGCAGCTCCCTGCAAGACAGGAGGCCTCTCGCCTCAGAAGACCCCCCCCAGGTGCTGGGTGTGCCACCTGAGCTGGCTTTAGACGCAGCCTGGGGCACAGGGATGTGGCAGGAGAAGTGAGGTTTGGCAGGAAGAGCACAGCCGGGTGCACAGCCGCTCCTCTCCTGCAGTGGGCACATCCCAGGGGATGCCTAAGCCTGGGTGCCATCGCAGAGCTTGTGGCACTGTCTGGAGGATGCCCCAGTGGCCTCACTTCGTGGTAATTCACCCCAAATTCCCTTCTCTGGCAGCTGGGCACGTGCCACGCTGTCCCCGTGGAGCTCCATCGGCCATAACTCAGGCTGCAATGGGGTGCAAAGTTGGAGTTTTTCCTCAGCTGGAGCAGCTCAGAGCTCATCTGCTGCCTTTTCACCCTACTCCTGTCTATTCCGAGGTCCTGGGGCAGCGCTGGGGCGGGGAGGTGGCAGAAGGACACCCCGCGAGGGGAGCGGGGCCGCGGTGTCAGCCAAGGATTAGCAGGCTGCTTAATTGTGAGCGCGATGACAGCGCTGGCACCGGGGAGAGCAGCTCCAGCAGCTCCTGTCAGCAGCCAGGGCTCACGCTCGGCTTCTTGACGGATCGTTTCGAGTCACAGGCATGGTGGGCACGGGCTGACAGCATGCCGGGTGGGGGGCAAGGGGCAAGGAGACAGCAGCTGTGGGAGCCGCTGTCGTGGCAGCGTGGTGAGGGCTGCAAAGCGCCCCGATCTTTAAAAAATAAAACTTAAAAAATTCTGGCAGTTCAAGTCTAGCACCATGCTTGGCTGCAAGTGTCTGCTAAATAAGCAAGGGGAAACGGTGTCTCTCCGGTTGGTGCCATTCCAGAGGACTGTTGGTTTTACTTTAATGCACGGTGCCTTTCGGGAAAGTCTCAGGTGGCTTGGAAGTGCAGGGCAGAGGTCTGGAGTGGGATTCATTATTTCAGAGTCCGCTGTTTCAGATATTCCCAGCTTCTGAACCTCGTTTTCTCTTCCCCTGGGTGTCCTTGCTGCAGATGCACGGAGGAATAGGGCAGTAGGAATTGGTATTTCATTTGCAAGTGCCTCGTTGACCCTCTCAAGATGCTTTTCCAGACAGAGAATTACTTCCAGCTCTGCTGGTGGTGCAGTTCCCAGCGGGCTGATCCACCTCCTTTCTCCTGGAAGAAGGGGGTTAAATCTTGTGATTATTTTACTGTTGGAGCTGTGTGCACTAGTTCATCAGACCCTCCAGAAATGTTGGCTTGGCAATCCACAAGCAGTGCCAGGGATGACCTGGGTTTGGTGCCTGGGATTGTTCCTTCAGCTTGGTTCTTGCTGAGTGGAGGATTTAGGAGTTCCTAAGGGCCTTTCACCTGAGCTTTTCCCCCACATTTCTCCTAAGAAATGATGTTTCTTCTGGTTTCTTTGCTCCCCTGAGCACTTTGCAAGAAAGAAAGGGGTGCCACCAAGCCCGTTGTTATCGCTTTATGGCTTGTTCAGTGGTGTCTTAAGTCACCAGTAAGTACCCTCCAAGGAGCCCTATGGGAAGGGGGCTGAAGGATTGGAGTGTCCCTGAGTGGGTTGCAGGACTTGCGGGATGCTTGTGGGGATGGAGCCGAGCCCACTGTGCCCTGTTTTGGGGTACAAGCTGATGCCTGGCTCAGTTTTCCAGCTCCTGTTCCCCCATGCCACGGACACCCTTCCTGTCCTTTCCCCTCTTACTGCAGCCCCTCACCCCCAAAAAGCAGCGGGACCCTGCTGGAGGTGGTCCCGGCCACCGGGCAGCTCGCAGCCCCCCTCCGCGTGCCGCTCTCTGAGCACCTTCGCCTCCCCCTGCTCCCTCTGCAGGTGATGAAGCTGAGGAAGCTGGCCCAGCAGGTCGCCAACTGCCGGCAGTGCCTCGAGCGCTCGACGGTCCTCATCAACCAGGCGGAGCACATCCTGAAGGAGAACGACCACGCGCGGTTCCTGCAGACGGCCAGGAACGTGGCCGAGAGGTGGGCTCGCCGGGTGGCAGCCAGGGTGCCCCCTGCCCCGTCGCTGGCCCGGCCACAGCGAGCTGTCCCCTGAGCGCAGAGCCAGGGGTGCCCCCTCACACCCCGCTGCGTGCTGCCCTCGTATTAATTCTGGCGGTGGGTGGCGGGGCAGGAGGAGCACCGCAGGTCCTGGTGGTGCTGAGCAGGGAGCCGACATTGCTCCCTGGTGGGGAGGAGTGGTGGAAAAACCAACGGGGTGGGAACCAGCCCAGGGCGCCGGGACCCCCAGGAACGGAGCCCCCCGACCTCATTGCCTCGTCCCTGCCACCCCCGGGGTTCCCCAGTGCCAGGCTGTGGCACCGCGGGCTGCCCGCGCCCTGCCCGTTGCCCACCTCGCCCCTGCCGGGAGCCGGGAGCGGAGCGCACCCTGATGCGGATGGATGGGCTCTTCTTTTCTTTCAGGGTCGCCATGGCAACTGCATCCTCTCAAGTTCTGATACCAGATATCAATTTTAATGACGCCTTTGAAAACTTCGCCTTGGATTTTTCCAGAGAGAAGAAGCTGTTGGAGGGGCTGGATTATCTCACCGGTGAGTGCACGGCTGCGCTCCCACCGCCTGCGCCCCGCTTCTCCCCCCGGCCCTGCTTCTTGCACCCCACCGAGGGCTGGGGGGATGTTTTAGGGCACTCTCGTCACCGGTAAGTGGTTGACCCCAGCAGAATAAAGGCCACCACGCTGTCCCCAGGGCAGCGACCTGTCCCCATCCTCCTGTTTGCAGGGTGCCTCTGCTCCCCTGCAGCCGTGCAGCAAGGTTTTTGTGCGTAAGGCGGGGGGCTGGGGACACCCCGGGTGAATTAGCTGATTGTGGTATTGTGCCAGGGGCTGGCAAGTCGGGGGGAGGGCTGCGAGCTGCGGAGAAGCAAGGACATCATTACTCAGTGACGTGTAAAACGAGACGGTTGTGTGCATCGAGAGGCTGCTCCCTGCATGAGCCCGTCTGTCTGTGGGAGCAAAAAAAAAAAAAAAAAATCTTACGCGTTTTAAACCGAGAAGACACCAACTGACTGAAACGCACCACCTGTGGTCTCCCGCAGCGCCCAACCCGCCGTCTGTCCGCGAGGAGCTCTGCACGGCCTCCCACGACACCATCACGGTGCACTGGATCTCGGAGGACGAGTTCAGCGTCAGCTCCTACGAGCTCCAGTACACCATCTTCACCGGCCAGGCCAACTTCATCAGTAAGTCGCCGCTCACTGAGCAAACCCCCTGGCTCGGATGGGCGCTGCTGGGTGCAGCTGAAAGCAAAGGGCCAGAGCATTGCAGTCCCCGGGGTGCTGAGCTCCTGTCCACGCGGGAGGGCAGCGCACAGCTGGCAGGGCACATCTGGGAGCGCACATCCGACGGGACACACATCTGGCAGGGCACATTTAGGAGCACACAGCTGGGAGCACACGGCTGGCAGCTGTGCTGGAGTTTTGCCCAAATATCAGCCAGGCAGAAGCTGACGGCTGGAAGATAGAGCACACCAGAAATCACCAGGGGGGGGGTTTGTTAGTTTATTCCCCTCCGACACCTGAAATGATCAAAGCAGGTTTAGACTCCCAGCTTCTTAGCGCCACGGATTGTCGTTAGGGAGCGGTGGTGAATTGCAGGTCAGAGAAGCCAGGGCTTGAAGCTGTGACCCACTACGAGCCCCCCAGGACAGGCGTGTCACATCTGCAGTCTCCTTTTAGTCTTCCTCATTGTTCATTGTCAGGAAGGCTTATTAAAAAAAAAAAAAAAAAAAAAGAGAGAGAGAGAGAGAGAACATAGAAAAGGGAGTTGTTTGGGTTTCTGTGGAGGTACAATTAATTGGGGAAGAGCAGCTCGGTCAGAAAGCCAAGGACGATTTGCCAGTCTCAGGAGCAGGGATTTATTCCTCTGGGTGCCTGGGAGTCCTCCATGGCAGTCCTGATATGAGAAATAACACACGCATTGCAATTTCTTGTAACACTGCCTTTTCCCTAAAATTCAAGGGAGGTTGCACGAGCACTTAAATGGAAGAAGGAAAATATATCTTCCAGTTTTCATGTCCTCAGCACTCAGTGCTGTAGGGAATGGGGTGTCCCCCTGCCCTGTCCCCCTGCCTTTCCCTGGGGGCGAGGGCTGTGTGAGGAGCTGGGCAGCAGGGGCGGCTCTGGGGGAAAGCCCAAGGGGGCAGACGTCAGGAGCAGCTTCCTAGGCTCCTCCGCTAGCTCTTGGTAGAAGGAGGAAAGAAAACATCAGTTAACACCTCAGAGGAGCAAATGAATAATATATTGTCACTTGCAATAACGTGTTCGGGGCCGGGTGATGAAAGCGTCTGAGTCCTGGCTGAACTCGTGCACGGAGAAACGCCAAAAACAGTGTGCTGGGCTCACCTAGCAGGAGCACCAGGAGGCTTCCCAGGGAAGGAAATACCTTTTCGCAGAGCACACAGTTGGCCTGTGGAAACTCTCCCCTTTACTCTGTCTTTAAAGCCAAGGGCTCGGCAGGAGTCAGGCATTTTACGAATGACGAAAGCTGCAATAAAAAGGTTTTTTTTTTTAAGCTTTGGCAAGGAGAAGCCCTCAGTCTGCAGGGACAACCCCTCCTTGATAGTTCTGAGAAGGAAACCTGCCTTGGAGGCCAAATCACTCCCAGATTGTCATCTCTCAGCCGCCCTGTCCGTTCCAGTGAAGGACCCAAAGGTGGCCCTTGTCTGCAGGGAGATAACTCCTTGGCCATGCAGCACGCGTGCGAGGAAAGCAGCTCAGTGTGCAGGATGCTGCCAGTATCATAGCTCTTTTATTTTCTACTTCATATAGCATTTCTCCACTCCCCTAGGCAGCTTCCACGTGTGTTTCAGACCAAATCCAAGCTGACAATGACTGCAATCTGCCCTTGTCCTCCGAGTGAGCAAGCCACGGGGGGTAAATAATCACCCGAGCAGCATCCCCTTGCGGGCACGGTCCCACTGTCCCCATGTGAGCCTATAAAGAGGGTGTGTGGAGCATCTCCCAGGCTCCTGGCACACCGCTGTGCATGCATTCACCAGCGATGGGAGGCTGAAAACCCTCCTCTGTCACCCTTCATTCCCAGCCCACTCCTCATGAATTGTCTCACACTTCGCCCCCAGACCTGCTGGATCCAAGAAGCCCCCAGCTACTCCGTCTGAACTGCCTCGTTTTAATTCTCTTTTGCTGAAAGCGATGCTCCCGCGTTGCAATATCTGCCCCAAAGCTGCTTGCTGACAGCCCAGAGCTGGCCCCTGGTGTCAGCGCAGGTTTTGCCCCCAAAACCCACAGCATCCTCTTCCCCCTGCAGGTTGCCCTCGCCCCAGCCGTGCTGGTGGCAGTTGCAGCACCACCAAGTGCTTTTCTCCTTGCCCCGTGCCATCCCACCCTCGATACAGCACAACCTGCAGCGTTAGGCAGTAGAGCCTCCAGATCTCTGGGCTCCCAGCTCCTTTCCATTTCCAGAGTCCTTTGGCTCCGAGTCCCTTCCCTGCGAATAACCCTTCTCCCCTCTCCCGCACCGCAGGTCTCTACAACTCCATGGACAGCTGGATGATCGTCCCCAACATCAAGCAGAACCACTACACCGTCCACGGGCTCCAGAGTGGCACCCGCTACATCTTCCTCGTCAAGGCCATCAACCAGGCAGGCAGCAGGAACAGCGAACCCGCCCGCCTCAAGACCAACAGTACGTGCCCCGGGGGCTCCTCGCGTTGGGTGGGAGGCAGAGGAGATGCTCCAGATCACAGGGCTGTGTGTTTGTGGGGTGATGTTCGGAAGAGAGACGTCAGAGGGAGCAAATAGGTTGGCTCATCGGGTTTTGGCCCAAATCCACCTGCTGCGTGACTGCATCTTCCTGACGCTCATCAGAAACCCTCCCAGCCCCAGCGAGCGCAGTGCTCCTTCAGGTTTCCCTCCCCGGCGCTGCTATCACATCTGCCTTGAGCAGGCTTTCAGAGTGATTTATTGCCTCCGCCTCCTCGTTTTCTTTGCGAAACCTGTGCGCCTTTAAACAAAATGAAATTAAGTGCAGTCGGTGCACTGGTGGGGATGGAGGGGAGTTGCCGGGATGCAGACTCCAATCCAGTTCTGCCTTGTTTATTAAAATTGCATCCCTCCTGCGGTTGCTGTTTTTAAGAGCTTTCCCGTGCTTTGAAAGGTGCTCGCTCTGGAAATAAGAAATCGGGGACTTGACAAGCCAAGAGCGATTATGTGACACAGCAGTGCAGAGGGGAGCGAAGGCGCTTTGCTTCAGCAGCTCCCCGGGGACAGGGCTTGCTCCTGTGTTTTTTTAAGTGCGTGTCAGTCATCGGAGACACGGGCTCACTGCTGAGTGCTCCGCTTCGCAGCTGAACTCGATTTAGTAGATTAAATAAGTGCCCAATCGGGTTTTGAACTCCCCTTGTCGCTTGGCTGTGTCTGCAGCAGCTTCCTGCATTTATAAAATCTAGAGCAGGCATCTCCTGGAGCGCTACACAAATTATTCTGTATTAGCGTAGCTTTGAGGAGCTCCTTCCTCGGGAGCGAGCGGCCGAGGGAGCGATCCCAGGTGATGGAGGCTCCATCCTCTCCGCTCTCCTCGGGCTGCTGGTGGCCAGCCCCATCACTCACCTCGCCTTTCAGCTTCCTCTCTTGCTGTCTGTTTTCATGCACTCAGAAGCGTGAACTCTTGATGTTTTCGGAGCAGCGACTCGTGGTTTTGGCAGCAGGGATGAGCTGTGCATGCGAAGAGGGCTCGTTGGCCAAGCTGCGACAAATTTATGAGCGATGCCCAGGAGCTTGACCTCGAGGGGGCTGTGCCTGGTGCCCTCCAGGCTGCCCACAGGGGCAGCATCCACGCAGCTGGGTGGAGGGGACCAGAGAGGGGCAGAGCCTGTCTGGGATGGAGAGATGCAAGGAAAGGGGACTGCAGGGATCTGGGCAGGGAGCTTCCCCATCTCATGGCCATTTTGTCCTGCCTGATGTCCGTGGGGCAGGGCGCACCAAGGGGAGGGGGTCCCCCCTTCCTGCGTGCCAAATTTCAGGTACCCAGGATGCCACGTAACGCTGAGCATCCTGCACAAATCAGCCCTGGGTTTTTTTATGTGTTTTTCCACAGCTTCCAGTGGAAAAAAGAGTGTGATTAGTGACTGCCACAGTGCCAACAAGCATGGGAGTGGAGGTGTACTGCCCATGAAAAGCATGGAGGGAAAGGTCTGAATTTCTGCCTGAGTCATGTGTATTTATACAGTCTTCTCTCCGTGGCCAGCCCTGGTGTACGAGACTCCTCGGGGGTGTTTGCTGCCCACCACAGGCACTTGCGCGGCGCTGGCTGCGGGTGCTGCCCGTTGTGCTTGCTGCCCATTCCTCTCGCCCGCATTTGTCTTCAAGCGACGCGTTTCGCTTCTTTTCAAGCGGGCAATTAGGAGACAGCACACATTTTCCAACTGCCGTAACCTTCGTGGAAGTGTCAGCAGCTCGACGAGGAGAAAGGCCAATTAGCATATTTTGCAGCCCTCTTTCTGCTCCTGAAGTGGTGCCTGGAGAGATGCCTTCACCGCCAGAGGGTCAGTGTCAGGACACACATTGATTTCTGCAGCATCAGCGCAGGCACTAAATCTGTGTTCCCAAACTGCCCGAGCAGAAGAGCTGGGTGAAATAATTTTGGTCTAGTGACAGAAAGAAACCTTCCTTTGCTGAGGCTGGGCTTGAGGAGGTCTTGTTTATTAGCAAGTGTCCAAAAGTGGTTTAAAACTGCCAGAATACAGGGAGGGTACAAGTGACGGTAGTAAATAAAGTGCATGGAAAGTTCTTTTCACGGTCCTTGCCTTGACCGTTGTGGAGTGGTCTTATCCTCACTCATGTCTCCTGCCCTTAGCAGCAGGAATGTGTCAGTGCTGATGCTTTCTAACAAGCAGGGTGAGACACGTGTGATCCCATAGCAAGCTGTTTGGTACGGAGTCTGCTGGGAGATTTGTAGCTTTGGACGGACTTACTGCTTTCCCTTGCCTTGGCAATTCAGCATCGTGGCTTCCTCGAGGTGACGGGGGGGACAATAACCGCTGCTTTCCAGTGCTGGTGGCATCTTAGGTGGCGGCCCAGAGTGGGCACGCTGCTATCTCTGCTCCCCTGCCCATGGAGAGCAAGAAGAGCGAAGCAAGCAGGGCTGGCACAGCGAGGAACTCTGGCTTGCTTTGCTCTTCTGCTGGGCAGAGCGGGGTGAGCACCTGCAGTGAGCACAGAGATTGCTTCGGGAGCATGGGAGAGCCTGCCCACCCTGTCCTTTCCCTCTGCAGCATGCTTTCAGCACCAAGCAGTCCCCTCCATCCCTCCTCCCCTCCCTCAGCCCCTTGCCCTCGCCCTGGCACCTCTGCACGGACCCAGCTGATGGAGCAGCTCCTCACCCGTTCAGCTGGACGTCAGGTTTGTCTCTGGCTTCTGGGCATCGTGGTGCAGTTGTTCCTGCAGCATTTAGCCGGCCACAGCTCACGTAACTCAACCCACAGCCTGTGCCGGCTGTCCCTCTGTGTGGCTTTTTCACCGTGCTGCAGCTGGCACAGTCAGCCAGACCTGCTGGGCTTCACCAGCATTTATTCCTTCCAAAAAGCATCGAGAAAAGAAAATCTGGCAGTGCTGCTGGCCCTTTTCTTGCCAAGTACTGCTTAGGTAACAGAGAACTAAATGCTCTTGCCTGCACCCAGCATGGGGAAGGGCAGTGGCCGTGCTGGGCACGAGGCTCTGCCTGGCCCCAGCATCGTGGACTTGATTAACCTTTCGCATCATCCTAGAGGCAACGTCCACCCACTGCTGTCTTTGGTCTTGCGTGCCCAAGGCCAGCCAGGATTTCCTCCTCTCGCTGCTCTCTGTCTGCAAATTGTCCTCTAGCCCTTGGGCCAGGATGTGCCAGCACCAGCAGGCAACAAGGGCTGGACCCAGTTGTTCACGCTGACCTTAGAGAGGGGTCGGCTTCACCAAAAGGATGAAGGGAAGAGATGTACCCGGTGGAGCCGGGTATTTTTATACCTCCCTTCCTCTGGGCTTGTCTCTTCGCATTACTGCTGGGAAAAGGCAGATCTCAAAATATTCAGATAGCTAGAGGAGAGGGTCACTCCCAACCTCCAGCTTTACTTTCTGGCCTCTCCACTCATTTATCTTGCAAATGGGGCTCCAAGGAAAATAAACACGAGCTGTCGGCGTACTCAGGGAGCAACGCAGAGGAGCTCCATTTCAGAAAGCTGCCTTGGCTCACGCTGCCGTCTGTTCACAGCATTTCCTAAGACCTGGTTTGGAAACAGCCTTGATGGTAGCATTGGCTGTGGTGTTCCACCTCACGAGCATCGTTTAGCATAGCTGAAAACGCAGGAGGGGTGGCTGGTTGTGCACCACGGTGTCTGCCTTCCCTCTGCAGGTAACAAAGCCATGGTTCGAGTTGGTTGTGGTTGTTGAAGGTGTTCTGCTGCAGCTGTCCCGTTCGCTTTGATTTGTGCTAAACCAGATGAATCCCTCTAGAAATCCTATCCAGGCTCTCTACGCTATTTATATGCTGATGTGACAGGGCCAGGTCCCTGCTGTCGCACATTGCATTTGCAAATCCGAGAGGACGGGATTTGAAAAGCACCAGAATTAAGTCGCCTGTGCAGCTGAATGTCATGCCTGCCATCCCTGCGCTAGGCAGCACGTGTGGTCACGCATCTGCTCGTGGCAAACCAAAATGTGGAGGTGCCCTAGCCCCTTCCTACCCGTCAGCAAGTTGCTGGAGGTTTCAGCAGCACCGGGAGCTCCTCCACCTCCAGAGTGCAGCCAGCGCCTGTGGAAGGGTTTTATCAAAGTGAGCAGGGCGGCGAGTGCGTGTCAGTTTGGCTCCTGTGGGCTGCTAACATTACAAGGGAGCTGGAGCTGTGTTTCAGTCCAGCCTTAAAGATCTGCAGGATCCATCAGACTTCTTTGTGTTGGTGGAGCAGGAAGCCCCGGGCTGTGCGCTCGTCAGCTGGCCCTGTGCTCTCCCCTTGCTTCCAGACTCAGCTAAACACAGGCTGGACCCAGCGCCTTTGATTTGCTTCCACCACCTCGTGCACAGCCCAGACTATCTTCTCCAAGCATCCCGGACCTTGTTTGGCAGCAGAGAAGTGCTGAGAAACCTCGGGCATGTTTCCTGTAAAATGTAATAGCAGCCTGCATGCCACTGGGAGCGAGCTGTGTTGTCTGCTGATGGGGATTTGGGGATATGCTCGACGCTGCAGTACTTCTTCTGTGATTCAGTATTGTTATACCAGCACTTCAGGGTCCACTCTCCCTTCACTGCGCTCGTATAACTCGCATTACTGCTAATAGAGTATGGATCTGTTGAGGGATTCAGGCAGGCTACACGCCTTGCCCAGACTTGGTTCGCGGTGCTTGATGGCTTCTTCAGTGCCATTTCCATTAGCTGGCAACATCCCCCTCGCTCCTCCGCAACGTTTTACACCATTAACATAGGGCAAAAGGGAATTGTTGTGAGGAGGGAATAATGCACTTGAGCGGTGCAATGTGCAATAGAGAGGTCTGCAGCATTCCCCAGTGCCAGGATGACACATCCCCGGCGGATGCATTGCCTTATTTCTCCACGTTTCTGAGTTTCGCACCCTTCCCCTCTGTCTGGTCTGGGAATAAGCCCATGGTGCAGATGCTTCTCCTGGCCCTGCTCTCCTCTGCCTCGCAGGTGGTGCTGACACCCTGGGTGGTGGCTTCCTTGCAGGAGCCACTTGTCTGTGGCTGGGGACACTGCTGCAGGCGCCAGGGGCATGGGAACATCACCAGGGCAGGTGGCTCATGGATCAGGATGTGACAATAGCCGTGCCAAGGCACAAGGGTGCACCTCAGCATCCTGCTGGGCATCCATGAGTACAGACCATCCACAGACCATAAGCAGTGTCTCTGGCTATTCCAATAGCACCCGTGGCTCATGGAAAACGTCCAAAGAGCCCGGGGCAGATGTTTCCTGCCACATTCTGCCTGCACAACGACGGTAACAGACACAAATACTGATGCATGTGTCCTCTTCTAACAGGTCAGCCTTTTAAGCTGGACCCCAAGATGGCTCACAAGAAGTTGAAGATCTCCAACGACGGGCTGCAGATGGAGAAGGATGAGAGCTCCTTGAAGAAGAGCCACACGCCCGAGAGGTTCAGCGGGACAGGGTGCTATGGCGCAGCAGGCAATGTCTTCATCGACAGCGGCTGCCACTACTGGGAGGTGGTGGTGGGATCCTCAACCTGGTAGGCAGCCCCTTTCTCTTCCCTCCTGCTCCTGGAGGCCCTTGGATGTCCCCAGAGATGGCATGGGATGTGCTAGGGTTAAAGGCCAGGGTTGTTCGTGATTAGAAAGGTGGCTGCTGCTGTCATCGCTGGACCTTAAATCCAGGTGGCTGTGGGTTTCAAGGAGCAGCTCTCTCCAGCTGAAGGCTAGCATCACTCTGAGGGCATTAGGGCCCCAGCAGCAGGTGCGGAACAGCGCTGGTAGGAGCTGTTTGAGTGATTTGGAGCCATCCCAGGGACCTGTGTCTTGGGGAGGCTCACAGCCAGGATGCTCAGATCAAAGGTGGAGCAGGACCTGCGTGCGGCAGGCAGCGTGCCTCCCACCGCCCCATGGCAATGTGGTGTCCTTGTGGTGCTCTGCTCAATCCCTGCTGGAGCACCCACAGCGACGCTTGCTTGGAACAGGGCTTTTCAGGCATTTGCTCACAGGAAACTGGGGTTGGGCTTAATGCCACGCTGAGGTCGCTTCTCCCTTCTTCCAGGTACGCCATCGGCGTGGCTTACAAGTCAGCCCCCAAGAACGAGTGGATTGGGAAGAACTCCTCATCCTGGGTCTTCTCCCGCTGCAACAACAACTTCGTGGTGAGGCACAACAACAAGGAGATGCTGGTGGAGGTCCACCCACAGATGAAGCGCCTCGGCGTCCTCCTGGATTACGACAACAACGCGCTCTCCTTCTACGACCCGGCCAACTCCCTCCACCTCCACACCTTCGAAGTCTCCTTCATCCTGCCCGTGTGCCCGACGTTCACCATCTGGAACAAATCCTTGATGATCCTCTCGGGTCTGCCCGCCCCGGACTTCATAGATTACCCAGAGCAGCAGGAGTGTAACTGCAGGCCCCAGGAGTCCCCGTACGTATCAGGGATGAAAGCCTGTCACTAGGATGCTCAGCCCTGCCCATGCCCCGTGGTGGCACTGGTGATGCTGGTGGGTGTTGGTGGTGGGTGCCAGGAGCCTGCCAAGCTGGAGAGCCGCCGTGCAGCCGGAACGCTCCGAGGAGAGAGGACCTGCCTGCCTGCCCGCCCACAGCTCATCTTATTTTTAAGGGGAAAGAGAAAGAACCCCTGACCACGTCTGAAAATAAACTCCTGTCGGCAAGCTCAGCGCAGCCATGCACAAGGCTCGCGCAGCATCTTTGTGGGGTGCGCCAGGCTCTCCCGAGGCAGATCATCACGCGGATGGTTCTGTTTCCCCTCGGGGGCTGGAAAGGCTGGGGTGGGGATTGGGGTGACATCCTCAGGTGCTGCGGTGAGCAGGGGGACAACTCGCGTGTCTCCGCACGGCGCAGGTTGGGGCAGGAAGGGGTTGACTTTTTGGAGACCTGCAGAGCCAGGTGGGAGCTGGGCATCATTTGCTGGTGAGAGCTTTCTGTTTGGCCAACATTTGGCAGCTTCCTTGATAAAGTAGGTACCCGCGTGGGGTAGGTACCCACGTGGGGTAGGTACCTGCGTGGGGTGGGTAACTTGCACTTGGAGAGGCCCCCGCGGGGGAAGCAAGGCAATGGGTACGTGGTGCATTTCTGCAGCTCCCTGTGCTTGGCTGGGGCTGCAGTCCCATGCTGGGGGGTGCAACCCCCACCCCTCCGCCCCACTGTTTTGGGAGGTCCCAGTTCACCAGGATGCAGGGAGGCCCCCGCTGAGCACTCGCTCAGGAGCCGGGCGAGGTGCACGTTGTCCCCAGCACAGATGCTCCTGGGTTAGCTTCGCATCGGGTGTCCCTGCAGACAGTGGCACTGAGCAGAGGGGCACACCGTGCCCAAAGACCATCTCTGTGCTTTGTGGCCCCAAATCTCAATTTAGGACCCCAAAATCTCAGCTCTCGGTTTGTTCTCCACCATGGTGGTGTGAGCATGGGGCTGTCCTGTTTGCTTTGAGGCAAAAGGCTGAATTTGGGGCCCCAGCAAGCTCCTGAGCTGCCACCAGTGCTCCCAGTAACCGCAAGCACCAAGTCCCCCACAGATGGGGCCAGCAAGGACATCAGGCAGCACAGTGGCACAGAATGTGCTGATGCTCGAGCTTTGGTCCATGGTATTTGAAAATCCCTTTTTCTCCTCTGGATGGGGTCCAGCCTTGGTGGCATCACAGATGGACCAGGAGGCTGAGACCTCCCAGCTCCGCCAGCCTTTTCCTTGCTTTTTATTATTATTACTATTATTATTATTATTATTATTATTGCAATGGGGAGAGACCCCTGGACCTTGCTGACAGGAAACTACCTCAAAGCCCAGCCTTGGAGGGGTGGGTGGCCGGTTCAGACGGGGTGACAGCACTTAGAGGCTCTTCCCACAGCAAGGAGCAGGCACGGGGGCTGTGGGAAGGGGTCCCCACCGGCGAGCCATCCTGGGGGACTCGTGTCATTGCGGGCATCCAGGCAGAGCGGGTACACAGAGCCCATTCCTCAGCACAGCATCCCTCTGCTTAACCGGGGTGACATTTTCAGCGACCGGTTGCCCAATGCTGTGGGGAGAGAAGAGGAAAAGGGACTGCCACTTGCACTGCTAAGTCAAGTTTTGCCTCCAGTCTGGGCTGCTTTCCCATTGCTCGTGGGCTGGTGGTGCTTGGCAGGGGCTTGTGGCACACAGTGCATCCCTCCTGAGCAGGCAGAGCAGTTTTATTTGCTTTTGGCCCCAGCATTTGAAAGCACGGGGTGGGGATTGAGCAGGGATTGAGCTGCCATTCCCTGCAGCTAAGCACACAAACACAGTTCATTTTAAGAGGCTAAGTTGCCATTTTTGGTTGGATGTCTTTTTCCAAAGCCACGTGGAGCTCTCAGTAAAGTCTTTTCCCCTTGTGCTGACCTCAGCCAGGGCTGCTCGCACTGCATCACCCTCCAGCAAATGCCCAAGCACTGGAGATGGATTTTAGCTTTTGCAATCCAGGTGCCAAGCTTTCTGCCGGCACCGGCACCGCTTTGACCGGCTTACTGCTAGCGGACTCAGCACACCCAGTAAAGCACACGAGCCGTTAATGTGACATTTGCACCTGATGAAATTGCACTAATTGTGGCAGGACCCCCGCACACCTTTGCGCGTGTCTTGTCCCACGGGGAGCCCTGCACCCCAAGAGCGCAGGCCTGGGGGGGTGGGAGTGACGTCTGGGTCACCCACACCATCCTCTCCTGGGGGTGGAAGACCAGAACCTGCCCCAGCACTGCCAGGGGGGTGGGAGCAGCAGCCCCCTCCCTGCCCCTCCGCGCCATGCTCCCCTGCTGCCCCGCAGCCTTTGCCCCCAGCCCACGAGCGAGCCGTCCCTTTGGCCAAACCCGTCCGGCGCACGATGACACGACAGCAGTTGCAGCCAAACCGAGCCCCTCGGGCTGTGCAGCCCGCTGTTATGAATGAGCACGTTTCCCACGGCCCAGCAGAGGGGCAGGAGGCGGGCAGCGGGGTCCCCGTGGAGCTGGGGGTGCTGTTGGCCCCGCTTCTCCTGGCGACCCCGCTCTGCAGCCCTGGGACGTGGTGAGACCTTGGTTAGCGTGCTGCCCGCCTGACTCTTCTTTTCCACGTGTAACATACTCATTTCTGGGGGAGGGTTGCTTTTCCTTTTTATGTTTTCTTCCCTTTTTTTTTTTTTTTCCGGTTTTTCTTTTTGGCAACTCTTTTGTTAATGTGTATATATATATATAAATATAATATAATATATATCCGTTACTGAATGTGTCTGTGTGTGGCAGAGATTGCGTGCTGTGTGACACCTGCGGCCCACAAAATGCTCCTTCTGGCCATCGCCAAACCTCTGAGAAAATGCAGACTGCAGACCTCGGGGTCACTGAGTTGGGGCATAGCGAGAAATCAGTCACGCAGAAGAAAGAGCCTTAGCTTATAGCCCAGGCTGGGGATGAGAAGCCTTCCCGTTTGGCAAAGCCCCCAAGAGCACAACAAGCTCCACGGGGCAGCTCAGCAGGAGGTGGCGGGAGGGTTTGCTGTCACCAAGGCTGTGTGTCCCATGCGTGTCCATCCCTGCGTGCCAACCAGATGCTGTGGGGACTTTGTTTCTGCTGCCCAGCAGCCCAGAGCCCCAGGAGCTGTGGGAGGGCAGGGATGGAGCCCCTGCCCTGGTGCCGTGAGGCTGATGGCCTGCTCCTCTCCTCGCTGCCCCTCATTTCCCCTTTCTGCTGCCCGTGCCTCTGTGGCAGGAGGGCCATGCCAGCCCTCTGGAGCCCCCCCAGTCCCAGCACAGCCCTCCAGAGCGCTGAGACCAAGGTGAGCAGAGCACTTTGCAGAGACGTAGCTGGACGTGGCCGCAGAAATGTCCCCTCACTGCCAGGAAGGTGTCAGCAGAGAGTGGGGAGCCCCAGAGCTGCCCCGCCGCAGGGACATGAAGACATAAAAACCCATGGGAGACAGAGCCTGCTTTTGTTGAGCATAAGTGCCTAAAATATTTACGAAGTGGAAAACATATGGTGCAAACCAACACTGTAAAATTAAATATTTCTTACTTTATTCCTTTGCTCTAGGCTTTTTCCCATTAAACATTAAATGCCAACACATGGAAACCGGCCTCAAGATTGAGTAGCTGCTTTCATTACGGGACAAACCTGTGGTATTTGCTTTACCTCAGACTGCTGCTTTTGCTGTGTGGAGCTGACAAACACGGCTGTAAAAAGCCACTGGTGGGGCCTGTTGCTGGCTCTCCTGCTCCTTCCATGCAGTACCACCAGCATGAAGACCCCACTGGTCCAGAGTCCCCCAACAAGCTCCCCACAGCCCCAAGGACTCACAGCCTGCTATGCTTCTGACTCTTGATTTTGGAGCAAACCCTGCAAAGCCCTCCCATACAACAGCAAGTATGCTAATGAGGTTGCTAATTGCATGACCCTTGTCTTTGGCTGGTGATGACTGTTCAGTGCAGAAGCTGGGGGGCTGCAGCTGCCCTGCATGGCAGCACGTGCCTGAAACACCAGGAGAATACTACAGTTGACACCAGGGACAGATAGAATAGGACAGGGAAAACCAGGGATCCTCCTGTGCATGACTGTGATCCAAAATAGCCAGGACACGCTGCCACCCCTGATGCCTGGGGACCAGCTGAAGAACCTGCTCTCCAAATGATGCCCAAATGATGGTCAGCATCTACTCAGCTTCCAGTCCTGGAAGCTGCTGTGTGTGACTCCCTGGGCAGCAAGAGTCGGATCCTGCAGGGGATCCTAACACTGTCACCAGGTAGCTCGGCCCTTGCCATCAGCTCAGGCCTGCACTGGGAGATGGACGCTGATGGCTGTGGGCTGGAGGTGATGGGGGGCTCTCCTCGAGTGCTCCTGGCTTTCCTGGCCCCCTCAGAGGGGTGCCAAGGTGCCGGGACTCAACGTGGGAGCTGTGCAGCCCTCTGAGGCAGATCTGGGGGCTGGGAAGCCGATGGTCCTGGCCGGGCCCGCAGCTTCGGTCACCAGGCTAAAACTTCACGGAGATGCACTCAGGCTTGAAAGCGAGGAGATGTTGAAGCAAGAGGATGGCTCAGCAAGCCAAATACCTGCCTCAGCCCATCCTTTGCGGATTCTAACCATCTGGTCAGGCCCTGGACTCGCAGACATTTGGCCTTCCAGCGAGGGATGAAGAAGCTGCTGAAGATGCCATCCCTGCTGTGCTCAGATCACAGATGTCTTTCTGTGGTCCCCTAACCACACGCCTACTCCAGGCAGGATTTCCAAGCAGAGGCTAAATAGGAAATGAGCCTAACGCTGCTTTCATTAACAGCACTGAGAACTTGGCTACCGACATCAGCAAGACGGGAGATAAGCCTCAGCTCTTGAAAAATGCAACCCTTTCTTCATATTTAATGTCTACCCAGTCTTTCAAGTTTAAGCAAATACTTCTCAGCCACCTAGGAGGTACCAGTTAAGTGAAATCACGTTTTGAAGCGTCTCCAACCCTCCTTCTCACATTGGTAATTCAAACGGATGGCGAACACAGGTTAGCAAAGCTGGAGCCAGGAGCTGGGGTAGGGGCAGTGACCAGAGCGCCCAGCAGACATCACTGCAGGCTCAGGGAGATGTGGGCAGCTTCTTTGGTGGCCAGAGGGCCCGCATCAAACGTCTGAAGCAAGAGGATGAAAACTGGAGATCAGCCACTGAAGCCTGGAAGCTTGATCCCACTGAAACAGCTGGATTTTTGGAGCCCTTGGGTTCACACCAGGGATTTGGTATGTAGCACATTCATTGGAGCCTTTCAGCAATCCCCACACCACCCTCTCAAAAAATAAATGAAAAAATACGTAAAAATTAAAGGCAAGGACAAGGACAATAAATGAGTGAAAAATGGTAGCAGGTTTTCCTTTAATATCAAAATCCCCCTTCCAAACCCTACCAAATCATAAACAACATGACTTTTTCTCCTTTTTTTTTTTTTTTTTTTTTTTTTTTCTACTTGGTCCTAACACAAGTCCTAAAAAGAGTGAAGAAGATAAGAGGCAACCCTATCACTGTTGGCCAGACCCTGCAGTAGAAGAGACAGCAGCCCTACACCAACCCAACGAGTAGCAAGGGCATGAACAGAAGAGGTGGTTGTTCCTGAAGCCTGCACAAGGGCATGCAGCTCCTGCCCACAAATTGGGCAAATCACACTGCAAACACCATCTGAGTAAATCCCACTGTCAGCTGGCTGAGGGTGGTCACTGCGGGGCAGCAGCTGCTCTGCACATCTCAATCAGCAGGGCCCTTCCCACCCTCGGCGCTCCCATGCCGTGCAGAAAGCATAGCTCATCCTTTCCACGTGGGCTTTTGGTGGTGCTTAGCACCACGCTGGCAGAGCAGCTCACAAATATTCATTTCTTCCCGCAGCCCCCACGAGATGCAGCAGTATTATCTCCGCTCTGCAGAGGGCTGGCACCTTAAGCACAGCAAGATTAATACAGATGCTTTCAAGAGTGTCGGCGAAGCAGGGGGCTGTTTCTCGGGGCTGTTAACACTTTCAGAGGACGGCGTTTAATGTTTGCTGCTGAGATTGACTGAGCATGTGGAAATGCCATTTTCGGAGGCTTGTGATCTGGAGAACTGGGACTGATGATTTTTTTTTTAGAGAGGCAGTGAAGGTTAGTGCACTTGGTGAATTCCACAAGCAGCTTTTGGATGTTCCATGGTTGTTTCCCAGTTGAAGATCATTGATTAGTGTTACGCTGGTGCTAGCAGGTGGGTTTTGCCCTGGCATTTTTCTTACACACAGAAGGCCAGGCACCACTCCTGGCTCTGCTCATTTTTCCACCCAAAACTTCAGCCCAAATATGCTCTATGCAGCCACATCTGTGTGTCAGGTGGACCCCCAGAACCACCAGAAAGTTTTTCTTCTTTGGCTTGCACCCAGCTCTCAGGGCAACTCAACAGCACCATTGCCACGGGACCTGGTTTGCCTCCTTCATCAGGCACAACAACCGAAAAATGTTGGAAGGGAGGAATTCTTCAAGCCAGGAACAATTTAGAGGCTTTAGTGCAGGAGGCACTAAACCCAGATGCCTGAAGAGCTGCTGGGAAATGGAAGCTTTGGAAAGGGATGGTCTCAGGGGTGCTGTGCATCACACCCTCCCCATCCTTCCCCTCAAAGCAAACAACGGGAGCCTCCATCCCTCCGGAAATTGCTTCGCGTTGCCTGAATTTACTGTGTTAATCAGGGAAACTGGATGAATGCACCCAGCCCCAGTGTGGGGATGCTTCCTCCAGCCCCCCCAGAAAGCTGGGCATGGCCCAGCGTTCCCCATCCACATTTCCTAGAAGCCAGAGGAGGCTTTATCCTATAACCAAGCGTAATTTCTGGCTGTCTTTATTGTCATGAAGCAGATGGTGCTCGGCAGAGCAACAAGGACCTTTTTCCTCCTCCTTGCTTGATTTGGAGCCCTTCTCCATTAACCTCTGGTTTCTAGGAAACAATATCTCTTGTGGATGGGCACCTGCGAAAGTCAATTTAAAACCATCACTGACGTGGCAGGCTGCTTCTTAGAAAGAAAAAGACTTTGCTGAGAAGATGAAATTGGCTTTGCTGCTGCTTTCCAGGAATCTGCTTTTAAACACACAAGGCTTCAGTGTCACACGCACAGCAATTCAAACTAGAAATTGCTTCCTCGAGCCAGCCAGGAGGGGAAAGATTGGCCTGCAGTTGTAGGGTGGGCTGAAGGGAAGGTTAATACTGTTTTGGGAGCCTTGTGTGTTTTGTTTGTTTGGTTTGGTTTATTTTCTTTTGCTTTGATTTGTTTTGCTACTACTATTTGCTTTGGAGTTCATGAAATAGGAGATACAGAAAAGCTCCCTTGCCAGTGCTCAACATCCCCCTGCCTGGGAAGCTGCAAAGCAAAGAGACAGGACAAATTATTATTTTTATATACTAAGTGACATCAAGAGACTGCCTCATCTGTAGCTGTTCACCAACAACAATGGCTTGCGCTGAGATTAGATAATCCTGTCCAGGAGTACAAAGCTGCAGTCCCTCCATCCATGAATGAACATTCCTTTAACCAGCGAATTATCTCCTGGTTGGGGAAAACAATCAAAGAAAGAAAAACAGAAAATATCATTTGAAAAAAGGACAGAACGGAAAATTGCACACAGGAGCAGCTAGCTGATAGACTGTGTGGGGTAAATGATTTACAGGGGCTGAACCGGCTCCAAATTAATCCTCCTTAGCAGAACTCTGAGATCTTAAATATTCATCTGAAGTGCCAGCCCCTAAAATTGCCAGTTCTTGATCTTTAACCACATCAAGAGACATCCCTGTGTCTGCAGGTGTGCTGAAATGGGGCTTACAAAGAGTGGCACCTGATGTCTGTTGGCGCCTGGGGCAGTGGGCACAGGGAGGGTCACCAGGACACGCAGCCCCTGGTGTCCTCTGCTTGAGAAGATCCCAAGAACCAGCTGAGCCACCCAGCAGTGCAGCATGTGCCGAGCCACCCAGGTCCCATCAGTGCTTGTCTCCTGGGAACACCAGGCCAGGACTGGCTGCAGCATCCTCCTGGTCACAGCAGGAGCAGCACCAAGACTGAGAACCAGAAACGAGCCCAGTTCTCCATGGCAACGAGGAGGAATTGGGTCAGCTGGAGGAGGCGAGCATGCCCAGGAGCTTTAAAAGCAGACACCCAGCCAGAAAGGCAGAGCCAGCCCCAGGGACAGGGCTGGGAGCAAGGGACACGGCCAGGGCTTCTTTGTGTCAGCGTGGGGACTCTTGGTGGCTCTCTGGTGGCACAGAGCTGTGGGTCACCAGGTGCCGCTGTGCCACATGTGTGCACCTGAAGCCAGCGCCTTGTGCTCTTTGCTTTGCAACTTCCCTGCAGTTTTAACAACCGAAGTAAGCATTTTACAGCAAATTAAGCAATTATACTTTGAAAGCTATGCAAAAATTACCTGCGAGATTCCCACAAGGCCTGCCAGAGCCAGGAACTCACCAGCACTGCAGGGAGGTGTCAGCACTTTGGGGGGATTCAGTGCTTTAGATGACACTTGGGCTCTGATGTCTCTGGGCTCTGATGTGACCCAAAATGTGTCAGACACTTGTTGCATCTTTGCCCTTCAACTGTCATTAAAAGGCCTCGGTTCTGCTCCCAGCTGTCTCAGCATGTGACCTGGAGCTGAATAACTCCTCTTGAGCAGTACCTTTGTCTGTAAAATGTGTTTCTTAATGCAGCTCTACCTGGTAATGAGTTACACACAGCACCTCAAAAACCAAGGGGAAATGCTGTTGGTGCCAGAGTTACAGTGCTATTTGAGCTCGGCAGCACACAGTGACTGCACAGATGCTATTTAGGGGTGGTTAAAAGGGTGGGAGCCCTTTGCTGAGCATCCCTGTTGAGGGGGGCATGCCAGAGGCCTCTTGCATCTTTGTGGGGAATACCTATATCCTGAGGCGCTCGAGGTGGGACCCTCTTTCTGGACTGTGGTTCAGTGAAGACGAGGTAAGCAGAGCTTCCCATGCACATGGTCCCATGGGAGATGGGATCCACTTCCCCACATGCCTCCTGCACAGCCCTGCTTGCAGGTCTGCAGCTCCCAAACCCATCCTGTACAGGCTGTGCTCAGCACGGGTCTTGCCTTAACTCCTTAAAATGGGAGCCCCTTATGTCTACCCTGTCCTTTCTTCCTGATTCACAGCCAGTTAAATGGGAGCTGCTGCTCCAAGAAAGGCTTTCAGCAACAAAAGACTTCTAGACAAGGATATTCAGCTGTTCAAGCTGAATATGCTGCAGGGTTGAGCACAGCTCAGAGCAGACCGAGTTGGAGGACCCAAGCCTTTTCAGCTGAGGCTTCACCATCTCCTGGATGCCTGCCCTCCCAAACCAGGTGGGAGAGGAGGGTTTCGTGGGCATCCTGGCCTGAAATCCCCCTTCTCAACCAGAGCTTTGCCATGGCACGCCACCAATGATGTTGGGTTGCATTGCGTTTGACCCCAAGAGATGCCCAGTCAAGCCATGGACCAGAGCAATCAGAAACAAAGGTAGTGAAGGAATTTGTAATTAAATTGCCATTAGATAGGTAACAGATTGTCTGACAGCTGACAGTGAGTGAAAATGCTCTACTCTGTCATGTTTTATCAGCATGAAAACCATTTGCAAGTGCTCTAATTACATTCCTAATTGCCAATGTGATTAGGGACCTGCAGCTGTTCATTAAACGTGTGTCACCCTCAGCCAGCAATCTGTAGGAGAGAATATTTAATTAATCAAATAGGCATTGGATGAAAGCAGGAGATGGACAAAACCTGGAAGGTGAGTGAGAAGTGGAGGAGCCTTGCACCAAAAGGAGCTAGTGGGTCGTGGGGTCATCATCTTCCAGCTCTTGGCACCATGTCATACAACCTCTGTCAGAAGCTCAATAAACACCATGACAAAAAAGTCGCCTTTCTGTCTATATTACTCCCTCTGGAGCATTCCTGCCCTGATGAGCAGAAACTAACTTCTAATTCCAGCCAAATGTTTATCTTCCAGCATCTTATTCTCTTTACCTACAGGTCGGTGCTCTCCTTCTTGCTTCTGCTTCAGAGACAGCCTTGGCTCCCTCCTTGCTCTTCCCCCAGTGCATCAATAGGCAGTGACCGGAGCTTGCCCTGCCCACACTTGAAGGAGAATGAAGGAACCCTGATGCCCACCAGGTGCCCTCTCTGCTCAGCTCCTTGCCCATGGCCCTTCATCTCTCTGCAAGTCTTCCTCCCCCGGTTCTTTCTCAAGCATGCTGACAGCTCGGATGGGGCTCCTCTTCTGCTGTTATGGGCAGAAGGGTTGGTGGCCCTTCAGAGCTCTGCCGTGCCATGCTTCCCCTTGGCTAATTAAATACTCAGGATTGCAGTCCTAGACTGGCCTGACTTCAAGAGCAACCATGGGGCAGAAAAATCCAATCTCAAAATCTCTCAATCTGGCAGCTGGAAGAAGAAGGGTTTGGAAGAGATCACCCACAGCCCCAGCTGGTAAGGCACTCGAGAGACCAAGCTGACTGCAAGCCCCTGAAAGTCGGCCAGGAGCAGCCAGTCCCGTGGGCTAGGCTGGGCTCGGGCACTCTTGCAAACCTGTGGAGTTTCCTCCATGGCCTCGGGAGGAAACAGCACTTCTGAACACACTGGCAGAGGGGTGAAACCATCCAAAGTGACTTGGCCCAGGCGGACTGATTTTTTCCTGCAATCCTTCTCCAGGCAGGGAGCAGAAGTCTTCTGGAGAAGGTTCGTCTGCCTCTAATTTTGCCGGTGGCAGAGAGGTGTGTGATATAACTACACAGACAGGTGCTCGCTGTGCCTCGTTGCTGCTGCCGGCAGGAGCTGCCCTGGGGACGAGGCAGTGGAGGATGTCACGGGGATTCGTCTGCAGAAACTGCAAGCATGAATGGAGCCCTCAGCATGGCACAAGGAAGCTTTTCCCTGCCTTGCTGGGCTGCTGTTACTACACGAAAAATAAGAGCAGTGGGGAACCTTCAGACCATGAAACGTGGCCGTAGACACAGTGGTGGGGCTCCTTATCCACAGCGTCGTGAGCCAGCTGCTGATACAATGACACCAACAGAGCTTCTGCTGTGTAGACATGCCCTGGATAAGCAGAAGGCAGTAAAACAAGTCAGAAACAAAACAGAAAGGAGCGATGAACGGGTCATTGTTCTTTCAGCTTACCTCCTGATTTAGGAGGCTTCTTCCCAGGGTGTCTCCGTGCCTTGGCATCGCTGGTGCAAGGGGTTGAGCAGCTCCATCCGCACCATCACTGCATCCTCCCTGCAAGGGACACTTTCTGCTGGCTCCCCAAAAGGCAGGAGGGGAGCGTGGGCTCCTCCAAGTACAGGCAAGAGCACTGGGGGGACCACAAAGGAAAATGTCCTTTCTTATTTTATCTAGGGTTTCCATCCCAGAGCATTTCTTTTCCCTTCCCATTTCAGGCAGCTCTTGAGAAGGTGACTGAGAGGCCAGGGCTCGGAGGAGAACACCGTTTTAAAGGCATCTCTTTTCTTAGCACCCCACTACATCCAGCTGCCTCTGCTCCCCTGAGCAGCAGGACGGAGAGAGGGAAAGGCACCAGAGTGCATCCAGATCAGCTCATTTCTTCAGATTTAACATGTCCTGGTGCTCTTGCCTTAAAATATTCTGGATCACAACAGGGAGAGTCTTAGGAGGCTTCACCTTAATCCCTGTTTAATTTCCACTTAAGAAAATGTCACTGTGGGTGTTTAATAAGAATTAATTCCTTTTTTTTTTTTTAATAGTTACTTTCAATTAAACAGCCCCAGTGTTTCCTGGCTCTCCAAACCACCCCGAAGCGCTCTGAATCCTGCTTCCCATTCACTAACCCCAGCTCTGCTCGGCGTCACAGCTCCAGTTTCTGCGGCAGAGCTCTCGCAGTGCTGCACAGGTCACCCCAGTGCCTGACAGATGCAGGGGAGCTGGGGCTCCTGTCCAGGCCCTGCCGTGCCAGTGGTTTATTTGGGCTGACACCAGGCCCTGTCCCAGCACAGGGGCTCATTTCAGCCACAGCAGCCAAGCTGGGTGCGAAGGTCGTGGAGCTGCCTGTAATCATCTCTGAAGATGGCACGGTCTGTCTGTGAAATTGTCACTGCACCATTAGCTGTTGGCTTAGGGGGATGTAATTCAGGATGTGGCTACTTCTCCATATTCGGGGAAAAAACAGACAACGTCCTCACTCTGCACTTAAAGGGCAGAATCAGCTCCGTTTGTTTTACAGTCCCACTGGTCCCAGTGTCCTCCAGCTTTAGGGGCTGCTTCCAGAAAGGGTCCCCAGCACCTGCTGGGCAACCTCATCTGGGGCAGAGGGAGCCCGGAGCCTGGAGGCTGGGCAGGGAGGGAGGTGTAACCACAAGGAGGAGAGGAAACGGAGGATGTCCCAGCAGCTCTGCATCCCCTGGCCGTGCTGGGGACTCCTCACACGTGCTTCTGCAGGGCCCAGCTGAGCACACAGTGCTGGGCATCTGCAGCACAAGGCAGCGCAGCCTTGTCACTGTGCCTTTCCCATCCACCAGTCTCGTTAGCATGGAGCTTTTGCCTCACAGGACCACTCAGTCCATGGTAAGAAAGCCTTGGGTGAAGCTTGCTGCTCCTAGATATCCTCTCTGGCCAGCCCTGCAGTTCTGCTGCAGAGCCAATTATTCCTCCTTTCATCATGGTGCATTGTCTTTTTATTTCCCTAAGAGCAGCGCTTTGCCCTTGTCATTACTGCATTTTCTCTTATCGATTTCAGACCATTTTTTCAGCACGTGGAGGTTATGCCAAACACCAGACCCGCTCCTCCCACTGCAATCCCTCAGCACCTCCCCACCGCTGTCCTCTGCCCTCCCCTGACCATTTGGCCAAGCCCTGTCCCACTCCAAGCCGCTTTTTGGGGTGAAAGCACCAGTTGTGACTGCTGGTCCCTGCCCCAGCTTCAGCAGCTGCAGCACCACCAGCCTGCAGCCACCACTACCCACAGCAAGCCCCCAAGGGCTACTGGCCTCCAGGCTACTGCTGGCCTACAGCAGTCTTCCCAAGGGTGGACCAACATTTGCCCACTTCCCAAGGCTTTCTCTAGCAACACACAGCAGACCCTGCCCTGAGCTGGAGGCTGAAGTGGAGATGCCCAGAAGTCCCTTGAGAGATCATCTAGTCCAATCCCCCAGCCACACAAACAGAGGAGATGAGGAGGCTGCAGGAGCAGCTCCCAGGATGTAGCTGGCTCCCCGTTTTCTCCAGGCTAGCAGCAGTGGGGTGATTAGCAGGCTGAGTGGCAGCAGCAGCGTGTTCCGCTGGCAGGAGGGGAAGATAAGACAGCAGCCCCATCACAACGAAACACATTTTTATAACCGCTGGTGAAAATTGATCCAATAAGTCTCTCTCCTGTAGCCTCAGCTGACAACGTCACCTCCTGTAACAAAGACCTCTTTCATCTGCCGGCTGCCCGGGCACTGAGTATGCTCTCCCATTAATGAATCATCAGCTTGTCAGGGAAGTTTGACTACTCTGATTTCTGAAAGTGATGGACGTGGCAGAGCTCTGCACACTCAGCACCCTTCCTCTCTATTCCCCCATGCCGGGGGGATGTGGGTGCCGAAATGTGCATCTCTGTTGCTGGGGGAATTTGCAACCTTGGCTGCTGAAGAATAATGCACAAAGTTGACTCTTCTGGTTACCTTTTAGATCTCCTTCTTCCCCATCGTTTCATGGGGAGAAACTTCCATCAGACTGCAGGGCACAAGGGTGGGCAGGAAGCCCTCTCCAGTGGCAGAGCAGTGTCTTTAAGATGTGTTTTCCCAGGGGCCAAGCAGCCTCTTGGACTCCTACCAAGTCCTCCCAGGGCCTGGCTGGTAGCCGTAAGCTTCCCGGAGGTTTCCAGCTGAGCCTCTCATCCTTGGCACTTGGCATGCCGTGGCCTCCCAGCATGGGCTGTGGGCAGCGTGGAGGCACTGAGACAGAAAAACAAGCAGGGTGGGCTCTCTGCAGGTCTCACCCAGCTTCCAGGTCACAGCAGCGCTGACTCCAGAGCTGAGGGCCTTATCCACAAGAGTTGTTATCCTTCCTCACCCCTTGGCACGCTCGTGTCCCGCCAGCAGGACGTGTTGCTGGCCCACACTTGCGAGATGCCCACAGCCAAGAGGCAAGATATGGCAGAACCCAGAGGGGGTGAGGAATCTGCTGAGCTTTAGCCCAGCGCCAGGTCTGATATGCCACAAGTTTGTCTCCCAGGCAGTGGATTACACCTGAGCACTGGCTTTTATCTTTCTGAGGATCTGGCAGAAATTGCCTGCAGAACCTACGTGACCCAACCAAAAAGCTCCTGCCCTGCAGGGCAGCAGATGCAGGGAGAAGCAGCGCTTGGTGTTTATTTCTTCAGCTCACGGTGATGTTTCCTAGGAACTCCTGCCTTTGCTCTGTGATCCTGTACTCCTGAACCTGAGATCCCAACCTCCTCTTTGCTGCAGTCCCCAGATTTTTCCTGCCAGATCTGTGTCTCTGTGAATCTCACCCTCATTGCAGCCTGCTGGCCCAGCCTCGTGGCATGCTGTCAGCACTGTGGAGGTGCGGAGCTGAGCCAGCCACCCAGCTGCTCCACCCCAGCAGTGGCACAAGATGGAAACATCTGGGCTGGGATTCCTCTGCCCCATCTTGGATGTCTTCTTTGTGAGGAGCTCAGCTGGACTTGGACACCTCACTGCCCTTGTGCTCCATTCTCTCCCCACCAAGCTTGACCGAAGCTTGCGCACCACTGCCAGGGTGTAGGGCAAGAAAAGGAAAATGGCTCTGTAGGTGCTCAGAGCTCACCTGACCTCATTTCTCCTAGGGATCATCTCCTCTCCAGCAGCTCTCTTCTCTCCTCCCTGCAGCTGGGGTGTCCCGCTCCCCGTGGCTGCCTTGTCCTGGCCGCCACGTGCCTCCTTCCACTGCATCTCGCTCTAAATATTCCTTCTCCTTGCATCTTCAGCACTAAGCCGTGCAGAACTTTGTCACGCTCCAAATGAAGGGCGAAGCATAAAAATAAGTTGTGTGTTATTTACGCTCCTCTGAACTGTGTGTGAATGGGAGTGCTGCAATTTTAAATGCCTTTAAAATCAGTGAAAGATTTAGATTTCTCTTGGTGACATTTGCAAGTTGATGTTGCTAAACACTGGAGTACAGCTCATTTGCAGCCACTAACAAGCACATCATAGGAGTCTGAAGCATTAAGAGTGTTGCTAATCTCCCATTATTTATAATGCTTGGTCTCTGGATATCACCAAGCCAGGAGCTGTTAGCCTGCAGCTGGAGCATGCATCTCCCTTAAACCGAGCAGCAGATCCACAGCCAGCCTCGTTTGCTGCACACATGTTGTGGGAAGCAGCGCTCGTCCCCAGACCCTCCAGCACCGATAGCTCAGGGTGTAAATCCTTCTGGTGAGTGGGGAAAGTGCAAGGTGGGCTGGTGTGTCGACACGTGCTGGGGAGGAGAGGAGATTTCTCCTTTAGACGAGGGGCCGGGGGCTCTTCAGGTCTGGTTCCTCGCATGGCAGAAGCAGGGCAGCTCCACCAAGTCCACCCCCTGCTCTTTCCTGCCTGCCAAAACCCAGCTTCTAGTAACGAGGGTTTCACCACCCCAGCCCCTGCCAAGGCTGGCTGGAGTCAGACAATGACTTCATCACAACTGGATGAACGTGAAAAGCAGCCTTAAAACTCTGCTTTGCTTCAGTTCCAGTCTTCTGCGGGGTTGGGACCCAATTAGGGCTCAGTGCCGTGGACATCTGACCACCGGCAGCCAAACCAAAATGACTGTCTTCTTTCACATTAGAGTGACTGAAGAGCTGTGAAGCCATGATTACTTCCTCTAATTAATGGCCAGAGTTTAAGCAGGGCTAGGTTTTACCCAGCAATTCAAAAATGAGAGACTCCACAACCACCCTGAGCACATGAGAGAGTCATTCCCCCATAAAAAGCTTTAAATGAAGATCTTTGAGCTCCTACTTACACGGGAGGCAATGAATTACTTGCTGTGTTTAAGACAGACACATTATTTATTGAACTCGGAGAATTAAGCCTTTCTAGTCTATTGGAGATGAACCCAAGCAGACGTGATTTAGGAGCCAGGCGCTACTGGCAGCGTTTAGCATGGCACGCAGCAAGGCTGGCGGCTGTGCCACTGCCTGGGTAATTTACAACTCTTTGTTGCCGGGGCGTAATACATTATTAATCAGTCATATTTTAGGAGATCCAAATTTATATTGGCTTTAATTAGGCTGGTCTCTTTTTAATCTCCAAGTGTGCACAGGGCTAATGGCAAAACGGAGTGTAATGCAGAGGGGTGTATTCTGGGACACCATTATCTTCGCCTTTCTCAGATTGATCTGAAGGTCTGCAGGTTGCCATTAAGATTCATATCCATGATGACAACGCCATGCACCATCCCTCGTACCTCCCGAGTCATCAGCAAGATCTCTTTGGAACTACTTTGAAAAGGTAAAACCGAGGCTATTAGAGAAAAGACCTTGAACTGAATACGTCGGAGGCAGAAGCAGCGCGTTTGGTATGCAGCATGGATGCAGAAGCGTGAACATCCCCGTGCAGCAAAATGAATACTGAAGGGGAATGAGGCACTTGGAATAAGCGATCAGCTGTCATTTCCATCGCACAGAGGAGGAGGAGTGCTGGGTTCACCCTCACCCACAGTGGTGCTGGCACGGATGGGTGTGCAGAGGCAGGCGTTTGGGGGAGAGCAGAGACCTGCACGCTGAGCCAAGAGCATGCCAAGGGCCTGTGCACCCAGAGATGTGGCTCCTTCCAGAGCAGCAGCCTTCTTAGATGGCTTCTTACCTTGCTGGTCTGTTCTGGCAGGCCTGCAAGACCTCCTCTCTTCTCACATTAACTTTGCCTTTGGCACCAGTAAAACATGCCCCTTGATGAACACCAGCACTTCCAAATACCAGCTCCAGAAGCTGTTTCTTCTGCCATGAAATAGGACCAAATGCCCCCGTTCTCAGACAAGAATAACCATAGCTGGTCCCTGTAGTTTACTGCTGACCCACACTGTGGCACAGGGAGCTACTCTGCCCAATAAAATAAAATAAAATAAAATAAAATAGGAGAAAGAAAATAAAAAAAAAAAAAGATTTTTTTTCAGCAAGTTCCTGATGTGCTTCAGAGCAAAGTCCTCCTAAAATATTTGAGGCAAAGGCAGAGGGTGGGAACAAGTAACACAGAGCAGGAGACCCCCTGAGAAAGCCTGTGGGAGCCCCAGGGACAGTGAGAGGGGCTTGCAGGAGGGGTGAGAAAAGGGTGCTCAAAGGCAGAGAGAGTTCAGAGTGCATCTGAGACACGTACAGCAGGTGGCTGAGAAACTAAATGAAATTATGCAGAAGAAAACAGATGATGGTAAAATAGTTCAGCAGAGCATCAGGATGGTAAATCCAGCAGGGCTGTACAAGTTGGAGGCAGTCGGGAAGCTTCCATATTGCGTTATTATCTCCTTCCCCATTTAAAAACCCAATATGAGGTTTAAGCAGCATGCCATGCTGGCTTCCTGGGAAGAAATGCACTTTAAATAGATGCAAACCATCAGTGTTGCTCGCATTAAGAAAAGCTGGCTCCCATGTTTCACTCATCATAAAATGCTGGACTTACATCCCCCCAAACGCATTCCTCATTCCTGTTCCCCCCACGGCACAAACCAGGACCAGCAAATGCGCAGGGTGAGCAGGAGAAGCCCCTGCTGAGCCCCGGGGGCTCGGGCTGCTCCATCAACAGCAGCCTCACTGAAGTGCTCCAGGAAAGCCAGAGCTTGCCCATGAATGATTCATCACCCCGCCTGACTCGGGAGGTCAGCTTGGGTGATGATAAAAGTCTGTTGAGATTAATGACTTTAAGAATTAGCTGGGAAGGAGACAACATCCCCGCTCAGATTGCTCAGCCCTGTGCTGTACAACACCTCCCTGACGCTGGTAATTGCAAATGTGCCATGTGTTCACACCGCCGCTGTGTAACCCCTTATTTTGGATGCATTTGCTTTGCACAAAGATTTTGTCTGTACCTGTAACACATCAATACTAGCACAGGTGCTTTCTAGCACTGCCAGCCTTAGGGCACTTCAGTATCTTAAGCCAGGCGCCTTCTGCACTCCCCAGGCTGCTGACGAGTGGAGAGAGCTGTATCCTGAGCCCATGAACACCTTCAAAAAAAAGAGAAAGCAAAAGCCTTGTTACAAAACCAGATGAAAAGAAAAAAAGAAAAAGAAAAAAAAAAAAAACTCAAATCAGTGTTCTCTTTCTCTCTTTTTTTTTCCTCTCTGTATGGACATATGTATATATACAGAGAGAGAGAGAACTTCAAACAATTTTGCTGTGATTTCAGCTGATCTCCTAACCCATTTCCAAGCACTTTTTCAAATGAAAAGACACTGCGGCTCCTCCTCCTCCGAACACCAAGCCGCAGATTTTGTATCAGCCGTTTCAAACCATTTATCCACTCAGCAGCTTTTCAGCCGGAGGACTCAACAAAGCCGCACATGCTTCACCAGGCACCTGTAATTTTAAATTAAAAGAAAGGGGGAAAGCTTCATCCCCCTCCTGAGAGCAGCAACCCCTGCAGCACCTCCCACCTGCAGCAATGGGGGCTCCACGTCCAAGCTGTCCCAGCCCAAAAGCTTTCCCCTGCTGCAGTTCACCACCCAGCCAAGCCTCTCAGCCAAACATTTGTTTTAATAGAAGGTTATTACTCGGGTGATTATTTCATCCTTAAAAAAAAAAAAAAAAAAAAAAATGTGTTTTTTTTATTTACTTCCAGGAGAGGCAGCGTGGGAGCTTGTGTTGTGTGAGGGCTTGTCTTGGGAACAGCTGTCCCCTCTGCTGCACGCTCCCCACAAATGCAATGAATAAAAATGGCACAGAGAGAGTGAACAAATCAGGGAACTATTATTGGGTGATTTCGTTACACTAGCAAGCATGACTTGGACGGATTTTAAACCACTCCGGCTTCTTCCAATGACATTGCACTGGGGCATTGTATTTAAACCAAAAAAGCACAGATCAGGAAGCTCTGTCTCTGCCCAGGAAAAAATAGGAGACATTTTTTCCATATGAGCCATAGCTGTAACTTTCTGTCTTAAAATAGCCAGATACTCACAGAGCTCTGGGAGCACTCAGATAATATTTGCAGCTTTTATGGCAAGGGTTTTTGTCTAGGGCTAATTTTCTTTCTCATATTCCTGTGCTTGTGACCACCTCAGCTGCTTTATGCAGCAGTGGCCATAGCTTGCATGTGTCCCTGGGCTTGCAAATACGAAGAGCACACAGTGCACTGCATGCTGAAGTTGGGTCTGCAGCGAGCACAGTGCTCGGAGGCTCCTGGAGCTAAGGGTTGCCTCTGGTCAGGGTGCTGGCACTTTGGGCGCATGTGCTGAGCTCCAGGGTCTGTTTCTCGGCTGGATACCAGATGGGAGCTCTGGAAGGCGGTGTGGGGCTGGAGTGGAAGGGAAAGCATCAACGGGTCAGGCCTGAGGGGTGCCAAGGCCACCTGGGAGGAGTCAGCATCCCCACCACCATTTGTGCCAGCTGGCATCAGACGAGCAGAGCCCTTCCTTCCCCTTCAAACCACAGCAAGTTGCACACCAAAAAGCTCGGGTGGGTCCCTCTCTGCCCTCGCTCTGTCCCCAGAGTGTGCATTTCCCACACCTGGCCGGTCCCACGGCACCTTGGCTCCCGATCCCCCGAGGAAACACCAGGAGGAAGGCTGCCCATCGCAGAGGGTGCTTGGCAGGAGCAGCAGAGGAGGGCTGCAATGCCCTGCCGGGGCGAGGGGAGCTCAGCCCGAGCGAGCCCAGCCTGGCAGCGCAGCAATTAGACGGCGGCTGTGTTGAGTAATGGCTCCATTACTGATCTATTATGGAAAATGATGGAATAATATTGAGCCGAGAGAAAAGCAGCCACTGCAACACCGAAGGGTGCAAAGTAGTTCAAAATTATCTGATACAAATACTCCAGAGGCCCTAACAGGTGGAGTCTGGAAGGAGATAAGCTGGGGAGAGCCTTTCTGAAATGTTTCCAAGCAGGCAGCGGAGTCCTTCAGAAAGCAAAAGCTGTTGCCCACGCCACGAGGACAGCCGTGGAAAAATGCTGCGCGTGGTATGGGTGGCCCCATCTCAGCGGGGACGTCCCTGGGTGAAAAGTGGCTCCAAGCAGAGCAGCGATGAAGATAGATGTCCAGACACACTGCTGCGTGGAGAGATGCTGAAAGGACTGATTGTTTCCTTTGGAGGGGAGACAAATGGTCTGGAGGAGAGCTTGTGAGCTGAAGCCTTGTCTGGGAAAAAAAAAAAAAAAAAAAAAAGACAAAAAAAAGGACAAAAAGCTTCTAACCACAAGAAGTCCTAAAGCGTCCAGGCATCCAGGGTGCTGGTGCCAGCAGTAAGGTGGCTCCAGACACATTGCTGGAGGCTGGGTCGAGTGCTGCACGGCCAAAACGAGGTCAGGTTTGCCTGCATGTCCTGGTGCCGATGGCATCCAGCCCTGTGCTGAGTCCTCCTGGGCAGCCTGGCAGAGCCCTGCTGGCCTGCTGGGCCACGCAGCAGACCCCTGGGGATCTGCTCAGGAACAGGCTGTGTATTTTTGCTGGTTTAGGCAAGAAGGTTAAGGGGAAGCAGAGAGGGAGCAGTCTCACCACGGAGGGCTTTGCATCCTTCTCAGGCCAGTTGCCCCGTAGGCAATTCTCCCAGCTGAACCAGTTCAGCCTCTGCTGTCAAACGCCTGGGCTGTGTGATCTCCAGTCTGCAAGCTCAGTTTAGTCTCTGAAGTAGCTGGGCCTCGATGGGATCTTGGCATTGGGCTTTAAGGTGGCAACATGATCTCAAAGCTGCATGTAACTTCAATTTTGGCCTTGCTCTGAGCAGACTTCACTGTGTCCCATCCCTCTGTGACCACTGAGTGACTCCACCACATGCCTGGGGTGGGTGGTCCCAGCCTGAGGAGTCCTCCCTGCTGAGACAGGTTACCTACCCATCCAGAAAGGAATGGCTTCCAAGTTAAGGTCTTTGGATTTTTTATTATTATTATTATTATTATTATTATTTTTAACAGCAACACATCAGTATTACTCCTAGATGAAGCATACAGTTTGTGTCCAGACCCTCATGCTAAATGAGCTGCATTTTCCCTGTTTATTTTTTACTGTTCAGTTTGCATTTTTTTTTTAGCACCAATTTGAAATTAAGCAAAATAAGAGATAATGAATGGTGTTTGATTTTTATTTTTTAATCAGCAGGAAAGAAAAAAAAAAAAAAAAAAACAAAATAAAAAAGAACAAGCTGCCCACCTTGGTGGATAGCCATTTCACCACTCTTTTGTCAATGGCAGAATCGTCTGGCCAGTTCTGAGTTGTGTCCAGAAATGCCTTTAGCAAATTCGTGTAGACTCCTGTCTGAAGACCTGGAATCTCAGGCCAAGCCCCTAGACAAGCGTGCTGGTTGTGATGGGGATGTTTCCCTGCCTGGCGGTTGCCTCAGCCCCACCGGTGTGGCAGGACAGAGGCAACCACGGGGGCTGGGGAAAGACCCAACAGGGGGCTCGTGCCAAAGCACTGGGCTTTTGCACAGCGCCCCGTAGAAATGCCCCCTCCAGCTTCCCAGGTGATGACCAGTTGCTTTTCAGGCACAGGCAAACCTCTCCATGGCCAGTGCATGCTGTGCTGTTTCCCAAGGATGGTTTCCAAAGAGAAACAGCTGCTGCCAGCAAGGGGTGGCCTGGATGCGTTCATCTGCGCATGGTCCCCACGGGTCTGCAGCGAGGGTGACAGCTGGGTTTTGCTTTACAAAAGCAGAAAGAGCAGGAACATATTGCAGCTGTTGCTGCTGTGTTTGAAATGCCCATGGCATGGTCTTAGGGGCTGCTCACCCCAAAACAGTGGCTGTTCAGGAGAAAGGCAGCAATAGAGATCCCCTGCCTCCACAAAGGAGCTCTGGTGAGCTCCTCTTTTGGGCCACTCGGTGGGCACAGACAGGCAATCAGACACTGGGTTAATTCAGATGAGGATCCCAATTTGTCAAGTGTCATCTGCTTTGGGTCAAAGCAGGGCAGCCCAGGAACTGACGGTCAGTGCTGCTGGAGGTGCAGTGGAAGTCCAGGGGGAGGTGGGAGAGACCCAGAGGTGCGGTGGGTTGTCCAGGGAGCATGGACAATTCAAGAAAAGAGGGTGGCTCTCACACGGTCCCAGCAAGCCACAAACCTGCTGGGATGAGGGCTGGAGAAAGGCCTGCAGTGGTCTATCCGCCCTAAGATGGGACCCTACCAAGATCCTCCATTCGGTTCATGGAGAAAGGAGCACTTGAGAGGCCATGGAAACATAGCACAAACATAAATAGGGCATATTAAATACACAAAGGAGGGAAAGTTGCTAATTACCCACAAACAACAAGCTATAACCACGTAGCTCACTTAATTAGAAGATAAATTAATCACAACATAGAAGGCGCGCTTTAATTATCACCAGACACTGCGCTGAGCGATAATGAGCATCACCAGAGCCGGCAAGCGCTGGCTGGTGCCTGTGATCACTCCACGCTCCTTCCAGCACGTTCACACACCCTCCGAGCAAGGGACAGGTCTGCTGAAATCAGCTGCCAGCCTGGGGACAGCGTGAGGCCCCTCATTTCTGGAAGCGAGGCACGGATGCATGCAGCCCCACGGAGGGGATGTAGGTACCCAAGGGTCTGTTCCTGTTCTCCTCCCTGTTTGTGCCTGCTAGACCCATCCAAAAATGCATCTCTGCTGATGGCTCTGCGAGCTCCCCCAGGTCCGGACTGTCTCCTTCTTGTCTCAGCTGAAGTCTTGGCCTTTTTCCTGGTTCTCCCCCAAGTTTCACTTCACTACAGCCATGTAGTGACCCTACCACGAGCAGCCCTCAGCCCCTGTGAACGTCCTATCCTCCCAGCTGTCCATCTCTCACCTAAGTGTCATCTCCTACCTACACAACCATGTAGTCCTCACACCCAGCACCTCTCCAGACCCAGTGGACCCTCTTTTCCTCCCAGGTCTGAGCTACAGCTCGTGCTAGCCTTCCACATGGCTGAGACTTGCCTGCTCACAGCACGCCTTTGGCCCAAGGTTCTCTGCTCTTATCCATGCTGATCATTTCCATCCATGATCATTTTCCATATCCACGATCACTTTCCTAAGCATTGCTCTCCAGGTCACCATCAACACCTCCTCCATCAGACTTGTTTTCATCTCCAGGGCCTGGCGCTCTCTTATCTCCCACTGATACATCACTACCACACCCCCTTCCTCTGCCATCATTGTCCCCTCGGGTTATAACATCTCAGGAGTCTTTGCAGCAGCCTCTTTCCTCAGGACCTGGTGCCACAGCTGGTTCCCTGCATGGAGCAGCACTGGGAGAAGCCTGGGAGCCTCATCTGCGAACATCCCCAGTGTCAGGGAGCACCAGCTGCCACCAACACGCCACCGTGAGGGTGTTTCTTCTCTTTTTATTTGCCAAAATCCACTGGGGAGCAGGCAGAGCCTTAGTTAAGCAGGAGGGCTGTGACACTTCTGCCTGTGCTGGGCAGAGGTTAATTAGATAATTACTCACATGTTGCCAGTTTGTCAGGCATGAACGTGGCGATTGCTGACTGGGAAAGCCTCATTTCCCTGATAACTCCATTTCAGCTGCATTGCCTGGTAGGTTTTTACCAACACACATGCACACAGGCCTGCAAACAGATGACGGCCTTCCACAAGCCAGAATTATCACTGTTTTAATTTGGGGGTAACGTTTTGCAACGTGTCAGCTTAGCTATACGATGCTCTGATGCAGCTAGGGCCATACGCATGCCCTTGCAGCGATGCTTGCTCGTGGTGGTGTGCAGACAGGATTATCACTTTGGTGCAATCTATGAGATCTCTCTGCAAGTGCATGCGTCAGCACATTAACACCTTATGTTTCAGAGCGTGCCATGTGCTGTATTTACCAGCAGGGTAAAGCCTTACCACCATCTCCCAGGTCAACAGCAATGTCTTATCACACTTCTCCTAGAACAAGTACATCCGTGATATGTAGCAAGGCAGTGCCGTGCAAAATCACCCAGAATAATACGCTCAGCAGGTTATGCCATAATGGATTGTCTCAGAGTTAGCCCAGAAGGGCAAGGCATGCAAATGATACTGTTAATGTAGTGCTTGTGTTGGGATTGCCAAGTGGCAAACTGCACTGGGAGTCAGGGAGCTGGTGCCAGCGGGCAGCGTGGTCTCCTTACAGCCTGACAGCAGCACTGGGGAATCCAGTGCTGTTCCTGCACCTCCTGGTTTCCCATCCCTCCTCCTGCAAGGTGCGGGGATTATTTGTCATTCGGCATGGTCGATTCTCTTCTGCTGCATCCCTCACAACCAGTGGTGATGAGCAGAGTGAGAGATGCTAAAAATACCCACATTATGTAACGGCACTGCAGAAGTGGCCTCATTCCCCGCAGCCAGCTCAGCCCCGGTGAAGACACCCAAAGCCACCCCCGCCCTGGGAAGCTCGTCTGTTACAGCTCATTAGCAAAAAGTTTAGACTGTGCAGTCTGAAAGGAGCAGTCGCGCTTGATGACGTTCAGAAACCAGCAAGTTGCTGAGGACAGGGCGGGTCTGGGGCACGTTTTGGGTGCTGAGCTGCTGGCTCTGCAGCTGCGGTGCTGGCAACTCGCACACGCCGAACGCCGAGCACAGCGTATGGAGGCTGTGCCTGGGTTAGGGAAACTGGGAACAATTGGCCAATTCATTCCAGCTCCCAGTGACCTCCCCTCACCCTTTTGCCTTTGCATGGATTCAGAGCAGAAATGATTTAGATGGCTGTGTTTCAGGACCTCTATTAGCTAGCTCTGACCTAGGCTCCATAATGCTAGAGAAAGCCACAGCGTGCTTGGCATGGAAACAGAGGCGATACTCTAAATAGTGTGGTCTCCAGAAAGGTTTTGAAGGAAGTTCACAGGGAGCTAGACTCTCCAGAATACTCAAATTCTCATCAGACCCACTTCTGGGGCCAAGGAACCAACAGTGATGACAACAAAATGTGAACCCAAAGGACATCAAGTGGTTGATTTTTCACCTCCCTGTGGTCCTGGCAGCAAAAGTTATGCAAAAGGAAGAATAATGTTGTCTGGGGACTTGATGGATGCTTGCTGGCCATGACCCACAGCATGTTTATACTGCATCAATCTGCAATATAAACATGATGCGTTTATATTTTTATTATATTTATATGTGTTTATAATCAAGTCTGCAATTTCTGCTGGTCCCCAGCAGAACTCAAGTAGTTGCTTCCTTCCACATGATGCTTCAGATGTCTTCTGGGCCCGGGTCAAATCTAAGAGAAAAACTGGGGCACAGTGTGCTGGGGCTTTTTGTTTTAAGTCTCCTGGATGCCTTGGCACACAGTCAAGTTAAGCTGATCAGCAAAGTGATTCCAAGAAGAAATTTCCTCTGGAGCCACCTGGAAGGGCTTGTGCTCACCCAAGACCCTGGCATAGCCCTCATTCCTCCTGTGCTCTTTCTGTGGCACATCACAGACGTGACATTTGGTCTCTGCTGAACGATCAGGGCTCATTAAAAGGTGGGTGGGGATTTTTGTTTGTTTTGTTTTTTGTTCATTTATGCAGTGCTTTGGTGCACAGAACTGAGATTTTGAGGAGTTTTCTGGCTTGTATAGTTCTTGTGAATGCCTTCGAGAGCTGGCACTGGCCTTTACAAACCGATAGCTGCCTCCACCCATGGCACACACTGCAGGCTGTAGCTCCGAAATGGAGCAGAGAAGCCCAGGACAGAGCTAGCAGCTGCCTGTTCAGCTTGGAAACTGCTGATTTTCAGACTGGCCAGTCAGGCAGAAGGAAGAGCAACCAGGTTTGGAGACCTGTGATGGCCAATGCTGTGCTGGGTACAGCACAAAGCCCTCCCGCGGCCACGCCGGGAGAGGTTCACTGAGACCACGCAGCAGCCTCATGGGAGAGGGAACTCAGCAAGGACTGAAAGCCACAATATTTAATGCCAAGAGAATCAGGGTGCTTCACATTCAGATGTGGAGAATCTCTAAGTGTCCAAGCTAGCAGTGGAGCTTTCAGAGGGAAGTTCCCAGCAGCTGGGCAGAGGTGGACTTTCTGCTCAGCTCCCAGCACTCACAAAGTGTGCAGGAACCTAATGAACCCGGATGGAATTAGTTAAAAAAATTAGCAGGACAGGGGACAGATGGCGTGACTGGCTGAGCACAGCTGGGTAACAACATCTAGTGCTGTCTCTTCCATTTGAACAGCAATATGAAAAGTCAGCATAAGGAATCCGCTGTGGCCACAAGGACATCAGGGAAGCAGTGTCCTTGGGGCATATAGGCATCTAGGGTCCAAAAACTTTTAAGAGCCTTGCTGAACTTCCTGGCCTATTTGACAAGTGGTATTTGTCCTGTAATCAGGCTGTCAGACTGACCCTGGGGAGCGCTGCGTGTAACCTGGGGTTCTGGCAGAACCCAGGAGCTGGGATGCAGGCACAAGCTCCAGGTCTGAGCAGCACAGGCAGGAGACTTTGCACAACCATGGCTCCTGTCTCCTGGGGCAGGACGTGTTCTCAGTTCAGAGGAGGCTGCTGAAGCCCCAAACCCACGTACCCTGCATCTGCGCTCCCCCTAGTCCACCAGCACCATGAGCCGTGGGTCCTCTGCAGCACCGCAGTGGCATCCAGGAGCATGCTAATGCTCACGGGGGATTCTCACAGCTCTAGTGTTGGCCATGGAGATGTGTTTTCTCCCTGGAGATTTTGCTGAGGACCAAGTGGCAATTATTCCTCTTCTGAACAAGAATAACAACCTCAATTATGGACTAACTCCAGCTCACTTGCGCCTTTGTGTGTTGGGTGTCTTGCCTGACAGTCTGGGCAGATGGGGCAATCCACTGCCTTGTTTCAGGACCTTATTTCTCTATAGGCTGGCAGGACAATCTGTACTAAGAGAGCAGACACTACGTGACCTGAAAGCACAACCAGCCTGCAGGGCAGAATATTCATGCTTGAACTGCATCCCCTTATAAAACAAGGAGCAAATATAGGTATTAAACCTGACTTCACAGAACAAAGCCTAAGCTGAACACTGAGTACATCTGGCATCCCCAGGATGAAAAACGTGACTACAAAATACTGTTCAGCAGTGTGTGTTAGATCCACTCTCAAAATGTGTCTCTTTGACATCACTACTGTGTTGTGTGTCAAGTCTTGAATGAACCAGCATCCTAAATTAAATTCAGTGGGTTTCCAGAGGCTACCTGACTTCAACAGAAATACGGGGTACCAAAATACAGGTGTTCTGTGTGATTGCAGAAGCCTCAGGATACATTTCCATGGGATCTATAGGTGATGCAAAGGCAGCTGGGACACTTCAGGTCACATCAAACAATATTCAAACTGTGTGTTCATGTACCTAGTTCCCTCCCTGCGTATCTGAAGTGGGCAATGGGCTCTGCAGGGATCATCTTTCTAAGATGCACATTTCCAGGCATCGTTGCATGGTCAAGGCAAACTTTAATATATTGAGATATGACTGGGAACATACCAGCTCCACAGCATTTTCCATGAAGCTTTGCATGTTCCCCAACTACCCCATCATGACTCAAACTGTGTGCTTTGTTAACCTTTCAAAGATGGGATTCATGCAGGCATGCACAAGCCAGCACACTGCTGCACAGAGTGGTGCTCTCACTGCACATCAGCCACAGCTTTCAACATGCCACATCTGAGGTATCTGCGAAGCTGTGAGTAGGTACAAAAATTTCGAAGTCAAATTGAAAGACTCTCCCCAGGAGCCTAGCTAAAGTTCTGTGCATTATTTATTATTATTGTTATTAAGGAATAGGGATAAGCACATACAGTCGTTTGAAATTAAACACAAGAAAATGGTACCTGCGTGGCAGAGGACATAGCAGCAAATCCAACGACAGCAGCAAGTCAGTGGCTGTTGGAGCAATGCTCTCCTCGATGTCACTGCGGGTTCCATGGACAAGGTGGGAAAGGACAGAAGTGGAGACCTAAGGACCACAGCGAAGGGGCAGCCCCCTGAGCCAGGCTGGCTCCAGAGTCGTGCCACCGTGCCACCTCCTAATTCACAGAGGTGTCACACAAGGAAGAGGTTTTGCCCTCCTGCTCCCCATCTCTCGTGCAGAGGCTGTGCTGTCAGGAGACCGAATCACCTCATCAGCTGGCACCCAGCCCCAGCACGGTGAGTGTCCCCGGGACACATTTTGCAGAAATGACCACTTTTTAAAGTGATTTGTGCTGCGTGCTAATGAGCTTTCCCTCTTCCCTCAAGCTTTGGAGATGAGCAGCTCACTCAGCCAGTACGCAGGAGACCGGCCGGCTGCAGCTCCCACGGAGGGGACACAATTATTATTGAAAACCCTGACAGCACGGGCAGCACATGCAGCAGTCGGTGACAGCTAGCCTCTCACAAATTTCTTGACACATCCATTTCCAGCATTTCCCCTCTTTGCTACAAGAGGGTCTCGCATCCTCCGCAGTGAGACCCAGCTGACCCCCTCTCCCCACGTCCTTTGACAGCATGCACGCACCAGAGCTCTCCACAGCACTTATTTTTTGCTCTGGCATTAAACCAAGAAAACAAATAAAACATATCCTGGATTTCTCCAAAAATGTCGCAATTTTCTTATTGAGCTGAAACGGGGTTTTTGTTTGTTTAATTTCATTTAGAGAAAAATTATTTTTTATTTTACTCTGAAAGAAATAAAATATAAACCACCTTTCAGAACATTAATATGAAAAGAAAAGTGGGACTCTTTTCTTTAAAAAGTCTCAAAATCAAACATTTCAGCTTTTCCCTAAACAGTTTCGCTTCTAAATTTACCTTGGATATCTGAATAATTTTACTCAATCTGCAACACCGTTTTTCAAGGAATAAGTCATTTTCTAGCAGCATGTCACCCAGCTCCTTTTATGAGCAAGAGAATTCAGTCTTTGCCAGGGCCTGTGCAAACAGTTCCTGCCCTCGTAAAATTACAGTCAAAATCAATTATGGTTGCAACCTGTTCAGCCCTTCCCATAGTTTTATTTTCTGTCTGACAGGGTAAAATCCTACTCACGCAGTATTTTGCAATAATTTTCTCTCTAAAAACCATTTGCCACTGACATTGAGATACCCGATTTCCAGATCCATTTTCCTCCCACCAGCTTTTCTCCTTTCATTTCTTTCTTCTTTATTTTTTTTTCTTGGCTACTATGCAATTTTTTTGTGCTGGAAAAAAAAAAAAAAAAAAAAAAAGAAAGAAAAAAGAAATTTCTTTAACCACTTTGCCTTCTTCCAAATATTTTCTAACTCCTGAGCATTGTTGACAGCAGCCTTTCCCTCTCTGCTCTCACGGCTGGCCCCGGGATGAAGGAATGCCAGTGGGTTTCTGTCCATCCTCCAGAATTTCTCCTTTGGGCCAGCTCCTTTTGAGCCATTTCGGCTGCAGTTGGCCATCCACAGCTTCTGACTCTCGGAGATATTTACGCACACCATGGGGAGCGACTCTGCTCCCTTTATTTGCTCCATAAAGAGCTCCCATCCGCACTGACGACTTTTCCATAAAACCCTGCCCACTTTATTTCCAGCCCCTTCATGAACCTGCTCAACCCCTCGCTGCAGAGGGTGCATCCCTGTCCCTGCCAGCACCATCCGATGCATCCTCGCTCTCCCCAACCCAGCTGGCTGCTTGCACAGGGAAGGGACCCCAGCAGATGGAGACCCCAAGTGTGTTAGGATCCCCTCGACTATTTTTTCCTGCTCGCCTAGACATGAAATTTCGCTGGGGGAGCTCACTCCTAAGCCAAATCTTTTTTTAGGTCAGTGATGCTAATGACGGCACTTTTATTTCCAAGCCTTTTTGCTAGGCGCAGGCACTTTCCCTTTTCTCTCCAGCCATTTTTAAGGAAGTTAATGAGTAGCAGAAGCCCTTGCTGGTTGGTTTTGTTTTTTCTTTTTTTCTTTTCTTTTTTTTTTTTTTTTACTATCATGTATAATAAATGTGCTTTTGATTAAATTTTTACATGTTGCTTAATGCATCAAACAGGCATATGATATTCCGCTGGCAACACAACACAAACCCCTCCTCAGTGCAACATTCATTTCCCAAACTGTTTCTGAAGCAAGTGTCACTTCCACATTAAGAAAAGACGATTGTGACAGTTTCCTGGGGGATGCTAAGACAACATCTGCTGTAAGGTTTTCAATCAACATGCCTTAATTTTCACAACTCCAGTGCAAACATATTTATAGTAAATAACCCATCTCGGATGGAGTGAAACCAGGTAACCTTTTCAATCTGTGCAAACATACATTTGTTTCTGGCAGAAACTTGGATGCTATTCGTTCTTAGCACTGCATAACTAAGTAAAACTGAGGATCTGCTTGAACCAGCTTCATCCAAACTCAAGTCTCATTCAAGTGCATCTCAGTGTTGGCCAGGAGACAGAGTTCTGGGGAGCGTGGGCATCTTTCCAAGAGGCCACACGCATTCTGTGGAGCCCCTGGGGTACTCGTGGCCACCAGCCTGAGGCAGAGGGACCCCCTCTCTGCTCAGCCTGGGCTTGGGGACACAAAAACGTCCTGTGCCCTTGTACCAGGCTCACCCACTCCTGGGCCATCCCATGGCTTCTTCTTCAGCAGTTGCTGCCTCCTTGCCACAATCTCCCCGAGGAACAGGGGATGCCAGGGATGAAGATAGGTCCCCGCAGGCTCCTGCTGCCTGTGGAAGTCAAGGGGCAGAGGAGGTGTTGCCGTAAGCCCATGGGGTCGCAGGATGCTTTTGGCTGTGAGTCCCTACCACAAAGGTCAGAGCCCAGCACCAATTCTCACCCCTATGCAGCCTCCCCAGAAGCCAACCGAAGAAGACACCAGCCTGGGCAACCAGCCTCACCACCAGGCCAGTGCTCACAGCTCCTTCCAAGTCCCCAAAAAATGAGTTGCGGGAGCGTGTGGGTACTGTTGCTCTGGTGAACATGCCTGAGCATGGCAATTACAAGGCATCAGGTGAAGAGAATCAGGAAGAAATGCAATATTTTTTAAGAGGGTATCAGCTGTTTCTTGAGGTATCCAGATTTCAAGGATTTTCTCCTCCTCTGTGCAAGATAGAAGTCTTCTGGTTGTGACTGCCAGAGGCATTGCTTGGTCTCTGTAAGCAGCTGGTGAGTGCAGTTGAGGCTCCTTGAGAGTAAAAAAAAACTGTGGGACTGTTACAGCAAACCTGGCAGGGATATCAGCTGGAGGAAGGCACTTTATACTGCCCCTCACACACATAGGAGGTTGAAAGCCACCTGCTACAACCACCTGGAAAGGAGTTAACTGCCTCTGGTTTTCATTGAGGAAACACCTGAAAGCTGAGAACAAAAAAAAATGTTTGAAGTGGCTCTTCAAAAAAAAATCTTTTTTGATGCAGAACACCTACCTTTTCATGTGACAAAAGAGATGGGAAAGAACTAGAGGAAGAAAGATGACAGCACCCACTGCTCTCCTGGCTGTTTCTGCAGAGCAGGTGCAGTCTTCTCCCCGGAGGCCACACACCCTGAAGGGTTTATCACCCTTCCCCAAGTTGGAGTTATCCCTGTCCCAGAAACCCCAACCCGTGAGGTACCTCTGAGACATAGCAGCGTTTTATGGATTAAAGTGAGGTAGCCGAAAGAAACAAAGCCACAGAGATTACTGCAAGCGCTTTCATTGGAAACAGGGGAGGAATTTCCATCAACGAATCACTTGCCTGTCTTTTATTTCATTTATTTATTTATTTATTTATTTTATTACACAACTTTGTGATTAATCTGGATAATTCCCCTTGGCAATAAACATAAAGGCAGTAAATTACACGTCGTTAACTAGCCACAGCGCACTGTTCTGTGTCGGTGGGATGCAGCCCACCCTGCGCAGCAGGCGCAGTGCCAAGCCACAGGATGGGGGCTTGTGGAGGAAGGGGGGTGCTCAGTGGTGCGATGTGCCCTAACACCCACTGCAGGCAGACGCCTGGATCAGAAGCCTGTACGCAGGATTCCTGGGAGCCCTGCAAAGCAGAGCATTGCCTCATCGATGCTGAAGCAGCCCTAAGCAGCTCTGGGGTTGCACCAGCTAACCTGGAACCGACCCATGCAGCGTGCGTGTGCAGGCAGGCCCGCTGGAGAGGGCAGCTTGGGAAAAGAGTGGGAAGGAAGAAAAGAGCCCACAGACTGGCATGTGTGCCCAAAGGCTCCTTCCCACCCAACCTGACCTCACTGCCTGAATCCATTCCCTGGCACGCGGTCTTTGCTGAGTTTCACCCCATTATTCCTGCTGGTACCATGTCATACGGCATTAAACCTCCTGCCTTGTCTTAGAGCAGCACTTGAGGTCCTAGGAAGAAGCTCCCTGCCACCTTTCACCCTTCACTGGCTGAGCAATACTAATCCCAATTTCTCCACGAGGTTGCACCAGCCCCAGCCCAGGTGTCCTCCAGGTGCAGGGGACATCTCCCTCCTGCTCCATCCTCACGTCCCGTGACGCACCAGCCGGCTGCCTGGGAAGTTCGATGCGTTTGCACTCAACCTTGGACTGAATCACCAACACACGGAGAGCTTTGCATGCGTCTCATTTAGCAGATGCTTCTTCTCCTGTCTGCCAGCATTGGTTTTCTGCCAAAAGACAGACTCTTGTTCGTCTGGGAGGAATAACTGATCTGAAGGCAGCATAAGAGGGAGCAGCTCTTGCTCTGCCATCCATGGGCCTGGCCCGTTTTTATTTTCTTGTGGAGATCCTGCTGCCAGAGCAGGGTTAGCTCCTTAACCTGATTTCATGGATTGGCCTGCATCGCTCTGGATGCGGAGGGGTGAGAGGTGATGTCCCACATCCTCCTCCAGGTCTGACACCCTGGAGGATGACCCCCCAGTTCCGCATGGTGCTTGCGGGCAGCAGGGCCTGGCAGAGGCAGCTGGGTGTCCCATGGGGGAGGCATGCCCAGCAGGCACCTCGGGGAGGCACATGGCACAGAGAGATGGGGTGAAAATAGCAGTGGGGTGAAAAAGATGGACTGAAATCACAGTTCTCGGGACTTTGTGGTGAGGCATCAGTGCTTCAGCAGCCGTGCCCAGCGCCCTCCTGCCCTGGCTGGGCCTTGCACCTCCCCACAGCCCTGCTCTTCGCCAGCAGCTTTCTCCCAGCCACACACCGCCGCAAAGCCTGGAGGTTCCCAGCACTGGAGGGGAAGCAATCTGATCCGAGTCACATTTTGAAACAGTTTTTATTTCCCCAGAGAGGCTGCAGCAGTAGTTTTGAAGGGAGAACAGTTAATGCTCGATTTAGCTCCACAAGACCTCGTTTGCCACCACTTATCCAACAAGGTTGAAGCAAGCAAAGAGAAATCCTTGCACATGGACTTTGAGCTCTGTTGAATTCCTGGGGGCACGAAGCAAAGGCCTCCTTCTGCAGTAGTGCTTGGGCAGTGGAGACACAAACCAGTGGTCCGTCAGGCAGACACAATGAAATCCTGCTCCAGGCCTCTCCAAAGATGGGCTCAGGTGCTTCAGTCTTCCAGCAAGACCATGGCTAATTGGCACCCTCCCTTGAGCCTTCTTCTGTGGTTGCTTTCTGCAGGGAACTTGGAGAGCTGTACCCAGCTCGAGCGTTACTGTGCATGTCTCTGTGCTGATCTGATTTGATGGGGAATGGCCTTTTTTTCCTAACCCCAAACCTTTAAATATAATGTTGCTGTGCTATGCTGTGGCCCGTGCTTGCTGCCTGCCCCTTCTCCCACCTCTCCCAATACATGTGCTCCCAGGTGCTCCCGAAACTGGTTTGGGGACAGGCCTTTTCTATGATCGAGGAGTCAAACATTTACTGTGGGAGGATTTTCTGCCTCAGAACCTCGCCTCCTAAATCTCAGGTGTTCGGGTGACGTTTATGCCCGTTGTGTTTTGTTTGCTGGTTTGGGCATCTTCGCACACCATCTGTCCTCTTGCTGAGACCACAGGAAGATAAACGCCCATATGACAAGCACTCCCTTAGTGCCATCTTCCTGTTGCTGGGTGAAGGCTCTCTGCTAACAAGTTTCATGTGCTGTGGTCTTGACGCAAGCCACAGGCTCTGCAGTGCCTGCTGGTTCAGCTGTCAGTCCTGTCCTCAGTTATCACTATGGTTCACTCTCCTAATCCCTTTCCTCGTGCTGCTTCTGGTGCTTTCACACACCTGCATTTCCATTTCCATTTCATAATGCTCTTAATGTCTCTGTTACAAATCTCTTCTGAACTTTCTTTCCTCTCCCAAGCTTAATTTTTCTCCTAAATACGTGTATATTTTCATTTAAAGTTAGAGAAGTGTATTATTGCAGTGGGAGTTTGTACTATCCAATTTCCCTTTCCAAAGGGCCTATGTCCAACGTACTATTACTCTAACATGCAACATGCATTTTTTTTTATTTAAGCAAACAAGGATAAATGTTTGCTGGTAAACATTTCAGGGAAGCGTGCCAATTTACATATCCTCCTATTCCTTACAGAAATGTAAAACATCAGCATGCTGCCAACCACAAAGATTGTGATGTTTTTCCTCTCATACATAAAAATGTCTTACTAATTAATCATCCTCTCGCAGTAGCCAAAAATGTGGCGACTCTGCCATATGCTAATGCACGCCAGGACTTCATGCGTTCTGAAATATTTAGTACTGATCAGACATAGAGAATATCATTCCCTCTCTACATAAGCAAGTATTCACCACTGCCTCAAAATGACAGCCATCCTCTATGGCTTGTCTTCAGCTTCTCTGTCCACCTATTCAGATTGTACGTTGCCCTTGGCAGGGCACTCACCAAACTCACTGCCCTCATCTTGCCTGGGATATCTGAATGCCTGAATTTAGTATGAATTAGCAACAAACCTGGTTGCTAATAGCAGAAAATCTCAGGTGAACTGCCGTGAGTGACAGAAATGTGTGTCACGAAAACGGTGGGTGTACCTGCTGATTGCTGCTGCTCCCAAATTTCCACAGCACACAAGGTTGGTAGGGGACAGGTTAGAAACAACCTTCTAGGGGAAATAAAGATAGGTGAGACTTGCCAGCATTGTTTTTTTGGTTGTTTTTTTGTTTGTTTTAACACCACAGAAGCAAATTTGGTGTGTCCAGAATACATCACAGATTCCTGCTGACCTCACCAAATGGCTTATGTCTCCTCATCTCTGGGAGATGAGGGCTGATAGAGGAGGGAGAGCATCAGCAGAAATCCAGCATGGCACTTTCTTGCTCTGAGGCTGCAGTTTCTGAATCTAAGAGGTGAGGCTATCCTGCAGCTGTAGGATTTAAAATAATGTGAATATCAGTGCACTTAGGAAACAGCTGGGGGTGAGGTCCCTGTCACCCTTAGCAGGGCCACTCTTACTGTGCCAGTATCTCTGAGAACTTCCCAAAAGTCAAACCATGGGGACGGGGTTACCCTGTGATATTGAATGCAGGCTTGCAAGTGTAAGAAGCTGGGATCCAGCAGAGTCAGTGTTGCCAACAGCAGCCTGTGTCACCCCAAAATCTATCTCAGATGCACCCCACACACCACCAAGAAGAGCAGTGAGCCTCCGTGGTGGATGCTGCAGGAGCTGTATCAGGCATCTGGCACAACCACGTGAAGCACTTTGCCAAAGGACCCACATCCAGGAGCATTTTGAGTCTCTTACTGATTGAGAGGCCCAGGGGAAGTTGGGGTGAGGTGCCGTGATCCTCGCCCACAGTGCGCTCGACTCCACGTAGCTGCGCCTGTCTCCAGTTGCAGCTCCCACTTGTTGCTCACACAGGAACATGCCTAGAGATCGCATCCCACTCTAGCAACCTGATGTAAATCATGCAGGAACCCGTAATTGTGAATATGACATTTAATAAGCAGTGCAGATTGTACGTACCACCTGAGGTTTGGAGCCTGGCTGGTGTTATTTGTGGATAAATGCCTTAAAGTGCTTTCTTCTTAATTACATTCATAAAGAACAGAGGTATATCAGTCACTGGCCTTCCATTACAGCTATAAAGAGCACCACAATCAAATCATTAATACACATAAAAATGGCAAGTAATTAATTTTAACGTTAGTATAAATACTATCATGTGACTTTATTACCAGCCCGACCTTCAAGAGGGGACATCAATAGTATTAATTCAATAATGTCTTTCAAATCAGTTATTACCAGTAGGTAGGAGATGTTTTTCAAGAGCTAAACACTGAGACCATTAGGGTCTGTGTGCACCTCTGAGAGCTGTCCATCCCCTGGGCCGTCCCTTCCGAAAGGCAAAATTGGCCCAATTTGGTTAATTGCATGGATACCGGGGAAAAAACAAAACACCAAAAAACACAGAGCCCTTTCAGAGAATTAGAAGAGCAATAGAGTAAGAAGAAATCCGTTGTGCACACCAATTAACTCTGCAGGCAAGGTGTTTGGACACTCACAGAGGAGAAGAGGAGACTCTCCACACCAGGCACGAAGAAATGGGTAATTACTTCCCCTGCACTGGAGATGAACACGCTAATGAGGGAAAGGACAAAGGGTCTTTTATTTGCTTTTTGGCTTTGTGTTAAGGATGGTGAGTGTTTTCTCTGTGCCTTCTGTGGCTTGCTGAATCAAGCAGGGCTCCGTGTGTCCTGTCTGGAGCTGGTGAAGGATGTGCAATGCCCCACGAGTGGGCAGGGGTGAAGAGCACACCAAGGTGGCAGCTCACCTAGCAGGGAGCACCTCATCACAGCCCATAGGAGCCAGCAGAAGAGCTCTTCTGCCAGCATCCCAGCCTACACGGCAGATACTGCCAGAAATGCTGGGCTGGCTGGTGGGATGTCCTGTGGTCATATCACAGCTCCAGTCCTCACCGGTGGATGGGACATCTCTGGGCTGAGATGCTCCCCAGCCTCCCAGCTTACAAGACCACGTACCTGCTAATCAAGGACAGCTCAGGTGAAAACCACTCCGCTGCCATGGCTAACACGTGTGGGGACACAATGGCCTGCAGGAGAGCAAACCCAGCCGCTTCTAGTGCATCACCATCCAGTCGGGGCTTCTACCTGATCACTTAAGTGGAAGGGAGAATCAATTAAATAATTATGAGCCTACTCATGTGTGCATGAGCCGCGGGATGTGGATGCTCTCTGTCTGTTGCTGCAGCTCCAGATGTACGTGCACACATGCCTCCTGTTTGTGTTCAGCTCTTTAATGAGTGTTGCACTCACTCAGTCCAAAGCTAATACAAATAAATGACAAAAAATGAGCATCAATTTGTGAATTGGAATAAGAGGCAATGAGTATAAAATAAAAGCAGTTCTTAGGCAGGAAAACGGAAAATCATACTTGTGAGGCCCTGAGCTTGCATAAATCATTTTGTGACTGAATGAACTGTCATGAAAGCTGACAGAAGCTCAATCCAGAAGCAGTTATCCCATGCTCAGTTATCAATTGCAATGCTAATTTTGAAAGCAAAACCAGCTAATGCTAACTGGGGACCAAGAATTAAACCGTCAAGAGTTAAACCATCAAATGCATTTTCTGGTTGTTTTCAATGGGTATTTTCAGTTTGAAATGGCCAGTTCTGGGCTACAACGGGCATAGAACTGCTGTGAGAAAAAAAGAAGAAATCACAAACACCAGCTTTCATCTCAGGTGAGCCCACCTATGAAAGGAAATGGAAGGCACGCTTTATGGGAGGTGAGCTCTTATCTTCACCACCAGTGACTGAATTAAACTGGCACACTGGTGTGAACACTGAATCCATGGAGAAGGAGCTGCTGGCAAGAGAAAGGAAGCAGTAGGAAAAGGATGACTTGAGAAGCTTCTTTCCCCTCTTCACTGATGGCCCCACCACCAGAAGCAGACCTGCAGCTGGAGTCCAAGCTGGTCTCGTTTGCGTTTCTCAGGAGGGAGATGACTAACGGGGTCAGGGAAGGTCATCCAAATGCTATTTTTAAATGTTTTGTGGCTTCTGACATTCAGCAAGCTGAGCTGTCTTGGTGTCTCACTGCAGAGACACCAGCTCCCTGTGCTGCCTGCCTCCCGGCTGGAACTGTAAGCAGGAAGAGATGCCAAAAAGAGTGTGAGACCACTGATTTATTGATTTCATGACAAAAGGAATCACAGCTCCATCCATTCCCTGCCATTGCCTTCTTTCCTTGGTAGCCTCTGCTGCTCCATTCCTGCGGGGGCTGCTGCCAACAGCCCTGGGTGCAGCGTGAGCATCTTCTGCTGGTCCGCTCCCCACTGCAGAGAAGGCTTCAAGGTGGGCTCTGCCACCCCTCCTGAGCAGCTGGAAGTGCCTGAGCAGCACAACTCGCTCCTTCCCTGCGGGACTGTCACTGCAGACACTGCCCATGCCATGTTGCTCCAGCCCCAGCCATACACTAGACCCCATTGAAGGGTCTCATAGCTCCCCTCTCTGTGATTTCTCCAACTCCAGCAAATGTTTTCTGGGTAATTCATCCCGCATTACATGTACAAGCCTTCTTTTTATGACTCTGAGGGCTAGATACACTTTGGAAGGGCTGACTCCACTGCAAAAATGTGCCACCAGGAGGTAAAGCCGGCAGTGCTTACCATCCACGTCACTGCTACAGTGATGCACAGACTGAAAATAAATAAATAAATAAATAAACGAACAAATTCTTGCCCAAGGACCTGCTGATTTCTGGCAATAAAAAAATGGACATGAGTAGAGTGGGAAGGAGCCAGGACACTGTGTGCCTTACATGCCCAGGAGGGCGGCAAGAGGCTGCAAGTGCCAGCAGCCTTCTGGGGTCAGAGCTTTTGTATCCACAACAGGAGGAAGGGGCCCTGAGCACTGAGGGGTTCGAGGTGGCTTTGCCTGGATGCTTTCTATATAACGAGCTCCTCAGAAAGAGCTTTGAAAGTCGAAAGTGAAGTTTTATCCCAAAAGAAACTGGAACACGTTCCTTTTGAAAGCACAGGAGCCTCAGAAGCAGCTGAGTGCGTCAGAACAGAAATGAAAGGGGATCATAAATAACCTGCCCCTGCCCTGCGCCTTCCCAGCAGCTCCTTTCCTCTCGATCTGCTTTCAGCCCCAGCTCTTCAAAGCCCCCCGAGCCTGGTGGCCCCAGGGGAGGTGTGAGGAGAGGAGCTGCATTTCTCCGGGCCGTGACAAGGACAAAAGCAACAAGCTGGTGTCCCACAGAAGGGGAGCTCTCCAGAAGGGGCTGGTGGGCACTGCTGGAGATGCCAGCCACTGCGTGATGGGCACCGTCTGTGACAGCACACCGGGGAATAACCCAGGGAAAGCAAAAGTCCTCTTTCCAAGCCAGAGTGGCTGCTGGGTTTCTGGGAAAGGGTTTGCGTGATCTGAGAGAAACTCTGGGGAAATGCTTGCCCAGGTTTTGCTCTCCAATGCTGGTCTGACAAGCTACTTCACAGCTCTTGTCTGCAGGCAGGCAAGTGTTTGCAGAGAACTACAAGGAGTGTGCTCAGCTGGTTTAATCATGTTTGTTCTTTGAACCTGGCAGAAGCCTACTGAGGACAGAGGCATCCAGTGACTTCAGGTGCATCTGTGTTACTACATCTCATTCTCCCTCCCCTTCCATCTGCAGCCCTATCAGCATCACCAACAAGAGATCAAACATTTCAGGACCAAACCCAAGTACAGGCAAGGCACAGAGCAGCAAAACCCGCACATTTTCGTGACAGTGAGGCACCAGGTTTGGCTCTCCATGTCCCAGGACCTCAGCCCTGGGTCCCAGGTGGAAACAAACAGGCTTTGTGGCCTGGCCATGCCGCACCCATGGCCCGGGCTTTCATCACTTGTTTCAAATGAGCACGTGGAAAAAAGCTTCTCTCCCTGGCCTTGGTCCTCACATGTGCCAGGGAGCTGTGTGAGTGCTGGCGTGTTCCCCAAGAGCAGCAACACGTGAATGCGCCACACTGCCAGCTCGTCTCAATTCACCAGTGCTCCTTTTTCCTGGGCTTGTGAGCCTCGGGTCTCTCCTACCTCAAGTCATTCCCTAAAGGCAAATTCGCCGATGAGTATTGACCACAAGGCTACTGCCAGCAGTTGGGGAGAAGCAACCCCTGACACTGGAGGCAGATAGTGCTCTCCTGCCTTGCCTTCCCTTAGCTATGGCTCGTCATTTACTAGGGAACAGTGCATGCTCCAAGAAAGGAGATTTTATCCTGAAGTACTCACTCTCTCCTATTTATCAGACTTCAGAAATCAACAGCAATAGCAGCAAGACATATGTCACTGACTCGGAGAGTGGAGGACCTCCAGGGACAGAGATGTTGGGTGGTACAGATGGACAGAGAGACCTTGTGGTTACAACATTGGGCAGAGAATGGCAACCCTCTTCCACGAAGGATCGTCGGTGTTTCTGTTCTGATGTGGAAGAGAGAAAAAGTACCCTGAAGCAGGAGGTACTAGAGGCTGTCACAGAGCCTTGGGTCTGAGGGGATATCCAGGGATTCCTTGCATCTCTTCAGTCTGGGGAGCAGGGAAGTGCTCCTGGAAGATGGTTTCCTCCAGTCTGGAGGTGAAGCTGCTTCCAGGAACATTTCCATTGCAGTTTGCTGTCTGGGAAGCTGAGCCCTGCCTTGTGGGAATTTTTCTGGTGGGTGGCTGGACTTTTGGTTTCAAGTGATCTCCACGCACAAGATGCCAGCTGACTCTGCTCGTGGCACAGCCCAGAGGAGACATTGAGTGGGAATGGCCTTTCTGCCTTTCTGACTCTGAACATCAGGGGTAGTTATTAACAAATCACTAGGGATGTAGTTCCTGGAGCGTTGCAGGTGACACTGGTGATGCTTGGCAGGACAGGCAGGACCAGGACTGGTACCCCCTGCCCACCTCTCCATGCTGGAGCCATTGCCCACTCTTTCCTTCCAGCCCTGGAGACTTTCTGCCCACAGTATGCACCCCAGAAAGCATGAGAGGAGGGGTAAAGCAACCAGGCTTGGGCAGGTGTCCCTATCCTTACACCTGCCCCTAGCAAAGAACAAAACCCACTGCCTTCCCTTGCTGGTAGCATCCCTCTTGCAAAGTCCTGTTGTGAAGGTCTCCTGCCCCAGAGCTGATAAAAGGCTTCACCTAATGCCTGTTAGGTCGCTGATACAGATCTTGCGTTGGATCTTTGGGCTGGATCATTGGGCTGCTGGCTTCTCCAGCAGCTTCCCATCACCTGAGACATGAATTAATGCTTCTCAAAGAGATCACCTCTCTTTGGCAAAACGTGAAGGACTGAAGCCAGGGTTCCCCCAGCTTTGTGCTGCCCACAACCTTCTTTGCATCTCCACTTCTGAATCCACGTGGTCATAGGTAAGTGCCTGTGCATCCTGCGAGCAGGAGAGGAGCCAGGCCAGGGGCAGGAGGGAGGCAGGGTTTGGGCGAGTGCTGCAGCAGGAGTTAAGGCAGGCAGGCTCGAGCGAGCCAAGGGGGACTAAAGAAAACAAGCAAGACAAGCAAGAGCACTTGGCCGTCAGCTGCAAGCGATGAGAAATATTTTCCTTTTCCTCTTTGGGCCAAATCTCCAGCAGTGATGCTCAGCAATTCTAGAGCAATTGCACAGTGACACCCAGAGGACAGGCCCCAAAAGCTGTAACCATCTCACCCAGTGCAGCTGCCCAGCCAAAAGTGATGGGACCCGGTGGGGCTGTGCAGAGCCACCGAGGAATGAAATCCACAGCAAATGCTCCTCTGCCGCAGCCTGCCTTGGTGCTGGACACATCTCACACCAGGAGGATAAATAATTCATTTCCATTCTAGAAATGTGTATTTCAATATCGAAAAGTAACACTATTTATTGCCGGGAGAGGCAGTCCCCCCCTGGGCCCTATAAATATTTATGCAAAGCCAGGAAGAAAATATGCTGGTAATTTAATATGTCTTTAAAATAAATGTTGCATATAAAGTAGCCCGTATCTAATTAAACATATTGCTGCATTGTATATGGCTGCTGCTCAGCCATTTACAGTTGCACCAATACATTAAAAGTTTAGATCAGAAGAGGGCTAAAGCCACTGAATATAAATATAAAGCCAAACTTCAGCAGAGAGGGACCTTGCTCTAAACCCCTCACTGATGATAAAATGATGTTTTCCCATCGCTGTCTGAGTCCATCTCGGGAAGATGGGGCAAAGAGGTGATGGAGATGGATCCTGCTTGGTTTGGGAAGATCACAGCTTCGTGTTGACCACTCAAAGCAGGGTCTCGAGGTGCAGGGCTTGCTGTCCCCTGATGGACGTGTCCTCAGCTCCATCCTCCAGGTACCGTCCAGGACAGTGACATCTAGCGGTGCGTCTTTTCCTGCTGTCCATGGAGCTATTTTCATGCAGTATTTTCCTTATTTGCTCACAAATTCAAAGGATGCTGGGGGAACAAAAGCATCCTCATTCATGCACCAGCACCACAGGGGAGAAACCCACATCGTTGCTGGTGTCTTGAGTCCTTCTAGGATGGGAAGTTCAGCAAAGCTCACAGTTTTGAAAATTAGGAACTGACCGTGCTTAAACCTCTGAAAATCAGGGAAATACTAAGAAAATGTATATCTGAAGGCAACTTCACTGCCCTCTGCCTGAAAGAGGCAAGTTGTGCATGCAAACACTGCATTAGGAACATGCCTAAGTAAAGCAGAGCTTGAACGAGCTATGAGAAATTGGTCATACGTAGAAATTTGAGGCATCCTGTGTCTCCTTGAACTCCCCTGAGATATGCCTGGCCCCAGGGCTGCAGATGTGCCTCTGGAGGCTGGGGATACCCTGCTCAGCCGGGGTCGGGACAGGCACGACAGCAGCAGTGCTCAGCATCCCGGTGGTCTGCCCACAGGGGATAGGACAGGTCCCTGTGGCAAGGACAGGCGAGAGGATGGGGCTGGGCATCACCCCCACGTAAGGGCGAGCAAGGACATCCTCCACCAGCAGCTGGCCTGAGCTCTGCTCTGCTGCTCCCCGTGCCATGGTGTGTGCTGGACCCTCGGGTGGTCTGGGCACATGGGATCACGGCTCGCAGCAGCTGGGGTTGTGGCTGTAGGTGTCTCAAGCTGGGTTTTTGTGTTTGCTGTTGAGTGCTGCATGGCTTGAAGTCTGCCCGGTGGGACTCCAGCTGGCCCAGGAGTTGAAGGAAAGCCGCCTGCAGGTTGCTGGCCACAATTCAGCAGCTTTGGCTCAAAGTCAAAGCCCCCTCTGAGGGAAAGAATGAAATGTAAGGTATGTATTAATGAATACCAAATTGGTTATTCCAGCCAGTGAGGTGTACCCATGAAGAAGCTCATTTTCAAGCCCATCCAGAACTGCGGAATAATCAGCAAACTCGATCAACAGATTATCAAAACACCCATCTTCCTGAAGGAGGCACTGGTTGAGCTGCCACCGGCAGTCCTGACCTGTTGCTGGCTTTCTGCAGTGGCACCAAGTAACTCATCAGTAACGAGAGGTTTGGCACCTCAGTTTCTCACCCGTGCATTCCTCCCAGGGGAAAAAAATGACAGTGAGAATGGTCAATCACTGGCACAGCCTCCCCAGGAGTGTGCTGGAGCCCCCATCGCTGGAGACTTTCAAGATGCAACCGTACAGGGTGCCTGCAGTTGAGGCTCCCTTTCCCCACAACAGGTTGGACCTTACGACCTTGTGAGGTCTCTCCCAGCCCGGGCTGTTCTGTGATTCTGTGCGTCTGTGACCGTAGGGATGATCTGTGCATCGTCCCACATTTCTTCCGCAGAGTTCCCCACCCCGCCACCCGCTACAGCACAGCTCCTCGCCTCTATGGGAAAGCTCAGCTGCTGCCGAAACTCTGACGCAGATGAAGGAAACACAAAACCTCCGAGCACAGCAGATTGAATGCCTCCCGTTGCAGGGCTCCCACGTCTCCTTGGCCTCTCGTGTCTTGCTCAGACGTTTCCCATGGGAAGCCTTGCTGGCGTGGAGTCAAACGCCGGGTGCCCCGATGCAAGAGCTCTCCACTCTCCTTGTTTTCTGCATGATCCCACTTCTTCTTCGGAAAATGCAAGCCAACAACAGCTCTCATTGATTTGGCTCTAGCTCGTGGCCCAGGTCCCAGAGTTTTCTGCTCATGAGTAAAACAGCTAAAGCACAAGCAGCCGTATGTGACCTTACCAGCACATGTTAGCGACAGAACAGCTTGTCTGACGTGCTGCTAGGGAAAAGATTTGGAAACTAGAAAGATGGTTAAGGGGCCTGGGAGGCAGGAGCAGGAAGAGGGGCTTTCACCTGTGAGATGGATCCAAAGTGCAGGGGGTGTGCTTTGGGTAGGGCTCAGCACCGGACTTGGGTGACAGCTGGCTGCTGGAGGAGACTCCAGAGCCCTGTGTTGGGTCCCTGCCCTCCCAGTTTGGCACTTATTTGGGGAACAGGGCACTGAGTGCGTGTGCAGACACCGACCTCCACCCTCACCTCTCCACACACTCCAGGAGAGGAGCCAGACAGCAAAGGCAGGAGGAGAGCGTGCTTCCCGAGCACCCGGCAGCACATTGTTATGTGGGTAAGTTCTAACCAACATTTATTTAAGTAGCTGAGAGACACTTAGCAAATGACACGGGCAGTAATGACAATGTTCTCCGTGCGTTTAAGATGTGCAGGGAACGCAGCCACGGCTGGCAGGACCAGGACAGCAAATTAGGAAGCGGGAGACATTTATTATCGTAATGGGAAGTGACAGTGATGGATCACCTGGCGTGACACTCCTCTCGCCACTGCATGCTAATGGAAGGGACGGAGCTGCTGAGGCAGCCTGCGGTGTGATGAGCCCTGCCAAACCCTGGGGGAGATGGGGAGGGCTGCAACGCACGTGGCACTGCCTCTCTGCTTGGCTTTGCTTCAAGTTGTCGGTGTGTTTGGCTCCCTCATGTCAAGAGGCTGTCCTGCAGGTGATGGCACATCCTCGTGATGCTGTGCTCCCCGCAAGGGTCGGTCGGATCCTGCCTCTGAAGGACCCGGTGGGCTCCTCCATGAGGAACGCAGCCCTGTGACAAATGGGCACCCTCGTCCCTTCACAGCCCATGTTTGTGGACTAAAATCTCAGGGCATTTGGAGCAGGAGCTTTCGCACACACTCTTCCCAAAGCCTGCTCCAGGAAAGTGCCAGCAGTGCTAGGGCAAACAAGAGCAGAAGTCGGAAGGGGGACGTGGGGCTAAGCTGCAGAAGCAGGCTGCAGGTGGGCGCTGGCTGCTCGGTGAAAAGCTGAGTGCTGGGAACAGGGTGAAGGTCGGTGCCAGCAGCTGTTCCATGGTTTGCCTTCAGCTTACTTAGGCGGTTAGGAAAACAGAAGCAAAGTTATTTTAAAGCGTGGGTTGGCTTTTGAGTCAGAGCTCAGGAAAAGATTAAAAAAAAAAAAAAAAAAAAAAGGTTGAGAGTAAATTACCATGATATTTGTTAGGTTTGTGGCTGGGCGAGCGTTGAGGTTGAGACTGTGGGATTGTGATATACAGAAGTGCTCCTGTGTCACCCATGGAGAAACATCCCAAGTGTGACAGGCAGTGCCATTCCAGAAGAGGCAAAGGCACCAGAAAACACCAAAAGCAGAACACACTCCACAATGTGACCCCTTCCCAGCTGTTTTCTTCTTTAATAGCACCTGGTGTAGATGCTAAAGCCTCCACCAGGTGCTAGTTATAATTTAATCGAATTCTCTCTCTAAATACCGCTGTGACAGCCCTCGTTTTGGTCTTTGGGTTGTGGGAGCCCTGAGCTGGGCTCATCAATGTGCTGTCCCTGGATAGATCTGCCCGGGTTCTCCCAGCCCTTGAGGCTGTATATCCCCTCTGTGCTGCTGCCCTGCCACTGCCAGCCCATCTTTTAAACTGGTAGAGATCTTCAAAATCTGTTGGCACAAGTAAATCTCCTTTCAATCGTGGCAGTACGTTATCTTGAGGATGAAATAGAGCAAGCGAGAACATTGCAGCTGAAAATGCCACGACTGCCAGCGTGCCTGGAGCCTCCTGTTACAGCAAAAGAAAAGGGTAAGTGATTCCGAGCGTGCAGCAAGATACATCCACGCTGGCTCTGCCCAAGTGACCCATGTGCTGGGACTCATTTAAAAATCACAGGTATTCACGCAGCTTCAAAGTATCATTTCTGAACAGATGCAAATACCTGCGGTGCGTCTATTAGAAGAGCCGTGCTCCTTTGCCCTGCAGATTGAATTTTGCCTGTGGGTTTCGTCAGATAATTATTATTTTGTGCTAGTTTATTTAAGCACTTACTCATCATTGCCAGCACACTAAATAATGAGCTCTGTGTCCCCGAAGATTAAACAGCAGCATTCTGCAAAATAGAGGGAAAGAAATATAGTCGAGCTCTGCAAAGTTTTTAATTAGTAGCTTGATACTAAGAAAGATTGCACGAGTGGTGGGGCACTGCCCAGGCACAACTGCGTTTTGTACAGGATGACTTTCTTACGGGCAGCCCTCTGCCCCCTTGTTAAGACAGGTGAGAGAAATTCCCCGTATCACTGCTGGAGCCACACAAACGTTCCCTTCCTGCTAGGAACAGGACAAGAGGACCCCTGGGAAACGTTACTGAGGACCTGCAAGTCTTCCCTGTCAGCTGCCCTCTGTAGGGAGGCTGCCACCCGGGAGGCTGCGATGTCGCTTGTTGGGGTTTGCAGCGTTTTGCTGCCCTAGCAGACAGCAGTTCCTCATATGCTGCTGGCAGCTACCACCAGAGGGGCTGGAGGAGCTGCGGTTCCACCACCCTGATGTCCTCCATGAGGGCTCTGCTGATGCTCTAGGCCAAGAGTTTCGAACATCACTGCTGGAGTTTTGGGGCACAGACCGGGGCGCTCTTGTCCCTTTGCACAGGGGCTGGTGGTATGCAGTGATGCTGAGCCCCTTCCTGCCCAGAGCCCGAGGATCCCATGGGGCCCAGCCCTGTCCTCCAGAACTGGGAAACTTCACACATGAGCACAGCAGAAGTGTCTCCTCCATGGGAGGAATCCCCCATGAGATCCCACCGTGGACCCTTTTGCAGCCTGACGTTGCTTTTGTCCTGCATCCACCAAGGTTTGTGGGGTGGCTCAGCTGCACACCAGGATGGTTTCAGCATCAAAGGAGATCTGGAGCTGCCCGTACTAAATCCACGCTACCTCTTCACCCCTGCTCCAGCCGCAGAATGGCTCTTCTGTGGGACCTGGGGCCAGGAGCCAGCCCAGCAGCTCCGGTGTCAGGCTCTCTGGGCCGATGGGGATGTGATGGTGTCCTCCCAGGCTTTGGAAATATGAAAAGATCAACACAGATGGAAAAAAGGGCAAATATGGGTCCCTAGAGGGCTGCACCGGGAGGAAGCTTGGCCAAAGTGCAGAAGGGAACGCATAAGTTCCCCCGAGGTGGGGTGTGTGGGCGCGAGGCACAGGGCTCAACGCGCCAGCTGTCAGGAGCTGAACAATTACAGCGATTATTGTTAGCATTTTACCACCCCCTTTGATGATGAAAACCACTTGAGAGCCCCACGCTGACCCCATGAGGTGTGATAACGTGATGGAAGGAGGGGGAGACTTTTTGCTGATCTGCTTCCATGATCACTCAGCCCCTGCTCCGCCTGGCAGCGAGTCGGGTACCTGGACCCGAGCCGCCTCCAGGGGACTGAGGGAGCACAGGCCAGTAAGCTTTGCATTTGTTCCTGGAAAATGTTTTTAAGCTGCGATTAAAAATAGACCAACAGAGCACAGATGGGATGACACGGACTCCAGGAAGGGAAATTCGTCAGTCTCTCCAAAACGTCCCCGGTGGTGTTCCTACTTCTAACGGGAGGTACGGCTCGTTCGGACCAGCCAGGATACCTGCGAGGTGCAGCACAAGAGGGCAGGAGAAGAATGACATTATGGGGAAAAAAATAAAATAAAATAAAGTCGGAGACAGAAAAGCAAGGGGACTTAATTTCCAATTTTTCATGAGCGGGTCTCATCGCTGCATATGTTAATGTTTTCAACAGCGATCTGGAAAGAAGGAGCTGGAAAACAGAGCCCAGTTTGTCGATGACACACAGGGGAGTTAATTGAATCCAGAAAAGCCTGTAAGCATCTCAGAGAAACCTAATCAAGCCAGGGAACTGGGTGAAGCCTCTGTAGCTGCGTAGCTACTTCTACAAACAAATACTGTAGCACACCAGAGAGAAAAGTTTCAGCTAGTGCAAAGCCCGGCTTCACAGCACCAGACGGTCTCTGGGATAATTTAAAAAGAGCTACTACAAGGATTAGGATCAAGTATCCTGTGCGTGGGCTACTCTGCATCCTAATTTGTTAGGGAATGGCATCAAGTGGTTGTAGGAGACGTGCTCGGAGGCACTGCTCTGCCAATTAGCGTTAGGGAGCAGGAGCAGAGAGGCAAAGCTTGGCAGAGAGCACCCTCCAGTGGGCACTGGGAGCCCACTGGGAGCCCCGCAGGGTGCCGAGAGCGGCTGGGATCCCCTGCTCGTGTGCCCAGGCTCTGGGTGAGAAGGCACGAGCCTGCTGGCCCTCGCTGCATGTGCTCCTCATGGTTCCCATCCAGGCGAGGGCAGGGCCGGGCTCCCCAAATTATCCAGCTGGCCGCCAGCTGCAGAGCCTGCTGCAATAAAAAAAAACGGGGCTGGGTGGTTGTGCAGCCACTCGCAGGAGCGGGAGCAGAGGAAACCCCAACCCTGCAGGGGCTGGCAGCGTCCCCGTGGCATCACATCCACGGGGCGAGGGTGGGCTTTCCCGCGGGGCGAGCCGTCTGGGGCAGGGAGCGCATCCCCGGCAGCATCTGGTTGCAATCAGTGTTTGCAGAACTGGCTAGGCTCCTTCCCGGCCAGTAGCCAAGTGAGATGTTTCCCACAGGAGGCCGAGCCCGTTGCTCCTTGTGCCGGCGTTCTGCACGTCCGCTGCAGCCGGCTGTGGCCCCAGCAGCTCCCACGCAGAGGGGTCCGTGCCCCACGGACCCCCAGCTGCTGCCCCACGGCTCAGCAGCGAGCGGCTGGGCTCTGGGGTTTGCAGAATGCAGGCTGTGAAAAACAGAGCAAATAACCCAGCGTGGCTGAGAGCCCCCAGGGACCGGCTCAAGCACCGTGAGCATGGACCAAAGCAGGATGGGAGCCACCGCACGACTCGCCCCATGCTGCTTCCCCGTGGGATTTGTCCTGTGGGGGTTGTCCAGCAGCTCCAAAGCGTGCCTGTGGCTGCTCCTGCCCTGGCCAGCCCCACTCTGTGCGTCACGATCAGCCTAATAACGTGGTGACCCCGTTATTCAGCTCGCTTCATTTCTGCTTTTAGTTTAGTCCTTTTAGTTTTCTCACTAAAAATTTAATGGAAGACTTGAGGAAAAGATGCACAATTAAAAAAAAAAAAAAAATGTTTAAACGGCTAAGCAGCCAGATTTTGTTATTTTGCGAAGGGTCTTGCACAGTGGGATGTTTTTATGAATCCCCCCGGCTCCTGGAGTCCCTTGACTACCCACAGATTGCTGCTTGTGCTCAGTGCCCTCTGCTCACATTTAGGGGGGGGATCCCTGCTCTGTACCCACTTACCAGTGCAGACAGTAGCTGTCATTATGGAGAACAGCTTAAACCAGGCTACTCTAAGGCAACCTGGAAGCAAGCAGCTCTCTGCTGGAAAAGCCACAAAAATAGGCACAATGTCTGTGTGTATTCTTCCTTTTCTGGCAGTACGAGAGGTCAGCACCAGGGCCAGGGTGGGCTGGGGAAGGCTTGGAGCCGAGCAGAGCTCAGCACAGTCTGTTCCTCCCTGCTCGACCTGTGCGAGGGATCCTGATGGGCTCCAGATGCTCTCCTTGCCCAGAAGATGATTCATGGTCAGGGACTGACCGGGCTGAGAGGATCAGACTGACATCACCCTCATCCAGGATGTGACCCCGTGCCTCAGTTTCCCCACTTGCAAACAAGCAGGGACCAGCACAGTGCTGGCAGAGAGGCACCGCAACGAAATCTTCCTGCTGTGCACAAATCTATCTAGGGGAAAGAGGTGAAAACCCACAACTGCAGCATGGAATTTGCCCTCTGCAGCTTACAGGAGAGCTCAGGGGCACCCAACGGAGCCGAAAAAGGAGCAAAAGAAGGGAAGCAGTGTGTCCTTCATGTGGCGCAGCAGCCCCATGGGGCTGGGCTTGGGTGCAGGAACACAAACCCAAGCAGAGCCCAGGCAAAGGCACGGAGGAGCCCAGTGAGGGTCATAGTGCAGACAGGATCAGCATCCGGCTCAGGAAATTCCCAGTGCCGAAAATAGTTGGATGCTGGAAGGGCACGCGGGGGACGCGGTGCTTTATGCTTGCTGCAATTTTTTTTCTTCCCCAGGCGACGGGGGCTGCCAGGAGGGTGCTGGGTGCCCCCAGCAGGATCTGGGGGTGCACCCAGCAGGATCTGGGGTGCTCTCCACTTTTAGGGGCCACCCGCCCTTGCATTGAGCCATGCCGACTCAAGGAGAACACGCTGCCAATGCACTTTTTTTTTCCTACAGAAGAGGAAAAAACATCGGCGTGAAGCAAAGAGCAGCAAAAAACATGGTAAAATCAACCTTTTTAGGAAAGGGCAAGAGGCTCCTCAGGGGTCCTGCCCTCCTTGCTGCCCTCGCCAAGTTGTGGGGGGGAGGCAGCCCCCCGGCTGTGCTCAGCACCAGGCCGGGTGCCCCGGGAGCACCCCGTGCTCAAGGCCTGCAGCGAGCTGGGAGAGCAGCAGCCAGCCCAGCTCCACCGCATCCCAGAGCAACCCCAGAGGGACAGCAGGTTGCGGACGGTTTAAACCAGGGGAATTTTTGCTACGGGGCCAGCACAAATATTTGCTTTAGTGTGCGCTGGGGAGAAGGGGAGTGGGGGGGGGACACGAGCAGAGGAGAGCAGCTGCCGGTGGCCAAGAACATCCACGGGGAGAGCAATGCCAGAAAAATGCAAGATTAACGTGCTTCCCCTGCTGCTTCCCTCGGGGTCCCGCTCTCCTCCCGGAGCCCCCGCACCCAAAATCCCCCAGCAGCCGGGCCAGGCACCCGCGGGAGGGCTGGCAGCGCCCCACCGCCCCGGCCGGGGCAGGAAACACCGACGGGGGTCGGGGGAGAGCCGGCACGGAGGGGGGGTCCCGAGCATCCCCGATGGCGGCCGCCCCTCCCTCCTCTTCCTCCTCCTCCTCCTCCTCCCACCGGCCGGCCCAGAGCCCTCGCAGCCGCGGGGCCGGCCGGGGAAGAGGGGCTGAAGGGCCGGCGGGCGCGGTGCCGTGCCGAGCCGGGCCGGGCCGAGCCTTGCCGGGCCGTGCCGCTCCATGCCGGGCCGTGCCGGGCCGTGCTGCTCCGTGCCTGTCCGTGCTGCTCCGTGCCTGTCCGTGCTGATCCGTTCCTGTCCGTGCCGGTCCGTGCCGTGCCGGTCCGTGCCGTGCCATGCCGTTCTACAAGCGGAGCGTGGTGGCTCGGCGTGGACGGCCGATGCCTCTGGTCGAGCTGCGGGACGTCTGCAGCCTGGCGGCGCTCACCCTGCTCCGGCAGCTCGCCGACCTGTGCGGCCACTCGCTCGCTTTGCTCGGGGACATCGAGGGCCACGTCGCGGCTCTGGGTCGCCGCACCGGGCGGCTGCACCGCCGGGCATCCCGCCTGCAAGCGCTGCTGCGGGGCCGCCCGCTGCGAGGGGCAGACCCAGGTAAGCGCCCCCCCCCCCCGAGCCTTCCCCGGGACCCTCTCCCCATCGGGGCCGCGCAGCGAGCGTTTGCCAGGCGGGGGCTGCCTCCTTCCAGCCGCTCCTCGCCTCCCCTGGCTCCGGGGACCGGCGACCGTCCCCAAATCGCTGCGCTCTCGGCCTCGGTGGAGGCGCAGCTGGGTGTGGAGCGGCTTCCCCCGAGGGTTTTGGGGCGGCCGGAGCCCCGTGGCAGCCCGCAGCCTGCAGTCCTGCCCGCGCCCCGCTCCCCCCGGCAGCCAGCGGGGTTTGGGTTGTGCCTCAGATGCTTCTCGTTTCCCTTTCCGAGCCTTTCGGTTTGGCACCAGGCTTTACGCGCTGGGTCATAAGCGGGCAGCGTGTTTCGGAGGAGCTTAAAATAAGCTCGTTTTGGCTTGGGTTATAAAAGTTTATTTTCAAACGCTTTGCGGGGGGGGTTTGGAGGGGGGGTTGTTGTTGGAGCATGCTTTCCGCAGAAGCGCAGCGCGTTTCTCAGGCCCTTGACAAAATGTGTGTGTCCCTTGTGCTTTCTGCAACCCCCCTCGCGAGTGCCGTTTGCTGCTCCGTCTGCGTGGAGCCACGGGGAATGACTGCCAGACCCTCGCCGCGTGCTTCCCGGATGCAAGCCGAGCGCTCAGCCTTGGCCGGGGAGATGCGCTGCTCTTGCAAATGCTGGTGTGGCAGAGAAGTTATCAGGGGAAGGAAGAGGCTCCCGCTGTCCCCCGCCTCGGCTGGTGCAGGAATCTGGGGAGGAGACACCGCAGTCACCCAAGCTGACACCTGCAGTAGGGCAGAGCTGGTGTTGTCACCGTACGTGCTGGACCGCTGTCCCCTGGAGGAGGAGCTGGCCCTGACGGTGGCCAGATGGTCCCCTCCTGGTCGGTGGGCTGGGAACGCTTTTGGCCGCAGGAGCTTTGTGCCACTGGGCTGGACATTGCAGCCACGGTGGCCTCAGGATTCGGGCAGGGGCCAGCAGAGATGGGGCAGTCCTCTCTTGCCTTGTCTCCTCGTTAGAGGCATGAATATGCATGCGTGTGGATGTGCATAAATGACACTAGCTGGAGGTTGGAGATGCATCGAGAAAAAAAAAAGAAAAAAGAAAAAAAGCTTGGCTTGATTTCATGAGTCCAGCTCCGTGGGGCACAGGGACATGGGCGGGCTGCATTTCCCCCACCCCGAGGGCAGCACCACCCTCGGGTGCTGAGGCACAGCACCGTGCCGGGTCCCTTGAGGGGGGAACAAACACTTGACACCATGCTGTCGGAGGGTGGGAGTGGGTCCCCCTTTTTCCATTTCTTGAAGAGGATCCAAAGGGGAAAAATCACGTTCCTCTTCTCAAAGCGGAACAAAACCAAAATGTCTGGTCCCTGGGGACACGGCGGTGAATCAGCAGCACCAAACATGCCCTGGAGCAGCCTTCCTGCAGTCCAGCACTGAAGGCTCATACCTCAGGACCGAGACCCCGGCAGGGCTGCAGCACCTGCTAGCTGTCCCTTTGGCTGGGCTGGGTTCGTCACGTCCTCTGGCTCGGAGCTGACACCACATGCTGGTGATTACAGACTCCTCTGGGCTTTTGCAGTGAGTGCTGGTGCTCCACGTATTGCCAAACTCCAGCGAGGAAACCGCAGCTGTGCAGTGCCAGGGGAGAGGGCCAGGCTGTGGCTCTGCCCTCCCCGAGGATGCTCATCCCGGATTTTCTCAGGATCCTCTCCCCAGCTTTGGTTCCTCCCAGGCGGGTTGAAGTGTGCCGAAAAAGCAGCTTGGGTGCCCGCTGTGCCCGTGCAGTTTGTCCATCTGCAGAGCCAGCAGGAGCCACCTTGCCTTCCTCCTCCTCGGGAGAGGCAGGCGCTGGGGCAGTCGCATCGCTGCTGGATGAAGGAATCGCGCCGCAGAGGGCCAGGGGAGTGCTTAATCTGACGAGGCAGCGCGGTTGTTTCCACTGCAAGACAGCAGCCAAAGGCTGCTGGATTCCTCTGCCCTTATTCATCGGCCACCACGTGAGAGCTTGGAGAGCTTGCGCCCGTCCCAGCGCTGCCCCTCGCAGCCCCCTGGGTGCCAGCTGGGGGGCACGGGCTCGCGCTCCCTGCTCAGCCCTCACCCCTGGGGACCCAGCCACTCCCGAAATAACTCTTGGTGACAAAGAGGATGGGGCCGGGTGCTGAGAGCTATTTAAACCGTCGTTCCCTGAGGAGCTGCGGGGATGATTCTCTGGAAGGAACCCTGGGCTGTGCTGGCAGGAGGAGCTGTTTACTGCTCCTGCCCGAATGCACGGTGCTTGCCGTCCTCTGAGCTCACATCTCGATGCAAGTGGAGGAGATAGGCAGAGCCACCACCCGTGGGGAAGCGCTGGGGGTGGCGCAGGGCTCCCAGCACGCAGCTGCATGGGGCAGGGGCAGGAGATGCCATGACCTCATGGGATGAGCAGCACTGGCTATAGCAAGCATGAGGTGAAGGTCTGGAGAAGTCCTCGTCCTGGGAACTGGAGCTGCTCATCCTGGCCTCAGCCTCCTCCGGTGTGGCTCCAAGGAGCCTCCAAGAAGCTTCCTCCGCCTGTTTGCTTCCGAAGCCAGCGGTGATTTCAGCGCCAGAGGGGAGAGCGCAGCTCCCCCCAAACGTGGCCTTGGCGCGAGTGGGAGGAAGGAGGCTGAGCAAAGCTGGGCTGGGTTCGGCTGCCAGAGGAGCGGAGCGGGGAGCCGCACCCTGCCTCTTAACGGGAACCGTCTGCGGGGAGCAGCAGGGAGAGAGGGGATAGAGGAATAACGCTCATCTCGCATCCAGACCCGCCTCGGCCGATAGCACTGCTCTCCGAAAATGTCGGTGGTGCGGTGGTCAGGAGCAGGCACCGCTGCTGAAGTTTCCCCAGGGAAGGAGAGAAGGAGGTGCTGGGGATGAGCTGGGAGCTGGCACCGAGGGTGTCCTCTCCAGGTTGTCACCATGACCTCGCTCCCTCCCTGCCAGCTGGCAACGGGGCTGCAACTGGGGACCCAAATCACCCGCTGGCGGTGCGTGGGGGCATGGGGTGGTGCTGCCATCCACTTGCAACGTGGCACAGCCGTGGTGCTCATGCTCCCTGCTGCCCCAGGTCGCAAGTAGAGGCTCCTTAAGCCCCCGTAGTATTTCTGTATCAGAGTGGTTGCTGTTAGGAAGCTCTTACAACATCGCGCTGGCTGTGACTGTGGCAGCGGTTACGTTGCTCAGGAACATGGATTCGTTTCAACTATGTCTCCAAAGAGGCTTGCATCATCTTAAGCAGTCTGAAGGATGCATTCACTTTCATGTGCAGAGAAGAGCTGGAGCTCACTTTGGCAACCCGCTCTCCAGCTGCAGAGCTCTCCGGCACACTCAGGGAAGTGAAAGCGCTCGCACAGCACCGTCGCCAGGCGCTGGACCGCAGGGTGGTGCTGGGCTGGAGCAGCTCATCCCTCCAGCTCCTGCTGTGGCGGGGCATTTGCAGGTGCCAGACGCTGTGCAGGAATGAAGGGCCGCCTCCACACGGTGCGTGCAGCAGCTACCGAGCACAGCAGAGGTCGTCTCGAGGCTGTAATCGCTGAAAGGCAGGAGCTGCTGGCCCAAGGACCGAGCTCCCTGCTGCTGACCAGTGTTGGGACGCAGCTGGCACAGCCCCTACACCCATTCCTGGGGACAGCTGGGTGCCAGCTGGCTTTGTGCCACCCGCCCGTGCCCTCAGCAGCCTCATGGGGATGGCCACATCCCATCCCCAAACCCCGTGGCACCTCTGCAGCCAGCAGCTGCAGCAGGTCTACTTCTTGCTGCATGCATCACACGTGCGGTCAGCTCAGCTGGGCACATCAGCTCGGATGTGAAACCCTCCTTCCCTGCCTCGGCCGGGCCCCAGGGCACCTGTGGGCACCCCAGATGTGTGCGTGAGAGTGGCTTGTGGTTTCCTGCTCCTTGGGTGCTCGTCTGGAGGCTCCTGCGCAGAGGGGCTTGGCTGGAAGAGGTCAGCCAAAAGGTCGTGGGGGGATTTGTGCTGCTGGAAATTGCTCGGCAACTCCAGGTTTCTGCTTAGGCATGGGACAGGCAAAGCAATGGCAGCAGGAGGTGAGGTCAGGGTGGCAGGAGATGATCCTGTACAGGACCTGCTGCGGCTTCTTGGGAAGGAGAGCTGGCACCATTGCACCAGGGATGTGCCCCAAAGCTGTGGGGCCAAAGGGCAGGGCAAGGGATGTCACCAAGCAAATGGCAGAGCCCAGGGGAGCTGCAGGATGGAGCCTGGAGCAAATCCCCCCAGCTGGCTGCCCAAACCCCGTTAATTAAGGGAGAGGGGAGGCTGGCTCTGCTCGTGGCAGCTACACACGCCGGCAGGGCAGTGGTGGGGCGGCCCGGGGCACCTCCTCTCCTGCAGCCCCTCCGAGCTGGTGGCCCCCATCCCCTGCTCCCCCGGCCAGCTCCATCCCCGCGCCGTCTCCATGGCTCCGCCGTGGCATGCGTCTGCGGCGGGGAAGTGCAGCTATGTCTTTAAGAAGGGCCTGGGCTGGGGTGGGAAAGCATTTCCATGCAGCCTTTCTCCCAGCAAACCTGGAGCGAGTTAGCGGCCGAGTTCGAGCGGCGGCCGGCGGCCAACTCGCCCCACGCAGCCACCCCGCTGGGTGCCAGGGTGCCATGGGGGCACGGGGCAGCCAGCAGGGCACGGAGCAGCCCGTGGCCCCCATCCCTGTGCGGAGAGAAAGAGGAGGAGGCCGAGCTGGGTATGTAGAAGTTTTATCCTCCTCCTCCACCCCGATCGCTGTCCTGCTTCAGGGAGGGGGCTGGCAGCTCCGCGGGACGAGGGCAGGGAGCGCAGCGGGTGCGTGGCGTGGGGCCGTTAGGGATGCAGAGCCCTCTGTGCCCTGGGCAGTGCCCCACAGCCGTGCCCAGCCCTGGGGCTGGGCGCCGCCTCCTCCTCCTCCTCCTCCTTCTCTTCCTCCTTTTTCTCTTCCCCTTCCCCCTTGCCGCTGGCACTGGCTGGGGCTGGAGCATCCGCAGGGACCCCACTGGGACGGGAGGTGCCCGGAGGGCCCCCGCCTTGCTGCCACGTTCCCAGGCACAGGATGGGTGCTCCAAGTGGGTTCCCCCATGCTGGGCATGATGCGGTGGCTGCAGGGTCGGTGCAGCCACGTGGGGGACAGCGTGCCAGCACCACGCCCCGTGCCCCAGCAGGGTCACTGGCACCACGTCCCCCGCTGTGGGCTCACACATCGTGGTGGGGATATTACAGCATGTGGCACTTGTCTGGGTCTGTGCTGGTGGTCCTGCGCCATGGTTTTGGGTTGCGTTTGCTGCTCCCAAGCTGGAAGGAGCTCTGGGTGCCCAGGGATTGGGGTGCAGCTTGGTGGGGTGCTCAGGGCTCGGGTACCCACATCCCCTTGGCGGTCTGCACGTGCCTGACCCCTGCATGGGCAGCAGAGCCCTGACAGCGTGCCCTGTGCTGCTGGTGGTGTCGGGGCATGAGAAGCTCCCGGGGGGCACTCGTGCAGCTCCCGGGACTGCCGAGTAAGGAAACTTGTGCTGCTGCGCTGGAGGAATCCCAGGAATGCAGAACCCAGAGGGGACACGAGGTGGCACGGCAGCCTCAGCCTGGCGTTTTGGGAGCGCTGCAGGCAGAGCGGTGCCAGAGCCAGGCCAGCCTCGCAGGGGCCACTCTGGAGGTCACCTTCGGGGGCGGTGGGGAGGCATGGACAGGCTCAGAGCTCAGCTTCCCGAGCTCTGCCAGCACCCCCCAGCTCGGTGGGCACCCCTCAGCACCCCTTTCCCCCGGCTTGGTGCGGCAACTGGGCGCCACACGTGCCGCAGCCCGCTTTCGGCAGCCCCGGTCCCCTTCTCCCCGTCCTTGGCTCAGGCCCCGAGCCATTGTTCTCCAATGAGCTCATCCGAGTCGCTAGTTACTTCATTTATTTATTTATTTATTTATTTATTTATTTATTTTTAACGTGGTCTCTTGGCCAGAAAACCATCGGCTCCTCCGCTTTATGGCTGCTTCAACGAAGCTGCGCCAGCAGGAACGGAGGGCAGCAGCGGAGGAGGAGGAGGAGGAGACGGGCATGGGGCAACCCCGCGGGAGGGGAGGACGAGCCGGGGGTCCCGCTGCCCGGGACGGGGCGCGTGTTGGGGTGGGGGGCTCCGAGCAAATAGCTGCTGGGACGGCGTTTCTGCAAGCCGCCCCGGGCTCGCCGCGGTGCCTCGCTTTCTTGGGTAAGAGGAGGGGGGGTGCTCGTCCCCGCGAGCCGGGGGTGGCACAGCTGGGCCCCCGCACCGCCGCAGCTCTCACACCCACCTGCTCCCACAGCAGTTGCACACACGCTGCTGCTCCTTGCGCCAAGTACTGATCCAATTTGTGGCTGTTGCCATAACAACCTCCTGGCGCTTTCTGGTCCTTTCTGTCGCTGCACAAGATGCCGAGATTCGGCGGGTGAGGGATGCTCCAACCCTCCTGGCCCAGGATGGAGCAGGGGGGCTGAGCAGTCCCTCGGCACCCCCGGCCTCTGGGTGTAAGGCCCCTTTGCCAGCCGGGTCCCAGCATAGCGTTGGGGTCTCTGGGTGCTCCCTGCTCCTCCCAGCACACCTCCCAGACATCACCCCAGCACCCACAGGCCCAAATCCCCACCACCCATGGCTCTTGCGATGCGCACCAGGCACCTCGCCTGGGTTTTCCCCGATGGGGCAGCATCCCCAAGAGCCCACCCGTGCCCTCCCTCCTCCCTCGGCACCACCTCAGGGCTCCAGCTCCCCTCGGGGCCAGCCACGGAGGGCTGCTCTGAATGACACAGGGAGCGCTGCCACCCCCGCAGCCCCCCCCCCCGGGGCACCCCATCCTTCGAAGGGTCCCCCCGCACCGAGCCGCGCCGAGCGCGGGACCCCCATCCCCGCACTTCGGGCCGCCCCCTCCCCGTTCCCATCCCCATCCCCGTGTCCCCCATCCCCCGCCGCCGCCCCCGGCCGCCCCCCGCAGCCGCCGCCATTGGGCGCGATCGCGCTCCGCGGCCCCGCCGCGGCGGGCGGGCTCCGAGGGGGCGGGCGGGCCGGCGGCCGCCGCGCCGATGCGGCGGGCGCTCCGTGCGGCCCGGCCCGGCCCGGCTCGGCCCGGCCCGGCCCGGCTCGGCACGGCACGGCTCGGTGCGGCTCGTTTCGGCTCGCTTAGGGCTCGGCGGAGGGGTGGGATGGAGCCGGAGGGGAGCGGCCCGGGGGCGGCGGAGCTGTGACCACCTGGGCCGGGCGAGCAGCGCCGGAGGATGGGCAACGCGCAGCGGAAGGCGCCGCGCAGCCAGCGGCGGGGCAGGATGCGCTCAGCAACAGGTACCGGGGGATGGCACGGCTCGGCACGGCACGGCACGGGATGGGACGGCACGGGATGGGACGGCACGGCACGGCACCGGCCCCGCTCCCCGCGCGCCCCCCGCTCCGCTCCCTCCGGTGCCTGGTGCCGGTGTCCCCCGCCGCGGGCTGGGATGGAGCCGGCGGCAGCGGGGGAAGCAGGGGAAGCAGGGGAGGGGGCGGCTCGCCCTTGGCAGCGGCTTCCCGGTCCCTGTGGGTCGCTTGGAGGACGCGGGGGAGGTCACCTCCAGCTGAGCTGCGCCTCGCTGCCGGGGACGGCCAGCCCGGGGGCTGTCGCGGGGCCCTGACCCCGCTGCCCTGCTCGGCACCGTTCCCCGGTGCGTGGCACGGGTGCTGCCCGGGGAGGGTCGAGCTGCGGGAGGGGGAGCCTCAGGATGTGGGGAGCCAGCTCTGGCATGTGGGGAGCCGGCCCCAGATTGCAGGAAGCGAGCCTCACGTTGCCAGGAGCAAACCCCGGATTGCGGGGAGCGAGCCCCAGATTGCAAGGAGCAAGCCCTGAACTGCAAGGAGCAAGCCCCAGGTTGCAAGGAGCAAACCCCGGATTGCGGGGAGCGAGCCTCTAATTCCAAGGAGCGAGCCCCAGGTTGCAAAGAGTGAGCCCTGAATCTGTGGGAGCAAGCACCAGGGTGCAAGAAGCCAGCCCCGAATTGAATGGAACCGGCACCCAGGTGCAAGAAGGCAGCCCCGAAACGCGTGGAGCCAGCCCCCATCTTCATGGAGCCAGCTGTGTTGCAGAGGCCTGCACTCGCTGGCCCTAAAGCAGGGCCCTGCCGAGGCAGGGAGCCCGTCCCTGCGCCGCCCCCCAGCACCCCCAGCCCCCACCTCCCACAGCGGGTGCCTCCGAGGGGTCTCTCCCCAGGCAGAAAGGCAGAAAGCCCAGCAAATCTGCTGTGGGCGTTTGGGGGGGGGGGAGCGTGGGGCGGCCGAGCACAGCTGCCCTCTGAAAAAGCTGGGTCGAACAAGCAGGACCTGTCTGCTCACTCCTTTGTCCCCACCCGGCCAGCCCAGGCGGTTCCACAACCCTCTCCAGACACCGGGAAGCTCGGCTTCCCTCTGCGACCCAGCCCAGAGCCTGGAAATGCCAGAAAAGCTGGGACGCTGAGGTCTGGCAGGGCTCTGGGCTGCAGGACCGGCCGTGATCCGCTGCCCCGTGCGCTCCTGAGGGCTGGAGAGCAGGGAGGTGGCAGCGCGGGGAGCAGCGGGGAACTTGGCAGCCCTGGGAGGGACCCCCAGCAAATCGCTCGGGAGCCGCACGAAACCGTGGAGTGATTGTCACAGCCCAAGTGACTGTCACAGCTTAATAATGAGCGGGCAGAGGGGGTGGAAGTACAGCCTGTCTCTGTATAATTTTGCAGCTGCTGTTGTAGCGGGTGGTGCAGAGGACTGAAATAGGGCAAAGAGAGCTTTAGGTCAGGAGGGGCTGCCGTGCGCCTTGGGGGCTGAGGGGTGAAGGATGCTGTCAGCGCCCAGTGTGTTGCCCTCTCGGCTTGGGATGGGGGTAGTGGATGGGCCTGGGGGTCTGGGGTGTTGGCCTGCACCCTACCCACGTCTCCTGCCCCAGACTCACGGCTTGCAGGGGACTAGAGCTGATCGTGCTTCTACCAGGGTTGGGAAAGGTGTACCAGGGTTCCTGGGAGTCCCAGCTCCCAGGGAGAGGCTCTCGGGTCACCGTGTTTCAGGAAACCAGCAGCAGCAGATGCCCAGGAGTTGTTCTGACACACAGCACATAGGGGCTGGTGCCGGGGCACCGGGGGAATCTGTTGCCACGTTGTCCGTGGCTGTTGCTGGTGTGTGTCAGAGCAGGTCTGCTCGTCTCCCCCATCTACCAGAGCCATGTGCAAGTGCTGCCTGGGTTGCAAGTGCCTGGGGGAAATTAACTCCGCCGGCATCTGCTGTCTTCGAGGCATCCCATCCTTTGGGCCTGCAGCATCACTGAGTGCAAGGCGCATGCTCCCCACACTGCCCCGGTGTCAAAAACCAAGCCCGTCCCAAAGCAAGCCAGTGCTTGGAGCTACGTTCCCATCTCTGCTGCAATCCTGGCTCCCAGGGGCCTCAGTCCTCCAGGAAAATCAGGCTCGGCTTTACAAATCCTCGGGGTGCTTGGAAAGTGGTCCCTGCGGAGTCTCCGCTGGTGGCGTTCGGCAGGAGGCAAGCCAAGAGGAAGCCCTGGGGGGCTCCTGCAGCACCCAGGGTGAAAGTCGAGTGAATTCGGAAAGCTGTGACATGGGAAGGAAGAGGGGACGGGGCTGTGACAATGGGCTGCTGGCGCTGACTCAAACAGCCAGTTCCTGGTCGTTTCCTTTCCCTCCGGGCTGGGGACGGGGCCGGAGGCAGGGAAGGCGGAGGCAGCTCATTTCTCGCCGTGTTTTTTTGCTGCACGGAGTCCCGAGCGCCGGCTGCAGCCATGGCCAAGGTGGAGTGGCTCCTCGCGCCGTGGCACCGGGAAGGTAAGGCAGGAGGGCAGCAGTGCTTGCAGGGATTTGGGGTGCCCGGTCAGGGAACGGGGACGTGGAAGCTCTCGTCTTCGGAGGCCATGCGATAGGCACGGATGGGGTCAGCGCCGCCTGACGCTGCAGGTCTTGTCCCCACTATCCCAGTGTGGCCTTGGCTGCGATGTGTCCCCTTCTCTTTTAAGCCCTCCCTGCTGCTCCCCGGCCCATCTGGGGTGTCCTCGCTCTGATGAAACCACAACAGGGCAGATCCCCCCAGCACGGGCTGCGGGGCCACGCTGAGGGTGCCGCGGCCGGGGGCCTCGCCGCCCTTGCTGTTGCTCCTGCTGCGGCTGATTTCACATCTCGGGCCCCTTTGTCCCGGGGCCTGGCCACGTTCCCCTCTCAGGCAACTTCCTCGCATTGTCCTGGCCCCGCGGAGTGCAAAACCAGCAGGGCACAGGGGAAACGGCGCTTTCCTGGAAGCGCCCGCTCCCAGCGCGGGACCGCAGCCTCCCCGGGACAGCCACGGGCACGGGGTGGCCGCAGTAGCGGGTGGCCGGGCTCCCTGCCTCCAAGGCAGCCACGAAACCCAGCGGTGTTGAGGGCTCGCTCGCTTCCCTGCCACCGTTCCCAACGTCCCCGCTGTCTCCGCACGAGTGGCAGCGCGCTGGTTGCTGTGGTGACTGCTCCCACAGCGGCACGGTGGCCCTGCGTGCCCCCACGCGCGCTGAGCTGGCAGGAGGACCCCCGGTGGGGTCACCGGGGTCCCGCTGGCACCACGCACGGGGAGCACGCGTGTCCCCTCTGCTCTCGCCCCGCACAAGACGTGGAGCGCTTGGGATCCGGCTGGAGAAATCGGGCTGTTATCTGTTTTTGCCTGATCTCACCACAGGGCTGGCTGGGCAGACTGTCCTAGCGCGGTGTTAACTCTGAACCCTACTGATGGACAGCGGCATTAACCAGTTTGGCTGCTGGTGCTTTTCACAGAAACCTCTCGTGCAATCCAACCCTCCCTCTGCGAGCTGAGTGACCCTCACAGCTGCCAAACCCACCCACCCCTTCCAACAGCTTCTGCAGTGCTGTTATCTGCTGCCAGTACAAAAATCAGCTGATTGCATGTGAAAACGGGGAGAAGAGAGCCTGGAGCCTCGGGCAAATCTGCCGTAGCATGCCGGTGTGATTATTTCATGTCACAGCCCCAAAGGGTGCCGTGCAGTGCCACAGGAGGGGCAGACGTAGTGTGCTGGGGTCCCAGCACGGGCACCCCCCTCAAGAGCCTGGAGCCCTGGCTGCAGCCAGAGGCTGGCAAAGCATCCGCGTGGATGTTTCGTGTCTTGGGCATGCCCCATCCCGCTCACGGCAAGCACCCGTGGCAAGGTCTGCCTGGCACTTGTCGCTCTCTCCTAGCACGGGGTTCTCAGCGGAACGGTGCTTTCAATTTGGGGACATCGTTTGGGCCTGGGCAGGCGTCCACACCTGGGGCTGCGGCAGGCACGGATGCCGCTCCGCGTCTCAGCGGGGCAGCTGGATCGGCGGCTCCGAATTCAGCATGGGGTGAGCTTGGGACAGGAGGCACTTTCCGCGGCGGCTGCCAGCTCCTGCTGTTTGCTAGTTTCTCTTCCTCTCCGCTCGTCGCAGAGCAGCGTGCGCTTTGGCTCCGGACCACAGGGAATGTCACCGAGCCGCACGCGCCGGGAGAGAGCGCTCGCCGCGCCGGCAGCAGGTCGGGGCGCTCGCTCGAAGCCGGGGCCATAACGTCGCCGGAGCTCTTTGGGTTGCTGCTCGGGGTCGATCTCGGCCTCGAAGTTCACAGCCTTCATCCTCCGGCGCGCTCGACATGCCGCCGTGCCGATGCCCGTTGCCATGGCTGCCCTGCTGATGGTGCACCGCCTGCCGCTGCGTCGCTCCCGCGGCACCAGCGAGGAGCCAAGCGGCAGGGGCCGTGCTGCCGGTGCCGCCCGCGGGCTCGGGGAGGGCTTGAGAAGGAAAAGTTTGGCCGTGTGGTTTCCGGCAGAAGCCGTCGTCTTAGGGTAGCTTTGGAGTGAAACAGACAGCTCCCGATGGCGCTGTCGAATATCTCGCTGTGGATTCGGGATGCCTGGGCAGGAGGTAAATACGGGTGCTGGCGGGGAGCGGGGGTGATTCAGGAGATGTGTGGGGTGAGCGCACAGGCTGTGCTCTGCAGCTGGCAGTCCTAGGAGGGACCAGACCTTGGCTCGAGCTTCGCTCCGGTCCTAAAACAGGAGCAAAATCCCCTTAGCTTGAGTCCTGGACCTGATGCCACCACAGGCAGCACCCTGGGCCAAGCCTGAACGCTCACTCGCACTCTGCAAATTGTCACCAAGGTTGCGGTGCCACTGCTTAGCCCTGCACACAGACACTGCCTGGCTTTGGGGCAAGGGAATGAGCTGTTTGGGAGCAGGACGATGCCCTGGGAGACATCCTGGCTCCTGCGAGGTGACCTGCAGAGCCATCGCGTGATGCCCCCTGACCCAAAAAAAAACCCTCCTGGGGAGCAAAAGCCGAAGCACCAGGGCATTACACTGGCTCCCGCAGGCAGCCCTGAGCCGTGTGCGCATGGCGCAGCCCCTCATGGCACCACAGGGTGCTGGGGGGGCCGGGGGGGGGCCTGTGGTGCAGGCAGGGTGTCCCGGTGCTGGAGCCCTGCTCTGGGGGATGGCTGCGGGGCCCCCCCCGGCTGCCCGGGGAGGCTTCCGCTTTGCTGAAGGGCGGCCCCGAGTTTCGGTGCTGCCGTTTGCCCGCCGGGTTGCAGCCAGCAGGGTGGGTGCCTGGGGGTGCTGAGGGTGCCGGGGCGGAGGTAAGGTGCCCTGCTCGGGGCAGGATGCAGGTGGAGGAGGGAAGAGGAGGGAGGGGGGGGCTGTGGTTTGGGGTGTCCCTGATTTCCTGCGTAGTGGCTGCGGGGTCTGCAGGGGTAGGGGGGAAGCGGGGTGCCCAGAGCCTGCTCCGTGCATGGCCTGTGCGCCTTGTGCCGTCCGTCACCTCTGTCCTGCCTGGGCATTGCATCCCTGGGCACCAAACTAGGAGGCAAGAGGAGGAAAAGCCGTGCTCCGGCTTGAAAAAATGGAGCTGCACTCACCTGCAGCCAGGGGAATTTCATCCCCGGGTGTTTGGCTGCTCTGGGCACAGCACTGCCCTGCGTGCGCCCTCTGGGATGGGGCTTTGGCAGCCAACGAAGCCTTGGTGTGATTTACACGCGCACACCCCGACACCTCTTGGTTGATATGGAAACGAGTCAAATTATTTAAAGGAAAGGGAAAAAAAAAAAAAAAAAAAAAAAGGGCTTGTGTTAAGGCACGTCGTTATGGTAACACAAATTATAAAAGTAACTAGGCTAGGGACCAGGCACGTTGCTTTTGGATGCTGGGTGTCGTGCAGGCTGCGCCGCTCGGCTCTGCTGGAGCTGGGGGCAGGGTGGGCAGCACGGGCGATGCTCGGGGCACAGCGGGCTGGGTCTGCAGTGGCCCAGGTGGCCACAGCAGGCTCAAGCAGTGTGGGAAAAGGGCCCCAGCAGCACGCAGGGAGGTGCTGGGCAGCTGTGAGCCATTGCGGTGTGGTCCCCTTTCACCAAAGCCACCCCGTTTGCTTCCTCTGCTTGCTTGGGTGGGGTCTGGCACGAAGCGGGTGCTGGTGCTGCGGCCGGAGGCGCTGACGTGCTCGCTGGGGACAGGCCCCGCGAGGCAGGGGTGAGGGGAAGTGTTTGCCACGCAGGAAATAGGAATGGGTGTGCACCCAGCGCCTGCCTGGACCCCGGTGCCATCAGCGAGCCCTCACCCCCTGCTGGCTCGCCACCCTTCCCTGCTAAATGTGAGGTATGCCGGGCAACGCGTCCCCTCTTCTGGGGCTGCTGGATGAGCTAAGCGTGACACAAAGGTGCCGTGCCCCTTGGCGCCCTCCTTTCAGGCTGCAATTTCTGCTCTTCTGCAGCGAGGAGGTTGCCTCACCGCTGTGCTGCGCGCTGCCTTTCCTGCGCCCAAGAGCAGCTGTGCAATCACCCGGGGTGACAGGCTGATTTCTTCCTTCCCCAATTTCACCCCGCTCTGTCCGCCCACAGGAGCGTGGCCGGTGCCTGGAGCAGCAGCGGCGGTGGCGACGGGCTCCGCTCCTGCAGCCTGCGGGGGTGGCTTTGCCGGGGCGTGACACGGTCACGTCCCCGTCCCCGTGTTCCTGGAGGGACAGGCGGGCAGGATGAGCGCGCTGTGCTGGCTCAGCACTGGCCCCGAGCCCGCAGCAGCGCTCTCAGGATAGCCGCTCGCCTGCCTCCCTCTCATTCTGCTCCCTCCTGCTCACAGCCACCTCTAACCTGGACCTCGAGAGCAAGAAAGCCGCCCACACCAAGCTGTCATGGCAGCAGCCCGTCAACGTCTTCCTGGCTGCCGGCCGCCCGCCGGGCATGGAGCAGCTGCACCAGGAGGCTCAGCTCAACCTCCAGAGCCTGCTGCAAGGTAGCGGGGCGAGGGAGGCGGTCTGGGGCGGCAGGGACAGGCACAGATCAGGGCACGCTGCCCCGAGGCCATCTCCCCACATGCACTTGTCCAAGCTGCTCCTTCGGCCTCGCCAAACTGCAAAAATCAGGTCCTCAGGAGGTCCCACCCTCTGCACCGGTCTTCTCCCAGGTCCCCATCCGAGTGACCGTGGCCAAGAAGTGGCCCCGCGGCGCGTTCCTGCCCGCGAGGAGGGGGCCGGGGCTGCCGAGCCGTTTAATGCAATCAGCGGGGCTGGTGATCTGGTTTCCTTCCAGTTCCCTCATCGCGACGCCACGCAGCCTCAGATCAGATGCTTTACAGGCATCGGTTAGATCAGCAGCCTGGCCCTTCGCCCAACTCGTAATCTCATTAAGCCAGCCCGAGCAGACCTGGTTTCCGTGCGAGGCCGTAACGACCGGCATTAATTAGCTCAGCAATTACAGGGCGGGAGATGCTGAGATCCATGCTGGCCATCCCCAGCCGGGCTCGCTGCCCCCCCGAGGGCTGGTGCTTTCTCAGCCCTGGCCCCGCTCCACGGGATCTGCTGGCAGCACGGGCACCTTCCCCTTCCCTGCATCCTGAGCCGCCCACAATGAGCAGGGACGGACAGACAGCCCAGGGACAGACGCCTCCGTGCTCCTCCTGCCACCGAGCGGCAGCTGGAGCAGGGTCCCCCCGTTTCCCTTGCAGAGGAGTATGAGGAGCAGTACGAGAGCAGGGTGACCGGGCAGACCTTCCGCGCTGCCGGCCACCCGTCCCCCGGCACCCCCCCGGAGCCCTCACCCCGACCTCCACCCTCCAAACGCCTCGAATTTGTGCTTATGGTGAGTCCTGGGGCCCCCCTGTGCCAGGACCCCCCCGTGCCCAAGCATTCCCTGGGGCGGTGGGGCAGGGCGGTACAGCGCCAGCATCGGGTGGAGAAAAAGGGTTGGCACGGCTGATGGGACAGCAGGACCAGAGGTGGCCCTTTCTGTCCCCTGGGGGGGGGGTTTGGCCGGACACATGCCTTTCCCTGCAGCCCCCGAGCCGGCGAGCCACCGACGAGGAGAGCAGCGGTGCCACCGCGCTGGGCGTGAGGCCACCCGACGCCTCCCTGAGCCTCCCCACCACCCCCGACAAGCAGACGGCCTGGCCCAGGGCCTTCCCCCTGCCCACCGTGGAGGAGAAGCAGTGGCACCAGTCCTGTTCCGTCCAGACCAACGTTGTCCCCATCAACGTCTCGGGTAGGCCAGCGGGGCCGGGACCTGGGGAAGGGGAATACGGGGTGGTGGGAGGGCGAGCCGGGGCTGCGAGCCCGTGTCCCTGCCGGCCCCGTGCGGGCGATAGGGGACAGCAGCGCCACGCTCGTGTGCGTCATTCCCTGCCACCTCTCCTGCCATCTGCAACTTTGTCCATCCGACCCACCAGCCACGCTGCCATCCGGTCTCTCGTCGCTGCCACGCTGCCCCACCAGCCAGTTCTGTTGTCACCTTGGCTCGCGCCACGCTCCGTCTGTCCATCCGTCCATCTGTCTGTCCCCGGGGGGGCTGCAGCGCCCAGCAGCGCAGAGCTGCCCGGCCCTTGCACGCATCCCATCGAAGCCCGTGTCCCCGGTGTGTCCCAGCAGCCCGGCCCCATCGGTGACAAGGCACAGCGGTGTCACCCGCTGCTCAGAGCGGGGCCCGTCTCTGCTCCTCCCCATTCATCCCATCCCCATCGCAGCATCTCCGTGTTCCCACCAGCCGCCACCACCATCCCCGCTGCTCCTCCATCCCCACCGTGGGGCTCACCCTGCTCCTTCACACCTCCCTGCTGCCCACCAGCAAGCCAGGGGACACCCGCGGCCACGGCGATGGCACGGGGCTGTGTCCGCAGCGTGTTTGTTTTGGCTACAGGGCAGCACTTTGCTAGGCACGCGAGTGCTCGTCACTCCCTGTTTAACACAGAGACCGCGATGAACCCCAAGTCCACCCTGCGGCGTAGACGGACCGTTATCGGATTCCCTAACATGTCCCTGCGAGACCAAGGTGACAGCAAGAACCGCGCAGCCCATTTGTCCTGCCCCACGAGTGCCCGGGGCCTGGCTGGCACCTGAGGATGGGCACAGGCACCGCCGTGGGGCTGGGACACCCCGGCCGTGGGGATGGAAAGGCCACCACTGAGGCTCTGCACCCTCTGAGGAGCTGAGGTCCCGGGCGTGCTGGTGGCACTGGCCTGGCGCCGAAGCTGGGTGATGATAGGGGACACCCCCCCAGACCCCAAGTCGGGGTGCAGCACGATTATGGGGAGCAAAGGCTACCGAGATTTCTCCTAGGGGTGGCTCAGCTCCACAGCTCCAGCCTGTCCTCACCACACCCACAGCGGGGTGGTGAGGGTGCTGGTGTGGCTGAGCGTGCTGGTGGCACCCCACAGGCCGGTGTTTGACCCTGGCTCGGGGACCTTGTCGTGCCAGGGAAGGTGCAGAGAATTGAGAGCCAGGTTCTGCTCAGAGGTGTGTAGGGACAGGAGGAGAAACCGTGCCACCAAGGGAAACTCTCACGGAGTAGGAGGAAGGGGAAGGAAGTTTCCCTGTGACAGGGGTCGAGCACTGGGTCAGGAGGGCAACACTAAGGGGCAATGCCCGGGGTGGTGCCAGCCCCCCGCTCACCCCGTGTCTGTCCCGCAGGCAGCGCCAACGGCCCCGCGCCCGCCACGCGCCCGCCCATCACCGAGTCCTTGTCCTGCAGCTTCGAGCCCGCAAGCGGGGGGAAGCCCCCCCAGGAGATCAGCCCCCGCCAGCCGCTCTCCGCCCCGCTGAGGAAGACCTTCAGCGACCTCGGGGGGACGCTGCAGGCACGCTGCTGCCCACCCTCCACCCCCATGGACAACGCGGCCACCCCCGGCACCTGCAATGGGCCTCAGGGCACCCCTTTTCCCTCACCCTGGGGCGCCGGCTCCTTCAGCTACGCCACTCCCCCCAGCCCCACGGCTGGTCAGGGAGCCTCTCCGGGCAGCTCCGCCGTGGGTTCACCCGCCGGCACCGACCGGGCGGCCTCCTTCTTCATCGCCCAAGAGGAGCGTGTGGGGAGTGCCGGGCCCGGCTCCTTCCCTGCTGCAGTGCCCGAGTCCCCCCCAGGCTCTGGGGGCCTGCGGAGGTGTGAAGGACGAGAAGCCAGGGTGAATTTCTCGCCGGCAAGCAAAGAGGAGCCGGAGCCGGCGCCGGAGCCGGCACGCCTCGGGGTGGAGCGGGCAGGGTGCCGCTTCCGCGAGCGCTCGCTGTCGGTGCCCACCGACTCGGGGTCCCTCTGCTCCGTGGACATCGCCTACGCCGAGGCCCGGCGGGGCAGCACCAACTGCGCCCTGGGCTACCCCAGCGCTGGCTCCGAGGGCAGCACCAGCACCGACAACATCTCTCTGGGGCCAGAGCCCGACGGGCAGCAGCGGCGGCGCTCCAAGAGCATCTCCCTCAAGAAGGCCAAGAAGAAGCCCTCGCCGCCCACCCGCAGCGTCTCGCTGATCAAGGACGGGCAGGATGGCCCCGCTGCCCTGGGGCTGCCCAGGGATCAGAGACCCAAAAGCCTGTGCATCCCGCTGGAGCCCTCCAGCCACCGGCTGGTGCACGCGGACCCCCAGGGCAGGGAGCCCGACGGCCCAGCCACCCCCCACCAGTGGTACCTGGCAGACTGGAAGACCGGTGATGCCTACCGGTCCCTCTCCGGCTCAAGCACGGCCACGGGGACCACGGCCGTTGAGTGCATCAAGGCACGGGGCAGCTCTGAGTCCCTGACGTCCCCCTCCATCTCCAGAGCCACGACACCCTCCCAGCTCTCGGCAGAGGCTGACCTCAAAACCTCCTCCCCGGGCAGGCCCACAGGGCTGATGTCCCCGTCCAGCGGGTACTCCAGCCAGTCGGAGACCCCCACCCCGACCGTCCCCACGTCGGCCATCCTCGGGCACTCCCCACACCAGGTGCGGGTGAGGCCACTGGTCCCTGAGAGGAAGTCTTCGCTGCCACCCACATCCCCCATGGAGAGGAGCCCCAAGTCCAGGCTGTCCTTCGACCTCCCTCTCACACCACCCGCCCACCTCGACCTCTCGGGGCTGAAGATCTCCCTGAAGGGGAAGACGAAGGTCAGCCGGCACCACTCCGACTCCACCTTCGGCACCAAGCTGGCCCAGAAGACCAGCCCCATCCAGCCCATCATGCCCGTGGTCACCCAGTCCGACCTGCGCTCCGTCCGCCTGCGCTCCATCAGCCGCTCTGAGCCAGAGGACAATGCCGACGGCCCGGAGCACGCCGAGGATCCACCACGCGTCCCCTGCCCGGCTCCGGAGAGGAAGGTGAAGCCACCGGTGGCGGAGAAGCCACCACTGGCCAAGCGGCCCCCCCTCAGCATCCTGCCCAAGCCCCCGGCCCTGCGGGAAGAGGGCCCCCTCTCCCCTACGTCCCCACCCAGCGTTGCTACCAAGGACGGCTTGGCAGTGCTGCGCAAAGGGGAGCCGAGGAGGGGCCCCGGGGAGCCCCGGCGGCTCTCACAGGGCAGCCTGGAGGATGAGCCGAGGCCAGAGGGGGAGCGGAGGAAGGCCAAGGTGCCACCACCAGTGCCCAAGAAACCCAGCGTGCTCTACCTGCCGCTCGCCCCAGCCCCGGTGCAGCAGGGAGGAGGTGCGGGGGACCCGGCACCCACCCCCAGCCCCATCATCACGCTGGACACCGAGCCCAGCTGCTGCCACCCCGACACCGATGACCCAATGCCCACGGAGGCCCCGGGCACAGCACAAGCTGGCGAGACCCCTTTGGAGCAAGGTGAGGGTCTCCCTGGTCTTCTGTGTTATACCCCAGGGAGAGGGGGCTGAGGGGGCCCCTCTCCATCAGCCCATGCATTTCATGGCTGTCTTCTCCTCCCTGCAAACAGGCAGCTTGTCTGAGGCCGGCACAGAGGAGAAGAGCTTTGCTAGCGACAAGACAGCTGACTCCATCGCGGAGGAGGACGATGATGTCTTTGTGGCAGCCCGTACCACAGAGGATCTCTTCACCGTCATCCACAGGTAGGGCTGGTATGCGGGGGTGGGCACGGCTGCCCAAGTGGCCCCTCCAGAGCCAACGTGGTTCTGTCCCTATCACTGGTGCCCGAAATTCTCTGTGCTGGGGCTGCTGCTCAAGCTCGGGAGCAAGCCCTTGGAACTCGCCACATCCCAAAGCGGAGGCACCTCCTGCCTGGGGCTGCTCCCACCACGATGCTCTTTGTTGCTTAGGTCCAAGAGAAAGGTTCTGGGACGGAAGGAGCCTGGTGACACCTTTGGCAGCCGGCCCAATTCCCACTCGCCCGTGAAGACGTCGGGCTCACCAACAAGTGAGTCCCCTGCAGCAGTGGTCAGCACCGGGAAGTCCTCCAGCAGGAATGAAGATTTTAAGGCCCTGCTCCAGAAGAAGAGCAGTAAAACCAGTGCTGGTACCCGGCCATCTGCAGCTGAACTGCTTAAGACCACAAACCCGCTGGCTCGGAGGGTCATGACAGAGTTTGCCCCTGAGCTGGATGGTGCAAACAGCCCCAAAAGCCAGCCCTAACCTTGCACAGACCCTTCTTGGCCACAAAGGGCTCGAGATGGCTGCGGAGGGAGCCTTGCTGCGAGCGGTAGCTTTAGGCACTCAGGTCTTTGCAGCAGGGGTGCCCTGGCTGTCCCGCTGGGGCTTCTCTCGTGCTCTCACTTCTTCCTCGGCAAATCCTCTCTGGTTCGTCTCCGATGGGAGAGCCGCTGTCAGAGAGGCAGTGTTGGGACCTGAGGCCCCCATGTCCCCGGCGGAGACGGGCTGCTCGCAGGAGGGAAGAGGCAGGCATGCAGCACCACAGCGGGGACTGTCCCCTGCTGAGCTGGCCCCGGGACCCGGCACCTCCTGTGGCACTGGGCTGGCAGCTCCTGCTGCTCCTCGGGAACAGAGTGGGACAGCAGCCCCAGGCACCCTCCAGCACCCGCAGCAAAGCTAGCTTGAAACTGTTTGGTCACTCGGCATGTGGTACTTTAAATGGCTTTTTCTAATGCACAATGGCGATGATGTTTTTTTCTCTTTTTATTTGACGGTGTACCTTGAGTTTCCCAGGCAAAAGTCCCGGGTATGAGTTCAGCTGGAAACACGCAGATTTACTTTGGGAAGATGTGAGGAGGCTGTTTGGAAATGAGGTTGCTTTGGAAGAGCCACAAACTCTTCCCTCTCGTCAGCCAAAGCATCCTCCCTGCTGCATGGGGAGCGGGCGCCCCGGTGTCTGCAGCCCATGCAATGACCTCAGGCCAAAACCCACCCCCTCGAAAGCCCCCGACAGTGCTGCATTTCTGAAAGCTCTCCGGCCCTTGCTGTAAACACAGGCCCCAGGGTCACTCCACTGCTTCCCCGAGGAGCCGTGCTCCACACACGGGTCCCCACCAGCGTCCCAGGACAAGCATCTCCTCAACTTCAGGTGCCTGGAGGCACGGGGAGGGCTTGGTCCTGGTGCTGCGAGAAGGAGGGGGCTGCAGCAGGGCAAGAAATCTCCTTTCCTGCCTCTGGCATAGGACTGAAGCACCCTGCAAAAGCCAACACCCGCAGCTTCCATTGCTGGGGGTCCTACGGCTGCTGGCCAAACACAGCCAGGGGCAGAAACACAGGGGGACGTGCCCCGATCCGCACCCGCGTTACTCGGGGGGGTTCCCACCATCCTGCCCATGCCCAGGGGTTACCCACACAGCAGGGGCTCTACCCCAGCACTGTCCCCATGCTGCTGGTGGTGCCGCCATCCCTGTGCCACAAGCAGATCCCCAGATCCCCACGGCACAAGCAGATCCCCCACATGGATCCACACCAGGCCGCGCTGAGAGGCAGCGGGGCAGTGAAACCCGAGGGCTGGGGGCAGAAGGCAGAGGGCTAAGCAGAAACACCAGCCCTTCTTCTTCCTCGGAGCAAGAAAGGGCCAGGCAGTGCCTGCTGCAGAAACGGGGTGTTTGGGAAGTTTGCACTTTCATTTCTTTGGGTATTTGTGCACAGGGGGAAGAAGATGGGGCTGGGGGCAGGCAGCCCTGGGGAGAAGGGGGCTGAGGGCACGGCTTCAGCAGGGCTGGGGTGCTCCGTGCCAAGCTCTGTGCTGGATTTTTCTTGGGAAGAGGCTCTGCTCTCCTTGTGCTTGTTGTTTTTGTGGTTTTATTTTATTATTTTTTCCCCCCCTCCCATTGCTTGCACGTCGCACCCTCCGCTCTCACGGGGTTGCAGAATTGAGGCTGTAAAGGAAGAGCCAGGCTGAAAAACTCAGGAAAAGAAAAAAAAAAAAAGAGAGAGAGAGAGAGAGAGAGGGAAAGAGAGAGAGAACGGATAGAAAGGCGGAAAGGGACGATAGAGAGGAAAAAAAAAAAAAAAAAAAAAAAAAAAAAAAAGGCGGTCCCGGGGGCTGGCCGCGGCCTCACGGCGGCGGCGCGGGGCGGGCCGGGCGGCGGCCATGGCTCCGAAGGGGAAAGGCGGCGGCAAGGCCGGCAAGGGTGAGCGGGGCCGGGGCAGCGGGACCGGGGAACGAGGGGGGCCGTGGGCTGGGGGCCGGTAGCGGAGCCCCGAGCCCCGAGGCCCGGCTCGGTCTCAGGGCGCTGCGTTGGCAGGCGGCGAGAGCGGCGAGGGCAAGGCGCAGGGCCCGAAGGGCGGCGGCAGCTCCGTTAAGGTGGGTACCGGCGGCACCGGGGCCACGGAGCTCCCGGTGGGCATCCGCCGGCCCCGCTGCCCCGCCGTGTCCCCCTCCAGGTGAGGCACATCCTCTGCGAGAAGCACGGCAAGGCCATGGAGGCCATGGAGAAGCTGAAGGCCGGGGTGCGCTTCAGCGAGGTGGCCGCGCAGTACAGCGAGGATAAGGCCAGGCAAGGGGTAAGGCTGCCCCCCGAGCGGCCCCAAAAAGCGGGCTGCCCAACCCCAAAAGCGGTGCAGGGCTCGGTGCAGAGCCCGTCCTTAACCCCGACGGTTCCTTCTTGCAGGGAGACTTGGGCTGGATGAGCAGAGGCTCCATGGTGGGGCCCTTCCAGGAGGCTGCGTTCGCCTTGCCCGTGAGCAGCATGGACAAGCCGGTGTACACGGACCCTCCCGTCAAAACCAAGTTCGGGTACCACATTATCATGGTGGAAGGCCGAAAATAAAGTGTGAATGGCCATTAAGTTCCTGACTGCTTGAATTTCGAGCGTGTCCCAGGCACCTAGAGCTTACAGCAGGGTGCTTGGAGACAGCCAGCCCGTCCCTGCTGCTGTGGCAGGACGCACGGAGTACAGGACCCTGCACAGAGAGGTAAAGCTTTCCTTGGAAAAGGTCAAATTAGCATTTTAAATCAGCTTCAGCTGGCAGGTGAGTCTCTTCTCTTCCAGCTGCAGAGGTGATGATCATAGAATGGTTGGAAGGGACCTTAAAGATCTAATTCCAACCCCCCTGCCATGAGCAGGGACACCTCCCACTAAATGAGGTTGCTCAAAACCCCATCCAAGCTGGCCTTAGACACTTCCAGGGATGGGGCATCTGTAGCTTCTCTGGGCAACCTGTTCCAGTGTCCTGCCACCCTTATAATAAAGATTTTTTTCCTTATACCTGATCTAAATCTGCCCTCTTTTATTTTAAAGCTATTACTCCTTGTCTTATTACTACCTGATAAAGTCCGTCCTCAGCTTTCCTGTAGCCCCCTCTCAGTACTGGAAGGTTGTTAAAAGGTTCCCCCAGAGCCTTCTTTTCTCCAGGCTCAACACCCCCAACTCCCTTAGCCTGTCTTTGTAGGAGAGATGCTCCAGCCCCTGAATCATCTTTGTGGCCCTCCTCTGGACTCTTCTAATATGTCCACATCCTCCTTGTGCTGGGGCCCCAGAGCTGAACACAGGGCTCTCATGAGAGCAGAGCAGAGGGGGACAATCCCCTCCCTTGCCCTGCTGGCCATGCTGCTTTTGGTGCAGCCCAGGACACGGTTGGCTTTCTGGGCTGCAACTGCACATGGAAATGGTATGATCTGTCCAACTGGAAGCTCAGGCTTTTCTCTGCAAATCTAACCAACCTGAAAACGGGTTCCATCGGGCATTTACCCTTACCCCCATCAGGGAGAATGTGGACAGTTCACATGCTACAGGTTCTGCTCCAGAGCTCAGACTTAACCTAGGAAGAGCCTCCCTTTGGTAGAGGCAGAATAATGCTACAGCTAGAGCTCACAGCCGCTGCCCTAGGCAGGCTCCTCGTTCTTTCAGTTCCCAGACCTTTACGAAGGCTGGAGGCTTGGCTGAGCAGTAGCAGGGAGGGGGAAGGTGCAGGAGGAGTCCCCCTGCATAAAAAGTCATCCACACTTTATCTGATCAAAGCTCAGGGAAGAAACTGTAGCTTGAATAAGGGGAGAGAAGCAGAAAAAACACTAAATGCTTGTCACTCCATCAATTCCTCTACTGCTCAGTGTGCAGTACGTGTATGAAGCCTCGCAGACTGCACCTTGTCCTTCTGGTAAAACCGGCTAAATGACAGCATGACGGATGTGAATGAAGCAGCTCAGCGTGTCTCCTACCTCCCTGACCTTCGTAATAAATATCCCAGCGTGCTGATCCTCTGCCTGCTGAAAGGCAGAACTCAGACTGGTGCTGTCTTTGCTGCAGGTGAGCATCCCAGCGTGTCAGAGGGCTTAGGATGGGGACAAAAAAAAAAATCAAATAGCACAAGAACGCCTTTCCCAGGATCACATGCGATGAAGATGCAAAGCTGAAACCAGGGCAGGTCTTTTTCCTGCCCTACTTCTTGAGGTGTTTGTTTTGCTAAGAGGCTGGGAGGCTTGCACAGGCCGACCAACACTCGCAAAGCTCTACCTCATTAATATTTTGTTATGAGAGGCAGACAGGCCTTTCTACAGCATGAGAGCAGATGCGGCCTCATTTAAGGGATGCTCTATTAATAAACTGCTCGTTTCCAGGCTACCAGGGCTTTGTTCTACCTATTAGCAAAAGCACATGGCATATCTCCTGTTCTACCAGGACAACTGTTCGTATTTGGTTTGTTATCTAGTACAAAGAATTCAAATACAGCATACCAGTTTCTTCTCCCAAAACTGCAGAACTCAACCAGGTGTGAAAGTGTCCCTTGCTATCACACTGTAACATACAAGGCAAACCTGCTAGGCATTTAACAGAGATGAGGGAGCACTGAAATTCCCTGCCGTGTTGTTACAAGGTAAGATGATATAGTTGCAAGCATACCCAGGCCAAGTTTATCCTTTCACTGTGGCAGAGGGGCAAGTCAGACGAGCAAATCATTGCTAAAAGCCAGAACCTCTGATTTTAAAATTGCATGGTCCAAAACTAGGAACCCACTTCGATTTCACTGTGCCTATAGTACCTGCAAGACAATATTTTATTTACTACAGCTGAACCATAGGTGGGAAGAGTGTTAGAGGACCAGAGAAAAGGCAGCCCACAACTTTAAGACAGGGATGTTCCCCCCCTGCTGCCTTTGTGTGTGGATGGGCTTCTGACCATACTACTAGGGAAAGATGAGAGGGGCTACAAGGTTAGACCACAGCCTGCTTTGAAGCTGTAGACTCCCCCAGAAATACTAAAAGGTCCCGAATGTGCAGCACCTTGCAGTAGGCAAGGCCCTAATTGCTATTTCAGTCCTTCTGCGACCCCCCCCAGCTCTACAACCCTTCTGCAGCAACCACAGCCTGGCAGGGATTTGAGCAAGAGGGGTTCTGCAGTGCTCCATGTCAGCGTTTTAGCTGGCACCGGGCAGATGGTGCGCTGGCCTCCATTGCAGGGAGGATTTATAGCAGCAATCAGCTTCCCCCCACCACCACCACCTCCACCACAGCAAATTTAAAAACAGATTGCAGTAGCTGTGTTCTCTTTGCACCAGCATCTGGCGCACCCAAATGGCAGGCAAGGTTCAGGCAGGCACACGGGCTTTATTTTAGTCGAGGAAGGAGGAACTCCAGCAGCTTGGATTTAGGCTGCGTTAAAGCTGCTGTGGAACCGCACCTTCAGCCTCCTCTGAAGACAGGAGGGACTCTGAACGCCAGAAACAGGAAACCAGAGCTGCAAGCTTGGAGAGGCATTTTTTATTATTATTTTTTTTTTATTATTAATTAAATAACAAGAACATGAACTGTTTTCATCTTAGTTAACCGAGTCCACAGTGACGTCCCTTCCCCAGCACCTGAAGTGTGACTAAGGGCTTCTTAGACTGCTTCTTCACACAGGAAGAGATGCTGGATTTGCTCACTAGCTACGACAGAAAGTTACATAACCTGAAAGAAGTATGTATTTATTTTTAAACTTTAGATGGCTGAAACAATCAGTGATGCAGCACAGACAAACAAAGTGACAGCTTTAACAGAGGCATAGAGATCACATTAAAATATTTAACAGAGGTACACAGATTTCATTTCTGGGCTAGCTGTTTATACAAGTTCAGAGTCATAAGCATAACTTCAGGATCTTCACTCTTTATGTCAAGAGCTTGTTGGAAGCAGTTCAGTGCCTCTTGCAGGTTTCCGTCGTCCCTCAGTTTCTTCCCTCTGTCTACCAGGATACTGTAACTACCTAAGGAAGGAGAGGAATTCTGACCGTCCTCTTCCTCAGAGACCCTTCCCTGGGTGCAGTACTCTATCTGCTCACCTGACTGGAGCTCAGCATCACCAGTGGATTCCTCCTGAGATGACTCTGTCTCATCTGCTTCGGACTGCATGCCCTCTACATGGAAGGACTCTCCAGTTGAATTAAGCGTTTCTCCAGCAGGTTCTTCTTCAGGCTCAACAGACTCTGCACTACACTCTTCTGCTTCTTCTTCCACAAGGTCTTCTTGCTCCTCCTCACTGTTTTCTTCTTCATCAGTGGTTCCCATGATTTCTCCGATATCCTCCACCTCATCTACCACCTTGTTGATCAGAGATCTCCTGGAAGCTGTAGACCTGTTACCGCTGTTAGTTAATTTGGGAGAAAAAAGAAAGTCTTTTGTTAGACTCCTGTTGCTTTTAGGAGTAGATGCAGTAATCCCTTCCAGAAATTGATGCAGTGGGATGTTCAAGGGAGAGGACTTTTTATCAGACTGCTCTTCCTCTGAGATCATAACAGAAGAGTCCTCATCCTCACTATCTGAAACGATTCTTTTCAGACGCTTCTTTCTTCTACCTGAAACAAGGATAACACTGTTTTCCTCTGATGCTTCACCCTCTTGCAAGGAGTTATTTGGATCTTCTTCAGCTGCCTGGCAGGGGCTTCCAGAGTTACCATTCTCACTTTCCATAGTTTTTGCTGGAGATTTACAAAGACTTCCCGATTTTAGTTGGGAGCCCTCATCTGCTGGGTGCTCCAGAGATCTTCCCCCATTTGAGGCATCTTGCCATCCATCTTCAGACTCTTCCAAGACCAGATTGAAGTCGACTTGATCCTGGAGAGATGGCACAGACATTTCCTCCAAGCTGGCTTCCACCACACTAGACTTCTGGAACCCAGCATGGGCTTCTGGCGTAACATTCAGTAGGTTTGGTGGTGTGACAGCTGAAGCTAGCTCAGGAATGTCATCCCCCTCTGTCTCTGAGCCAGCAAGTGGGTCAAGTACTTGAACTGACATTTCTGCATCTTTTAACTTTCTGGGATGGTCAGCCACACCAGACTCATCAGCAAAATACTGAGAATGCACAGAAAGGCCATTCCCAGCCTCAGCCAAGCTATCCGAATTTACATGGGCAACAGGAGAACACTGCTTCTGTTTGAGGCTCGGGCTCTCTTTATCGAGTGGATGAAGTCCAGGTGATAATGATATAATGCTCGAGTCCAGATTTTGCTCAGACCCTTGTGTATCGGGCTGTTCCTCTACCTTGCTGCTAGCAAGCAGCTCTGTATCCATACTGGGCATCGCTTGTGCCAGTTTCTCTTCACCCAACTCATCAACAGTCAGGCTTGTCATTTTAGAGCTGACATCAAGGATCTGGGCCTCCACATCCTCTGTAAGATCAACAACTTTGTCATTTTCATATTTATCAACTACTGGTGGTGAAACCATGTTATTTATGTTGTTCAACCCCGGAGACCTCTTCTTTGCCTGGGAAGCCAGTTCTGGTGGTCTCGACCAAGTCTCCTCCACAGCATTTCTGATCCCCTCCATCCTCATATCTCTAAGCTGAGACTCTAACTGAACTAGCTCGTGGGCTTTCTGGACCCTCTTTTGGATGTACTGATAGGCTTCTTCACTCTCAGCCTGCTCCTCGTGAGTCATTTCTCTCGTAAATATTAAGTCATGATCAGAAATGCCAAACATTTCCAGAGAGTGTAAATAAGCGATGTGCTCATCCAGCTGCAGGTCAGTCTTTCTTTGGGTGGCATGCAAAGACTGCAGCTGGATCTGAGTTGTGGATGTGCGGGTGTCTTCTAATGTGAAAAGCTCCCTTAGTTCCTGTTTGGAGAAATACCTAAATGGGTTCTTTTTGTCACCAGTAGTCTGTCTTATTAACGAATCCTTAAATACTTGTCGCCTATATATTTTCTCTTCCACTGTACCGCAGGTGATCAGTCTGTAAATCACCACGTTCTCCTTTTGCCCTATCCTATAAGCCCTGTCTACAGCCTGAGCATCTGTAGCTGGATTCCAGCTGGGATCGAAGATCACCACTCGGTTGGCTGCTGTTAAGGTTATGCCAACGCCACCGACCTGTGTGGTCAGCAGGAAGACGGAGTAGTCCTTGTTACTCTGGAAGGCGCTAATGCGCTTCTCCCGTTCCGTCAGGTGGGTCACCGTGCCATCGATACGCATGATCTTAAACTGCCTGCGAGACAAAACCTGCTCGATGATATCCAGCATCTTCCTCGACTGCGAGAACACCAGAGTTCGGTGCCCCTCCTCTCGCAGTCTTTCTAGAAGCCCTACAAGGAACAGCATTTTCCCAGACTCCTGAATCAGGGTCTCAACAGACAGGTGATCTATTTTGTTGGCACCTGATAGCACGCCCGCTTCGCTGCTGGCATCCTGCTCTGAGCACTCCTGGCCATCTAAGCCCAGCTGGATACACGCTCTCGCGGACAGAAGCCTGGGGTGGTCACACAGCTTCTTCAAGACAGTCAGCTCAGCCAAAGGTGACCGGGTTGTCATCAGCACTTCTTTCACATGGTCTAGACAGAGAAAGTTCCTGTAGATTTTCTCCTGCGTCGGGGACAAGTACACCCACACAACAAAGTCATTTTTCCTAGTGAGAGATGGCATGACAGGAGCACGAGCCTCGCTTGGATCCTCAGGAAGAGGGGCATCTGGTTTGTCAGCGTGACTTTTTTTGATGTCTTCTTTAGTTCTTCTGAGGAAATACGGCTTTATAATCGTCATTAGATTCTCAGATATCTTAAGTCCCAGTGCTTTCTCCCCTAGAGTCGCATCCTTCTCCCTGGCCCTAGTAATCGGGTTCTCGTACTCCATTCTAAACGTTTTGGCTGTTCCCAAGAGAGAGCCCTGGCAGGCAAAGTCAAACAAGGACCACATCTCCTGCAGGTTGTTCTGCACCGGCGTGCCCGTGAGGAGGATGCGATGCCTCGCAGGGATCGCGTACACGCACTTGGTCGTTTTGTTAGACGGGCACTTGATTTTATGCGCTTCGTCGAGGATGATGTAGTCCCAGACAAAATCCTGCTCCTGGCAGCTGGCGAGCTGCTTCCAGTTGTTGATGAGCATCTGGTAGCTCGTGACGACGATGCCGTTCCTCCTCCGGACCCTCTCCAGGTTCCTGGTGCGCTCCGCCTTGCTGCTGCCGTGGAACTCCTTGACGCGCAGGCCGGGGGTCCAGCGGGCAAACTCGGCCAACCAACTACCAACCAGGGTGGTGGGCATGACGAGCAGGACGTGCCGGATGAGCTCGCCGTCGAACATCCCCGAGAGGAAGGCGATGATCTGGATGGTCTTCCCCAGCCCCATGTCATCGGCCAGGATGCCGCCGGGCCGCCCGTCCCGGTGCAGGCGGTACAAGAAGGCGACTCCCTCGCGCTGGTGCTGGAAGAGCTTCGCGTGCAGCTCGCCGTAGAGCAGCAGCCCGCTGCCGCACACGTCCACGAAGCGGCCTTCCTCCTCACCCTCACCCTCCTCATCCTCCTCCTCCTGCTCCGCCAGCTGCGCCAGCGCCTCCTCCACCCTCTGCATGCGGCTGCGGAGCTTCTCGCTGGGGCGGATGGCGGCCGCCCGCTGGAACAGCCGCAGCGCTGCCTCCAGGTCCCCGTTGCCCGCTGCCTCCTTGGCACCGCTCACCAGCCTGCGGGGACGGGACGGGAACGGCGTCAGCACCGCCACCGGGACCGGGACCGGGACCCAAACCAGCACCGGGACACCGGCACCACCACCCCCAGCACCCCGCTCACCGCCTGTACTCCTGATCCTGATCCGGGTCCCGATCCTGGTTCTGCTCCAGATCCCGATCCTGGTTCTGCTCCCGGTCCCGGTCCCGATCCCGATCCCGATCCCGATCCCGGTCCCGGTCCCGCCCCGGCCCCTCCATGGCTCCAGCGCCGCCGCCGCCGCGCGCTTCAAACCCCGCCGCTTCCCGTCCTGCCCCGCGCTCTATGCAAATGAGCGCCCGCCGCGCCCAATCATCTCTCCGCGTGGGCGTGGCTTCTCGGAGCACCGCCCCCTCTCCGCACCTTCCTCTCGCTCCTCCCGCCGGCAGAGGGCAGTGCGGCGGGTGGGCGGGCAGCGGGCGGGGGCGGGCTCCGCCGCGGGGTCGCCGGGAGACGGGGGGCGCCGCCATGGAGCCGCCCGCCGCTGGCCGGGGCCTGGCCGGGAGGGGGCGGCGGGGGGCACCAGGGGCACCGGGGGCCGTGCGGGGCCTGCCCGGGGCGGAGGTGCGGGGGGGGCGGCGGGAGCCGTGCGTGCTCAGCCTGGCGCAGCGGGGCGGCCGCTACGGGTGAGAGCGGGGGGAGAGGGCCCGGACCCGGGGGGGGCGGCGGGGCTGGGGCTGGGGCTGCTCCCGCAGGGCCGAGCCCTGTCCCCTTCCCCTGTCCCCTTCCCTTGTCCTCTTCCCTTTTCCCTGTCCCCATCCCCGTCCCGTGTCCCCATTCCCGTCCCTTGTCCCCATCCCTTTCCCATGTCCCCATCCCTTTCCCTTGTCCCCATCCCTTTCCCATTCCCTGTCCCCGTCCCGGTGCTGCCCCCCCCCCCCAGCAGGGAGCCCCTTCTGCATCCTCACTGCCTCTCTGTGTCCCCAGGATCCTTATCCACTGGCAGGACAGGGAGGGCGCCGAGCCGGATTACATCCCCATCAACAGCCGCTTCAAGTGCGTGCAAGGTACTGACCGCCCCCGCGGCAGGAACCCGCTGCCAAATCCTTCAGAGTGGCCCCGCAGCGGGTTCTGCCCCTCGTTTCGGCTGTGTGAGCTCTGAAGTTCCCTGTTAGGCTGCCCGTTCACAAGGGAGCTACACCCCAGTGGGGCAAAACACCCCGAGGTGTGAGGACTCTGATCGTTACCAGCCCCCCCCCCCCGACACCTTGACGGGGAGAAATCACTGTCCAGGCCGCCCCGATGTGACCGTTCTTCCTTCAGGAGCCATTATTAATATGAGAGATGTAAATGAAAGCTGTTTGTTAGGATGCTTGTGGCTAGAAGCAGGCAGCGTGCTTTTCTGAGTGCTCAGTCACTGCAGCGGTAAGCATGAGCTCTCTTGATGCTGTTTCTCCTCTCTTCCAGAGGCAGAAGAAACCCTGCTGATTGACATAGCTACAAACAGTAAGTTTTATAACTACAGATCATCATGTGGCTAATCTCCTCTCAGGAAGCAGGCTGCCTGCTGGACACCAATGCACGTGTCTTTTACTTGCTGTTTCATACTTCTCCATGCTTGGTGTTTGCCTTTTGAGCAGGCAGGGGATGTGTTTCCTCTAGGGTTGTCTGGCTTTTATAGGCATCCAGTTGTCACGATCTTAACCGTCCAGATAGAAGGACTGGCAATTGGTTAAACTTTAACTTCTTACAACTTTCCTGCTTTCAGAACCCTTCTCATTCCCCTTCTGTTTCTCTGACCTGTTCTTGAGCCTCAGCTACCATCTGCATTTACCAGTGTGCGTGTGACAGCGCACTCTCTCATCACTTGTTCTGCTTTCCATTTTAATACATTTTTCTCTATACTTGTAGAGCTCTTCTCTGTGGGGAGAAGTGGGGGGAAGTGTTCCTAAAAACAGGAAAACAAGACTGGCAATAGCCCAAACAGGGTAATCTCTGAAGCACGGCGAAACTAGTTTAGGTGCCAGTTCCTACCAGAAACAGTAGCTGGACCTTGCCTGCCACCGAAGAGCTCAGTGTGTATGTAGTTAGCCTGGCTGCTCTGAGGGCATCACATCCATGCAGCAGACGTGGCTGTGACTCTGTGAGTCTGTGTTTGTGCCCGAAGCAGGCTGCAAGATCCGGATACAAGGGGACAAGGCAGCTGAGCGGCTCTTTGAATTCCCTGATGAGGAGCGCTGCTTGGGATTCCTTGCGGAGGTGCAGAGCATACAGGAAGGTAAGCAGAGCTATGGCTGTACCGGTGAACTCCTTAGACCACCAGCAGTTTCTGATGGGGCCAATTCTTTTTCCAGCTCAGTTAAAATCTTCTCTTCCCGACCATAAGGACTCAGCCAGCTGGCATCAGGTGGAGAAGAACCTCCCAAGCCTTTTGCAGGCCTCTCCTTCAGGTATTAAAGCGACTGTCGCCTTTGCATGCTCTGGGGTATGTACAGGACTGGGCTCTCAGTGGCAGGGAGCTGTACTGACCTTGCACTCAGCCGTCTGCCTTCCACCCTGTTTCCTGGCCTCACCTTATCCTCTGCACAATGAAACTTCCTGGTCCTTGGATCGTGTTGCCCTGGACCATTTGTTCCTTCTCCAGTGCCGCCTTCTGCCTAGTGCCTTGGTTTGCATGCGTTAAGCTCCGTTCTGCCTTGTTCTGTGGTTAGTACACTTTTTCTGTGTCACCTGTGCACCTTTTTCCCTGTGTCATCAGAGCTTGGTATATTGTTGTTATCATTTGCTCTTTCACATTCCATGTAGTTAAATTCTTTCCTTTTTGTTCTGGGCTGTATTAAATTGTTTTTCACGGGATTGTGCTTGGCTTTGTCTCTGTAGGAGCTCTGGGGTTTGAGGATGACTTCAATGCTATGAGCCTAGAGAAGAAAAGAAACATGCAAAACCACCAAACAGGATCTCGCCGGGAACCCCCACCTCCTCCTGTGCCTCCAAGTAGGCAGTAAGTACCATGGTGAATATCTTCCCCTTTTTTTGTGTTTTTTTTTTTTTTTTTTTCCTAGACAGCAGAACCAGTTTTAATTCTGCTCTTGCTTCCTTCCAAGATTTCACCGAGAGAGAGAAAGTGCATCGAGGGAGCAGCCAAAAGTAACCAACACTATGCGCAAAATATTTATGCCCAACACCCAGACAGGACAGAGAGAAGGCCTCATCAAACATGTGCTTGCCAGGAGAGAGAAGGAGTACGTCCACCTTGAGAACTTCAGGTTAGAGACTAAGCTACAGCGTACATAGATAGAGACAAACCTTTATAATCTCTTCTGTGAGCTCAAATCCAGCCCAGGTTTGAAATCAGACAGTTTGGGTGGCTAAATGAGGGTTGGTGCAGATTGAGAAGAAAACAAACATTTGCAATACAGCTTGGCATCATTTCCCTTATGTGTGTCAGATCTCTGGACCTCCAAGTAAGACTGAAGCAGTTGAGCAGAAAGACAAAGAAGGGATCTGTCCCACCGCACTGTCTTGGCATCACCCCATACAGCATGATTTGAAGAGAGACAGATGTTTGCTGGCCCTGGTGAAATGTCTTTAGTTTTCTAGCTTTCTGTAGAATTGGTATCACTAAAGATGAGCCAAGCCTAGAAATATTTTCAGTTATCGTATAGCTAACTTTACCCTGTACAGGTTAAGTCAGCTATAGGATGACAGAAAATACTTCAGTTATCCTAATATCCTAAGCTATAGGATAACTGAAAATATAATATGAGAGAGCTCATGTATTGTCTGCTCCCAGTCTGAATGTTGCTGTGTGCACTGGAGGGACCCGACTTTTGCATTATTTACTGGATTTTCTGACAGTTCAGCTGCTTTTGTGTTGCAGATTCTTTGTGGGAACGTGGAACGTGAACGGGCAGTCCCCAGACAGTAGCTTGGAGCCCTGGCTGGCATGCGACACAGAGCCTCCAGACTTGTATTGCATCGGGTGAGAAGTGATAACCTTCTGTTTCCTTACGGTGCTGGATTTCTTGTTGCTTTTGCTTGGATGCTGGTGTGCTGTATTTATCTGGAGTTCCTGACGTGTTCTCAGGGGTTCCAAAAAAGCTGAGCTGCCTCTCAGAAGAGCTGTCTAGAGGGAAAGAGCGATTTGTTTGAGGCAGCAATTCAAATTAAGCTGTGACGCAGCAAAACAGATTTTGCTTGAGGTACCCGCAGTGCTCTCCAGTTGTCCTCAGTTTAAAGTAATGGTTCTCTAAAGAGAGAGGGTTTCTGGGGTGTATTGCAGTAGGGTCTTCAAGGCACTGCAGTGAAATTCTGCTGCTGCTTTAGCAAGAAAGAACGAGGAGATTCCTGGACGTTTCATATGGGACCTTCCTGTAGAAAGAGGGCAATCTGTAGGAGAGGTGGAATGAGCTAAGTTGACTTGGTTTTAGGTTCCAGGAGCTGGACCTCAGCACAGAGGCTTTTTTCTACTTTGACTCTTCAAAGGAGCAAGAGTGGCTGGTTGCTGTGGAGAAGTCCCTGCACCCTCAGGCTAAGTATAAGAAAGTGAGTTCTGTTCAGTGTATGGGGGCTTCTCAAAGGGTTGGAACAGCTGGAAAGGAAACAGAAATGGTCCTTCCCTTTCCTCACCTGACCCAAAGAGCAGAGACCGGAGAAATCAGGGATGCATATTTGGCGTGTGTCTGCAAGTCAGTATCACATACACAAAGACAGGTAAAAATAACTATAAAATAAGAGGCAGGTAACAAGGAAGTGCTATGCTCAATAAAAGCGTAGCGGTGGGTTCAAATTCTTTGTTTGCATTATTCTTACTGTTGTAATTTAGAAACGAGGTGTGTCTTGAGCTGCTCAGTTAAATGAATAGCTTCTCCCTGAAGGAATGGAAAAATTTATGAGAAGAAATATTCCAGAGGCTGCTGCCTTGGGGCAGAGTTGCTTCAGTTGTGGCACCTGGTCTTTATGCGGGTTGCTTTGGAGCAGGCCGTTGTTTTTCACCTCTGCTGTAGCAAACCTTTTTGCTGTAGATACCAGCCTAAATACATTTTCCCCTTTCCTCGATGGCCAATGCACTCATTGTCATGCCCCTGGCCTGCTTGGTTTGCGTTGAGCTGCATTACAGTGACCAAAAGCAGGAAACCAGCACCTCGCTGAGCTGAAGTTCACGGTGAGGGAGCCGGGGGTCATGGCATGAACTGCAGAGAGGCTGATGTTCCCCCGCCTTTGTTTTACGTGAGTTTTTAGGCAAACTTCTTCCACCCTTGCAAAAGGGAGAGAAGAGGATATGGCCGCAGGCAGGGGGAAGTGACTGAAACCATAGATAAGACTTGTGGTTGCATGTAAATGTCATTCCTGCAGACTGCGCTGAGTGCTCGGCCTCTTCCCGTTTAATGCTATGGTTTCATCTTCTTCCTTCACTGCACAGGCTTCACCCCAGCACATCTTCATGTGTTTATGCCTCTCAAGTGAGCGTGTAAGCAGTGCTCGGGGCGATCAGGCCTCATCACGTGTGTCAGAGAACCAGCAGCAGACCTGCAGGCCTGCTGGGACAGCGCACAACTCCACCGTGTTGAGGCCTGGGGGTGAGCCCTGCAGCAGAGAAGAACCTCTTAACTGCAGAAAGAGCCTGTTTGAATTAGAGAAAAGGTGTCTTCTGAAAAGCAAACAGTGGGTACAACTCAGAGACACTGCCTTTGGATACTCTGCACGCCAGGCACTTTTGCCTCAGGAAATAAGAACTTTTCTGTCCGTTCCCCTCAAAGTTACGTCCCTTTTTCTGCTGTAGTGCTGAGTAAGCAAGCGTGAGCTGGAGCTGCAGCCCTCAGTGACAGTCACAACAAGAAGTTCTCTGCACCGTGCCTAACTAGCTCTCTTGGGATCTTCCTGTGATTGCCTTGCTGGTTGGGGCATAATTGGTGAAAGGCTGGGACTTCACGAAAAGGTCTGCTACACGTCAGTGGAGTGTCTGTTACCTCACAAGACGGCTCTGCTTCTAGGGAAACACCAGAGTGGGAAATGTAGTAAGCTCAGCACAACTGATGGCAAGGGGAGGATGATAGATTGTCCTCCAGAAGCTAGCTTTGGGACAGGAGGTCCTTTGGGTGCTGTTGCAAGCAGGGGTTGAGTACGAAACACAATGAGAGACTGAGAAGGAAGCCATGAGGCAGAGCAGGCAGTGCCCTGCTGGGATCTCAGGGTTTCTTTTATTTCTCCAGGTGCAAATGGTCCGTCTGGTTGGAATGATGCTGCTCGTGTTTGCTAGGAAGGATCAGCTGAGTAACATCAGAGAGATCATGACAGAGTCTGTGGGCACTGGAGTCATGGGGAAGATGGTGAGTCACTGCGGCCAGTTTCTAGCTGCAGTCTCTCCATGCGAGAACTGGCATGGTCTGGTTTTGTTCTCATCTCTGTGCCGTCCCCGTCTTCTCCCTGGTGCCTCTCCTCTAACCACTGTTGGTACCTGCTCTCCCCAGGGCAACAAGGGCGGCGTGGCGGTGAGATTCGTGTTCCACAACACGACCTTCTGCGTTGTCAATTCCCACTTGGCTGCTCACGTGGAGGACTTCGAGCGCCGAAATCAGGATTATAAGGATATCTGTGCTCGGATGAGCTTTGTAACCCCTGATGATACACTACCTCAGCTCAACATCATGAAACATGAGTAAGTTCCTTTTACTGTCCACCTTTCCTGAAGTGGCGTTGAATAATAAAAATCGAGTTCAAATCACAGCAACAAGGGTTTTCCACAGATAAGTTTGCTGGCTTAATTAACAATATAACTAAAAATGCCAAGGTGTCTTGTGTGCTAGAGCTCCTGCAGTCGAGCTAGCTGGTCACCTTTTTACTGGGGTGACTCGGGCAAACTGTCTGTAACGGCCCTTTTCTCACATGTTGTGCATAATTTTCTCGTTTCAAGCAAGCAGCATTCCCGAGTCAGTGGCTGAGCATCACAGGGCTTGAGCAAGCCGAGTGTTTTTTTTGTTTGTTTGTTTTTTTTGTGTGATGGGAAATAAAATATAAATATGGGAGGAAAAGGGATAGCAGAATGGGCATTGTTTGTGCTTTAAAAAGTAAAAGTAAAGGCTTTGTTGAGTAACGAGTGTTTACAATTGCTGTTTCAGTTTAAGTGCATCAGATGGCATGTAGGCAACACTTGATTCAATTATATTATTTTTTATGGAGTGACAGTGCTGCTGAATAATCCAAGTCAATCCCAAGCATGCATACAACAAAGCATATAAATTAAGTTTTCCTAAACCTAATACAAATAATTAATACTTCTACAGTTAATAATTAAACCATTAAAAACTCAAAATGTAGAGTGGATAAATAAAGAAAAAACTTCAAACGTTAGATTATCCTTGATAATCCACTAATGGAAATGTTGAGGTTTGGTTATAAACAGGAAGAGCTTTGATACTAGAAGCATTTAGACTTTAATCCTTGAAGGAAACCTTTATTTATTAAAGAGAGAATAGTACCGGTGTTTCTTTAGCTGCTGGTAGTGGGAAGGCTGTCGATCTGTTTGAAAGCCCGATGAGGAGCAGAATTAAGAGCAGTTGTTGATGAGATATGGCTGATGGATAAGATAGGCTGCCTTTGAGCTTTTGTCCTATCTGTGCTTTTGCAAATCCTGCATCAGGCAGTGTTTGCTAGGTAGCTGATAAAGCAGCGTGCTGATCTGGTTGAAAGAAGGGCAGCGAGCAACTGGTAAAACCACGGTATCGCACGAGGTCCGAGCGTGCAGACACATGCACATGAGCCTGCCTAACTGATTAGCAAGCAGGAACGAGTTCTGTCGTTGCCCTCTTCTATAGACAAGAAGAGCCTGAGTACTGGGTGGATTTTATGCAGCTTGGGAGGTTTTGAAGCCTTGGTGAGACGTGCAAGTTCTGTTTCATTACAGAGCTGGTGATGTTCTCGAGGCTTTTTTCAGACAGAGGCAAACACGAGCACTTCCCATTAAACCAAGCCTTCAATCCCGTGTGGGATCCCAAAGGAGAAGCCAGTGGAAATTTCTGCTGTCAGACTCGGTCCTTCATGTCTCCTGCTGTCTTCCGTGTGTCTCAGTCTTAATCACCAGCGCCCAAACGTCTGTTCTCCTGCCCACCCCTCCTTCCACATGTAGCTTACGATACTAACTTCTGGCTCTTCTTCTCCGTGTTTGTCTTTGTTTTCAGTGTTGTCATCTGGCTAGGAGACTTGAACTACAGGCTTTGTATCCCTGATGCCAGTGAGGTGAAAAGTCTTATCAGTAAGAATGAGCTTCAGAAATTGTTGACATATGACCAGGTCAGTGAACCCCGCCTATGTTTGCTCTGTACTTGGGAGGCCGTTGTGGCTTGAGATGTGCCTGTACTTGGGAGGATCTGGCAGGCGCTCTGCGATAAGTGCCTACAGACGTAGATGCTACAACCTAGACAGAGCACTTGAGTGTCTTGGTGACATCAGCTCCCTGGACCAAAATAGCTTCTACACAATACTGGGGTTAACGGGATGACTCAGGCAGTTACTACAGAAGTGTCTTTGCATCTCGTTGGAAGATTTCTCCCTTCAATACAAGCTGGAACATAAAAATTTGTAACTGCAACAACAGCTGTTGTAATCAGTGTCCTGGAAAAGGTATTGATTTGGAGACCGGTACTTGTCTGCTCAGGCAGTTTGACCTAAATTCTGTGCTGTAGCCTTCACCACTCAGTGTTTTTTTTTTTTGCAACATGCTGGAAACTAAGGTAGCACCAGATCTGTCTTTAAGATGACGGATTCTACCTGTGAAACATGAGCAAAAATAGTGTAATAGCATTTCTGACACACAAATTAACAGTAAATCCGATTGATTCTGTTCTGTAGCTCGTGTCTGCTGTACTACAGAGCTTCAGGCAGAAAACAACTGTAGCTTAGATTTTTGTGGAGGAAAAAAAAGAGGAAAATTTGCAGCAGAGTGGAAGAGAAAAGGAAGGCAGTGTCAGGTTGTCATCTGAGCACGCTTCCGGAGGCTTTTCCTAAATAATTGACAGTGAAATATTAATGATGGTGTTGCTTGAGCCTGAGAACTAATGAAGGCATTTAGCACAAGAGGAACAATTAGTATTTCCCTTAATTTGTTAGATGCTGTCTGTGTGGTATGGCAAGCAGTGCTGTGCCAATTTGTATTCGGTCTATTTGGAAAACGCTCCACTGATGCGTTGAATTTTCATCTTTGTTAGAGGTGTAAGATCTGAGAGGTGGGTTGTGCGATGTCTGTGGTGAATCCCATGGTGACAGGTTGCAATTGCTCAGCCGATAGATCTGCTCTCTGACACTGCTGGAGGGGGTGGGTCAGTTGGGGTGGTTTGGTTTTTCATTGTTTTGTTCGTTTTTAAAAGGATCTTTTTCTGCTTCCAGCTGAATATTCAGCGTATTCATAAGAAAGCATTTGCAGATTTCACTGAGGGAGAGATTAAATTCATCCCCACGTACAAATACGATTCTAAAACAGACCGCTGGGATTCCAGGTAAATCTGCTGCCAATGTACACCTTGACCTATAACATAAAAATATTTCTCTTGTAAAATGTGATTTCCTGCTTCCTAAAGGTAGAAATACCTCTCAGTGTTACAGTGGTAGCTGGAGTACACAGACAAACTTGTACTCCTTTGTTTCCCTACTTTCTGGAATAAGCAGATCCTGTACATGTTGAGGAGGCACATGGCTTAAACCTCCGTGGTTGATGATACCAATACATGAATGTGGGTAGAGTGAACTCATCGGTGACCCTGCTCTGGAGGGGGTTTTTACTGCTTCCAGAGAAAAACAGTATAAAAGTAGTTGAAGAGAGAAAGGGACATGCTCTGTGAGTCATCCTCACCCCCTGACTTGCACACCCGCAGGGGTGGCTACCTTGGGACAGCAGCAGTTTTTCCTGCAAGCCACTCTCTGCGTGGTGCCTCCCACAGACGTTTATGCTTCTGCTGCAGAAGCTTGCTCTGAATGGACAAACTCCCAAGAAGCAGTCCCAAGCCATAGAGCAATTAGATTTTATTCTGCCCATGTTTGTGAATGAGCACGGTGGTTAATCTGGAGAAGGATAACCCAGGATTCAGATTTCGTAACATAATTGAGTAGACTTTCTGTAGTGGGGAAAGGGAAGAGAGCAGAATAAATTGCATCATATTGCAGTTTTGGGGAGTGTGGGAGTTCGCTCCACCACTGCTGATGTGCTTGTTGATGATAGGGGTGGAGGGAGCTGCATGGCCAGGAAGAGCAAGAGCTTAGATCCGTATTAGAACTGTTGGATTCCTGTGGTAACTTGTGTTTCCTTGCAGTGGAAAGTGTCGTGTGCCAGCATGGTGTGACCGAATCCTTTGGAGGGGCGGGAACATAAATCAGCTCTGCTATCGCAGCCACATGGACCTGAAGACTAGTGACCACAAACCAGTCAGCGCGCTTTTCCACATCGGGGTAACTTTTTTTTTTTTTTTTTTATATATGCAAGGGCAGGACCACAATTTTGTCACGCATTCCTCTGGGACGTGATTGTGTAGTCAAGGCACGTCTGTGAATGCCGTTGCAAGAGGGCAGATTAAATAAAAAGTAAGGTGTGTCCACTTGGTAGGTGTGCTGCAATTTGGCAGCTGTGCCAGCCTCTGCTCATCAAACAACTCAGCAGGCTTCGTGTGCAGTGCAGCCTGGCCGTAGTGCTGGGGCAGTGTTATGCCCAAGCAAGGCATGTGCTTGCTGTCCTTTACCCTAGCAGATGTGGTGATGCAGTAAATAGGAAGGCAATCCCTGCTTCTTAGCTACGTGTACCCCATGACACGTAGCACTAGAATGAGTGAGCTACTGTTTTCTGTCCTCCCCAAGGAGACAGCAGAAAACTGTAATCACTGGTGCCTGCTGTTGCAGTGTTGTGTTAGGAGAGTGTGTCACTGGTTTACATCTGGTTTTGTTTGCTGGTGACTGGCTGGCAACAGGTTTGGGTTTCCTGGCTTTCTGGGCTGCTCAAGTCTCCTTAAAGGAGAGCTTTTCTCTTGTTCTCCTGGAGAATGGTGAGGAATGCTGCAAGATGCCAGTGCTGTCCCCCAGAGATCGCCCCCAGTAATCTCCCAGCAGTGTGACCCCTTGACCAGAAACACCCCAGTAACACATTTCTTGGGGTAAAACCTTCATTAAGTTGCCTATGCAGCTTGGAGGTGCACCCACGTGTGCAAATTCCCTGAGCCTCAGGTACACATAGCAACTACTCAGAGAAAGCTGTCACTTCTGCAGTTTACTTGTGATCACAGGAGTTCCTGTAAGGCTGGTCAGAAACTTTGCTGAGTGTTTTCTGATCTTCTGCAGGTAAAGGTTGTGGATGACCAGAGGTATCGAAAGGTGTTTGAAGATATCGTTCGTATGATGGACAGAATGGAGAACGACTTTCTTCCTTCGCTGGAGCTAAGCAGGAGAGAAGTGAGGATGAAATCGGGGTCACTGTCTGCTTCCCCAGCACAGCAGTTTTAGAAGTGTTGGGACTTAATTGTAGAAAGATTGAACTTTTATCTGTTATCTTATGATCAGGAATTGGGTTAAAAGGGATATCTTACCTTGGCTTCTTGAGAGGTCTTCTGCTAGTAGTTCTGTGTTATGCAGGCACTTTCTGGTTGTGGGTTACCACTGTGGAGTCTGTGTGGCTGTCTTGTGTGTCCTGTCCTGGCCGCTAACACGATTTCTGTTTTTCTCCTCTCTGCAGTTTGACTTTGAGAATGTAAAGTTCCGTCAGCTGCAGAAGCAGAAGTTCCAGATAACCAACAACGGGCAGGTCACCTGTCACTTCTCCTTCATCCCAAAGCTCAACGACAGACAGTACTGTAAGCCATGGCTTCGGGCTGAGCCTTGTGAAGGTTACTTGGAGCCAAGTGAGTTTTGCCACTGTTTCTCCAGCACATTGGTATAGGCTGCCACTGCTCATCAGTCCCTCCCCTCTTTCCTGGCTCTCCCCCTTTCTGCCATCATCCTTGCCTGCCTGTTTTGTGGCCTTTGTCCCTGTAGTACAGAATCACAGAACTGTAGGGGTTGGGAGGGACCTCCTGAGATCGTTGGGTCCAACCCCCCTGCAAAAGCAGTTCCCTAGAGCAGGCTGCCCAGGTAGGTGTCTAGATGGGCCTTGGATATCTCCAAAGAAGGAGACCCCACAACCTCCCCAGGCAGCCTGTCCCAGTGCTCCGTCACCCTCACCATGAAGAAGTTCTGTCCCATGTTGGTGCAGAACTTCCTGGGCTCCACTTTGCAGCCATTGCCCCTTGTCCTGTCCCCACAAACCACTGAAAAGAGGTTGGCCATATACGTCTTTGTTACCCCTTGAGGAGAGTGTCTGTGTGTTCATGACAGCTCCTGCCTGTTGCAGATGAGAGCGTGGACATCTCCCTGGATGTGTACGTCAGTAAGGACTCCGTAACCCTTCTGAACTCGGGCGAGGATAAAATTGAGGATATTCTTGTCCTTCACTTGGACCGAGGGAAGGACTATTTCCTCACCATCAGTGGGAGCTACCTGCCCAGCTGCTTTGGCACCTCCCTAGAGGCTTTGTGCCGGATGAGACAACCCATCCGAGAAGTTCCAGTCACCAAACTCATTGACCTGGTAAGTAGCAGCATTTCTGGAGCCCAAGCTGCTGTGAATGGGCACACCAGATTTGCCCTGCAGTTCCCCTAGGGAGAGAGCATGTTCCTTCTGCTTACTCCTCAAAGCTGGAGTAATGCCTTCCATATGGATCAGCTGTGCTGGCTCTAAGCTGATTTACTTCTTCCAGAGCTTAAGGTGGTCTTTGGTGATTTTCCCCTCCACCACCGATAGCTTTTGGTAGCTTGTACTTTGTGATTTTCTTGACCAAGTCCTAAATATTACTTGGTGGTGAGACCAAACAATGATTCCAGCATCTTTCTTTGCATTGCTGCCCTGCTGTTGCTGGCGTGCTCAGCTGAGTGGCTCTGCTGTGCCTTGAGCAGCATGCCTGAAATGATCTCTGAGATGCCCTTGCTTCTTCGGCCACGGCAAGCACTCCAGGATCCTTCTCCTTCTGGACAGCTGTGGTGTTCACATTGCTCAAGGGAAGGAAGAGACAAAAGCAGGACCGAAGAAAGGGATTTGGTGCTGTTAAGTGTGCTGATGAACTACAGCTCTGCAAATGGCCAGCCTTGCAGCCTCTCTGGCCAGTTCCTGTCACGCCACAGTGAGCAAACTCTTCTGCAGTACAGAGATAACTGTTCATCTCTACAAGCATCACGAGCCCCTAGCATCAGCATTCATCCTTCTGAAACCTTGTGTAACCATGCCATCTTTTGTCCTTTTGGTATCTCACGGCTGTTTTGGAAGTGAAGCCCCATTTTGAGGGGCAGTGATTCTTGCTTCAGATTCTTGCTTCCTAACTTGTGATCTAAATCTCCCCTCTTCTGGTTTAAAACCATGCTCCCTTGTCATGTCATTACCTGATTGAGCAAAGAGTCGCTCCTCATCTGACCTTTAAATACTGAAAAGCCGCAGTGAGGTCTCCCAGCGCCTTCCTTCCTGCAGGCCAAACAGCCCCAGCTCTCTCAGCCCTTCTCCATAGGAGAGGTGTTCCAGCCCCATCATCTCCATGGCCCCCCTCAGGACCTGCTCTAACAGCCCCACACCCTTCTTCTGGGGGCCCCAGAGCTGGACACAGGGCTCCAGGTGGGGCCTCACGAGGGCAGAGCAGAGGGGCACGATCCCCCCTCCACCTGCTGCCCGCTCCTCTGATGATGGAGCCCAGGATGCAGTCGGCCTTTTGGGCTGCAGGCACACACCCTGCTGGCTCCTCTCAAGCTTTCCATCCACCAGAACCCCCAAGTCCTTCTCTGCAGGGCTGCTCTCAAGGAGTTCCTCTCCCAGGCTGTGCTCCTGTCTGGGATTGCCCCAGCCCAGGTGCAGCACCTTGCACTTGGCCTTGTTGAACCTCTTCAGGTTCCGTGGGCCCAATTCTCCAGCCTGTCCAGGTCCCTTTGGATGCCATCCCTTCCTGCTGGTGTTATCGACTGCACCCCTCAGCTTGGTGCCAGCTGCAGACTTGCTGAGGGTGCAGCCCGATTTCTGTTGACCTGGTGGATGAGCACAGTTCTTGCAGTCTCTCTGACAGCCTTTCCTCTCTTCCCAAATCTTAAATTCTTGTCCTTCTGTGCGTGGTTTGTCATTGATGTTGTTTTGCCCGGTGAGCTGATGCTTTTTCACAGTTGTAGATTTGACCGGGCCTGCTCCTGCTGGCTTAAACTCCCTTCTCTTCCCTTTAGCAGCTGCCCCAGCCTTTCTGCCTCCTCCAGTTCCCACCTTTTGTAGTAAGCAGCCACTTTTCTCACCGGCCCAACGTGCAGAAAGGCCTTTGTGCTTTTTCTGTGCTAGATTTCTGATTTTTGTAATCACAAGATGAGGTTAAGCAGAATCCAGATGGCAAAATACAGTGTTTGCCTCCTCCATTCAAGCAACTAACGCAGGCCTCAAGCTCCTCATGCTTTTCAGGATTTGCTTGATAATCACTCTTCTTTTTTTTGGAATGTGTCAAACTTGTTCTGGAGCATTTCAACAGTCTTGGTGACTTTTCTTCCTGCTTCCCAGTGACTTTTCGCTTGATGGATAGGATCTTGGGCCTAGACTCTCAGCTTCTGCCCTCCTGGATATGCACCATTGCTTTTCTGAGTAACTGTACTCTGGGGCCTCTTCTGCTTCCTTTACCTCTCAGTTTCCTTCTGTTATTCAGTGAAGAGAAGCACAGGAAGCAAAACAATCAGAGAAGAGCAAGACATGAAGGCACTCTGTCCCAGCATTCGCAGTGAAGAAACAGTCTCTTCTGTGAGTGAGGTCACTTTGACTGCAGTACCTCAACTGGAGCATGTTAAGCAAGCTCAAGGAATACAAGTGTAACAGCCCAAAGGAAAATTTAGTCACTTACGATTATAAAACTACTGTAACATTAGAGCTATTTTAGGTCTGTTGTCTTTGATCATACCTGTGAGTTGAGAAATTCCTGGAGACAGCAAAAAACGAGCATTTTCTACAAGGGAGAATGGTGACTCTGTTCTGTGCAGCCCACAGGTATTTAGGTCTGGCTTCCGTGAATTTAGCAAACGTGTTGGCTGTGCAAAGAAATCTGTGTGTGTGTGTACTGAGAACCATTCTTTCTCCTGCACTTGCTTAGTGTTAGAGTTTGTCATCAAGCATTTTTCTTGGCCTGGCAAGATGTCTTGTCTTCAGCAGAGGGAGATTTGGAGAATGCAGGTCAGTGTCTGAGGGGCAGAGCTGATGCAGGACAGCAACGTGTAGGTGGGAGCTTGTTTGGAAATGGCCGAGTTCTCCCAGGAGAAGCTGTTAGCACTTGAGCATCCTGCCTTTGTGATTTCAGCCTTAGCGTCCTCATCCTATTTTTTTTTTCTTGGGGTCCTCCTGTGGGCTTCAAAAAGCATCTTGAAAGATCTTTCTTAGGAGCACATTGTCCCACAGAGCTCGTTATGCTGAACACTGCAGGAAGAGAGGTGAGCAGCGGTCAGGTCGGTGACTCACCCAGATACCAAAGGAGCCTCTCTTCTGTGCCACGTGGCTGTCTGCTGTCCCAAACCTGTGCCTGCAGTCCCTCCTCCTGCAGAAGAACCTGCACTAGCTGCTGTTTGGAGCAAGTTGGGCTAGCCTGGTTGTGTTAAAACACAGCAAGTCTCCAAAGGAAGCAGGAGGAGAGCCTGAGATGCTGCTCCCTGCTAAGCACGCCCTGTGTGGTGGCTGCTGCAGCTGCACGTCCAGCTCGGCCCCCTTTGGTTGAGGTCATTCTGCCAAAACTCAGCTTGGGCGACCTGCTTCTGGTTCCTCCTGTGGACTCCACCAACTGGCGTCTTACACTGCCAGCCTGGCGAGTGGAGGCTGCGTCTCAGCATCATCTGAGGGGTTGGACACAGCCTGGAGGGGGCCTTGGCGTGCTCCTCACCGCAGCATTAATGCTGTTAGGTTGAGACAGACAAGCAGCCCCGGGTTTTGAGCACAAACACTCGTTTCCCTGACCCTACACAAAGCTGCTTAGGGGGCCTGCTAGCTCCACAGCTGCCACGCACTCAGCACTACAGATTTAGCTTGGTGAGTGTTTTATCTCCCTGGTCACAGGGGAAGATGGCAGAAACAATACAGGAACATGTATTTCTGGCCAGGAGGATTCAAGAAGGGGAACTTCTTCCTGTCAGACCTCTCTCATCTGCCCGTGGCCCAGCCGTTTGCTCAGTAGTGAGCAGCGCTGCTGCAAGGCTGCTTTGAGGAGTTCACAGAAATCTTGACGAGGTTGTGCATCATGTGAGCAGGATTTTTGCTAACTGGCAGGCAAATCTCCTGCCACAGGTTTAACTTCGGCCACATCAGCAAAATGTATGAAGGAACTGGCATTTGGTGGGGTCTCGTAATGCAAAGTAGGTTTCTGCTTAATCCGAGATCGTTCTCTCTCTTAACAATACTTTTTCCTCTTCTCTCTTTCCCAATGCTCTCAGGGAGAAGACAGCTTCTTAGAAAAGGTAATGCAAGCAATTGCTGGGGAAGTCTGCGTCTCGATGACTTGTTTGTAAAGAATGAGAGTTTTTTTTTCCCTTGCTTGCTGCTGAAGAGGGAAGGGGAGGTGGGTCCAGAGGGAGCGCCTGTTCCAGCAAAGCCTCTTAGCGCAGCTGTGGGCCCAGAATAGATGAGAGCATGTAGGAGCACAAAGTGACCCCGTAGTCAAGATGGGGCCAGCCATGCTTAAAGCTCGCCAAATTTGCTATGGGGAAAGAAAAAAATATATATATATACTGTCCTGATCCGGGCAGGAGTGATAAATACTTCCAGAAGAGACTGGCAACCTGTGACGCACCTGAATTAACGAACTGTGCACGTGAGGTGAGGCTCACCAGAGCAGCCTTTTCAGATGGGAGGGAGATGCTGAGTCAGAAAAGGGAAATCTTTTGCTCTTTCCATCCTGGGATGCTCTCACAGAGCCCTTGGGAGTGCCTCGTGTAGGAGGCAGCACTGATAGCCACCGGTGCCAGAGTGGGGTTGCTGCTTTGCTTTGTGCTCTGCGCTGGGGCCCAAGCGAGACAAATCTGTAATTCCGAGGGCAGGGGGGAGGTGGAGACGCTGCTGTGTGCACGGCAGCGTTGTTCCTGCTCCTCCTGCACCAGCTCAAACGTTTGGTAGCTGATGCAAGCTGACTGCGCGGGCTCCCTGGGCCGGGCGGCTTCTCCCTCTCCAAGCTGTCAGGGTAGGAGTCCTCTCTCCAAGAGGGGCTTGAACCAGATGAAGCCCCCAGGCTCCTTCCTAGCAGCGGGGAAGGGAGGAGTTGGATGCTGTCCCCTGGGAGCAACCCTTCTGCAGAGCATCTTCCTTCCTCGGCGGCGCTTCCCTTCCTCGCAGGCGGCAGGAGAGGGCGCTCGGTGCCCGCCCGATGCGCAAGGACAGCCCCAGTGCTGCTGCCTCTGCTCCAGCCAGCAGGGAAAGCTCCTGCGGGGGGGTCCACAGCTCTCCCAGTCAGCCGAGTGCTGCTCTAGGCTTCAGCTCCATCGCCACACGGCCTGGAACAGGGATTTTTTTTTTTTTGTCCAAGAGTCTTTAGCTCCCCAAGAGCATCCCCAGCTCTCGCCTTAGCTCTTGGAAGGAAGCGGTGAGGAACTCGCTTAATGCTCTGCTTTCCAGCCTGCCCTGGGTGCTTGGATGAGCGAGGAGGATGTGCAGCCAGCTCCCAGTGTCTGCTGGCAGGGTAAAACTCAGTGGTGTGCAGGGCAAGGCTGTCCTGTGCTGCGTGCCCACTGTGGTAGGCTTGTGGTGCTCCTCTCTGCTGGTGTCCTTTGGTTGCCTTGCTGCTTGTGCCGGTCCCCGCTGTGCGGCTGTGCTGTGTGCGCTGCGGGGGGGCTGTGCGAGGTGAGGTGTTCCTTTGGGAGCAATCCTAAAGCGAGGATAAAACCGAGCAAGAAAACTTTGATCCCGTTAAAGGTTGGTGTGGAGGGGGTCTCTGAGCAGCTGGGGTAGTCGGCTGCCTCCCGTGATTACGCAGGAAAAACCTGGCGATGGTGTCAGGGTGTTCTGTGCTCAGCAAACACCTCTCCTTAGGAAAACCAGGAAACAAACTTTGGGAAACTGAATTGCTTCAGTCACGCACCACCAGAGCACGCAGCAGTCGGTAAAGACACGTCCTTGACCGTGCCTTCAGAGGAGAGAGCAGTGGCTGGGGCTTAAACCCAACCGTGGAAGCCAGCGCAGCAGCGAGACTCGTTATCCTCTGGGGAGGGTGGGAGCTGTAACACGGACAGGTCATCTTGGGCAGCCAGGGACCCGTCCTGGGAGCTGTTTTTTGGTGTTTTTTTTTAGAGGGAGCTCCCCTGAGCTGTGGTTCTGTGGGGCAGGGAGCTGCCACCTCTGTGCTGCAGAAGCAGGGCCAGGGGCGCCCTGGGTGCCGCTGCTTCCCGTCTCCAGACCCGTCCAGGGGGACTGAGCTTTCCCTGAAACCTGCTGTTCTCTTTGCCACCAGGAGAAATCCGCGCTGCAGATGGGCATCCTGAACAGCGAGGACACAAGCGAGATGCCGCTGCAGGTGCCGAAGGAGATCTGGCTCTTGGTGGACCACTTGTTCAAGCACGCTTGCCACCAGGTGAGGGATGGGGCCTCCACCTGGAGATCAGCTCCAGCGGGGTATTTGCAAGGCAGGGCTTTTCCCCTCTGCTTGAGGCGCCGGCTGGGCTTCCAGCTTCCACCCTGCTGTCCCCGTGTGCCTCAGCTTCTGTGAGGAAGGTCCTGTCCCTGCGCCGACACCGCTGTCTTTGGCAGGAGGACCTGTTCCAGACTCCGGGCATGCAAGAGGAGCTGCAGCAGATCATCGACTGCCTGGACACCAGTATCCCCGAGACAATCCGTATCCTCGCTGCGCCTGGCGTTCCCCGGAACCCATTGAATCTCAGCTGTGCTGTGAGATCGCTCTATGAGGAGTGCTTGTCTGCCTCTTCTGGAAGGGCTCCTGCCTGGGGGCTGGCTCCTTTCTGTCCCTCAGAGATGCCCCCTCTGGGAGCTGGGCACCCCTGGATGAGCTCAGCCCTAGGGGAGCTTCTGCGAGGCTGTGCCAAGGGCAAGAACGGACGGTGGGGCTCGGGGGAGGGCAAAAGCAGTGCAGGGTGGGTGTGCCAGCATTTTGTGCGGATGGGGGAGAGCAGAGGAGCAGAGAAACCCGCAGGACCTGTGGGGAGGAAGCAGCAGCAAAGCCAACAGGGGTAAGGAGGAGAGGCTGGGGATGGGATCCGTCTGCTCCGCGTGCCCCTTGACTCCCCCTGGCCCAGCGGGCAGTAACCACTCCGTGGCCGAAGCACTCCTCATCTTCCTGGAGGCTCTGCCAGAGCCGGTGATCTGCTACGAGATGTATCAGCGCTGCCTCGACTGGTCGCACGACAGCCGGCTCTGCCGCCAGGTACGGCGCTGCCTCTGCCTCCATCCACTCGTGGCAGGCTCAGGGGGGGGTTTTCCCCGCTGTTGTCAGCTCTGGCTTGGCCCCAGGGCTTGCTGCCTTCCCCTGGGCTGCCACAGAGCTTTGGGAGAGGCTCTTTGTGGCGAGCAGGGTGGTTTGGGTGCTCCAGCAGTGCTCTCCTCTTGCCCAAGGGCTGGCGCTGCGGCTCCTCCAGCCGTCCCAGGGGAGCTGGTGGCTTCCAAAGAGCCCCCAGGCGTGGGTGGTAGCACCCTGAGCGCCTCGGGAACGGTGCCCCCAGGGAGCGGGAGAGCCTTCAGTGGTCTCCAGGGTTTGAGCACCTGCTCAGTGCCGCAGTTCCTGTGCGTTCTCCTCAGGACGGCAACAGAGCGGCTCTTAAAAATAGCTGGCGGAGCAGCAAGCAAGGCCAAGCGTGTCCTTGGGCAGAGGAAGAAGCCAGGAATGTTTTCAGAGCTGGCCTCGGGAAACCTCTTGTCCTGGTCCTCCTGCTGCTACTGTGCAGCTGGATCCAGCTGGAAGACGAGGGGGGAGCAGCCCCGGGGCAGTGTCACTTTGTACCTGGTGCCGTGGGTTCTCCTGGCGGTGCTGTCACCACAGCTGCTGGCTTGCTGCTCTCCTCCTGGGACTCTACCTGCTGCCTGGTGGCCGTGCAGCAGCACTGGGAGCGCTCCTATCCCTGTTTTTTTTTTTTTTTTTTGTGTGGTTTTTTTTTTTTTCAGGTGATTTCTCAGCTGCCCCGCTGCCATCGCAGCGTCTTTCGGTACCTAATGTCGTTCCTCCGAGAGCTGCTCAAATACTCGGAAGACAACAACGTCAGCGCCACCATGATCGGTAAGGCCGAGGCAGCTCCCTGCCCCCTCCCCAAAACGCTGCTGCCCCCCTCCCTGCCGCCTCCCCAGGGCTGTAACCGGCTCTGCCCCCGCAGCCACCTTGTTCACCAGCCTCCTCCTGCGGCCTCCGCCCAACCTGATGGCGAAGCAGACCCAGCAGGACCGCCAGCGTGCCATCAACTTCCTCTACGGCTTCTTGCTCTCCGGGGACGAGGAGTGACCCCTGCCCGCCTGCCAAAGCCGGCCTCGTGCCCGGGCTGCGCCTCCGGCGGCTCCCCAAAGGGCAGAAGGCTCCGAGCTCCTCTGAGGGCCGTGTTTACGGGTGGAAGGGAAGCGTTCTCCTCTCTTTCCCACTGCTGTACCCCGCGCCGCAGAGGACCTGCGTGCTCCTTGCACTGCCATCCGTGACAGGACCCTCCTGCTTTCTCCCCTGGAGCTTGAGGGGGGGATCTGCCGCTAGCCAAACGTGGGGCCAGCGGCCCGCTTGTCCCCTAGCCATGTCACCGGTTCCCCAACCCGTGCTTCTCTCCCCTTTTCACCCCCCGTCTCCCTGGAGGCAGCGCAGGGAAGGGTGGAGGCTGCTGATGCTGCTGGAGGGCCGCGGCTCAGCTGGCTGCATCCCTGTGTGCTGGTGGGTACTGGCCGCACTGGTGAGAGCCCTGTGCCATGCAGCAGCCCGGGTCACCCTCCTGGGGTGAGGTTTTAGCATCCCCTGCTCCAGCCCCTGGGTTTCTGGCACCAGCACCTCGCTCTGCCCTCTCCCCCCGTGCCCCGGCTGCCCCCCGGGCTGTGGGGGCTGGTGGCTGACGTGGAGGAGCCCGGATCAAGCAGGGCTGGGAGGTGAAGGTTTATCCAGGGCAGCCCCTGGGCACGGCACGGAGCAGGACACGGCTCCTGCCCCCCCATCCCTGCTGCAGGACCGGGTCTGAGGGCGCCTCCATCCATCCTAGGGACTGGGGAACGAGCCCCAGGTCCCACAGGAGCAGCGTGCTGGGGGTGGGGGGGTGCAGCCGGGGAGGGGAAGCCCTCAGGAAGGGAGATGGGGGTTCAAGGGGGGGGCTGCCCCTGCTCAAACACTAAGCAGAGCCCTGGCTGCGGGGGGGGTGTATGGGGACGGTGCCTGTGCCCAGCCCCAGCCCCACGTACCTGGCCACATCGTGCGTGTGCTGCCCCGTGTTCCCCGTGCCCTGGCTGAGCAGCTGGGGGCTCCCCGGACCTCGTGGCTCTAATTATTTTCTTTATTGTTTTTTTTTTTTTTTTTTAATTTTTAAATTACATAATTTATTGGGAATCCATCTGTTCCAAATAAAACCTCAGTTGTGCAAGCGGTGGTTTCGTGGGCTCGGGCCGAGCCTGCCGGCCCTCACGTAGCAGTGGCTGCGGGGCTGCAGCATCCCAAGGGGGACTCGGGGCTGCAGGGCTGGGCTGGGGGGGAAGAAAACCCCCAGGGAGCAATGGGCAGAGCTGGGCACGAGTGCTTTGGTGGCACACGGTGCCCAGTAGGGCCCTCCACGTGCTGGGGAGAGGGGCGCAGTGGGGTCCTGGTGTCCCGGGACCCTGCAGCCCCGCTGGCTCGGCATCTGGAGCAGCGGTGGAGAAAGCCGGCCGCATCCTGCCGCAGGAAACGGCCACCAGTGTCATCTCCATCTGCTTCCTGCCTGCTCCTTGAGCGCGGGGCTGTGCCCGGGCAGCTGCTCCCGGCCTCGTCACGGAGGGGACCCGCTGCAAGGTGCCGGCATTGTTCCCTCGGCCGCTGCATTCCTGCCACTGCCGGCGGAAATGCCGGAGAGGGCGCGAAGCCCCGCGGCTCCCGCGGGACGGGCTGGGCCCGTGCATCCTCAAGGAGTGCATCCTCACGGCCCTCTCCTTGGAGGGCCTCGGAGCTCTGAGCAGCGCGTGGGGATGGGGGCTTGAACGTGCCCGGCAGCCACCCTGGTGCTGGAAGCGTCTGCGTGGTGGGGCTGGTGGCACCCAGTGGTGTGAGTGGCGTGGCTCAACCTGTGTTTTTGGCACAGCCACCGTCCCCTGCACGTCCTGAGCCCCGGCCATCCATCCCCTGGGATGCAGCCAGAGGTCCCCAAGAAACGGAGGCCCCCAGTGATGGTTCGTCCCTCTCCCGGCGCACACCCAGCACCGTTTGCTTCCCACCTGGGCCAGCTTGGACCCGGCAAAGCTCCACGTCTTGGCTACACCAGGCCAGGCACCCGCACTCGTGCCCGGCAGCCAGGCACTGGGGAGGAGGCTGTGCACCCTCTGCGCCTCTGCCCCCAGCTGCTGAGACCTCACGGCCCCTCCGGCTTTGGCGCTTGCCGGCGGCGTGCAAGGGAGCGGGCACAGTGCGTGGCACGCGGCACACGGGGACGGCGGAGGAGCCCGGCAGCCCCCACCTGCCCGCAGGCAGCAGGCCAAGCCAGGAAAAGCCAGAGATTCCTTCGCTCTCCCAGCCCAGGAGCCTTTTCCTCCGGCACCGGCTGGCCACAGCCCAACCGGGGGGACCTCCCCGGCCTCCCCCTTCCAGGGCAGAGATGGGGCCAGCGGGGTTGGGGCGGTTGGGCTGCGGCCAGGGCGGCGCATCCTGCCGCTCCCCTCATCACGGCACCCGCTGGCCCCCACGGGAGGGGAAAAACCCACGGGAGGGGCCCAGACGGGAGGCACCCGGGGCGGGCGCAGGCGTGCGGCGTGGCGGGAGCGCGCTGGCGCGTGGCCGGGGAGCGCATCCCTCCCGCTCCCCGAGGATGAGCTCATGGAGGCCAGCTGGGCCCAGCCCCGCTTCCCCCCGGGCCCCTGCTCCCAGCCCCGCAGCTGCAGCCTTTCCGCCCCTCCACGGCCCCGTTAACCCCCTCCCCACCAGCGCTGCCCCCCCCCCGTGCCTGCCGGCGGGACCCCCAACACGGTGCCCCCAGCCCTCGCTTTCCTGTTCGGGGAGCCCTGCACAGCTCCAGGGGATTTTGGGGAGACAGGAGGGGTCCCAGCCCTTTGCAGGGCTCAGCTGCTGATCCATATGCAAGACCCTCTCAGCCCTAAGCTGCTGCCCCTCTCCATGGGCACGTGAGGGACCAGGGAGGGGGAAAACGGGGACGGAGAGAGCAGGGGTGAGGATGCAGGGAGCCAAGACACCAGGGATGGGGATGCCAGGGACCAGGTGCCTGCAGCTGCTCGCCTGCCTGGGCCCGTGGGGATGGGGACACCAGAGAGGGGGACAGCAGGAATTGGGACACCAGGGACAAGGGCTGCAGGGACAAGGATGCCAGGAATAGAGACACCAGGGACAGAGATACCAGAGACAGGGATGCCAGGGACAGGGACGCCAGGAATAGAGACACCAGGAATAGGGACACCAGAGATAGGGATGCCAGGGAGGGGGATGCTGGGGACGAGGATGCCAGAGGCCAGGCACCCACCGCTGCTCCCCTGTGACCAGCGGGGCTGGTGGTGTTAGGCTGGGGGGGTGCAGGTCCGGCAGCCCCAGGGCATGATAGCAGAAGAGCCAAAGGTGCCCAGGACGGGGTCCCAGAGAATCAGGGCAGCTCCAGCAGCTGCAGCAGTGCCCGTCCCATCCTGCCCCATCGCCCCATGCCCCCCCCCAGTGCCAGGCTCAGGCTGAGGGCCCTCTCCCCACCCCGGGTGCTGCACCCACCCGGCACCGATCGCCAGTAACCACGGCAACGAGACATTGCTTTCAGCTGGTGAGATGCACAAACCCCAGCCCCGGCTGCCGTTGCAGCAGCGGGTACAGCATCAGCACCCTGAGGGATGGGGACTGAGACCAGGACGGGACAGGTTGTCCCCCTCGCAGGGCACCAAGCATCTCTCCACAGCCCCAAGGGCTGCAGACCTCATCCCAGCCCCTGGTCCAGCCGGCCCGGCCGCCACCGCGCTGAAAACAAGCGTTTATTGTCATCATAGCTCTTTATTATAAAGATGTATTTACACAGAACAAATCTTTACAGACACGAGAGACACGGTGACCAACAGGGCCCGGCACCACCACTACGGCCCCCCTTTGGCATACGTTAGTGCTTCACGCAGAGACCCCCACAGGCACCCCACGGGTGGGCACCCCACGGGTGGGCACCCCACGCCCCGGGGGTCCTGCAGAGGTGGCTCCACGGCCAAGGAGGGGAGGGCAGCTCAGGCGGGGTTAGCACCACGAGAATAAATAGACCCTCCCCAGCCACGCTGCCGGGGCAGGTGGGCGACAGGGACGGGGCAGGGAGGGAGCTCCTCTGCCCGACAAAGTGCTTTTTGCAAAGCCCACGGACCCGGCGAGCCGGGCACGGGGCAAAGCCCGGGAGGCGGCGAGGGGACGCGGTGCTACCCACGGGACACGACCCGGGGACAAGCCACGGTGGTGGAGGTGTCGCCAGCCCGGGGCTCACGGCTGGGACCCCCACGCAGGGGGCTCAGGGCCGAGCAGACCAGGCTAGGGAGCAGGGCTGGCAGCGGGGCAGGCGTCCCTGGAGGGCTGCTGGCGACCCTGCAACGAGAGCGAAGCGTGGTGGGATGAGCCCCAGCCCAGCAGCACAGTCTGGTGTCCCCAAGTTCCTCCCCACATGCCCCACAGCCACTCACCTGGGTCAGAAGGGCATGGGGCCCTTGTGGGACAGCCGGGGCCGGGGGCGGCGGAGCCTTCGCCACCCACCCGCCCGCTGCCCAGCCCCGCGCCGCGCACCCCGCGGCCGCACCAGGGCTCGGATGCGGCCGCGCTCCGGCCCCGTCCCATCCGGCAGCGGTCCTGGGATGGCAAGAAGAGCGTTAGCCGTGTCCCCCTTACCCCAAAAAAAAAAAAAAAAAAAAAAAAAATCCACCACCACCTGCGCGAGGGATGGGGATGCTGCGGCGCCCTCCGAGCTGGGTTTGGAGCGGTCGGGCCACCTGCAGGGAGCGCGGCCACTGCCAAGGGCACGGCACGGCCCCGACTCGGCTCCCCGTGCCCACCCCAAAGCCACCCGGCTCCCCGAAGCCCCCCGCAGCCCCCTCGCACCTCCCCAGCCCTCGGCCGGCAGCGGGGGCTCGGGGGGCCGCGCCCGCTGCCCACCCGACGGGACCCCGGCACCCGTTGGCACGGCCGCTTACCGGGGCCCTCGGCGGGCCGGCTCCCGGCCCCGCTGCCCCGGGGCGGACAGAGCGAGGTTTGTTACCTCCCTGAAAAGCGCTTTGTCCTCCCCCCTCGGCCGGGGGCCGCCGGTTCCCTGCCAGCCGCCGCCGCCCCCCCCCCGACCTCTGCGCTCCGCTCCGCCCCGCAGCGGGCCCCGCTCCCCGGCGCCGCACTCACCCGCGGCGGCGGCCAGGGCGAGGCAGAGCAGCAGCAGCAGCACCAGCAGCAGCCAGCGCCGCTCCGCCATGCTCCGCCGGGCACGGGGCTGCGCGGCTCCGCCGGGCTCGGGGAGGCGGCGGAGGCTGGGGGGGAAGCGGCGGAGGCGGCGGGGGCGGCGGCGGTGGCGGCCCCGCTCCGGGATCGCCGCATTTGTAGGCGGCGAGAGCCCGGCCCGGCCCCGCCGCACGCCCGCCCCGGGGGGGCTCCGCCGCCCGCCCCGCTCCGCCCCCTCCGCCCGCAGAGGTTGAGCCCCCCCCGGTTCCTCCGGGACCCCCCCGTTGTCCCTTAGAGCCTGCTCAGGAGTCCTCCGCCTCCGGGGAACCCCCCCCTTCGGGTGCCATCCTGGCCACGTCCCTCCCGGTGCCGTTCCGGGGATGCGGAGCCCCGGTAGGCACCGGGCTGAGCGTGCCGGCTGCGGGCACAAGGCCGGGGGGAGCCGATGGGTGCATCCGAGGGTCCCCAGAGAGCTGGGGGGTGTAGCTGCCGAGCCTCTCTCCGTCGTGTCTGGGAAGCCGTGGCAGCCCGGTGAAGTCTCCTTTGAGTGGAAGAGGGGAAACCTAACCCCGTTTTTAAGAGGGGAAAAAGGGAAGGCGCTCAGCCTCGCCTCTGCGCCCAGCAAGATCAGGGAGCAAATCCTCCTGGAAACCCTGCCAAAGCCCATGGGAAATAAGGAGGTGATTGGTGACGGCGAACGGGGCTTCGCTAAGGGCAGATGGTGCCCGACAAAGCTGGTGGTCTTCTGCAACGGGGTTACAGCCCTGGTGGGTAGGGGAGGAACAGAGACCAGCTAGTCAGGTGGAGTCCAGTGTCCAGGTGGAGAAGCAGTGCTCCTTGGGGCAGTGCTGGGACCAGCAGCGTTTAACGTCTCTGTTGGTGATGCAGAGAGCGGGATCCAGGGCACCCTGTTTGCCGCTGACACCGAGCTGTGCAGTGAGAATGGACTGAGAGCAGCCCTGAGGAGAAGGACCTGGGGGTGTTGGTGGATGAGAAGCTTGACGTGAGCTGGCAGCGTGTGCCTGCAGCCCAGAAAGCCAACCGTATGCTGGGCTGCACCGACAGCAGCGTGGCCAGCAGGGTGAGGGACGGGATTGTCCCCCTCTGCTCTGCCCTCCTGAGGCCCCTCCTGGAGCCCTGCGCTCAGCTCTGGGCCCCCGGCACAAAGAAGGCCGGGGAGGGACTCCCAGTAGTGATAGAACAAGGGGAATGGCTTTAAACTACAAGAGGGTAGGTTTATATGGGATAGGAGGAAGAAATTCTGCACTGCGAGGGCAGTGAGGCACTGGCACAGGCTGCCCAGGGGAGCTGTGGGTGCCCCATCCCTGGAGATGGTCAAGGCCCAGTTGGTTGGGGCTTTGGGCAACCTGGGCTGGTGGGAGAGGTCCCTGCCCATGGCAGGGGGTGGGAACTGGGTGGGCTTTGAGGTCCCTGCCAACCTGGCCTGTTCTGTGAGCCTGTGATTCATCAATCCACGTGCCCTCGCTGTGAAGAACACCAGGAGCGCCCTGGGCTGCAGCAGACACGGCAGCAGGCAGAGGAAGGGCGACGGGCCAGGGGTTGGATGTGCGCAGTATGGAACACGTGGAGATCTTACCAAAGGTTATAAAGGCCTGAAAGGAGAGCGCGAAGAGGACAGAGACAGGCTCTTCTGAAGATGATGACCACAACAACAGGACAAGAGGCAAGAGGCAAAAACTGAAACGCGGCGTGTTACGTCTGACCTTCAGGGAGCCTGCGTTACTGTGAGGGTGACCAGAGGGGCTATGGGGCCTCCCTCCTTGGCGAGATTTAAAAGCAGGTGGGAAGTGGTCCTGGGCAACCTGCTCTGGGTGTCCCAGCCTGAGCAGGGGATGCCAGGTGACATGGAGAGGTCCCCTCCAACCCCAACGCTTCCGTGCAGACCAGGGCAGCAGAGGTGCAAGACCCCCGCAAGAGGCACCCCAAAACTGCCCCTGTAAGGTCACCAGCACGGTAACGACCGAGGCACGGCCAGGACACGAGTGGGAATCCGCAGATGGACAAAGGGAAGTGGGAGCTCCACACCCCACAGGGGGGTCCCCACAGCCACGATGTGACACCTCCTGCAGGCACCCACCTGGTGGAAGCCGAGACACCCACACAGGCAGGACCTAGGGGTGCTTTGCCGACAGAGTAGCAACCCCCACGTCCCCCCCATCACGTCCATCAGCCAGGATCTCCCAGCCTGTCCATCACAGGGGGGATTTTCTCTGGCTATCAGATACTTAGCGCCTTCGCTTCCGCATTCCTGGGGCCGCAGCGGGCTCCCTCCCGCCCCGCGCGCGTCCTGTTTGCTCGGGCGCATCACCCCGGCCTGAGTCACGCCGCGGCCCCGCAGGTGGCGGAAGGCTAACAATAGCCCACAAAGGGAGGATGTCTCCCCCAAGCCTTCCTCCGGCCCCGTCTTCGAGGAAAGCTCCCGCGGGAGGGCCGGGCCCCACCGGACGCGCCGGCGCTGGATGAGCCTCGTCCGGTTGACGCTGCCTGGGGAGCGCCTTGGATGCGCGGCAGATGCCGAGCTTGGCGATGTGGTTTAGTGGAGGGCTTGGAAGCCTTGGGTCAGAGGTTGGGCTGGGTGGTCTTGGAGCTCTCTCCCAACCCGGCTGATTCTGTGACTCGGTGATTAGCACGGTTTGCTAATTACCAGGGTGGAAGCAAAGCGCTGCCCGATGGTCGCCGTGACAACCTGCCTGATGCATCCTGCAGAAACTTTTTGTGCCCGTGACAATCACCAGCAGCTTCGGGGTCGCTGCTGTCCCCCCACCTGGCCCTGTTCTGCCCCTGCTCAGAGCTGTGGGGGCACAGACCCCCCCCCCCCGCGTGTCCCTTCCACAGCCCCAGCCCGGGGAGAACCCAAAGGGGGGACCCGGGGAGGTGACCCCAACCCATCCGTGACACGACTGCGCCCGGGCTCGGCGTGGCTGCAGACATGGGGGCAATGCCCCCGGCTCCTGCTGCTTCCCCCCTGCTCCCCCCGGGCTCTGCAGGGGACAGAAGACAGAGGACAGGGGACAGAGGACAGGGGACAGGGGACAGGGGACAGCCCGCGGCGGGGTCGTGGTGCCACCTCGTGGCCGGCAGCACCCCAGCGACACGGCCCAGGGCGCAGCATCCCTGCCTGCTTGATGGCACGGCGGGGAGGGGGCCGGGGCAGGGGGCAAAAACTCGCGTGGGAGATGCCCCGGGACAGGGGCCAGCCGGCAGAGCCCCCTCTCCGCCCATCGCACGTAGCCCGCTGCCCAGCTGGTGTTTTCTCAGGGACGTTTGCTCGTGAAGCACCTGTTTGTTTACTGTAGGCCCTACCAGCCACCCAGCAGCTTGCATCCTGCCACACGAGGTCCTGCCGCCACGGTGCTGGAGGGAGCTGGCACCGCACATCTCCCCCCGGCAGCACCCACCACCCTTGGACGGGCACCGCTGTTTTCTCTCCAGCGGCGGCGGAGCAGTCATTAAACCAGCCAGAGGAAATATGCGTGCCATAAACGCGGCAGGCCCCGGGCTCCAGGCTCGTTATGCCTCGCATCAGCTTTTTTTGCAAGGTGGAGACCACGGCAGGTCCCAAGCACACGGGCTCAGAGGGACGAAGGGCACGGCCCAGCCGGCACCGCCCTCGGGTGCGGGCGCTGGTCCCCAGGCCGTGCGCATGGTTTGGTGTCCTGCTGGCACCGCACAGCTCAGCCTGCTCCCTCCCTCCGTACACCACTGCCAAATGTGCCTCCTGTCTCGTCAGGATGCTAAAATATTCCTTTGGTCTCCTTTGCCAGCCTTTCAAGCCCGGCACACCAACGGGAGCTGAATTTATTCTTCCCGTCACTTCGTTAGCCAGAGCGCTCTCGCTCGTGCTGAAGGCGTGCTGTGCTTCCCCTCAGGGCCCTGCACATGTTTCTGCTGCCCCAAAACTCTTACACACGCACTGGAGAGAGTTTCGGGAGCTCAGCTCAGCCCCTCCAGCCCCTTTGCCATTGCACAGCACCCCGGATGCCCTCACCACATCCCCACCTCGGGGGTGACATTTCGCAGAGCCGGGTGAGGACGGTGCCGTGCCCACAACCCCGCTCCACGGGACAGCCTCGTCCCTGGGGGGGTATTTCTGGACAAGGGGTTCCCCAGGGGGCACGGGGGACGCAGCAGCACCCCACAGAGCTCTCGGTGCCGGGTTAGCAGCCCGGGCAGCTGGTTCGTGCCAGGCTGAGCTGGCACAGCTCCACCTCTGCTTCCAGGAGGATCTTTGGACTTTGTGCGGATTCGGCTGTTTACTGTTATCTGGTTATCTGGAAGGGAGAAGCACTCAGTGAATAGGGCAACGACCCCCCCATATTTGCTCGGGGGCTGTCATCCAGCATCCCTCCGCCCCTGGGGCAAAGGCGCAGGAGGAGGGACCTGTCACCCCCCGGTGCTGCCGAAACGAAGCGTCCCTTCCTCTGCCAGCAGCTCGGGGCCTGCCCAGCACCATGCAGCCCTCCCGGTGGATCGCAGCCTGGCTGCTCCTTCTCCAGGGTACGTGGGAGATGTCCCCGTGGCGGGGCTGGGTGGGGCCGGGGACCAGATCCAGGGCCCCCCACCCAGCCCCAGCACGTTGCGCCTCATTTTTTTGCCCCTGTTTTGCTTGCCTGGAGGGGGTGAAGCATGGGTGGGCTTTCCCTTGGGGGGGCTCTTCTGCTGCTCCAGCCCCCAGGGCACATCCCCGGCTCCCAGACGGGTCCCAGCCCCAGGGATGCTCAGCACGGGGCAGGCTCCTGTGACCATCCCACCTCACCCATCGTGGCCAGGGGTCCGTTCCCCAAGGCGTGCCAGGGGTCGTGTGCCTCTGCCTGGGGCTGAGCAGGAGCTGGAGCCCCTCCTGAGGCTCTGGGCTCCCCCTGCACCCCAGCCTGCCCCCCAGGACGCTCGCAGCAAGCCGCCTCCCCCCGGACCGACATTCGGGACTGCTCTGTGGACCCACCGGTGAGTCCCCACAGCTGTGCACAGCGCCCACACCCCCCAGGGAGCCCCATGCAGGGCTCCCACTCCAAAAAAAAACCCCACCACCTCCAAAATGCCACCACCACCAGTACCTGCCCCCCACGGCCACCAACACCACGGCACGGCTCGCCGCGCTGCGGGATGCCATGCGCGCCCACAGCGTCCACGCCTACATCGTGCCCTCCACGGACGCCCACATGGTAAGGGGACAGCCCCCTCCGTGCCCCAGGGTGCGGGACGCCCCCCCTGGCCACTTCTCACGGCCCCGTCCTCCTCTCCAGAGCGAGTACATCGCCGAGAGGGATTCCCGTCTGGGCTGGCTGACCGGCTTCACCGGCTCCGCGGGTGAGAGCATCCTCGCCACCCCGGGGACCACCCCTGGGCCGCTGGGCTCCCCACCCCGGGGGGGTCCCCAGGGGCACCTGCAGGACCTGGGGGAGCCTGGCAGGGGGGGGGAGAGGCGATGCCTGAGCCCTCGCTGCCACCGCAGGCACCGTGGTGGTGACACTGGACAGGGCGGCCCTGTGGACCGACAGCCGCTACTGGACGCAGGCAGAGCGGCAACTGGACTGCAACTGGGAGCTGCAGAGGACAAGTCAGGGCTGGGGGGGCTGGGGGGGCTGGGGGGGGTCCCCACTTGCAGTCCTCCACCAGCCGTCTCTCTCTTGCAGCATGGATCAAGTCCATCGGGCAGTGGATCCTGGAGTGGGTTCCCGCAGGGGGCAACGTCAGCCTGGACCCCTTCCTCTTCTCCATCGGTAGGGTTGGCCGGCACGGGGGGGGCACCCTACATGATGGGGTGCACGAGCGGCCCCTGGGTGTGGAGAGGGAGGTCTCTGCTTCGTGTCCTCCCCCTCCATGGGCTGCTTTTCCCCTTCAGACACATGGAACAGCTACAGCCAGGCTCTGCAGGGCTCCGGCAGGGCTTTGGTGCCCATAGAGACCAACCTCGTGGACCAAGTGTGGGGTGACCAGAGACCCCCTCCGGCCTCCAGCGAGATCTACAGCCTCCCGGCAGAGTTCACAGGTACACAGCCTCCACCCAAACACACCCTGACCTTTTTTTTTATTTTATTTTTTGGGGGTGGGGGGGTACAAGCTGAGCTGCTGGCTCACCCCCATCTCCCAGGGAGCAGCTGGCAGGAGAAGGTGTCCGGGATCCGGCAGCAGATGGAGGAGCACACCCGGAGCCCCACGGCCCTGCTGCTCTCGGGGCTGGAGGAGATCGCCTGTGAGTGGCCACAACGGGGCTGGGATCGCCGCCGGGGCTGGGACCTGGAGCAGCAAACCAGGGCCAGCGGTGGACGCAGGATCTGACGTCCTCCCCCCCCGGCAGGGCTCTTCAACCTCCGTGGAGACGACATCCCCTACAACCCCGTCTTCTACTCCTACACGCTCCTCACCAGCACCAACATAAGGTGGGCAGCACCTCCCCGCGGGGACGGGTCCTGCCCTGACCCTTCCCTTCCCTTCTTCCCCACCCTATAAAACCACCCCTATCTCCCTCCACGAGCCCCCCAGCCCCTTCCCCTCCGCCGCTGTGCCCCCGTGGCCGGGCCGGGGAGGGCTGGGGGGGCTCGGGGGGCCAGCCCACGTCCTGCCCGCAGCCTGTTCGTGGACGAGGGGCGGCTGACGGCGGAGGCACGGCAGTCCCTGCGGGCCGGCTGCCCGGGGCCGCTCTGCGTGGAGCTGCACAACTACAGCCAGGCACGCGCCCACCTCCAGCGCTACGCCCAGGGCAACGTCACCGTCTGGCTCGGCACCGAGTACACCACCTACGGCCTCTACGGGGTCATCCCCCAGGTGAGGACGATGCGCCCCACGTGGCCGTGACACCCCCCTTCGGCTCCGAGGCTGGCTGCTGGGGTTTGGGAGCGGGGTGGCCGTGCCCCCCAAGCGGCTCCTTCGCAGGAGAAGCTGCTGGAGGACAGCTACTCCCCGGTGATGCTGGCCAAGGCCGTGAAGAACAGCAAGGAGCAGGAGCTGCTGCGAGCCGCTCATGTAAGGGCCGTCCCCACCTCCTCACCCACCGGCAGAAGGTTTTGGGGGGGGTGCTGATGCCGACGGGCCGTGCCCAGGTCCGGGACGCGGTGGCCGTCATCCAGTACCTGCTGTGGTTGGAGCAGACGGTGCCGCAGGGGCAGGTGGACGAGTTTTTGGGTGCCCGCCACATCGATGCCCTCCGATGGTCAGTGCCGCCCACCCGGGGAGGGGGGGGAGCACAGGGTGCCAGGGACCCCCCCCGGCACCTCTCTCTCTGTCCCCTTGCTGCCTTCCAGGGCGCAGCAGCACAGCCGCGGGCCCAGCTTCGAGTCCATCTCCGCCAGCGGGCTCAACGCGGCACTCGCCCACTACAGGTTTGGGGTCGGGGGCTGGGGATGCGGAGCTGGCGGGGGTCCCGGGTACCAGCAACCCCCCCCTTCTCCTCCCCAGCCCATCCAACACCACCCGACGGAAGCTGTCGGTGGATGAGATGTACCTGACGGACACCGGCGGGCAGTACCTGTGCGTATCCCACCCCCTACCCCCGTCCCACCCTGCCCCTAGCGTGGCTGTGCCCAGCCCTGCAGGATTTGGGGCTCATGTCCCCCCTTCTGCAGGGACGGCACCACGGACATCACACGGACCGTGCACTGGGGCACGCCGACCCCGCTGCAGAAGGTGCTGGCACCACGGGGCCGTCCCAGCCACGGAGCTGGGGCTGTGGCCGGAGGCTGGATGCGTTGAGGGGGGACGGGGACATCCCCTCTGCACCATGCTCAGCCCCCACACCCCGTGCCGCCCTTAGGAAGCCTACACCCGCGTGCTGATGGGCAACATCGACCTCTCCCGCCTCGTCTTCCCCCCCAACACGGCCGGTGGGTGCCGCGTCCGGCACGGGGGGAGCAGGGCAGGGGGTGCCCTCCCTGCTCTCCAGCCCCTATTTCACCTCCTCGCCCTCCAGGCAGAAACGTGGAGGCTTTCGCCCGCCGGGCGCTCTGGGACGTGGGGCTCAACTACGGCCACGGGACCGGCCACGGCATCGGCAACTTCCTCTCGGTGCACGAGTGTAGGTGCTGGGGGGCAGCTCGGGGACAGCGGGACCAGGGCTCACCCCCTGAGGGTGTCTCCCCCTTCCCGCAGGGCCCGTGGGGTTCCAGTCCAACAACGTGCCGCTGGCCGCGGGCATGTTCACCTCCATCGGTAGGTGCCCCCGGCGCGGGGCCGGCCAGCTCTAGGAGATGGTGCGGGGCTGTGCCAAGGGCCCCAAATTTTTGCCCTGCTGGGGAGCCAGTCCAGGGCTCTCCATGGGCGCGGGGGAGGAAGGCTGCTGGGGTTTGGCGCTTTCTTGGCACCGCTCCTGTCCTCAGAGCCCGGCTACTACCGGGATGGAGAGTTCGGGATCCGCATCGAGGACATCGCCCTGGTGGTGGAGGCGCAGACCAAGGTAATGCCGGCCCCGCTCGCCCCGCTGCCTGAGGGGCCTGGAGCTGCCTCCTCTCCCCAGCTTCCCTTCCCAGGGCTCTGCATCAGGCTGGGGGGGCACAGGGGAGGGCAGGGGGCTTGGGAACAGCGCTGGGGTGGCGGGGACCCCTCCTCTGCTCCCATCACTGGACTTGTAGTGCCGGGGGGGCTGCGCCAGGCAAGGAGCGGGGGGCACCCACCTGACGGCCTCCCCCCGGCAGCACCCGACCGGGGAGGAGCCCTTCCTGACCTTCGAGGTGGTGTCGCTGGTGCCCTACGACCGCAACCTCATCGACGTCAGCCTCCTGTCGCAGGAGCAGGTACGGGGCGCTGGGAGAGGGTGAACAAACAGAGCCCGGGTGGGCAAACGGGGCCGAGGCAGGGATGGACACACGGACAGAGAGGTGCAGAGGGACCAGGGGACCGGGATGGGCTGGGACCGCCGGGACAGCCCTCTGCAGCTGCCTCTGGTCCCCGGCTGCAGATAAAGTACCTGAACGCCTACTACGAGACCATCCGGGCACGCGTGGGGCCGGAGCTGCAGCGGCAGCAGCTGGAGGAGGAGTACCGCTGGCTGCAGAGGAACACCGAGCCCTTCCCGCTGGCCAGCACCGCCGCCGCCGCCGCCGCCACGCTGGGCACGCTGGCCATCGGCTCGCTCCTCTCCGTGCTGCTGGCGGGGCTGCAGGCCTGACCCCGACTCCTCCCCTGCCGAGGCAGCTTCTCCTCACCACCGCTCACTTCCTCGTTTTGCCTTTTTTTTTTTTTTTTTTTTATTTTCATCCTTGCGATTAAACAGTGTCAACACCGACGGGGGGGGTGAGGCGCCCGTGTGCCCGTCCCACCTGGGGCCAGCTGCCCCTCCGCAGCGCGGGGACAACCTGAGGGTGCAGGGGACATCCCAGCCCGACGTCCCATGAAGGGGATGGCCAAGGAGGATGAAAGGGAACGGGGAGGGGGCATGGTGGATCGGTGGACGGGCAGGGGACCCTCCTCTTCTGCCTAGTGGGGACACCGAGCCCATCAGCAGCACCGGTGGCGGGTGCCGGGGCGCGAGGCTGGCACCCTCCCGGGGGCCCTGGGCAGGGCAGATGCTTCGAGGAGGTCTTCCTTCCTCCTGGCCCAGCGAGCGAGCCCCGAGCTGCGCCGCTGCGAGCACCTCTCATGTGACTGCTGGCTTCCTGTGTGCTTCCCGGCCTCGGTGCCGGCGCCTCGGTACGTGCCCCGCCAGGCGCTCGGTCCAGCGCCGCGCTCTGCCCCCCGGGGGGGTCCCAGCACCATGCTGCGCCGCAAGCCCTCCAACGCCAGCGACAAGGAGCCGTGCCACAGGAAGGTGAGCACCCACCGGAGCAGACCCCGCACCCCCCCCCCCCAAAAATGCCCACCCTCTCCACCTGCAGGATGTGGGGCAGGGAGGATGGGGAGATGTGGTCTGGGCGGCTGGGGTGGCCGTGGGGCAGAGCCCCTTGGGGCTGGGGGATGGCAGTGCCAGCAGCCAGGCCCTGCCACCAAAGCCACCGTCGCCTTGCTCACACGGTCCTTGCTCGCAGCTGCCTTGCCCCACGCCCTGCTGTGGCCCCGGGACGCACGGCTGCAACCCAGTGCCCCCATCTGCTCCCAGCCCACAGGCAGCAGCAGCAGGAGGGCAGCATCACGTCCCCGCGGCGCTGCAGGCAGCAGCAGCGGGTCGGGGATGCTCAGACCCCCCCCCCCCCAGTTCGTGTGGGTGCAGGCAGGGGGACCAAAGGGAGCTGTGGGGCCGTGCCCCGGGGGCAGAACCTCCCCCACCCCGCTGCTCCCCGCGGTGTGGGCGACCGCTGCCATTTCCTGCCCGGGCAGAGGATGACGGCGGTGCCGCGCGGGCTGCCGGGCGCGCAGCTCCCAGCAAGGTGTCTGCGGTCGAGGCAGCGCAAGGCTGCAGCCCCGTCACGTGTGTCTGCTGCTTCCTCCAGCAGCCCTGCACCGGCACGGCACCGGCACGACCCCGCCAGGCCCGGGCAGAGGGTCCCTTGCCAACCACCGTGTGCCCAAGAGGGGCAAGGTCCCGCTCTGGGAAGCACCCGGCTGCCGGGGGGGAAATTTGGATGAAGCATCCCCCTGCAGCAGGGGTGTCCCGGAGAGCTCAGCGAGCCCCCGCTGGGCATCCCCTGCCCGGCCCCGGCCGCACCCGCTGCTCTCACTTCCCTCTCGCTCCATTTCTGCCGAGCTGCCGTGGGCACGGCCCCCCCGGGGCAGCCGGTGCCCCCCCAGAGCTGGCGGTTTTGCCGGGTGCTGCTCTTGCAACACCGGCTCCTCCTCCCCGCCGCCACCGCCGGCCGATCGCGCAACGCTCCCCGGGCGGGCGGCCACGCAGCGAGGCTGGGGTGGCAACCGCAGAGCGAGGAGGTTTAGGCTCGAGGAGACCCGAAGGAGGCGCAGAGGGTTTCACCTCGCCCGGGTCTGGCGGGCTGAGGGGTAGAAATAAAGAGAAAATGATGCTGGGCCGAGCTGGCAAAAAGGAGAACTAGGGGAGGAAGGCGCACGGCTGTGGGCAAGGGGTTGGGAAGGGCTTCAGGCAGCGCTGGGGCATGCGGGAGCTTGGGGAGCAAGGCGGGGGGAGCCCTCACCCCTCTCCATCTGCCCCCAGCTCTCCCTCCAGCGCTCCAGCAGCTTCAAGGACTTTGCCAAGGCCAAAGTCAGCTCCCCGGTGGCGAGTGAGAAGGAGTTCAACCTGGATGAGAACGTGAGTGCCCCTCCTCGCCCACAGCCCCTTCCTGAGCCCCCTTCTCCCAGCCTCGGGGGCTCAACCGTGCCCGGCTTCGGGGTCCTGCTCCCCGGGGAGCCCCGCAGCCCCAGCGCACCCTCCCCTCTCCTTCTCCTTCTCCCCCACCTTGCCAGATCCCCGAGGACGAGCCCAGCAGTGCAGCCCCCGAGGAGGCGGCGCGGAGCAGCGGGATGAAGCTGGGCAAGAAGTGGCGGGCGGTGATCTCCCGCACCATGAACCGCAAGATGGGCAGGATGGCCGTGAAGGCGCTGGCCGAGGGGAAGGTGAGCGGGGTGCCCCGGGGGGGTGCAGGGCCAAAGCCCCTGCTCCCCGGCACCACCAAGCCCGCTCCCCCCAGCAGGCAGAGGCGGAGGAGGAGGGGTCCCCGTCCCCGCTGTCCCCAACCAGCAGCACGGAGGAGCCGAGCCACGAGAAGGTGCCCCTGTCCTACATGGAGCTGGAGGAGGACGGGCACCCGGCCGTCAGCCGGCAGCTGTCCAGCGGTGAGCTCAGCCCCCGGGCAGCCCCCAGCCCCTCACCCTCACCCTCACCCCGTCCTCACCCCGTTTCCCTCTCCCCTCCACAGGCAGCGAGGCGTCCAGCCCCGGCCCCAACAACCGGGACAGCCTGAGGCTGGAGGAGGGGGGCCCGGCTTACACCGGCCCCTTCTGCGGCAGAGCTCGTGTCCACACCGACTTCACGCCCAGCCCCTACGACAAGGACTCGCTGAAGCTGCGGGTGAGCACGGGCAGGGAGGGCTGGGGACGGCCCCGAAGGAGCGGGGGGTGGCGGTGGCTCCTTCCCTCACACCCCCTCCTCGTTTTTGGGCCAGAAAGGGGACATCATCGGCATCATCGAGAAGCCGCCCGTGGGCACCTGGACGGGGCTGCTCAACAACAAGGTGGGCTCCTTCAAGTTCATCTACGTGGACATCATCCCCGAGGAGATGGCCCCCGCCCGCAAGAGCCGGGGCCAGGGCAAGAGCAAGAGGCCCAAGCCCAAGACGCTCCACGAGCTGCTGGAGCGCATCAACCTGCAGGTGAGGGCTGGGGACCCACGGGGGACCCGGGAGAGGCGGGGAGGGGACATGAGGAGGATGCAGGAGGATGAGGGTGCCTCATCCCCTCCTCTCTCCACCCCAGGAGCACACCTCCACCCTGCTCCTGAACGGCTACCAGACCCTGGAGGACTTCAAGGAGCTGCGGGAGACCCACCTCAACGAGCTGAACATCACGGACCCCCAGCACCGCGCCAAGCTGCTGACGGCCGCCGAGCTCCTCCTGGATTACGACAGTAAGGGCTGGGCGGGTGGCAGGGGACAATCCCACGCTGTCCCCAATGCTGGCTGCCGGGGCAGAGGGGGGGAGCTGATGCTTCGTCCTCTCGCCCCCAGCAGCCAGCGAGTCAGAGGAAGGCGACAGCTCCGAAGCCCAGCCCTCGCCCTCGGAGCCCAAGGGGGACATCCCGCGGGACTCGGGCTGCTTCGAAGGATCCGAGACGCTGGACGGCAGCCGGGAGGAGGCTGAGCTGGCAGGCCCCGAGGGGCAGCCGGGGGCTCTGTCCCCAGCGGAGTCCTCCTGATCTCCCCCCAAAAGCGCTTCGCCGGCTCTGGCCCAGCAGCGGACAGGAGGGGAAGCTTGCCGGGGTGCGGGCGAGCCGCGGGGATGGGACCCCAAAGCAGGAGCTGCTCTGCAGGCGGGCTCAGCCCCCAGGATTTGCTCCCCGGGACGTTCTGCGCTGCCCCACAGCACTGCCCCGCGCCCTGGGTGAGCCCAGGTGACGCCGCAGGGCTGCGAGCCAGGGCTGGGCCGCCCCTCCTGGGCTTGCCCCGTGTTGTCCACAGCTCCAGGAGCTCCTCCAGGAGCCCTCGTTGGCTGGGCTGAGCAAACACGAGCGCAGGGGAGCCTGCGAGGACAGGGATGGCACGGACAGAGCACACCCGCTGCTGCGCGGATGGGTGCAAGCAAGCAGAGGTAGCAAGGAAACGCCGCCAGCAGCAGGGAGGTGCCGCCTTCCCCCGTCCACCTCCTTGCCCAGCCAAAGCAGGCAGCGGGAGGCCGCCGGGAGAGCTTCAGCCAAGCCCTGCGAGCAGCCCAGCCCCAGGAGGATGGCCGGGGGGAGCACGGACACTCAGCAGCCTGCTCCGGAGAGGATAGTGGAGGAGCAGAGCCGAGCACCGCGCTGCCCGCAGGTGGACAGGGCCGTCCCCAGGTACCCCCCCGGGACAGCCCCTTGCAGCCAGGCAGGGAAGGCGGTGGCAGAGGAGCCCACGGGTGACAAATCCCCGGGCTCGGTGGCAGCGCAGCGCTCGCCCGGCCCCAGCTCTCAGGGCTGCACTCACCCAGCTCCAGCTCCTGCGCCGCGCCAGGCCGCTGGGCCCCGAGTTTGTTCCTTTGCGCTTGAGCTCAATAAAAGCGTGCTCTGGCCTTCGGTCTGCTTCCTACCTGCCCCAAGGGCTCGGGGAAGAGAGGCAGGGAGGGGAGCAGCGGCCTTTCGGTGGAGCTGGGGGTCGTTCGGCTTCCCAGGATGGTGGCTTCCTTCTGTAACCCATGGCCCCCGCTGTCGGGGACGGCAGGACACGGATAGGACAGGGGCGGGCTGGAGCACACCATGGATGGGGGAGATGCAGAGGCTGGAAAGCCCCAGGGGACGGGGAAGGAGGCAGCCCGCTTCGGGAGGCATAAACAGAGAGAGGCAGAGGCTACAGCTCAGCCATTTTCCAAACCAATTAAGTTTCCTTCATTGTTTCAAAAAAAAAAAAAAAAAAGAAAAGAAAAAAAAAAAGAAGAAAGAAAGAAAAAGAAAAACCAACCCTCACCCTACCCCCACTTCCTTCACAAGAACCTGAACAGAGCAGACAGGAACCACAGGTGCAGGCAGCATCTGTGACGGCCCCAGCAGGCAGCACTCGACACACCGCGTTAGAAAATAGATTAGTAAAACCAAAAAAATACACTTTTTTTTTTTCGCAACGAGTTTGAGATTTGGTCAGTAGCGCGTTGGGGGCAGGCGGGAGAGGAGGGGGCAGCTCTGGCTGCCGCGGGCCGTGCACGGGACCAGCGAGGGCACCGCAGCCGGTCTGCCCGTAGGGTGTCGGCGGCTCCAGCCCCGCGTGGGGGGACCCCGAGCTCGCTCAGGAGCTGGCAAGGAGCAGCAAGAGGAGCGGCTGCAGGGACCGGGCTCCCTCGGCTCTGCTCCACGCCACGGTGCTGAGAGCACGGCGGGAGGAAGGCGCTGCCGGGAGGAGAAGCGAGCTGGGCCGCCCCTGCCACATCTCCACCCACCGTCCATTTGCCGCATGTCCGCAGGAGGCAGCAGCACCGAGCACACCCGGCAGGGGATGGGGATGGGGATGGGGATGGAGAGCTGCCAGGGCACCTCGCGGCCTTGCCTCCACCTCCAGCCTCCGCAGGAGCCCCCGGGGAAGGGGTGCTGCAGCGGAAAAGGAGCCCACGGCACCAGGGGTGGCCACCAACCTCTCCTCCCTCCTCTGCTGGGGAGGACGCAGCGCAGCCAAAACGGCCGGCAAAGCCCAGGGGGATGAAAACTGAAGGCTCTGAAAGCCAGCCAAGGATGGCTGAGAAATGCAGGGCAAGGGGCGGGGAGGGGGCACGGGACACGACAACACGACACAGAACCGGGGCCGAGGTTGCGCAGAGCGGCGAGCCGCAGCCCAGCAGGGAAGGGCGTGGGGGGGAGCCCGTGCTGGGCTCAGGCACCCAGGAGGAGCACGTCCAGCCCCGGAGCAAGCCTGGGAGGCAACGCCACGGGCAGGTCCTGCCCTGCAGCTTGGCACACGCTGCGGGGCACCCCCGGGGAAGAGCTGAGCAGTAGGAGGATGGGGCTGCCCCGCTCCTGCCCCCAGCCCCGTGCCCGCGCCGCAGCTGCGCTCACGCCTGCGGAGCGGCATGAGAAGAGGGAGCAAGGGAAGGAAGCTACTGTAAGAAACACGGCCAGCAGAACACCTTCCCAGTTTTTTCGGCCCTTTTGGCACCAAAACGACGTCTCCTGACAACCCCTGCCACGTTAACCAATAAAACAATGCCACAGATTAGAGGAAGGAGGGAGGAGGGGAGAGAGGACGTTACTGCCATTAATCACTTGCTCCTTCCCATCGGGATTCCTCAGCAGCAGGGAGCAGGCCGACCCTAACATCGCTTCTGAGCTGCTTGACCACAAGTCAGCGGGTCAGTCAGGGCCAGGCGGAGGGACAGCTCAGGCCACCAAGCCAGCATTTAGCGTTGAGGACAACCTGCAGAGCAAGAGGTCCTGCCTCGGCCCGCAGGGAGACCAGCCCCGGTGGCGGGGAGCGTCCCTCGGTGGGCGCGCTGGGCTGCTCGTGCTCGTTCTCCTTTGCCCCCGTGCATGGCCAGCGCCAGCCCACGCCACCTGCGCCTCCAGATGAATAATGACTAAAGCAAAACGGCCGTGAGGAATCATTTGCCTGCCATCCAGCCCATCTCCTCCTCTCCTCAATCACTTCCAGCTTTGATTAGACAAAACAAGAAAGTTCTCCCTTTCAAGCAGAGGCTAGTGCTCTGCTTGCCCAGCGTCCTGGGATGGGGCCGGGAGCTCCCCGGTCGTTAGCTGCTTTTCCTCCGGCATCTCAGCGTTGCTCAGGGACGGCACGGGGACCTGGAGGAGAGAAGACAGCAGTGACTTGGCACGAACGCACAGAGGATCTGTCTGCGCACAGAGATGTGGCCCGGCTCCCCTGCAGCCCCTGCCTCCAGCCCCAGGAGCAGAGCTCTCAGCTGCACTTGGGAAAATGGGAAACCAGGGCTGTTTCCCCTCACCAAGCAGGCAGCACATCAGCTTCGTGAAAAATCCGGAGCACCGGGCTGCTCCAGCAGTGCTCCGGTCTGTTTGCGCTAGAGAAACACGCAGCTCGTGCTCCAGCAGGAGCGGGCCCAGCCCCTTCACACAACAATTTGGGAAGGAAAGGAGCAGCAAGGGTCTCGTGTTCAACCCTGCCCTCAAAGCAGAGCTCGTTTCAAAGCAGCAGCCCGCCGGTAACTGCATGCAGAGGGGATCACTCACGGCACTGGGGTGAGGAAGGCTGCCGTCCTGCTGAGCGCTGCTCTCCTCCTCCTGCCCACCAGGGCCCTGAGCAGCAGCGGGCTCTGGAGCGCTGGACCCCCGCGTGCAGGTCTCCTCCTGAGCTGTGCTCTCCTCCTGCTGCAAGATGCCCCGTCTGTCCAAGACGCTGAAAGAACAAAATCCCACAGTCAGAGACCCCGCGCCTCTTCTGCACCAGCTTCTTCTCTAGCAGGAAAAACGCTGGTGGAAGACAGGAGTCAAGGGAAGGCGTTCCCCACGCCCCAAAACCAGGCTGTGCTCCACCCAGTCCTAGTTAACTCCCAGTTAATCTTAGGAGTGCCTCCGTTCCTCCTGGGGAAATCAAGCCCTCCAGAGAACAGCCCGCTTCAGAGGGTGGGAGCCCACCGAAACAAGCGCCCTGAGCTTCCTCTGCATGCGCTGTCCCGGGGAAGGGAAGTCACTCCTCTGCTTCCCAAAAAATACACAGCGTTAGGGGACCACACCACACGCATGAATCACTGGAAGGCAACAAAAAACCTTCCTCCCCAGAGGGGCTGGCTCTGTCCCAGGAGACCTCCAGAAGCTCTCCGCACACGCAGCGCTGGCAGAAAGGTCTTGCAGCCACGCAAGGAAAGCTCCACGGGACCCCAGGGAGGGGGACAAGAACGGCAGGGCTGCTCCTCGAGAGCCTACCTGGGGGGCAGAGGCCCGCAGAGCACCTCGCAGCAGTTCTTCACTATGTTGCCATGGCTGTAGGGATTCTGCACACGGTTTTTCCCAGTCCAGGAACCCTTAATCTGCAACGGACAGGGCACAAGCTCAGGTCTGCTCCCCCAGCATCCGCCCCCAGCCTCAGCACGAGCAGGGCACGTCGGCAAGGTGGAGGCAGCTGTGGCAGAGGAAGCGAAGAGGAAGAGGGGTGGCTCAGGGGAACAAAGGGACTTCACTTACGTCTTCGTTGGTTGTCTGATTCAGTGCCACCAGGAAGGTGTGGAACCCAGTTAACCCCACCACCGACCACAGGGTGAAGAAACAGATGAGCACCTCCAGTACAGTGAGAGCAGTTAAGGAGCAGGGACCGGGCAAACAGTCACACCCGAGCTGAGTCACGACACTCTGGTGCGTTAGCCCTGCTGCTTCTTCACCTAGGCAGTTTTTTGTTTCACCCCCCTCCCCAAAACCACAAAAATCGCTCTCTGCCTTGTAATCAAGGAGGCAGGGAGGTGATGCCTTGGAAAACCCAGCGAAGTATCAAGACTTCAATCCCCCCATCATGCAGCTTGCACTCCCTCATCAACTTAGAAGCCAACCCTTCTGGCACTGGGGAAGGATATGTCCCTGGGGTTTCCTTCAACGTGTTCAGAAACCCAATCTTCAGAGATTCTGGCAACACAAAGAAAGAGGCATTTGGTCTCCGGGAGCTTGCATTGAGTCCATTTCCCTTTCCCATTCCATCAGTTCTGGGTCGGGAACACCATCCACGTTCTCCCTCCCCCTCGGCCAGCCCAGCCAGCCACCTCCCCGCAGGCAGACTCACTTAGTGCTACGTAGACTATGTTGAAGGTGAATATGTAGATGGTGAGGAGTGAGAGCGAGAGGATGAAGAGGTAGAAATAGCGGTAGTTCCTCTTCCCCACGCAGTTGCCCACCCAGGGACAGTGATGGTCGAAGCGCTCTGTGGAAGTGAAGATGGAGATCAGCACTGCTCTAGCACAGCTCTGCCTGCTTCTAGGCGCTTATCCCAGGGCCCCAAACTCAGAAATGTACAAGGCTGACAAGGACCCCCTGGGCCACTGAGTTTGCCCCTCTGCTAACTCAGGTCCCTGCATCAGCAGGGGCGGTGGAAGCCAGGTAAGAGAGTGCAAAACTCCTCCTTGGAGTCAGTCGGTGCGTTAAGGTAGAGTTTAAGAGCTTCACGCCATGCACGTCTCCTCTCCCACAGACCTGAGCTTTTCTGAAAGCAGCGCACGGGTTGGCTGAAGGTCTGGGAGTTCAGCAGTGCTCGTCTCACCCGCATGCTGCTTTACTCCTACTGGGATCATTACAGCAAGGTTCAAGAGACTGCCTAAATGCTCAAAGGGCTGGGAAGCTGTACTGAAGGAGAGGGATCCAGAATGGGATTCCTTCCTCGAGAAGGGACGCTGAACATGAGCTAATTATGGCACATACAAGGGCTAAAAGAGCTGCTGTGGTGGTGGGGGGGACAAAAAACGGGCACTCAGCTAACAGCATAGTCTCCAAGATGGTGCGAGGAGCTGCTTTCACATTTCCCCGGATAATTTAGATTTATATTAGACCAGCTACTGCCAACGAGATGCTGGCAAAGCCGAACCATCTGGCTTCAGGTTCTGAGCAAATCTCAAGCTCCTTGGGCTTAAGACGAGGCAGGCCATCCCCATCTGTTCAGGCAACACCATCCTGGACTTCCTCCACGGCTGCTGGAGGCATGCGCGGTACGAGGCAGGACACGGAGCGAGAGCTGCTGCAGCTCTTCGCCTGCTCTCCTCCGAAGGCTCTCACCTAGCAGGCGGCTGCAGGAACAGCCCCAGCCCTTCCTACTCACCCACACAGTTGTCACAGATGCTGCAGTGCGAGGCACGGGGCGGACGGAAGATCTTACACGTGTAGCAATACTTCAGCTTCACTATCTGGTTGTTGATCTGGAAGTTCTTAATCCGCGGGGGCGGGCGCTGACCCTGCGGCACGGTCCCGTTGGTGGCCTCTGAGAGAGGGAAGCAAGCAGAGATCAGATCTGCTGCTACAGCACAACAGGACGAGAGCGACAGCTCTCCTCCTCGCGCCTTCTACCAGGTGGATCGGAGCCTGCTGGGTCGACAGCCAGTGGCTACACCTCTGCTCACACGCTCCAGAGCCAACTTGGAACTTTGTTTTTTTCCAAGTTCTGGAACTTGGCCAGAGTTTTCAGGAGCGTAAGGGGAGGAAAAAAACACCAAAACAAGTAGAACTGTATCCACCAAACGTCCTCTCTGCTTGCTGGACCGAAGGGCCTGCGTCAAGCTTCCTGCATCCCTTACCAAGAGCAATGTTTGGACGCTCACAGCTACAGGAGAGGAAACTGCACAAAAAGGTTCCTGGGAAGGAACCTGGCACCAGCTGAGACTCAGCCAAGCAGAATTAGCCAGGAGGCAGTAAGATGCTCACTCTGGGGCAATTCCCACTTTTGGAGGTCATGCCCCCCAACAGGGACAAAAAAAGCTCTGCAGAGAACCTAGACCGTACCAAAACCAGCAAGGCTTTTCCAGCCACCACCCGTCCAGCTGCAGCACTCACCGATCTCCATCTCAATGAAGGCCGCTTCATCAGGCAGGGCTCTCGGGATCACCCCGGGGTCACTGAAGCTCGTCCGCAGGAGCGTGGCCATGGCAAAGAGGAAGAGAACCGCTGCGAACACGGGGATGGCTGGAGAGAGCTGGACTGCCAGGTACCGACACCTGCAGGGAAACAGAAAGCATTTTTTTCCCTTGGTTTCTTTAGAAAGCCCTGCTTATGATGGGGTGATGGTCTTACGGAGCTTTCCTCTGGTTTAAGGGAAGCCCTGCCTGAAGCCCTGACTCGTGGGGCATTTCACCTCTCCTCGCACATTTCATTTCTCCTGCTTCCTCCCGATGCCTCTGAGCCCGCAGAGACGGACCCAGCGCAGACCCTTGCTCCCAGCCACTGCTGTTCTCAAGAAAAGCACAAGGCTGTGGTGGTGAACGACACAGGATCATCCTCCCCAGTGGACTCATTGTCCTAAACAGGGGGATTTCCATGCCATCCATACATCAGCTGATTAATTCTGGGTAGCCGTCCCACCCACAGCTTCTCTGAAGTTTCTCGCTCCAACTGCTCCCAAATTCTGCCACCCCAATACTCACCACCCCCTGCAGGATGGCTCAGAGGACTTGCATTTGCTGCTGCCTGACTCCAGCAACGATCCTCTGCGTGCCACCAAGCAGAGACCGCACACGTGCACGCCCCAGCCCATACACCACGGGACGCTTTGGCCACTGGGACGCACAGGGCCCGGCCCCCAAACCACCGTGGTTAATTTTAGACACTGCCAGCCCCGCAGCTACTCAGAACCACGCAACCCTTGGAGCCGTCCACGTGCAGAGCCAGCCCCAGCAGGCAGAGGGCTGGGCTTAGCGCGTTAACGCAGCCTGAGATAACTTTGTCTTTCCCCCCGCAAGGACAAAGTCTAGCTGGAGAGCTGCGAGTTAGCCAGCGATTAAACAGCAACCTTGGATCCCGTTTTGGGGAGGAATCTGGTTGATTCCCGCAGCAGCTCTGCCTCCGAGGGCTGCAGCTTGAGCCTTGCTCAGCTGACACGCCGGCTTTTATGGCCGCTGGAACACCGGGAACACAGTACAGGCTTCGGAAAAGGATCCGTGCACTGCGTTAAAGCCGAGCTGAAACCACGCCAGGGCTCCCAGCCCCAGAATCACGCTGACACCTTCCTAAGTTTCTCCAGCATGCCACCAGCGAAGAGATTTATTGCCCTCGTGCACGTGATCTGCTCTGGGTGTGCTCTGCCACGCACGGAGCCGAAAGCTTTACGCGGCAGCACCTGAGAACAAATGGGATCAGCCCTGCATGGGCTGCAGAGAAGCGCCAGCGTGGGGACGTGACCTGCTCCCCGGGCATCTTCCCGGAGAAGCCAGCCCTTCGGGGAGGCACACGTGCCCCGGGGCACAGCCAGAGGAGCCTCCGGGCTGCTGTTAGGCAGGGGAAGAAGCCTGCAATTTTAGGAGACAGAAGACGAGCGCATCAGTGTCCTCTCTGCTGTTGGGAAGGTGAAACAGCATCCTCCAGCCTCTCCCCGGCTCTTCCATCGTGGAACAGGCACGGGGCAGGCCGGGCCCCTGGCTCAGGAGGAAAAAGAAGAGATCTCAGGTGGCCGGAGCGCTGCGGAGTCTTCGTCCTGTGCCTGGGCTGCAGAGGGATCAAGCACAGCGAGTCACTCACACCGCTGAGGAACTGATATTTTAAAGGGCCATTGTTTGGGAAAGCTGAGCACCAACAGAGCCGCGCTGTTGGGCTGGAAGGATGTGGCTCCTCCTCCCCTCCCAGGGCGATAGCTGCGCTCTTGAGCATTTTGCCGTCTAATATCAGACAACAGCACCATTACAATGCACGCCGGGGGGAGGGGGGAGCCTCAGACAAAGAGATCATTACCACGGGGAAGGGGGGAGCAGCAAGAAGCAACAGACGGAGGTGCGGCGAGCCCGAGGAGCACGGACTGCTCTGCTGAAGCTCCCGAGCAGCACAGGGTTCAGGCGGGACCACCAGGCCGGGCATCCCACCTCTGGGTCCCTGCAGGGCTCAGCACGAGCTCTGCTGTGAAGTTTGTTTAAACCCCACTCCCAAAATCACCCCTTTAACTTCCCCAAACCCACGCACGCCCACCCCGGACGCTGTCAAAGCAGAGAAATATCATCAGCAACCAACGGGCCCGGCCTAGGATTTCGGATTTATCAGAAAAACAAACAAAATGCGGTCTCTGCATAGCTAAGGACGTAGAGAGAAGAAAAAAAAAAGAAAAGCTCCACGTGCTCGGTTGTTGGAAAAGCAAACAGCAGCCCCCTCGTGCAGCCAGGAGCCTGGCATTGCAGGCGCTATCTCGCCTGTAACATTTACAAACGTCTCGCTTGTGCGAAAGGCTGCAGACAAAAGAAATTTGAGTTCTCTTGCAGCCGCTTTGGAGAAGCGAGTGCCTGCCGTTTGAGGAGAGCCGGTACAGCCACGCTGGCAAACTGGAAAGAGAAAGCCCCGGCAGTCAGAGCGGGGACGCCCCATCCCCTCAGCTTCCATCCCAGAGCGATTTCGCCAGGGTTTCTCATCGTGTCCAGGCGCCACGGGCACGGCGAGGCAGCTGAGCGCCCTCACGCAGCAGCCCCCACACCCGATAAAACGCCCGAAACAACGCAAAGGGGCTGTGAAACGCGATTCCACGTGACGCAGCGCCGGTCAGAGAGCAGGCCCAATGAAACCCAAGCCTCGGGGACCAGCCTCAGCCTTGAAGCAGCCGCTTTCAGCCGGGGCGGCGGCGAGAGGTGCCCTTGGGCAGAGCAGAGCGCTCGGAGGCTGCCTGGCACCGCTCAAGAAGCCGGCGCAGCGCCTCTGCTTTATCGGGGAGGGAGGGAGGAGCCGGCTGGGTACGGCGCCAGCAGCTGGGTCCGTCCTCGGGGCCTCCTCGGGGCACGGACGAGCCTCCAAGACCACAGCAACGAGGCGGGGAGAAGCAAAACGGCCAGCAGGAACAGAGAGGCTGTCATTTCGTGGCTTGTATCTCGTGACGCGTGATGCCAGCCAGCACCGGCTCCGCGGAGAGGGCGTTTGCAATCAGAGCCCGGGCGGCGCAGCCCGGAGGGCGAGGAGCAAAGCGGAGGGCGAGGAGCAAAGCGGCGCTGGCTTCAGGCATCCCCGAGCCGTGCTGAGGCAAGGTGTGACTGCGCGAGTGATTCAGCGGAAAGAAACGGGCACTGAAAACCCTGCAGTCAGCGGGTGAGGGCCGAAAGGGCTCCTCCACCCGCCCCGTCTGCTGCTCTCCAGAGCCCAATCCTAAAGCCATGCATTGTTCCTCCGTGGAACAAACTCCACAGGGGGAAAACTGGATTTCGGCGCGGCCGCAGAGCTGAAATGGGTGGGTAACACGCCCAGCACAAAGATCAAAGCCACGACCCTCAGGCAGAAGGCACAAAGGGTCGCCAGGCCTCCAGCAGCAGCCCGGCCGCCTGCCTTCTCTGCAGTGTTTCATTCCTCCCCAGAAATTGAAAAACCCGCAAGCAATTTCACAACAAAGCTCCCCCGCTCAGACAGGAAGCATCGAGACACGGCGCTCGGAGACCATCAAGTCAGCACTTTAGATTTCTCTCTCCAACCTTTCCCTCACCTCCCTGGTCACAACCGCCCCGCAGCCAACGTCCCAAAGCCTTGCCCTGACACACGGCTCCATCACGCCGCCAGGGCTGGGAACGCGGGCTTGGTTCGGGCTGCCCCACAAACCCCAGCAGGGTTTGTGGAGGTCAGCAGCGAGGGCAAAACGGGGCAGAGGGAGACACGGCTCCGCTCATCCCACCGGGACAGGGAGTGAGAGCAATCATCCCTGGCAATAAGGGCTCCTGGAGTGTGGTAACGCTCACTCCTGCAAGGCAGGAAGCCCAAGTGCCATTTTTCGGCCGTGAAACAAAACAAACAACCGGCGGTGTCGGTCCTTACCCGTGAATTCGGGCTGAGTCAGGGGTAATTTGGGCTCTTTGAGCTCGGGAACCCCAACACCTCGCGTTACGGCTGCGTGACACCCGCCTGCAAAGCTACACGAGGACTAAGCAGAAAAAGCAGCCTCGTACCTGATGTGCTGCACCCCGCTGCTTCTGCTGGGACGTGGCAGGCCTCCGCGGGGCATTCCAGAAAGCCCTTTGCGAGGCTGCCAGCAGCGTCCGCTAGCAAGGAGGGCGATGCTGGACCAGAGGGAGCAGAGACAACATCCCCGCTTTGGGGCAGGTGCCTCGGAGGCCAGCACACGTGCTGAGCACTTTATAGACCTGGAGGAAAAACTTAAGGGCTTAACCAGCCAGCAAGGTTCTTCCTTTTGCCTTCCTGGCTTAAGGAGCTTTTGTGTTACCCAACACCACCGAGGACTTCGCCTCCCCGAGACGCAAACAAACACGCTGACGGAGACAGAGGAGAGGAGTTTTGTTGTCGTTCAGGCTGAGCCCTCCACAGAGCGGGCAAAAAGGGGCCAGCCTGCCCTCTCCCTAGAACACCACCCCTATTAGCCAAACCTTTGCAATTCTGTGCTTTTTGGCAGGTCGCTTCTCTCCCCGAGCAACTCAAGGAGCTGGTAGAGTTACGGGGAACCCCCTGCTCTTGGTTCTGGGCCAAGCTGAGCCTGGATCTGACCTATAGGGGCAGGCGGCGCCGCCCCAGGCGCTTGGCCTCGAGCAGAAAGGGGGCTGCTGCGGGGGTCACATTCCGTGCCCAAGGCCTCGGCATCCCGGGAGGGGTGCACGGAGCCCCGTGAAGGCCCCAAACCCTGCCGGGAGGGCGGGGAGACTCACTCGAAGGCGAAGAAGAGGGCGCAGGTGCCGAGGATGAGGAAGAGCGTCAGGTAGAAGATGCCCTTCTGGCGGGCCATCATGATGCGGCCGTCGCAGCAGAAGGTGTTCCTGCCGGGCAGCCGCTCCCATCGCCGCACCACCTTCGGCTTCTTCTTCTTCCTCGCCACCAGCACCGACATGGCGGGGCCGTCACTGCCGCCACCGCCGCCGCTGCTGCTGCTGCTGCTGCTGCTGCTCTGCCGCTGCCCCCGGCATCCTCGGGGCCCGCCTGGGCCGGGCTGGGCTGGGCGCTGCGGGAGAATTTGGGGGGAAAAAAGAGCAAAAGGGGCTCAGTGGGGAGGGAGAGGGGGGGGGCGCTGTGGTAACCGCAGCCCCCCCCCCCCCCCACCTCCCGGGGTCGCCATGGCAACCGGCGGGTACCGGGGAACCGGGGGGGTAAGGGGCGGCCGGTAAAGGGGTAAAAAAGGTGAAAAGGGGTGAAAAGGAGTAAAAAGGGGGTGTGTGGGGCGCTCACCCCCGTGCCGGTGCGGGCCGGGCCGCGCCGCTCCTGCCCCAGCGCCGCGGGAGGGGCCGCCACGCCCCGCGCCGCCGCCGCCGCCGCCGTGAGGGAGGTGAAAGCTCGGCCGCCATTGGCCCGCCCGCTCCTCTTCTCGCGCGCCCATTGGCGGAGAGCGCTGTCGCTTAGCGTTGAGTCCCCGCCCTCTCCCCTTCTCCTCCTCCCCGCCCCGGGCCGGCCGCGGCACGGCCCCGTTGCCAAGGCAGCCGTGACGTCACGCGCCGGGCGGAAGGCTGGCCGGGCGGCGGCGTCAAGGAGGGGCGGAAGTGAGCGCCGCGCTTCCGGTGGCATGGCGGAGGAGTGGCTGGGCGTGGAGGCGGCGGGCAGCGGCGGCGAGGAGGAGGTGAGGGGCGGCGGGACCGGGAAGGGGGGGGGGCTGGGAGGGGACTGGGAGCGCTGGTTGGGACCGGGATTGGGATGAGGATTGGGATTAGGGCCGGGATTGGGATGGGGAGCGGGATTGGGATTGAGACTGGGATTGGGATTGGGGCCGGGCCTAGGCCGCGCGGGCCCGGCCTTCACACCCGTGTGCGCCCCGCGGCAGGGCCCGGAGGATGGCGACCGGCGGCACCGGCAGCTCCTGGAGGCGGTCAGCGCCCTGTCGGGGCGCAAGCGGTGAGCCCCCAGCACCCCCTGTTCCCTCCCTCCCGCCTCCCCGAACCCCCCCGGCTCGGCTGCAGCCCGAGCAGCCGCTGGTGGCGGGGCTGAGGGAGCTTTTTCACCTCTTTTCCTTTGTTTTATTCACTTTTCCTGCAGGCGGAAGCTGGCGGAGCGCTCGGAGGCCAGCGTGCAGGTGTCTGAGTTCAATGTCAGCTCCAAAGGTGAGGGCTCCTTGGGGTCTTGGGGCTTTCCCCAGTGTTTTTTTCCCCCTCAAGAGGTGCTCAGGTTCTCCAGGCTGGTTGGAGGAGATCCCCGGGGAGATGCCGTGCTGGTTGTTTGTGCTGAAGGCATCTCAGCTCGTAACAAACAGCGTCGGAGCTCATAGCGCTGCTCAGCGTGGTTGTGGGGTGTCCGCGTCGATGTGTGGGGTGATTTCCCGTAGGTGCCGGGGAGAAGCTGGTCCTGTCCGAGCTCCTGCAGCCCATCCGTGCCCAGTCCGCCCTGAGCAGCGTGAAGAAGCAGCTGAGCAAAGTGAAGCAGAAGAAGGCGGTGGAGCTGCCCCTCAGCAAGGAGGAGCGGGAGCGGGTACGTGGGCCTGTGCGGGTGGCAGGGGGAAACAGTTCGAGCCGTCAGGGGGGGCTGGGTTGAGCCCCTGGCTGCCATCTGCTCCTCTCTGATGCTGCCTGGCTTTCCTCGTTCTTCAGCTCAGCTTCTCCACTGATCCTTTTCCCTTCTTGCTCCCACCTGCAGGTCGTGAGGGAGGCTGCCTACGTCAAGACCTCCAAAGACGTTGGCAAGTGGCAGCCGTTGGTCCTGCAGAACCGCCGAGCAGAGCAGTTGGTGTTCCCTCTGAAGCAGGAGATCGCGGCGGTTGCCCCCCTGGAGCGAGTGGTTTCGGCATGGAAGGTGGGGGCTCTCACACCCCTCGGGTGCCTTTCTCCTCCCCGCTCTTTAGCACTCGAGCTGTGGTTTGAGCCTGCTGCTGCCCGGGCTCTGCACGGAGCCGGGTGCTTGCTCGTGGGCCTCAGCCACCTCTGGAGGTGGAGGAAGGAATTGGTTTACCAACTAGCGCCCACCTATAAGTCTTGGTTATGCTTTTGGCTTTGAATGCGGGTTCCCACGTGGGCTGTGTTGCGTGGCAGGAGAGGCTCCCGTCCCTGGAGAGCTTCCCCAGGTCAGGGCAAGGTCAGTTCCCACCGAGCTCTGAGCTTAACAAGCACCACTTCACCCTCCCAGAGCTCCCTCTCGTTTCATCTGGACACAGCACTGTGGGGCCTGGGAGTTCTCATTGCTTGTGCCCTCCCGTGAGCCTGCTCAAGCATCGGAAGGGATGGGGAGATCTGTGTGGGTGCTGGCTCCTGCACCACTCCTTGTTTCACCCCTCCTTGCTGTGCCATCTGTCCCCCTGACAGCCACGAACTCCCCTGGAGCAGGAGATCTTCGGGCTGCTCCACAAAACGCAGCAACCCGTCACAGACCCGCTGCTGACGCCACAGGAGAAAGCCTCGCTGCAGGCGATGAGCTTGGAGGAGGTGGGCGACGCTTCCCTTTAGCCCCGTGCTGCCCGTGGGGGGGCTTCTTCCTTTACCCTCCCCCTTAACACCACGCTCCCTGGCAGGCCCAGCGGCGGCGAGCGGAGCTGCAGAAGGCTCGGGTCCTGCAGTCCTACTACGAAGCCAAAGCTCGGCGAGAGAAGAAGATCAAGAGTAAGAAGTAAGTGCCAGGCTCGGGGAGCTGGGAGAGGGCCAGGGCCCGGTGCGTGGGGACGGATAAAGGGTGGAGGAAGGCTGAGGTGCTGCCGGGAAGCCGTGCTGCCTGCCCAGCTTCCTAAAGAGAAGGCCGGGTGCTCACGCCAGGAGGTCTCACTGCCTGCCCCCTCGTGCCACAGGTACCACCGCGTGCTGAAGAAAAGCAAGAGGCGCAAGGCCCTGAAGGAGTTCGAGCTGCTGCAGAAGTCGGACCCGGAGGCCGCCTTGGCAAAGCTGGAGGAGCTGGAGCAGCTCCGGATGGAGGTGCCGCTCGCTTGCCTCTCCCTCATCCCTCGGGAGCTCGCCCCGGCTGAGGGTGCTCTTCCTGAGGCTTCCTCTTCCTCTTCCTCTCCCTCAGGAGCGGATGAGTCTCAAGCACCAGAACAAGGGGAAATGGGCCCGCTCCAGGGCCATTATGGCCAAGTACGACCTGGAGGTGAGCTGGGGCTCGGGGAAAAGGGGAGAACGGCTGAGGTGGGGCAAAGGAAGCGGGCGCGTTGCTTCTGGCCTGTGTTAGAATTGTCTCGATCCCTTCCCAGGCCCGCAAGGCCATGCAGGAGCAGCTGGCCAGGAACAAGGAGCTGATGCAGAAGGTGCGGGTGGAGCTGCCCGAGGAGGAGCCAGGGGATGTGCCTGAGGAGGACCTCCCGCCCGTGACCATCCCCGTGAGTGCCAGCAGAGCAAATCCCTGGATGCTGGGCAAGCCCAGCGACCCGGCCAAGGAACCCGAGGTGCAAGAGGCTCGCGAAGACGCTGCGGTGCCTGCTGCTGTGGAGAGCAAGGAGGAAGAAGAGGAGGAGGAAGAGGTGTCGGAGGAGGAGGCCCTGCTACAAGAATTTGAGCAGAAACGGCACGCACGGCAGCGACGGGTGGGGAGCCCTGAGCAGCACGGTGAGGAGCTCGCAGCCCCACGCGACGTCTGATGTGCTGCGGGGCTGGGTCATGAGGGCTGTGTTTTCTTACAGCTGCCTTGCTTCCTTCCCTGCTCACGGGGTGGCTGTTTTCTTCCCTGTTGCCTTGATGCACAGGCACTGACGAGATGGAGGCGGTTCCTGACCCTCCTGGGGACAGCTCCGTGCACCCCATCTGTGACGAGGAGCAGCCGAGTGCAGGGATGGAGCCCCCTCCCCAGGCCCAGGAGGAGATCCTGCTGTCGGAGCAGCTGCACCGCGTGCAGACGATGGAGGAGGTCGAGGCTCTGGCCTCCAAGGAGCCCTCGGAGGAGCAGGAGAAGCAACCGGCGGCTGCGGGCGCAGAAGAGCGAGCGCCCCGGCAGGAGAAAGGCAAAGCTGGGGCCAGGCCTGCCAAGAAACCCACAGCCAAGGAGAAAATGATTCGCCTGGAGTCCGTGCTGTCTGAAAAGCCCCAGGAGATTCAGTGCCCCAGCCTGCCCGTGGTCATGGAGGAGGAGGTGAGCGGGATGGGCCCGGTCCTCCTGGGTGAGCCGGGAGCGGCCGGGCACTGACTGCTGTCTCCGCAGGAGGGTGGCATCGACCAGCGGGGGGTGATCAGCGAGGCGTTTGCCGGGGACGACGTGGTGGCCGATTTCCACCGGGAGAAGAGCAAGGCGGAGCAGGACGGCAAGCCCCAGGCGGTGAACTTGGTGCTGCCGGGCTGGGGCGAGTGGGGAGGCAGCGGGCTGAAGCCCAGCGCCAAGAAAATAAAACGGTGAGCGCGGGAGGGCTGTGGCAGCGCGCTGCAGCCCGGCCCCGGGGCCTGACCTCTTCCCGTGTCCGGCAGGTTCCTGATCAAGCCCCCCCCAGCGCCTCCCAGGAAGGACCAGCACTTGCCTCACGTCATCCTGAGCGAGCAGCGCAACATCCACGCGGTGGCACATCAGGTGGGTGCTCCGGGGCTGACCCGGCACGTGGCCCGGCCCCTAAACTCCCTAAATCCCTGCCTCTAAAGGGAAATTTGGTTTCCAGCTCTGACACAGCCCTGAGGGTGCTCCCCCCCTGCCGTGTTGTTTCCCCGCAGGTCAGCGAGCTGCCCTTCCCCTTTGAGAAGCACCAGCAGTTCGAGCAGAGCATCCGGACGCCCGTGGGCCCCACGTGGAACACGCAGCGTGCTTTCCAGAAGCTGACCGCCCCCCGTGTCATCACCCGGGCGGGCCACATCATCCAGCCCCTCTCTGCTGAGGACCTCGCCTCAGCTGCCAGCGGAGCCAAACCAGTGCTAGAAACGGCCCCCAAGCAGCCCCCTCGCTGCCCCCAAAAGAGAGCACGATAGCTCTAGGGCTAGCGCTGGCCCCCGCGGCGCTGGGGAGCAGCTGGAGGGGCTGTGCCCGGGGGTTTCCCTCCCGGGGAGAGGCTCCTGGTTCTGTCAGGGTTTTTTTAATGCTCCTTCCGCAATAAAAGTGCCGCGGCTGCCCTCGTGCCGGGACAGCTGGTGCCCTCCTGCCTGTCCTTGGGGCCCGATGCGGGGCAGGGGGGCTCGTCCTGGTGTAATGGGAACAGTTCCCCGGGGGTCAGGCCCTTGAGGTGCAGCCTGGGGGTGGGAGCCTGAAGAGGAGGTGGAGCCCCTGTTGGCACCACGTTCGTGTTGGGCAAGCTCTCTACCCCTTGGTTTCGTCTTCAGTGCCACGATTTTTTGCATAAAGAGTTATCCTCTTGGCCGCCTTGGCTTTCTCACAGCCTGGCCCCGTAGCCATGCTCCTCACGGCCTCCTGCTGCCCCAAGAAACTTCTGGCCAGCTCTGAGGAGCTCAGAGCGGGGCTGCGCGGCTCTGCTGCCACCCCACAGGGGCTGGGAGCTGGCTCTGTCCCAGCGCAGCCACCCCCACATCTTCGGTGTCCCCCTCCTGAGCACGAGGGCAGTGGCCGAGAGGCAGGGTGAAACGGGAGCGGGCCGAGAGCCCTCCCGGCCTCTCCTCCCTCTTCCCACGTGGGCTGCGTTCGTGCCAGCTGGAGGAACTCCTGATCCCAAGCGAAGGAGGGACTTGAGGAGCTGCTCCTGTTCCCAGGAAACACGGCCCTTGCGCCGGGGACGCCTCCTCCCACCTTGGCACCGCGGCCAGCCCCGATCCCGCTGCGTCCTTTGGGGCAGAGCCACACCGCCGCCGCTCGGCCCCGCAGCCACCTCGTGCAGGGGCCTGGCCCTTGTCCCCTACAGCCTGCATGGGCACGTGCAGGCTGCCAGCAGCCGGCCCCACATCTCGCTGGCTTCCCGGCCCTGTAAATACGCCAGGCTCTTCCGCTCTGCGCCCGCACCCTGCAGGGGAGGCTGCTCCGAGCCCGTGTGGGAGTCGGGGAGCCCGCGGTGCCCAGGACGAGGGGCCAGGTGCTGCCCTCTGCCCAGGCCCTGTCCTTTTTGGGGTTTTTGGGGTCCAGCTGGTGCACGGCTGGCTCCACGCGGTGCCCCGGGGCTGCTGGATAACGCTGGCCGCGGACGGGGGGCACGGTGGCGTTGCTTGAGTCGACAGGGCTAAAAAAAAAAAAAAAAAAAAGAGAAAAAAAAAAAAAAGAAAGGAAGCAGCGATCATTTCCGTGCCACGGCTCCGCCGAGCCCCTCGCTGGGCTGGTGGCCCCAGCTCAAACCCCAGCTTCCTTCTGCTCCGGCTGCCCCAAACGCTGTGGGAAACCTTCGTCCCCCCGGGGACGTCAGCAGGGGGAGGTGAGGGGGAGTTCGTGTTTGTTTTAGGAAAAGCCGAAGCGCCCCAAAGCTGAGGGAAGGCAGTGCCCGGTGCACTGGGAGGCAGCAGGACAGCACCTCCCGGGGTGCTGATCCCGGAGAGGATCGGGGTCACCACGCCTGAAACGGGCTCGTGTCCCCGTGCAGAGCAGCGGCCCGAAGGCTGTGACCACCTGAAGCGGTGGGCAGGACCTGCGGCCATCCAGCCCCTCGCTCTGAGGGCAGCTTCGTGCCAGTTTTTTTGTCGCACCTCCCACGGCGCGAGCACGGCAACGCTCAGCCGGCAGCGAGCTGCAGAGCTGGGGGTGCCCGGTCCCGCAAGGAAGGGCAGTGCTGGGGCGGCCTGGGCTCCAACTGGGGCTTCGAGGATCGGGAAATGCTTCCAAAATAAATCCCTAAAGCCTTGGTGTAAGCTGCTTGGGGTGAGTTACGGGAGGGACCCAGATGCAGCCGCATCTCCGGGCAGCGCTTGGGGTTCGCCCGCTCTTCGTGGTGCTGCCACGAGAGCGGGCTGCGTCCCCCTGGTGTCCCCGCAGAAATCAAACCGCAGGGCAGGGGGACGTCAGCGCTCGGCTTTTAATTAAAAAATAAATCAGGATCTGCAAAATGCTGCAGGAAAGGGGGATGGCGGGGATGCCCGCTGGCAGCTGCCACGGCAGCAGGGAGGAGACGGGGGCCGGACACTCCCCGCTCTAATCCCCTTCCTGCAGCACGCTCGTGCCCTGCCGCCGCGCATCGCCACGCCGGGGCTTGGCTGGGCGAGCCTGAAGGCACCGGGAGGAGAGAAAAACACCGTCCTCCGCCGGCGCGGGAGCTCGCGGAGAGCAGCGGCGCTGTTAATGCGCACTCCTCCCTCCCGCCGCGCAGCCACGGCGTCCCTCGAGAGGGCTGCGAGCGGCTGCAGTTTGCTCTTACTGGCCTACTTTCAGGGCTACGTCAAAGCCAGGTTTACGGAGCTGGGGAGCCTGGCTGAAAGGCGGCCGAACCGCCGCCGGCTCCGGCAGGGAGCGCCCGGTGCTGCTCCGGGACGGGACGGGGACGCAGCTCCGCTGGGGTGCCCCCGAGCTGCCCTGGGGTGGGGACCCCGCGGGCACCCCGGGGGGAGAGAGGTGATGCCGAGGCTTCAGCCATCCCGTGCTCGGGCTCCGGCCGGCCCTCGGGGCCAGCAGGAGTCAGCCGAAAGGAAAAGGCAGATGAAAAACGAGCACATAAAAGGGCTCGCGTGGCTGCTTTCTTTTCTTTCGTCCTTTTTTTTTTTCTCTTTTATTTTTTTTGTTTTGTTTTGTTTTGTTTTCTAGCGTGGGCTATAAATAACCTGTAAAGTATTTCATCCGGGCTATTTCGGAGGGTGAAATTTCAGCCCCCGGTGAAGGCCCCCCGGCTCCGCATGCCGCGGGACTGCCTGAGTGTGCCCGGGGTGCCCCTGGCCGCGGCAGGGCCCCCGTGGCCGTCAGAGGGTCCCGCGCTGCTCCCTTACTTTGCACCGGGGCTCTCCGGCAGAGCAAAGCTCCCCCGAATTTCCCCGTGCCTCCCCACCCCCCCGGTGCCGAGGACAGGGGCGAGCTGCGGGTCCTGGGGGGCGCCTCTGGGATCGGGGGGCACCGGGGGGGCACCCGCAGTCCTGGCGGTGCCCGGCTGCGCATCCCGGCCTGCACGGCCGCCGCGTTTCCGTGGAGATGGCATCTCCCGAGCCCGCACAGCCTGAGCGGGAGGGTTTCCATGGAGATGCCGTATCCAGCACGGCACAACCTGAGCCAGAGATTGCCGCCGGGATGCTGTAGCCGGGACCCTCGGCACCCGCAGCGGGGCCGTCGCCGGTTGGGGTCGGCCAAGCGCTTTCTCCCTCCCTGGCACGCCGTCTCCCACCGGGCTCCTCAGCCCTGCTCGGGGCAGGGGGCACCTCGGCACTCGGGTCACGCTGTCGTGGCACTTTCTGGGTCTCCCAGAAGGGACGGGGACACATCCATCCCCAGGCACCCATGGGGATAGCAGGAAAGTCCCCGTGTCCCCCCCATGAGCGCGCCCCCGCTGCCCCCTGCACCCCACAGCTTCCCCCACCCTCAGAGCCACTCCGGGGCACGCAGCTAGCAGGGACGGGGGGATGAGAGCCCCGGGACAGCAGCGTGACAGCAGCACACCTCTGTGAACCCTCCTCATCCTCAGGGGTGCTGAGCTGGGGCCGGGGAGCTGCTCCCCTCGGCTTGGGGCCGTGTCCTGCACCCTGGCCTGCAGCTCCCGCGTCCCCGGGGCCGCTGTCAGCGCTGTCAGCGGCTGCAGGCACGTGCTGTCAGACGCAGCATGTGCTGCCTTCAAAGGCCGGCTCTCTTTGTCTGCCACTACAATTAGGAGCGCTCAGCGCCTCTTGAAGCCAGACCTGGCGACTGCGGGGCCGAAGGACGGGAAATAAAAGGACCCCAGGCTCCAGCGTGGCAGCCCTGGAGCTGCCGAGGAGCGGGGCCAGGCGCGGATCTTCCTCCCTCCCTTCCCCGTGCCTCTCGCCCCAAATCCTCGCTGCTCCGTGGTGTCCTCCCAGCTAAGGACTTCTTCTCCTGGGCCAAGGGGATGGACGGCGCGTGGACCGCACACCTCCTGCCTCCCTGGCCTCACTTTTCCCAAGAAGGATCCCGGTGGGGCACCCGGCGAGGAAGGGTCCGTGTCTGAACCCCCTGCGAGGTCCAAGGCAACGCAACCCAACCCCCTGAGCCACGAACCCTTCTTCCCAGTGCCAAATCACCACGGCGGTGGCTGGGGCCAAAATTCAGACCTCTGAGCCCGCAGGGAGGGACGGCAGCCTCCTGCCTCGCTCCTCCATCCCCGAGGAGCAAGGAGGCGAGGAGGCGGCCGCTGGCCCTACAGGAGAATTTTCTGTATTTTAGCCGCACCTTCGGCCACGCTGCAGGAGCTTTTGGGGTTGTGGGCAGGCTGGCCGGCGGAAAGCGGGCAGATGAAGTCTGTGGCGAGAGCTGACACCTTTTATTGCTGCTCCGACACCAATAAAACCTCGCTGAAGCCGGCTGCCCGGGGAGGACGGGGAGACACGCAGGCTCGCTTGGAAGCTGCAGGAAAAACCCCAGGAGACCCAGACGGAGACCACCGGACCCCGTGGCAACCAGCCCCCTCGGGACAAAGCCCTCCCCGGCTTTGGGGCCATTTATTCGGCCACGGCTCCATCCCGGGGCCAGGCCCTGGGGCAGGGATGCCCAAACCCAGCGACGGGCCCCGTGTCCTGTGGGGTGCGTGGCCGGGCAGGAGCCAAAATCCCGCAGCCACCCGCACCGGGAGGGCTCTGGGAGGAGGCTCGGGGTGCAGAGGGTCTCGCTGGTGGGGTCAGGGCGAGCCGAGGGGCTGCGGGTGCTGCCCGTGGGGGTTGCGGGGAGACCTCAGGGCTCACCTGGTGGGGACGCCCCAAAATCCCCCGTTTTCAAGGAGGATTAACGTGAAAGCCGCAGGATTTGGGAGCGAATCGCGTGACGATGTCCCCGGGTCCCGATGCAACGCATCCCCGGCGAGGCCGGCTGCAGGACGGGGGGGGCTCTCATTAAAAAAAATAAAAATAAAATAAAAATAAAAATAAAAAGTGGCTTTTTAATTACCCCGCGATGCAAATTAAAGGGGGCTGCAAAGCCGGGCGGAGGCGCCGGGAGCGGCGGGGGCTGCCCGGGGGCTTCCCACCCGTCCCACCGCCGCTGCTTTTGGGGTGGGTGCTTTTAGGGGGGGGGGGTCCTTTCCCTTTCCGTGCCCTTCCCGGTACCGGGGGGGGGGGGCACAGCCCGCAAAGCGGCCGCACAAAGGAGGCGGCGGCGGCGCTGCCACGCGTGGGGCCCGCGGCGGGGCCGCTCGGAGGCCGCGGCCGGGGCCGGTGTGGGGTGGGGAGAACCGGGGAGGGGATGGGGGGGGGGGCGGCTGCTGACAACCGGAGGGGACCGGAGGGGACCGGGGAATGGGGAGCGGGGTGGGGGCACGGCCCCGGGGCCGGGCTGAAAGTTGCGGCCCCGCCGTGGCTCTCGCTGTGCCCGGCGTGGGGAGGGGGCTGAGGGGGGGGGGGGGGGGGCACCGGGAGCGGCTCCTCCCGGCTGCCCGGCCACGCTCCGGGCGTGGAGCTCCCGCACCCCCCCCTTCCCTCCCCAAACCACCACCACCGCCGCCGCCTTCCTCCTCCTCCTCCTCCTCCTCGCCCTCCCCCTCCCAGCCCCGTGTCCCCGTGTCCCCGCGGGGCTCCCCCCGCTCCGCCACCGCCGCCGGCCGCCCGTGGGGCTCGGAGCGGAGCCGCGCAGCCCCTCCCCACCCGGGGAGCGGCCTCCCCTCCCCTCCCCTCCCTCCCCGCGCCCCCTCCCCCGGGCCGTGCCGGGCGCGGAGCCCCCTCCCTCCCCCCCCCCCTTCCCCGTCCCCCCCCTCCCTGTCCCCTCCCCTCCCGTTCCCTCTCCGGACTCGGCTGGCTCCCCCCCCCACTCCCCCCCCCCCCCCCCTTCACGGGCAGGGCTGGCCGCGGGGCACGCCGGGATTTGTAGTCCTCGGGGCGGCGCGGCGGGCGGCCGGGCTGCGGCGGCCGGACTACGGCTCCCGTCAGCTCCCGCGGGCGGCGGCGGCGGCGGCTCGCTCTCGCCCTCACACTCCGGCTGCCGCTGCCGCTGGCTCCGCCGCCGCCGAACCGCCGCTCCGCCGCGCCGGGGTCCCGCCGACCCCCGCCTCCTCGGCCACGGGGCCCTCCTCGCTTCCGCCGCCCCCTTTCCACCGCAGCCCGGCTCGGGAAACAGGTGCGTGCCCGCCGCCCCCTCACCGCCCCCCCCCCCCCCCCCCAGCACCGGACGCCCGGCCCCGCTCCGCCCGGGCACCCCCCCCCCCGGGGCCCGTTCGGCCGCAGCTCACCGAGAGGAGAATTGGGGAAGGTGGAGGGGGGGGGGGGGCGCACCGGGGATGAAGGGACCGGGGGGGGGGGGGGGGGGAGGCGAAGCGAGGCGAGGCGAGGCGGACGGGGCGGGCGTCCCGACCCCGCGCCCCGCCGGTCGGGGTCTCCATGGAAACCGGTCCCGGGACACCTCGGGGCGGGCGGCGGAGGATGAGGGGGGGGTGAGGGGGGGGGAACGGCGGCGGCGGCGGGCGGGGGCCGCGGGCGGTGACAGCGCCGGGGCCGCCGCGCTCCGCGCTCCGCTCCCTGCCCCGCGACGGCGCCGCGTGCCCGTGCCCAGCCTGGCGCGGCGGCACCGCCACCGGGATCGGGACCGGGATCGGGACCGGGATCGGGATCGACACCGGGGATAGGCAGCGGGGATCGGCACCTGCCGCTAACCGGGGGGTCCCGGGGCACGGCGGGGGCCGGGCGGGGCGGGGCGGGGCGCGGCGCACCCGGGACGGCGGCGCCGGGCGCTCGCGGAGTTTGGCGGCGTGGGGGCCCCCGCGGCCGGCCCCGCTGCCCCGCTTCCCGCTCCCGGTTCCCGGTTCCTCCGCCCGATACCGGGAGCCGGCGGCGGAGTCCCCGTCCCGGCCCGGCCCCGCTAGCGGAAGGAGCCCTCCCCGGGGGCAGCGCGGCTCCGTGCTCGGGGCTGCCCCGCTGCGGCCCCCCCCCCCCCACGGCCCTGCCCGGGGCTGCGGCGAGCGGCCCCGGGGCCAACTGTTGAACCGGGGACGGGCCCGGGGGCGGCGGGGCCTGGGCCTCGGCGGGGCCGCGGAGTGCCCGGGTGGAGCCCCCCCCTCCCTCCTCTCCCTCCCTCCCTCCCTCCCCTCCGCCGCCCACCCCCGGCCGCGGCTGCCGGGGCCCGGCCTCCCCGCGGGGCTACGGGGACGGGAACGGGAACGGGGCCGTGGAGGGGGGTGGTGGTGGGGGGTGGGTCCGAGCCCCGGACTCCGTCCCCGCCCGGTTGTGGCGGGGCTGAGGCCGCCGCTGGGGCCCCGCAGCTCCGGGGCGGGCTCGGCGCTGGCTCCGCGGCCGGGCGAGCGCATCGCGGGCCGGGAGGGGCCGGGAGGGGCCGGGCCCCCGCCCCGCTCCCCGCTGCCCAAGGTGAGCGGCGGCACCGGGAGAGGCAGCGGCACCGGGAGGAGGCAGCGGCACCGGGAGGAGGCGCTTCCTGCTGCCGGAGAGGAAAAAACCCAACTCCTCCGGCGGCGTGCCGGTAGCCGGCGGCTCGCTCGGCGAACCGATTCCGTGTCCTCGCCTGACCGCGGGGTGAAACCCGTTCGGGAAAGCATCGCCGGGAGTCCTGCGGCTCTGCTCCTGCGCTGCTCCGCTCCGAGTCCTTGCCGAGTTGCTCCTCACGCTCCGCATCCGCTGCCGGGGACCCCATTGTTCCGCTGGATGCTGCCCGAGCCGGAGGGGCAGCGAGCGAGGCGAAAGGGCTCCGGCACCCCGCAGCCTGCCCCGTGCCGTCCCGCAGCGCCGGCGGTGCAGCTCAGCAGCTCCCGGTGGCTGCGCAGCGGGGAAGGCAGCGTGCTGCTTGCTGCTTCTCCGCCCGTTCCCAAAAAAGCATTCCCGCGAAGGTTTCCGGGCCCTGGCGTGGTTTGGCCTTCGGGAGGAAACCACCACGGGCACCTCTGGGCTCCGGTGCTGCGGGGTTTGCTGCGCCGTGGGCCTTTTCAGGTGCGGTTTCCAAAACGTTTTACGGATAGCCACATCTAGTGGCATTTCTTTTTTCCCCCATCCCTTTAAAATCCATGAGGATGGGCTTTCATGGGACAGCCCCGTTGCCTCAAGCAAGTCAGGCTCTAGTGACAGAAGCTGTCCGGCAGCTGGGACATCCCACTCACAGAGCGCTTGATGCGCAACAAACTTTTCTTTTTTTTTTATTATTTTACGCAGGGATGGGTTTTCTTTTTCTTTCTATTTTTTTTTTCCCCCCTCAATTCATCGCGCCGAGTATTTATAATTGCTTACGGTGTTACTGTGTCTTTAAAGCAGCTTAAGCAAATGCGTGCGGGCAAAGCCTGGCTCAGCACCGCAGCGGTCCGGGGCTGTGCAGGGAGACCAGACCCAGCGCGGGGCTGCTGCCGGGGCCGGGGTCTGTCTCCCTCTGCTTCCACCCAAGCAGAGGGTGACAGACCTGTCCCCGCTGGGTTTTGTTCTCCCAGCAATTTCTGCTAGTCAGTTTGGCCACAATTTCTGTCCTCTCTGTGAGAAACGCACAATAAAGCGCTGTCTTTTTTTTTTTTTTTTTTTTAATTTTGCTGGATACGATACCCTGTGTGCGTCCTGGGAGAGGACCATCGTGATTTACTTCTTTCTTTATTTTTTTTGCATGCGGTTCTCTTTGGAGGGGTTTTCTGAAGCGCCGTTTGGGGCTGAATCTCTGCGGATGCGTTGCAGGCAGCGCTCCGGTTGGCACTTGCTCTGGACCCGTGTCCCTCAAATGGACGCCTGACAATTGCATATAAAAATATATATATATATATTTTCTAGCCTGTGTTACTAATGGCAACGAAGATTGCCAAAGTGAGCAAACTATCGTGAGCAAATGAGACTGTCCCCGTTGGTGCAGATCGTTTCCTCCTGACCCGTACGTGCCCCACCGAGGGGCAGCAGGGGCACGTTCCTCCTCATTCCCCTGCCTTTGCTCACGTCGAAGTAAGCGGCTTGCAGGCGGCGAATGCCCAAGGGCAAGTCCCGCTCGGCTTCCCTGCAGCTGACACCGTTTTACGCTTTCATCGCGGGGGGAAAAAGTGGCGTTCTGGGTTTTGCTCCTCTCTGGGAAAGGAGTGTTACAAAGGTGTCTCCCGTGGGTGTGTTTCCAGGGTCAAAGTGCATCCCTGCCGGCCTCCCACAGTGCCCCCTGGCCAGCCGCGCTGTACAGCACCTTGGAAATCCCAGCGACTGCGTCCTCCCGATGATCTCTTGCTGCAGAGGGATGCGCCGGACTTTTCTAGTGCGCTCAGACGGGCACATCTCCCTTCCCTTCCCTTTCTCTGAGCCGCTGTCCCAGTTATGCAGCGGGGAAGCAGAGCCGACGTCGGGGCGGCGTTGCGCCGTGCCTGTCAAGAGCTCGGCCCCCAGCCGGCTGCATCTCTTTGTCTGCTCAGAGTGACCCAAAGTGGCATCTCCAGAGCTTGCCCTTGGCCTTGTGAGGTTTGCTTTGTGAGAGCGGTGTGGTGCTGGAGCTGCCGTTCGCTCTGGGGGAGCTTGCTGGCACCTGTAGCCCCGCGTTGCCTGAGGGCGCTGCGCAGCACTCTCCTACCTGCCCAGAGCCCGAGCAGAGGGAAGCCTTGTGCCATCAGCTGGGAGGTTTTAGGAGGCTGGCTGCTGCTCTTCTGGTGCCTGTCAGCTCCTACCTGGCCTAGGCAGGGCACGGTGGAGACAGCAGCGATGGGTCGGCACGTAGCTGGTGCTAGGGTGGAGGAGTGGAGAGGTAAGCATCTGAAAATCCGAGCCATTTCAATGCTTGGAGATGTATAGAGCAGTAAAATACATAAAAAGCCTGCTGGGGGAGTAAAGACAGCACGGTCCTAAAGCTGAAGGAGTTTGCAGCATGACAAAGTGGCTGGCGCGAGCTGTCTCTGTGAGGAACGGGGGAAAAACGCCGCCCTGTACCTGCCTGGGTGCACCCAAGGCACTGCAGTGGCAGAGCGTGGTCAGCACCACGGCTCCGGCCGGCCAGGGGCGCCGAAATCAGGGCTGCACCAGCTGACAGCAGGGATGTGACACCCCTTAGGGCGCACGCTGACAGCAGCGAACTAACACAGTGCGGATTTTGTCGGGAAGAAGACAAACCCCGTGTTCCCTGTGGCTGGGGGTAGCCCCGAGAAGTTGGCCTAGGTGCCTGCCAGCACCAGCAGCGGAGGGGCTGAGCATCGCGGCCGATCAGGGAGCTGGGCTGGCTGGGGAATCGCTGTTATTTGCGCTGTTATTTCCCGTTTGCAAACCCATTTTCCTTCGCAAATACCTCCCACACCTCTGCCGCGTTAATGCCAGGGTGAGGGGCAGCGTCGCAGTCAGAAACTTAGTCAGGAAGCCTGGCAGCTCGAGTTAGGATCCCTGAGGGTGAGGAGCAGGTGTGATTTTTAACAGTGCCCGGCATGGAGATTTAAAAAAAAGTTAAAAGCAGCCTGTCCTGCCAGCCTCAGCTTGGCCATCTTTTGACAACTAGTGTTGCCTCGGTGCTGCTGGGACGTTGTGCGAGGAGGATTTCCCTATAGATAATTACGGGAAGGGATCTGTTCCCAAAGAACTTCATCTCAGGAAACTTGTTTCCATAGACTGTCTGGCTGTATTTCAGCCTTGGGTTAAGTCTTGACTTCATTCAAGGGGACTTCATGTGCAGTTAACTTGAGCAAAAGCATGGTTTTACCACAAAAAAAGACACCTAATGCTTCGCTGGTTCTGGAGCCCGGCACAGACTGGTTTGCATAGCAGCATCCTGTCCATCTGCAGAGCAACAAGGGGTTTTGTTGTAATGAACAAAAAAAAAATAAATAAATTACTATGCTTTTAATGAAGTTAATTCATTAGCGTTCGTTTCCCTGAAAATCTCTCTGAGTGGTTGCTGTCGAAGAGAAACGTGTTCAGCACCTTTCTTCTGGCAATTCCTAGAGCACGCTTTGCTTGGAGAGGTGAACGAACGTTAATTCCACACGATGAGCCTCTCTCCGTGCAAAATGTGATGTTGATGGTCTTATTTCACTCTAAACTCATTTTCTTTGGAGTTAATTAGAATTGGCCGGGCACCTATTGAGCTAAATCAAAATAAGACTGTGGTTTCATACACACTTCTTTTGGCAGAGGTTCTGGATTAAACAGATGCTGTGCCAGGCTGCGCCCTCTCTCCCTCCTGGTGAACCTGATCTAGGAGCTAAGATGGGTTAAAACCCAACCAGCCAGGGGGGAAAAAAAAAAATAAAATCTATCTGTTTTTAAACACAGATCAGCAACCTGGTCAAGTTTGCCGGGGCACCCCACGGTTTCAGTGGCGTTGTTGAAGGGGCGAAGGGAGAGAAGGGCTGCAGTGCTTTCTGCTACTCAAAGGAGAACCCATGCCCTAGTTGTGTTCTCCAAGGGGTTTCTCCTGCTTTAATTACAGCCGTTTCAAGCTGAACTAGCGTAGAAGAGGGGCTTGCTTGTGTTGACTCAACTACAAGTCTCCTTCGATCCAGGCACCCTGCAGCTGCCCTTTCTGGCTCGGCGTTGCACAACCTTCCTAGTCGGTGCTCTGAAGGATGCTCTTCTTTTGCCGTTCCTTCCAGTTCATGTTTGAGAACGTGCCTGCTCTTTTCCCCGTGTTTTATCCCTTCTCATACTCGAAATCTTGGTTTTCCTTTTATTTTTTTTTCCCCTTGTTCCTTTTTCATTCCCTGCGGAGTGTCTTTGGCACGTGTCCCGCATCATCCGTAGAGGGCAGAGACCAAGAATTCACGACACGGCGTCCGTCTCCGTGGCTGTGCCCCCCTGGCTCTCTTCTGGTGGCCATCCCGCCTCCTCTGTTGGCCGGCTCTTACTCGAATGCTCAAAACGTGTCCCTTCTGCCAGCCCCGTGCATCACCTTGTTACCGCTTCCCTCGCCAGACCTATTCTCGGGCCGTGCCTGTTCCCTGCTTGTTTTGATGCCTCAGCTTGCCTCCAAACTCCCGTCCTGCGTCGCGCAGCCGCGTGCGTCCCCTTCCCCACTCGCACAGAAGGTCCCTTCCCAGTCCTCCCGAAACAGCTGTCCTGTCACTGTGCTCAGGGGCAGAAACTTTCTCCTCCCCTTCTTTCAGTTTAGCCTAAGATGGTGAAATCCCCGCAGATTGTTTGTTCCCCTATTTCCTTTATGTTGCATTTCTCTCCAAGCATCGAAAGACTCCTCCCCTTCCTGCTCCAAGCCACCTCTCATTCTCTTTGGGTATGACCCTGCTCTCTGCCTTAGAATTGGCCCAGCTCCCCCTTCCATGATAGAGTATTTCTTCCTTCTTACAGCGTGGCTCTTAGTAGCTTCCCCCCTCTTCTCGTGGCTCCCCTTTCCATCGTTTTGCTCACTCGTCCGTGCAGATGTGTCCGTCGCTTCTTTTTTAGCCAGCAAAGCGCCTTGCCCCCGTTTCTCCTACGCGCCTGGCCTTTCTTTTCCATTTTCGGAGGATCCTTACTGGCATCCTCGGGCTTAGGCGAGGACACCTGGCAGCAGCTGCGGCCAGGGGGTGCAGTCAGTTCGGCCTGACGGTCCCTCTGCAGCTGGTCTCAGCATAAAGGGATCGTGCGAGCCACCTCTTGTCCTGTTCACAGCTTGCGTCGCCAGGATTTTGTCAGGGAAAAGACAACTGACGGAGATTTGGGATCACGTGGCCCTTTTAGCCTCTTCCCACTCTCCCCCGCTGCACCAAGAACACCCCTCTGCCTCTTTGCCTGCTTTCCCTTCACGTGTTTACAATTCATCGGGATCGGGAACCCCTCTGGCAGCATCTCCGCCGTTTGCAGGCAGTCCCTTGCTGGCTCCGACCTGCGTAGTGCCGTAGATCCTCTCCTCCTTTTCCTCGCCTTTTCCCTGATACGACTTCAGCAGCAAAGCTGCCTTAATGCTCCAACACCCAGCGCTGCACGATTGGCTGCGATAGCCTCCCTCGAAAGCTCCACCCAGCCGACGGTGCATCGCGGATGCTCGCAAGTCTCTGTGTTTCCTCGTGTTTTCCCCCCCCCCACTTTCACCCCGTACCTCCGCTGAATACCGGCACCTTCCCGACAGAAGGTGCTGTTGTGCTGAGGCGTGGAGGTGTTTGCATCACGGCACGTCCGATGGCACTGCTGGCAAGCCTCTGCCCCCCCCCCCCTCGGGTTCCTCATCTGCTTCCTCGTTTGAGTTTTTCCGCGTTGAACCCGGCACATGCTGGTTTATCGATGTAATACGAAGCCTCGGGGGTGTCCGTGTTTGAACAGGCCATCATGGTCGTGGGCGAAGGTCTGTCTCGAGGCGCCCTGTCCTGTGCTGGAGGTTCCTTCGGAGCGGGAAGAAAACCGGGGGAATCTTGCAAAGGATACGCCTGTGCGTGGGGTTTCACCTGCGTGAAACTCGCGAGGCGGTAGCCTGAGGCTTTTTGGCAATAAAGATCTTTGATTAAGAGGATGAGCGGACTGTGGATCCCGTCCTGGGGCACTGCTTATTTCTTCCAGTCACCTTCCAGCCCTGAAGCATCTCGGACATTACACCCACCCTGCCTGATGATGCAGCAGGGATAACCATGGTTGAATGTTCATCCTGGCAGGAGTTACCAAGCCTCTGGTTTACGCTTTTTCTTTTTTTTTTTTTGCTCTCTGTAGGCAGAGTGGCCCCTCGAGCCCCAGCAGGCCCTGGTCGGTGACGAGCAGTTGTCATGATCTCTACAGCACCTCTCTACAGCGGGGTGCACAACTGGACCAGCACAGAGCGGATTCGCATGTGTGGCCTCAACGAGGAGAGGTGAGGTGCGTGGGTGGCCTGCCGGGGGAACGAGGTGGAGGACGTGAGCGAGGGGTCTGGGAGAGAGGCTCCGGTGGGGCTGCTGCTTTTAGTAGGGGATAGGGCCGAGGGGTGAGGTCTCTGCTCTCTGCAGAGGACCCATCGGCTGCGTCTGGCTGCACCGGTGGGTCTCGGGGCTGTGCTGTTTGTGCACGCCGTCGGCTTCGTCAGACTTGTGCCCTTAACCGCAAGGGAAAGGAAAGAGGCTTGAAGGGAAAGGCTTGACCCACCGCAAGCCAAGCTACTAAGAAGAGCTCCCAGTGACCCGGGGGGGGTCAGTGCAGACCTAACGGTCCGGTGGGAGAGCGGTGACATGCCACCACCAAACAGGAGCTGAGGGAGGATTAGTGGCCCGGAGGCAGCATCGATTGAGGCTCGCTCTGAACCTGCCCCATGTCTTGCTCAAAACGGATCAGTCGGTGCCTTCCTGGAGGCTCCACACATCCAGAACATTTGCCAGAGCCTGGAAGGCTTCACAGGCTCACAGGCAGCGCGTGCCCGTTGTCTCCCTGCCTTCCTCAGCGGAGGCTTTTGGCAGCGAGCCCTCCCAGCGCCAGCCCTAAGAGCGGGATAGGGAAGAGCTCAGCCTCATCTGGGGCAGAAGCGCGGGCAGGGATCGTCTGCGGCCCTCAGATAAGAACCGGAGGACGGCGTCGCCCTCCAGCCGCCTCTCCTCAACCGCTCGGGGCTTCGCTCGCCCCAAGCACCCCCCGGCGGGGCTCCGAGCCCCAACCGGGCCGCCCGGCCCCGGCCCTTGTGTGGAGGCACCGGGGGCGGGTGTGGGGGGGGGTGGGAGCGGCCTCGAGGGGCCGCTCGGGGCAGCCCACGGGGCCCGGGCCCGGCGGCTGGGACCTGCCCCCGGCTTCCCCCGTGGGGAACGGGCACGGGCCCGGGGGCTGCGGGGAGCCGAGGCCTCGCGGGCCGGGCCGGGCCGGGCCGGGCGGGGCGGCCGCCCGCTGTCCAGCTCCTTGGGCCGCCCGGGCTCGGGCGCCCTCTGGCGCCTCGCTCGCTGCCCGCCGGGGTGGAGCCGCCTCGGCCCCGAAGCAGGGCCCCGGGCCCCGTCCCGGTGCCCCTCGGAGCCCCGGTGAGCAGCTGGAGCTCGCTGCTGCTGCCCGCAGGCTGCTCTGCTGTCCCTAAGAACGGGGTGTGGGGGGTCTTGGGGTCGGCCCCGGGTGTGGTAACGCTGTGTTTGTTGTTCCTCCCCTAGGAGAGCCCCCCTTTCTGATGAGGAGTCTAAAACCAACAGCTCCCAGCACTTGGGGTCTCAAGAGTTTTGTGTCAGCAGCAGCCTTTCCAAGGTGAGCTCCTTGTGCGCCCGTCGGGGGCAGAGAGGGCCTTTTCTCTGATGGAACAGCTGCCCAAGGGGTCCTGCAGGCCCCCCCTCCAGAGGGATGCACCCAGGTGCACTTAGAGCGATGCTCTAAGCTGGAAAGAGCTGTTGGCGTGGCCTTCCTGAGCCCTGCCTGCAGGACACGGGGAGAACGTCCTGCCTGCCTCACTAGGAGCTTGAACCAGCTTGCACAGCTTCTCAGGGTCATCTTCTCCCTTCTGGTTGCAGGTGGAGCTCACAGCGGTCAGCGGTGATGGCAGCGGTGCCCAGGATGCAGACGGCAAGGTGGAGGAAAAGCTTGGACCCAAACTGGAAGAGCAGCCGCCTGATCCCAACCCGAACGCAGAGTGTGTGGGAAAGACTGTGAAAGATGACGTCCAGGGCCCTCTGGCAAGCCAGGGGGATGGCAGAGGGCAGGAGCCTGCGATCCCCAGAGCCGCTGAGCAGGAGAGCAGTGGTGCTGATGCTGCCTGGACACCTGCAGATCCTCCCAGTGACAAGCAGGCTGACGTTCCTCCAGCCTGCTCTGCGGCTCCAGAGAGCGAGCCTGCTGGGAAGGAGAAAACCACCCTGAGCACTGGAGCACAAGGGCCAGCAGTGCTGGCAGAAGGGACGTTGTCTGTGGTTGCTTCCGGCTGCAACACCTCAGCCTCCACCCCTGCTACTTTTACCTTGAGTAGAGTGTGCTTTCCCACATCTCAGGCCCCTGCTATGCAAAAAGTGCCCCTGTCCTTTCAGCCTGGGACAGTTCTGAGCCCGAGCCAGTCGCTAGTGTACATCCCACCACCTAGCTGCGGGCAGCCGCTCACTGTGGCTACGCTTCCAAGCACCTTAGGGGTCTCCTCCACGCTCACCCTCCCTGTCCTGCCTTCTTACCTACACGAGCGTTGCCTTCCAGGCATTATTGCTTCCCCAGAGCTGCGCTCCTACCCCTACACCTTCTCTGTCACCAGGCCCTTGGCTCCAGATGCCAAAGTGGTGTCCGTGGAGCTTAGCTGCTCTTCACCTTCAGGTGGAAGTGGTGCCCAGCCCGCTGCCGAAGGCACTCCCCCGTCCACAGCCGGCCCTTCCCTCTCGCCCAGCCAGCCTGCACCGGCAGCATCGTGCGGAAGCACTGCTCCCTCTTCTGGCACTGGCACGCACGCCAGAGCCCCGGCAGCGCCTGAGCCGCATGCACCGGGGACTGCTACTTCAGTCTCTCCTCTGAAGTCTCCTCCGCAGCTGGAGCGCGAGATGGTCTCCTCTCCGGAGTGCAGCGAGATGCCGCTCGATCTCTCCTCCAAGTCCAATCGCCAGAAGCTGCCTCCGCCCAGCCAGCGCAAAACGCCTCCGATGCCCATCCTCACGCCCGTGCACACCAGCGGCAAAGCGCTTCTCACCACGGTCCTGTCCAAGTCCCAGCGTGCAGCACAAAGCACGGGCAGCAGCGTCACCTCGTGTCTCAGCGCCACCCCGCCCTTCGTCATCTTCCCCGACTTCCTGCGGAACGGAGAGCAGGGCTCCTGGGTGAAGAACACCACGCTCATCAGCACCATTCCGGGCACCTACGTCGGCGTCGCCAACCCAGTGCCTGCCTCCCTGCTGCTCAGCAAGGACCCCGGCGTGAGCTTCAGCAGGGACCCGCGCCACCTTCCCAAGCAGGAACCTATTTCCATCATCGACCAGGGAGAGCCTCGAAGCACCGGGGTTCCCTGCGGGAAGAAAGCCAACCAAGCTGGAGCAGAGAAACAGCAGGATCCTGCCAGGAGGCTTCACGGCAGAGCCACTCCGGGAGCTCCTTTATGTCAGTCCAAGGACATCTCCACCTGGAACCCCGTCCAGGGAAGTGTGTACCCGCGCTGCCCCGTGAACGGAAAACCCTCCAATCCTCAGCTCCTGCCTCTTGGCTGGTCTCCTTATCATCAAACCCCCCTGCTTTCGATTGGCATCTCCACGACGGGGCAGCTGCCCCCGAACCAGAGCAGCTCCTGCAAGCCAGCTGGTGCAGGCGAGCTCCCGACCTTCCTGAGCGTGCAGCCGACGGAGTCGAGCGCCGCAGCCCAGAGCCTGCCGGAGGGGCTGCCCAGGCTCCCGCCCGTGGAAGCTGCCTCCAAGGGCAAGAGCTGCCGGGCCTTGCCCAAGCTCTGCGAGGAGCAGGCCAATCCAGCCCCGCTGAATGCAGGTCCGTCTCCTCAGACCACCGCTTTGGATGGGAAGGGGGGAAAGGGGAAGGTGGACAACCCTCAGAAGAGTCAAGAGTGCGATGGACCAGAAGCTGACTCCAGCAAAGAGGGCGGTGTACAGACTGAGACTCCCCAGGGGAGCTGTAGCCTCAAACAGTCGGATGCAAAGCCTAAAAACCAAGTGTTAGCAGCCTACTTGTCCCACGATCTGCCCGCGGTCGGGCAGCAGAGCCTGCGCGGGATTCCAGAGGCGCCCGCGGCGAGCCAACGCAAGGAGCTGGGCTGCGAAGGCTCCCAGCAGCCGCCAGCTGCAGAGCCCCTCCAGTGCGTGCGCCAGGTGGATCTGTGCAGGGTCAAGAAGGAGCGGGTGGAGTGCGACGTCTCCTTTGCATCCGTGACTTGCTTGCGAGCTGGGGCTGCTCCCCAGGCCTTTGCCGAGGTCAAGCTGAAAGGCGTGGGCCAGATCAAGCAAGAGGGCAGCGTGCGCTGCAAATCCAAGCGGCAGCACGACGGGGACGCCAGGCAGGCGCAAAAGAGACTGAAGTGCAAAGCGCAGGATGGCGAGGAGTCCCCGAGCAAATTGGGGAGCCAGAGCCTGCACGGCCGGAAGGTGGGTGAGGGGCTGCGAGGAAGGGGAATTGGCCGGGGCTGGTGGGTTACTGCAGAGATTAGAGGGTGAGCTTGGGGGTGAGGAGGGAGCTCTCATGGGGGAGGGCAGCGGAGAGCACAGGGCTTCCTGCCCGCGCTCTTTGGCTTTGCCTGGCAGTGGGTTCGTGTCTGAAATACCCCGTATCTGTGGGCAACTGAGAGCAAAAATGGATCTGGGTTGTCAGAAATGCCGGAGGGCACCAGCGTGATGAGCGGGGGACGGTGTTTTGTCCCTTCTCCCTTGCTCCTCCAGCACCGTTAATCAGCAGCTCAAGCTTCAGTCTGTGTCCTCCATTCACAGTGGCGAAAACACCACGACAATCTGCACGAACTCAGCAAGCGAGAAGGCCGAACTGGCCTGGCATCAGTGAAGGATCACAACAGCCTCAGGGTAAAGCGTAAGCGTAGGAGGCCAGCGAAGACAGAGTTCCCGTCTCCGGCACACCGTGGGGACAGCCACGAGGAAGGTACTGTTGTGAAAGGCAGTGTGTTCTTGCAGGGTCAGGCTGCGGCGGTTTGGGATGTACTTGGTGCTGTGGGACCGAGCTGTAGGTCTCCAGAATGGCCTCTGGAGCTGGTGGTTTCCTACCACAAACTGGGACCCTAAACAGAGCAGAAACGAGCTGCTGGACTGCCCGTCCCGGGCCAGCAGATGTGTGTGCAGGGATCTGTGGCGCATCTCCTCAAGGGGTGGTTTTCCCCACAGGTTGCCTTGAGAAGAAGCCCAAGAACAACTTTCGGGACTTCATTCCGGTGGTGCTGAGCAGCCGGACACGCAGTCAGTCGGGTGAGTTGGTGCCAGGATCCCAGGCACTGAGACAGCCCTTCTGGGCGCTTCACCTCCTTGGCAGGTCACTGGCATCCCGGGTGGATTGTGAGCGTTTCCCTCTTCACGAAGTCCTGTGCCTGCCTTCCGTCCTGCCTCACGTTTTGTTTTGTTTTTCTTGTAGAGATCTTGGCTTTTTTTGTCAGCTAGAATTTGCGCTTTCTTGCAGGAAGCATCGCTGGCTCGTCAGCTAGCGTGATGGGAGAGTGTGATGTGACTGGGCAAGGCATTTTACCATTGTTGGAGGAGGATGAGGAAGAAGAGGAGGAAGAGGAGGAGGAAGAGACGTCCTTGAAACGTCGCAAGCTGCGGAAATCCCACCGAGCATCACGCTATCACAGTCGCAGGGCCAGGGACAGGTCTCTGTCGGAGAGGAGCAGCTGTCATGCGAGGAGAACCCGGGAGCTGCCCTGGAGAGTGGAAGCACCCAGGCAGCTATGGGAGCCCAACGACGAGGAGGAGGATGACAGCCACATCAAAAGAAAGAAAAGGAGACGACAGAAAAGTCGGAGATACCAGACAGGGGAGTACTTGACTGAACGAGAGGAAGAACGAGTGGGCTTCCCCCACAGGAGGCGAAAATCCAAAGCAGGTACAATATCGGAAGAGTTTCTGGTACCAGGCCAGGGCCCAAGGCTTTTTTTTTTTTTTTTTTTTTTTTTTTTCTTTTTTCTCCCCTCTAAATAATTACGGGGTTTTGTCAGCACAATCAGAGCAATGGGCTTGATGTCCACAGTGTGAGCCACTCAACTGATCATTTCTTTCACAAGTGTTTGCAGTAAATTTTTGAGCATGAAACGTCAGCTTATGTGGCTAATTAGGCACTGATCTCACCCTCAGATTAAGACAGAGGGCATGGGAAGATGGGGATCAGACGAGGTAGCACAGTGAAACATTTCTGGACAAGCATGGACCCCTGAGAGTGGTGTTCAACGTTCTCAGCTAAAGCAGAGGGAGACAGGACCATCCCGGTTCAACTAGGCTTCTGTGTGCTCTGTTTTGCTTTATTAACTTAACTTGCAAGCTTCTACCAAGGACCGTAAGGATTAACAAAGCCAGAGTGTTTGCAGGCGACAGAGAAATCCTCCCCTGTGGTTTGTATTGGCAGCTCTGCCTTGAGGAAGCCGTGCCACCTGCTTGTGTCCTGCTTCCTGCTCTACCTCCACTCTTACATTTTCTTCTCTAACTGCCCCAACCGTGTGGTCACAATGAAATCTGTGATCTGTGTTCCCCTGAGATCTAGCAGTCTCTGTCCTCCCTTCTCTCTGCCCATGCAGGGGGCGTTTTGAAGCCCTTGTAAGGATGGGATTGATCCACCAAAAGGCAGGTGTCTCAGAGGGCTGGTAGCTCACCGGTGTGTCTGCTGCGGGTAACTTCTGGTAGGGCTGCAGAAGAGCACGTCTAAGCCGTGCTGTTGGGGGAAGCACTTGTGCCAGCTCCCCAGTTCATCCCTCAGAAGCGATGTAGTGGCTGCACAACTGCTGCTGTCCGCTGCGCAGCATTAGTGCTCAGATCATCAGCCCCCAAGAGAAGCTGTAATGCTGATGAGGCACGAGGAGTAGTAGTAGAGATGACAACTGTCCTCCCAAGCTGTTTCTGCTCTAGCCTAGCTTTATGCTGTGTGATCAGGAGCAAAGTTCTGATGGGTTTCCTGGCATCTCTGCAGTTCTCTCCCAGACTCTCTCAGGCTGTCTCCCACTGCAGGCTGTTCCAAACAGAGCCTGCAGAAGTTTGAATGCAGCAGCATTTGGAAGAATTTTCTCCCGGAGCTTTATCACACATCTTAAAAGTGCCTGTCTTCTGCCCAGAAGCCAGTTTTTCTTACAGACTGGTTGTTTGGTCCTCAGATATACGTGCTGCTCTATGTCAGATTTGGAAATTGTGGCCTAGAGCCATTGCTTCATTTGCTTCATTGCAGCCTTAACATCCAGCGTGCTGCCAGGGTCTGTCTAGCCCACAGTTTTCTCCTGACTGCAGCAAGCACAGAGGTGATGCAGGGCAAGCCCTGAGCACAGCTTTAGCCAGGCTGCAGCTGGCCGGGATTCCCCAGCATTCAGAGCAGCTAAACTGGGGCTGTCCCTAACCAGGCCTTTTGTAGTTAATTTATGGCCCTCGTGGCCAAGAATTTGTCTGAATCCTTTCAGGTCTTGCTGATACTTGCTTCCACCACCCCTGGGTGGCAGCAAAGCCCTGAAGTTCTGTCCTTGCGGTGCAAAGCCCTTCCTTCTGCGTGTTTTTTAACTCATTTCATGGAGTGCCCCTAAGCTTTGCACAGCAGGACTGGGTTTGAACAAGATTTCTCCATTCGGCTGATCCACCCATTTGTGATTTTTACAAACTTCAGCCACCTCCTTTCAGCCTTCTCACCAGGCAGAGGAGTCCCAGCTTTTTTGTAAGGTAGCTTCTGCACTCCTCAGTTGTTCTGGTTGATGTGGTGAAGCTAGAGCCTTAGCGTGACTTGGAAGCTGCTCCCGGACACCTACAAAACCTGCCTTGGTGCTGCAGGCAGCAGGATCAGTCATTCACGCAGTGTCCCTAACAGACCCAAGCATTATGTTTCTGAGGATTATCCTCTTGATCCCTTGAAGTAACCCGCAGGGGCATTTCCTAGCTCTTCACCTAGAAATGAGGCTTTGTTCACAAAGTGCCCAAAGCCATAGACAGAGCCATGCTTGATAGACTCTGATTTTGAAAAGCTGCATGCAGATGCCTCTGCTCTCCTTCGATCTGCACAGTGCCCTTCCTTTGTAACCTGTTTGGTTCAGACACTGTTCAGAAACAGCAGAGGGAGCTGTACATTATCGTTCGTGGCAGGGTGGTTATTTGGTCACGGGGCTTTGCTGTTTGGTTCCGTGCTTTTTCTCACTGCTGTCGTGCCCTTGCTATGGGATGTTGCTATTTCAGTGAAGCAGATTGCGTGTCCTTCCACGATGAACAGGACCCCGCAGCTCTGCATCGTGAAAGGAAGGAAAGCCCGGATTTCCCTTGAGGCACTCGAGTATTTCCTGCCTCCATGCGTATGAAATTGAAACCCTAATGCCCTGCTTAAGGGGAAGACATGAGAGGGCAAGGTAGGGTCTGGTTTTGTAGGCAATGACTGTTCATGGACAGCTTAAAAAGGGGACACCTCCTGGATGTCCTGTTCTCTCTAAGGGGTACCCCATCTGAGTCCTGCTTAGCCTTGCAGATAGAAGGGAAGCGTGCAGTTACTCCACTACATGCTGACAGACGTGCTGACAAACTGCGTTCTCTAAAGAAAAACCTCAGTGAGTTGTGTGAGAGTCCCAAATCTCAGCAGGTTTGGTCTTTTCAGACTAGGGTGGCTGTCTGCTGTTGTGCTTCTTGTGTCCATGCTGAGTCCATCCCTGATGGGGAAAATTTGCGTATTTGCTGCTTGTGTCATGCTACGGGGCCTCTACCGTGGTCTGGATTTCTGTGTGCGTGGCCATCAGAGATGAACGCTTTGTTTTGACTGGTTTCTGCTCCTGTACCTACAGAAACTCCATCATTCCCATTTCTCCTTTAGATTTTAGGTACCGGAAGCAGAAGGAGTCTGCGCAGGGTAAAGGCACAGAGCTACAGCTGAGGAGCAGGCTTTCCCCATCCCCCCGAAAATCTCAAGGACACGCAGACTTTCGGAATGGCTTTTTCCTGGAGAGCTCAGACAGCTCTCCTGTCCAAGAAGAGCTAGAGAAACCATCAGGAAAACGCAAATGTAAAACCAAACACCTGGCAGGAATCTGTGATGAGGGGAAGGTATGGCTTGAACTGGTGGGGAGAAATGAGAGGGTGTTTCCTGTCTGCAAGCCATGCCTGCAAGTGCTAAGAAGTTGTATTCATTTTTTTTTTTCCTTTTTCTTTTTTTCTCCAGGTGAAAGGATGCTGGATCCAGCCCAAAATGCGCTCTCCGAAGAAGCCCCAGGACTCGTGGCCACTTTGTAAATCCCATTGTGTCAGCCCAGGGAACTCCCCTGAGTCGCCTGTGGCCCAGCACATTCCTCCTGAAGCACGGCGGCTGATAGTGAACAAAAACGCAGGGGAGACCCTTCTGCAGCGAGCAGCTCGCCTGGGCTACAAGGTGAGTTTTGGTGCCCCTGGCTGCTTTGTGTACCGTGCTGCCTTATTTTGGTTTGCGTGTAACCAGGCCTGCAACGGTGTCGTTCCTGTAGGATGTGGTGCTCTATTGCCTGCAGAAAAAGAGCAGTGACGTGAACCATCGTGACAATGCTGGCTACACAGCTCTGCACGAAGCCTGTGCGCGAGGATGGATCGACATCCTCCACATCCTGCTAGAGCACGGCGCCAACGTGAACTGCAGTGCGCAGGATGGCACAAGGCAAGTCAGGGAGAGGGGAGGGGGCGCTTCTGGGGAAGCACCAAAAAGTTTGGAGGCAGTGAGCAGGACGTGTTTATCAGGAAGAGCTATCGGTCGTCACTAGATTTGTTTTAACCCAAAATGTATAACTTGCTTTGCAGTCTCCTCCAGTATCTTCTTTTTTTTCTGATAATGCTCCTGTCCCTGCAGGCCTGTCCATGATGCGGTGGCAAATGACAACCTGGAAACCATGTGGCTTCTACTTTCTTATGGTGCTGATCCCACTCTGGCCACTTACTCTGGGCAGACAGCTGTGAAGCTTGCCACCAGTGATGTGATGAAGCGCTTCCTCTGCGGTAGGTGCCAAGCCTTGGGGTGGCAGTGCTTCTGTGTGGCAGCATACAGGACCAAGTCTGGGTGCTGAAGGGTTTAGAAGTGCCCGAGCAGTCAGTGGCTGAGTAATTTTCACTCTGTGCTGTTGTGTTCATGTTTTTACCACCCAACTTTTAATTATAGACAAATATATCATTTACCAAATAAGAGACAAGTCACTTTTTGACCTCTAATGTGCAAGGCAAGAATAACAGCAATGTCTTTCTATACTGTTTAAATAGAAGTAAGATGAGTGTCAGGGCTTCTACACAACAGTGAGGAAGAGAGAGATGGAGTAAATGGTGGTGGTTCCCAGATAAATGTAAGGCAGAAAATCTCCAGTTTCTAAAAAGTCTTGTTTGCCAGTTGTCTGTCTGTGCTCCTCCAGGCTTAATGTTATGTGCACATGTTGGTGATGCAATTTTGAACTTGAGATGACTCTAAGAACCTTTCCAACCCATGTAGTGTTGTCAGTTGTTTTCCCCTTTTAGCTTCTATTTTATATTCTTGGGCCAGGGCAATGCTGTATTATCCTGAGTGAAAGTACCCTTCTTGCAAGTAAGTTATGGTTCAGATTCTGCCATACTGCCTAACTTTGCAGCAGAGAAAAAGCAACAGAGATGATGTATCTTACCCAGGATCAATGGATATGTATGCCAGGATCACAATGTGACCAGTAGATAAGCATTAATCATCTCGAATTTTCCTCTTTAGATTACCTTCTGGATCTCCAGGGGCGCGCTGATGGGGATCCTCAAACAGCATGGGACTTCTACAGCAGCTCTGTACTCGGTGAGTTCAGTCAATCCCATTTAATTTACAGCAGCAGAGCAGAGAGAACTGTGTCTGTGAAATAACGCAGCATTCACTCGGTTCTGTCTTCCCTCCCAAATCACATCTCAGCTATCTTGACATAATGCTGCATGCTGAGAGTTCCCACTGCTCCTGAAAGGGACTTTTTCTTTGGGAAACTACATGTTGGGGGTCCTTCTAAGCAGGCTGCAAACAGTGAGCAAGACTAGACTCCAGGTGCTGCTGGTGATTCCCTCTGTGGAATCCCTCCCAGCCACTTCCAAGATGATAGATCATCACTTCCGAGTCCTTCGTAGAGACTTGTGTTACTTTTGCTGCCAAGCTAGAAGGCTGTCGATTTTAGTTGCTCACCCCTAGGTGCAACCTTGGGCCAAAGAAACTGTTAAAACCACAGCCTCCTTCCTCTGGATTTCTAATGGATTTCTAATACTTGAAGCTATTACAATCCTTTAAGAAGAGTCCTCTTGACCAAAAGAAAAGTAGCTTCTCTTTCACTTAAATATTCCAAAGATATTACCCCTTTTGACTTATCACTGATTCCTACCTGGATTTCTGAGCTAAACAAGGAAATTGTGTGGTTTGCTGGGTAAGAGAGTGGCTGTCATCATTTACTACAGCATGCCGAGTTCTTGGTTGCCCAGAGAGCTTACGTGCTTGAGTATCTGCTTGTACCCCATTCATCAGTGTCCTTTCCTCCTCAAGATCCTGGTGTGAGATTGTACACTGTCAAATTCTTGTACCCTGTAGGAGGCCCACTGCCACATGCAAGTAATTTTGGAATGTGTCATCTTGGTTTTGCTTTTTGTATACCTAATAGCATAGATGTGAATATCTTTGAACATTTCTGTCCCATATGGAAAAAAAAAAGCTCCTTTTACCTGTTTTTTTTGGCTTTTTTTTTTTTTTTTTTTAATCTGGCTAACCTTCGGTGGGATGAGGGCTATTGGGATGCCATCAGTGATGGCAGTTCACTGCTCACAAGGAACTTGCTGAGATGCTTGGCTAATACATGGAAGGGCACTGCAGGAAGCACTGGGGACAGCATTTCATTTCCTTCCCCTAGACCTCAGTTGAGCTCTTCAGAGCATTTCTTCATTGAGGATGGAGAAAGACAACGGTCTCTGTTAAAACACACCCTGCTTCTTCCAGTGGGGCTTCACACTAGCTCCTGTCTGCTGTGGATGTCTCCTGGGTCCTTGTCATTCACACGGTGCCATTTATCAGGCTTTGTCTTCCTTCTATCCCGTGCTGCCTGAAGTTGGTTAACAAGTCAGACCAATCCAGCATTAAACTGCCTATACAATTCCTGAGAAATATCTTTTCAGCCTCGCTCCAGTGGAAAGATCTTTCCATTGCTGGGTGGGCTGATGCATCTCAGCTGCTTCAGACTTCAATGGTTACTTCCACAGAGCACTTGGGAGAACTTAGGTTATTCCCAGACCTGAGGCTGATGATCCCAAGAGAGATGGGACCACAAAATATTCTGAAACGCAATGACATGATATAGCTTGTGATATTTCCCTCTGTGGCTCAGAGAGGGGAAGGCAGAGATCCCAAGCTGAAGTTGTAGCACGCTGCTGTCAGATGGTCAGTCTTACTGTCCTTCCTTTCACCTCTCTGCTCGGAGTGTTTCCAGTGTAACCCTTTCACTTGCTTTTGTGAGTCTGTGGGGCAAGATGCAGCAAGGAACGAACCCAGCTGGAAAGTAATCCTTTCTTCAATAGTCACCTCTGGTTCCTGACAGCAGATGGTCCCCAGGGCAGCGAAGTACCTGCTGCAGAGTAATTGACCCAAAGTTTCCCTTTCCATCAGAGCTACCCACTGAATGTTACATGTTGCTCAGGATGGAGGAAAAATTCCAGGCCCCTGCTTGATCCATTTCTATTCTTTGAGGCAGGAATGTTGTCTGCGTTTTCCCTTAGATCTGCAAATCTCTGGGGGCCAAAGGAAAATGAGACAAACGAGGGTGTGGGATCTCTAAGGTCTGGGTATGGTAAGCTCGTCAGCATCATACTCTTTATGTTCCTGTAGCTCATGATACTAAGTCCCACTGCAGGGTTTTGTTCTGCACCTGGGACTAGCATTATTGTGCCTGATTATCTCTGTCTTGTGGTGGCACAGGATGTTCTTGTTCGTCAGCAGCCGTCACTCAGGTTAACAGACAGGACTGAGTGTGAGCAGTTTTCAGGAGAGATGTTGGGCCATTGTTTTTGCCATATTAAATGCATTTAATTCTTTTTTTCCCAAGTTCAAGAAACGTGGTGTTTTTTGTCTTTTTTTTTCAGCAATGGCATTTCAGCTTTGCCTAGCAGTGATACCAGAGCAATGTTCATGTCACTTATTTTTGCCCTTTCCTACAGCAACTTTTGAAGATCAAAGTTTTTCTGTTTCTTAAGGATGTGTTTTTTTCCTTGGCAGGACCAAGACATTATTTAATTTTTTCCTGAGACCCATGTGTGAATACACCTCCTGTCACCAGCTGTAGGTTGTCTATTAACATAACATTCCTGCTAGGTGCTGCGTTTATTTGCAGAGCAGTATGGTGCCTGGATCTTGCTCATGCAGCACACCGTAAGATTTTTTGGCAGCCTTTTCTTTCATATGTAGTCTTGGACTTTTTTTGCATGATTGGTTTATTTGCTTATCAGCACATTTAGTCTACTTTGCTCTGTTAAATCTTCACTCTATTTTCTGGAAGTTTTTGGAGTTATCCTATATTATCTCAGCAGGCTCTGCAAACCCAAGACTATTCATACCTTTTATTAATAAAACCCAGGCAGAAAGCTATTTTTCAACACGTGCAAGCAAATCCTGCTGGAGCTCAGAAACCTCCTAGAAAAGCTAGCTTTATGCCAGAAATCTATGAAATCACACTTACTGTTGCTTTGTTTTAGTAAGCTTCAGATCTGCTGCACAGTTTGGTGGCACAGTCTTGCAGTCCTTATTTAGACACGGTTACTGGCATGTACCTCTAGATAACCCACCGACAGTTGTCAAGAGTGGGATCTGGGTGGCAGAGCACTCGAGCAGAGAGCAGTGCCTTCTTTTATAGGATCTGTGCAGACAAAGCATCTTGTACACTCACCTCCTTCCTGGCTGGTACAGATTCTTCCAGGCTGCAAATAGCTGTGCTAGTAAAGGGGTGAGAGCTGAGGCCATTTCACGGAGAGTGTGTGCTTGACCCCAAAAAATACCTGCCAAGTCGAAGTGTCTCATCTTGCCAGCAGGCAGTCCCTTGTCTCATGCGGGATCAGTGTAAACCTGAAGGTCGCTATAATGTCAGATGTTCTTCCTACATAACTCACTCACTCTGTGGAGCAGCCTTGCACTCTCGAGAGTTTCTCCAAGAAGAGGGGCTGGAAAGAGAGCAGGAGGTGCCCCTGGGAGTTACCTTTCACACCTGTGGTGTTGTGGGGCCATGCGTGTGGGATTGTGCTGGTAGCTGGTCCGGAGTTATGCCCCAGGGAGTGATGAGCACTGGCTAGAGTGAAACTGAGCAATACCAACGTCTGTTTTGCTTATTGCAGAGGGGAAAGATACCATTGGATGCGATCTTCTGCTCAACCCTCCGGGAAGTTCAGACCAGGAGGAAGAGGAGCAAGATCCCGACAACTTCATGTTTGAGTTCTCAGACAAGCCGCTGCTTCCCAGCTATAACCTCCAGGTGTCAGTGTCTCGCGGGTGAGTCTCTTTTCCTGCAGCAGAGAGAATTTGGGTGACATTAATGCTGCAATAGAAGGGGGCTCATGGGCCTGAGGGTTAACCTCCACATTGGGGATAATGTGAAATGTTCAGGTATTGAAAATTAATGCATGCTTGAGGAAACTCTTGAGAGCCCAAGCTGCAAAGGAGACAGGTAGTGTAGAGTTTAGCTTGTTACGTATTCGTCCTGTAGATCTCAGAGTTTGCCAATGGATGAAATTACTTTGATCCTTGTTCTACATGTAAAGACACAGAGGCATGGAACTAGGACAGCTTTCCTAGTAGCAGCAAACTGCTGTTGCTGAGGCAGGATAACCCTCTTGTGGCACACTCCCTATCTTATGCCATCTCATAAGAAAACATGGCGTAGACTGTTTTTAAATTTTTATATATATTTTTTGAGTAAAGCCCCAGTTGGTTGATGAAAGGGTTTCTGCAGCAATAGTCAGCAGCAGCTTGCATTGATGGGCCTGACAAGATGGTTTCTCCTGTCATGAGAGTCTGAGTCAGGTCACAGCACTGGAGCACTCCTCCCTTCTCCTGTGACACGATGGTTATTGCATTTCCTTGGCCTGCAGAGGGGAGAAGGATGACTTGGAAGAGGGAGCAAGAAAAATGCCTCTCTTCTGTCTAGCAAATTTCTACTCCTGACAATTTCTGTCCAGCCACTGGGACAAGTACGGTGACCAGGAGAAATGGCTGGAAGGGAAATGGAGCCCCCGGTGACCGCAGACTGGGGGTGCTGCCGGGACATCCCCTAACACACAATCCTCTTGCTGTCCTCGCAGGCCCAGCAACTGGTTCCTCTTCTCCGACGTGCTCAAGCGCCTGAAGCTGTCCTCCCGCATATTCCAGGCCCGTTTCCCACACTTCGAGGTCGCCACGCTGCCCAGGGCGGAGTTCCAGCGCCAGGTCGCCCTCAGCCAGGTGCTGGCTCAGGACGAGGTGCAGGAGAGCCCCGAGCCAGCGCAGGGTGCCGCAGAGACAGTGGAGCTGGTGCACTACGAGCCCGAGCTGCTGCAGCTACTGGGTTCGGCGGTGGAGTATGAGGCCTGGAGCAGCTGACGGGGGCAGGTCGCTCCCTGCATTACAAGGCAATAATAAGGACCAACGGGAAGCAGCCCTCTCAGCGCCAGCAGCAGGGACCCGAGTCTTTGGCCAGCCAGTCCTCCTCCTCCTCACGGTGCCTCGGTGCCAGCTGGGGCGAGAGGACACTCGCCTCCAAGGACTTCCCAGGGTCCCTTTGTGATGAGCAGCGGTGGTTGCAGCTCTCTGGCAGCCCCATCCAGCAGCAGCAGGAGGTGAAGCCTTCTCTGTGGGGCTTGGTGGGCTGGAGCTCATGGGGCAGTGACCAGCTCGAGCTCTGCAAGCGCAGGGCAGTGGGTGCCGCTGCACGTTCCTGCCTGACCCTGTGGAACTGCGCCTCTCTGTCTGCCCTCCTCCCTGCCCCCAACGTCTTCCATAGTATTTATTTAATTAGTATTTAATTTGTAATGTTTCCTTTTTGTTTTTGCTGAGTCTGTATCACTGTGATTATGTGAGCTGCGGGCTACGGGACGAGGGCTTCCTCCGGCCCTTCTCCAACACTCCCCATGGCTGGCGCTCCCCCGGAGCACAGCCCCTGAGCTGCAGAACTCTCACACCTCGGCTGAGAGCCTGGGGACAGTCACTGCTCTTAGCTTCGGAGCCAGCTTCTGCTGAAGGCACTCTCTCACCTGCCAGCCAAGAGCCAGCCGCTCTGCTCCATCCTCTCACCAGGCTCCTTCCCGCATTTCATTCCCTCTGCTGCCCTCAGTCCCCGTCGGCTGTCGCGGAGGCAGCTGCAGCCTGCGACCCCGAGCAGACCCCGAGCAGACCCCACGCTTCCAGCAGCTTGTCTCCCCCTGGGGTCTCTCACCACTGCAGAACCCCCCTCCCCTTGCCCTGCGCTGTGTCTGCTTGGCTTTTCCTCACTCCACGGCCCCTCCTGTGTCACTGGGAGCAGTTCTACTGGTGAGAGCGGGCACGGCGCGCTGGTGCCAGCCACAGGGGCACGGGGCAGGGCTGCTCCGCTCCCGGTAGATGGTACAGTTTTATTGTACAGGTGCTAACAGGACTCTGAGGACGGGACAATCTGGTTGTTGTTTTTTTTTTTTTTTTTTTCTTTTTCTGGCTCTCCCCTGCTCAGCAGCGGGAGCAATGGGTGTTGTTGTTTTTTTTTTTCTGTTTTTTTTCTTTTTTTTTTCTTTTTTTCTTGTTTGTTTGTTTTTTCTTTGTGTTGTGTTTCTTCCCAGCCAGGGCAGGTGTACCCTTTCCCCTTGGACTCCCAGCTGCTGGCCTCCACTCCCTGAGGGGCCCAGCATCTCCTTTTTTAAGCCGAGGGGTTTTGCCTTTGGGTGTGTATTCTGGCTGCTCTTTCTGATTTCTGTTTTATTATAAGCAACAGGCTGTGGTGTCAAAAACACTTCTGTACAGAAAAAACCTGCATCAGGCCCCCTGTGTCTTGCCTCTTTTCCTTTGTCCCATGTCTGCTTCCTTCTGTGCCCTGAGGAGCTGTGGGAGAAGCGGAGGGAGGGATGCCCAGCTCCTTCTCATCCCTTTGGGGCACTCCTGCCCCACAGCCTCCCAGAGGGCAGCCAGATGCTAGGGAGGGGAAAATGCTGCTGCCCCTGCAAGGGCTGGGGTGGGTTTTCCTGCTGTCCCCATCAGCCACAGGCTCGGCGGGGGGCTGCAGTGCTGCAGGAAGCAGGGACGTTGTTCTGCATGGTGCAGCCATGCCCTAGGGGCCATGGTTTGACCAAGAAAAGTTGGTCCAGAGCTCGGTACCTGTGGAAAGGGGCTGTCGGCGCGAGCTCCGGGATATAGCTGGGAACCACGGCCTGGCCCTACAGCTGGGCTGTAGAAAAGCCGGGCTCTGCAAGGGCCAGCTTCATGCAGGGATTTGGGGTCAGCACTGGTGAGGGCATCCCTCTGCACCCCAGCCAGTACAAGAAAACCTGAAAGGAAACAGCAGTACTGTGCCACTGCACGGACCTGCTGCAGGTGGCTGTGTCAGCAAGGGCAGGGGCTGTGTACACACTGCCCCACGTCCTTGGTCTCTCCTGGGCTGCAGCTCTGGTGCTGATACCAGCAGTGGTCCCCCCCTGAGAGCTGGAGGCTCTGCCTGGAGAAAATACCAGAGGGAGGCTCCCCAAGGATGGGTTTGCCGGCGCAGAAAGCAAACTCGCTCTGTGCCAGGACATGCTCCAGCTCGGCTAAAGGGGAGATTCCCACAAGTGCCAGTGAAAGAGCAGAGCCTTTGCATCCCTGACCCGGGTGGCAAAGGAGAAGGGAACTCTTTTTTTGCAGTAGCCACCCAGTGAGTAAAGAGCGGTTCCTCATCCAGCCTTTTCACCAGCCAGCTCTGGAGGGTTTTAATAGCACAATTTGAGGCAGAACTGAGCAGAAAACGACACGAGGTGTTTGCTGGTGAAAGCTCAAGAACTGTTCTCCAGCAGCAGGAATTCAGCGTGGAGAAAGACCCTGGCTGAGCACCGTGGTCATTTACCTGCCCCTGCCTTCACCACAGTAGCACGAAGGTTGCCAGCTTGGCTTTCTGCAGTGCCTGGAGGCAAAGCCCTGCCAGCAGGAATGCCCTGACCTGCAGGTCTGAAGGAAAGCCTCAGCTGTGTCCCACCAAGCAGGCAGTCTCCCTGGTGCACCAGAGCAGCAAAGGAAGATCTCAGAAATCAAGGGGGCAGATGGCTCTTGGAGATGCTCCTGTCCCTGCCCCAAGAGCACGGCAAGGTTTCCTGCTGAACCACCGTACTGCGACGTGGTGCAAGCATGATGTAAAGCAGTGCAAATAATTGAGAATAGCGCTGAAATCTTCAGGGTCCTGGGCTCAAATCAGAAAGAAGGGTGGGAAGGGAGCCTGAGGGTCTCCAGGCAGATGGCCTGCCTGCAGCGCTGCTGGTCCCAGCCCCATCCCAGGGCACTCAGGGCTCTCCCTGACAAATGCTGTGGCACTCCAAGGATGGATATCACCTCCAAACCTGCTCTCTGCAGGTGCTGTCGGTGGGAGAGGCATGCTGTGCCCTCTTCCTCTTCTACTGTCCTATTATACTGTCTTTATCCCCACCCATGAGCTTTTACCTGCTTCCCCCCCCCCCCCCCCCTTATTTTTATCCCCATCCCACTATGGGAGATAAGGGGAAGGAGCAAACGGCTGCGTGGTGCTCAGCTGCCTTCTGGGTTAAACCACAGCACATTTTTATCAACGACCTGGATGAGGGGATCAACTGTACCCTCAGCAAGCTCACAGAAAATACCAATTTAGGCCAATTTGATCTGCTCGAGTGTCAGAAGACTTTGCAGCGGGACCTGGATAGGCTGGATTGCTGCGATGGGTCCAGGTGTGTGCTGTTGAACAAGGGCAGGTGCACTTGGGTCGCCACAACACAATATAGGCTTGGGGAAGAGCGGCTGGATTCGCCCAGCAGAAAAGGATGCAGGGGTGCTGCTTGGTAGCCAGCTGAATGTGGGCCAGAGTATGCTGAGGTGGCCAGGAGTGGGTCCTGGCGTGGCCAAGAGTGGCAGAAACACCGCAGTCAGCAGGACCAGGAAAGCAACAGCCCCTGTGTGTGGTGAGGCTGCACCACGAATGTGGTGGTCAGTTCTGAACCCCTCACTGCAAGAGGGATATTGAGCTGTGTGATCGAGTACAGAGAAGAGCAACAAAGCTGGTGAAGGGACTGGAAAAAAAAAAAAAAGACTTATGAGGGGGAACTGAGGCTGTTTAATCTGGAGAAAAGGAAGCTGAGGCGAGACATCGTGGCTCTGTACAACTACCTGAAAGGACATTGCAGCGAGGAGGGTTTCAGTCTCTCTTCTCAGGTGACAAATGATAGGATGCAAGGAAATTGTCTCAGGGTGTGCCAGGAGAGGTTTAGATTGGGTATTAGGAATTCCTTCATGGAGAGGGTGGTCAGGCACTGGCAGAGGCTGCCTGGAGAAATGCTGAAGTCACCGTCCCTGGAGGGATTCAGCTGTGTGGCCGTGTCACTAATGCATATGGTTTAGTGGTGGACTCTGTAGTTGGTTGATGGTTGGACTTTGTGATCTTGAAGGGTCTTTTCCAACCTAAAAGTGATTCTGTGATTCTGGGAAAGGCCCTGTCACCAGGACGGTGACAGCAGCACATCCCTGGACAGCCTGCCCCATTGCTTGGCTTCTGTGGTGACAAGTTAAAAGGGGGGAAACTCCCCAGCTCGTGGGCATGTAGCAACTGCCACAGTGAGTCTGTAGGATCCTGTGGTACACGAGGACACAGAGGGTTTGTTTAATAAACATTTCTATTTATTACAAATCAACAAACTTCACCATATAATAATAATCATAATTATTATTATGATTAATAAGGCGAATAGGTATATATGAATAAAAACTTTTCCTGCTATTACCAGGAAACAAGTACACGTATACACAGCAGATATGAAGGTTATAGGACCAGTTAATGGCAGCAAAGGGGCTCCTTTGCTTAAGCTGGAGGTTTGGCAGCCTCCACGGACACCCTCTTGGAGAACAGGGAAAAGACCTTGACATTGTCCTCGCTATCCTGGAGGTGTTCCAGCTTCAGGTCCCTGCAGGAGAGAGGTAGGGCGCTGTCCTGGGAAGGGAAGGACTCTCTTGTGGGGAAGGCAGGGGCAGCCAGGGGCTCTGGGGGGTAGGCAATGGGCCCAGGAGGGAGATCTGTGCAGATAAGGTGAGGGGGAGTCCTGGGAGTGGAGGCCTTGGACTGGGAGCAGTGGGGCAGACGGTTGTGTGGAGAGTACACAGGGGAGCGGCATGGCAGGCAGGAGATACGGGGACAGGGAGCGTCCTTGCAGAGAACCCTTCACCACCAGGGCTGGAGAGGGGCAGAGCTGTCCTCCTCGCACCGTGACAGAGGCCCTGTGGGCCCCTCACTGCCTCGGGGAGCTCGGCCAGCTGCCACAAGAGACATTTTTCACACAGACATTAACACGGGACAGGACTGCCATTCCCGACCCCCTCTGACCTCCTGGAATCCTCCATCTCCTGCAGCCCATCCTCCCTGTCCCGTTTATTTGCCCACCAATGCTCCCCTCACCCTGTGGCCATCCTCACGGACCCCCCACCTGCATTAACTCCTTGCCCCTATGAATCCCTGCCCCATTGCCCCCCAGTGCTTCCAGTAACCCCTACCCCAGTCTCCCAGATGCCTCTGCCCCAGTGAGCCTCAGAATGCCTCCCAGTTCCATTCAGCCCCTCAGATGTCCCCCTGCCCCTTTCTGCTCCCCCTGCCCACCTGCCTCCACCAACCCCTGATGCCCCACTGAACCTACAGCACGCCCACAACACTACAACATGCCCCTCAGCCCCACAGCTTGTGGGGGGAGCGGGGCTGGGGGAGCCCCTCTCTACAGACAGGATCTCTGCAGTGCCATAGGAAATCCGTCTGGGTTTGCCTGATGCTGCAGGTTCCCAGCATCTGAAGGTTTATAAGATTTGCTCACCATTTATATTCCTCCTTTATTCCAACTTATTAAAATAGTTATTTTATTGTACCATTTGCTGTAAGGTCTTTGTTATTGAGATCCCACAAAGAGCACTACAAAGTCTTTCTCTCTCACCCCTCTGTGAAGCGCAGAAGAGCCCTCAGAAGGAATCAAGACCGTCCTCGTCTCCCTGCCTTCAGGTAGATATCCTGGCTTTGCTGCAGCTGGACTGCCAGTCCCACTTCTGAAAACCAGCAAGAACCAGCAAGCCAAGAGCTCACGTCTGGAGAGTTGCAGCCCCTCCATCAAATGTAGCTTGGCCTTAATTTGATTGAATTAAATTGATTCCCAGATGAGGTTTCTGTTGACTCTGGCATACAAGGAAGTGCAGGAGGCCCAGCAAGGTGACGTCCATCAGCTGCTGCTCCAGGGCTGCCCGTGGGTCTGGGGCTGCTCCGAGCACCACGTGCCTGCTGCACACTCGTTAATCTCTACTCGTCATTAAGACCCAGCCTCGCACCCCCTGAGAGGCTTTGTAGCAGCGTGCTAAGCCCACTCAAGGTCAGGCGACATTAATCCTCTCCAATCTCCAGAGCGGGGCCCAGGAAGGGATTGAGACAGATTCTGGTAAAACCAGGGTGTCCTGGCTGCTTCTTGCAAGGTTTTCTGCTCCTCCCCTGGGCTGCTGGAAGGAGAGGGGTGGGCCAGGCTAGGGAGCCCACCCAGCACGGCCAGAGGAAGACGAGATGTGGAAGGCATGAGGAGAAATTTCGGGCCCTGGTGTGCACACGGGCAGGGAAGCAACATGCCCGGCCGTGCCCCGAGCTGTTCAGTAGAGGGAGCAAGCAGATCAGCTCTCAGGCGAGGCGAGGGGAAGAGTTTCAGTGTGGAACAGGCAGAAACTGGGCCTTCCTCCTCCGCCAGATGCTCCTGAGCAGGCAGCACGTATCTCAGGAACGAGGAGATCCCCTTGTGATGATGCAGCAGGCATCGTCCTGGTACTCTGTGCAAGCTGTCCTGTTGTCCCTGGCCCGGGCAAGGGACTGCTGGAGCCATCACAGGGAGGTTTGGGGTCCTACACAGGGTCTTTGTGTTGCCTAGAGGGAAAAGGCTTCTATTACCCACTGCCAGGCATCAGCCCCATTGCACATCCCCCAGGCAAGGTGAGCCCGGGCTGCTAGCTACATTCAAGGACAAGTTCAACTCATCGTGCAAGCTCCTGGTCTCCTCTCCCCACCTCGCAGAAATCAGGCTGCCTGCCAAACATACAGAAACAGCCCGTCCCAGGCCTGCATCTCTGAAAGAAAAGGCTCTGAGGGTATTTTGGCCAGGCTAGAAAACGAACCAGCCGCCCTCTCTACGACCTCCCCTAGCACGCAGCTTGACACCACGTTTGGCTGGCCCAGGGGAAGCAGACCCTTGAAGCAGGTGCCTCTAGATCATCCTTCCTCCACTGCAAGACACCTTCCCTTCACGCAGGGATGTTCATGGATGTAATCCGGTGTGGCAGGAAGACAGGGGCAGCAACAGGAGACGTACGGACACAGAGGAGCAGCCAAAACACCTTCTGCTGTGTTGTCCCCGGGTTTCAGTTCCCGCAGCAAGAACAAGAGCAGAGTCAGCTGTGTGGAAGGAGACAGAAGGAGAACTAGGAAAGTGGGCTGCTTTCCTGATTTCTTTTTTTACTAGTTCCTTTTTTAATTATTTTATTTATTTTTTTTTTGATGCTCTGCTTTTCCAGGAGGTTGCAAAACCCAGAGGATGAGTCAAAACAACCCAGCAGAGCTTCCTTTTATTCTCTGCAGCCCAGGAGCAGCCAGGTGCCGTATCCCAGCTTAACCATTCAGGGGAGGCACCACTCAACCTTAGCTGGCGACGTCTTCCCTTGGGGTGCAACATCAGATCCTGGGGCTGAGCCAGGAAGGGTGGTGCTGTGGGAGAGGAGCTGAGCTGAGCCAACCCAGACCCTGCCCGCTGGCAGAAGGATGCACGCACTCGCTCCCCACCACAGCTTCTAGGGAGGGGAGTTTCTGTCCAGCGAGGGATAGCTGGTGCCCATCCAACCAAACAGCCCCCTCTCAAGGAGCTGGATGGTTCTGGGGATGGGGAGGGAGGAAGGCTGGAAAAGCCCTGAGCCAGCAGGAAACCTGCGGTGGGAAGCTCTGAGTCAGCTTCAGCTACTGCTTTGCTGCAACCCACCCTCCCCGCAGCCTCCATATGTTTTGCGTGTTTCTCCAGATTCCCTGGAACAAAGCAGAGGATCTGTGTTCCTCAAAAAGAAAGCATACACTGTGTGTGTCTGTGCTGGGTCTGCTTGTGTGTGTGTGGTGGTTTTACCCAGGTGGGCAGCCAAGCCCCACATCTGCTCTCTCACTCTCCCTCCTAAAAGGGAGAGAAAATACAATGAAAAGGGCTCAGGGGTTGAGGGAGAAGAGTTTCTCCGAGGATTTCTCAGAAACACAGGTTCCTCCCATCACGACAACTTTGGCTGAGATTTTCTGCTGGTTCAACAGTGGCCTTAGGCAGATCGGGACTGCTGACCCCACAGAGAAACCAGACACCCAGTTACTGCTGTATCAACGCTTTGGCATTGTTAGACAACATTTCTGGAGTGCTGAGTCATGCTGTTTGGGTGCTGAGTCATGTCTGCTGGGGTTGCCCCTTCCTGGTCCTGATGACAAAGAATCACAGAGTCACAGAAATGGCTGAGGTTGGAAGGGACCTCTGGAGGTCATCTGCTCCAGCCCCCCTGCCAAGCAGGGTCACATAGTGCACATCACACAGGATCATATCCCAAGTAGTCCCAAGAAGTCCCAAATAGGGTTACAATCAAAGTTTACAATTTATTAAAGGAATAGAGGTAAGCAAACAGCGCTGGGTGCGTCGGGAGTCTCTGCTCCACCAAGATGCACACAAGTCACATCAGGCAGCTGGTTTTTATGTTCCTAGGCTCCTACATATTCATTATTACTTCTAGAAAAGGCAGGGTTATTATAATTAGTTCCCGGAATCCAAACCCTCCTACTGGCACATGTGTATCAGTCTCTGGTGGTCCCTCTGGGGATCTCTCGTGCTGAAGGCTCGTAGTCTTCCTCCCAGGCTTTTTTTCTTGTCCTTCTCCTTTGTCCATCTTGGCCGGATGTCAGAGACTTGTGCAGCATCCCCTGCAAGCTTTGACTTTTAGTCATCCTTCAGCTTTCCCCTTCTCCTTAATCTCTTGGCCAGATATCTGAGACTTGCATAGTGTCCCATGCAATAGTCATAATAGTTAGCAGTCATTCTGAAACCCCTTTGTTCTCTTATCCCCTATTGACACAAATTGCTGGACTATTCCTTTGCAAGATACAAGAACCATATACATGTACATTCTGTTTTTCTGAGACCTGTGGTTATACAAGGCTATGTAAGACAGAAGGTCACATTCATACCATGCGGCCCTAGCATTGTTCCATATTGACACGAATCAGATGAACGCATTTCACGTTGGCATCCATCCCTTTGCACTGCTTCCACATAATAAGCAGCCTGGGAGCTCTCCTGCTATTTTTGTTTTCTGTAATTTGCATCCAGAGCAGCGTTTCCTCCCTCTGACAGAGCACACTCAGCCTGGGCATGTCCCTGCAGCAGAGCATTTGCAGCATCCCCCAGGATAAAAAAATACCAGGGCATCGTATAAGCTGGGCATCTTCCTGTTTCTCAGGTTCCTGCTACCTGGTAAAATATTACAGTGCCCCAAGGAGGGGGTGAACCACCCGGGCTTTGCTGGGCCACAGGAGAGGAGCGGCCAAGGGAGCGGGGCTGGTCCCTGCCACCCCCAGAACCGATCGCAGACGTCAGGCACAGATGTCACAGCGCATTCTCCACGTGGTTGGGGCAGACCTGCTCAGGAAGGTGAACTGATCCAGTACATCAGCTGGAAGCACTGAGCTTCCCATTGAAACTTGGAAGTACTGTGTGAAGATGTTGAAAAGGCTTTATTTTTATTTTTTTTTCTTTCAAATACGGCTTGGCACAGGAATTCACTGGTTCAAATCAAAAGACGAATGTTAGAGAGAGCATGCCAGGGAGGTTAGCAAAGTTCTTCCTGAGTTGCTTGCACTGATTTCACATCCCAGGGGGGCTGCTGCTTCCTGACTGAAGATCATGGGGCCAACACATGTTAGAAATCATCAGCTGCTCAGGCAAACGAGGCCAGGCTGGGGCTTGCCTTAAAGGAACAGCCTTAGGAAAATGAGACCTGGATCTGGATCTCTGCTGCAGAAGATGGGAACTGGGAAGGAATGCTCTGCTGCTGACCATCCCAAGGGGGGTGTGGGCGAGTCCAGTCTAGGCTAACCCAACAGACCCTGCACATACTATCTGTAAAACCTGGGAAACTAACGTGACTGAATTGCACATTTTTCCAGCATGCCTGAAGCAAAGCCAAAGTGAATCTAAGGGGCAGAGTGCAAAATCCCACACAATTCGCATTATACAGGCTATCTCTGCCTAGTTTCCCCCCTTCCAGTGCCTTGCTGATGACACAAGCAAGATCCCAGCAAAACTCTCTCCTGCTTTTCTGCACTGATTCTGCATCACCCAGTGCTGAGGAAACAAACTGCCAGGCTTAGCTGGCCCAACTCTCCTGCTGCACAGACCAGGAAACACTAAAAGTAAAAAAACAACTCAGCCAGCCTCAGGAGGCAGTTCTTCATCTGGCTCCCACCCAATTTTCTTTGCACAGCTAAAGCTCTGGTCCTGCCCTCACTCACAGGCTTGGCTGCTTTGCAAACCTCCTGTCTTCAAGGCACAGAGCGCAGCCCCAGGCTACAAAGTTCTTGTAGCTCCAGGCATCTACTCACCAGAAGAGCCCAGCTGGGTGCTTGCCCCATCCTACAGAGCAACAAATGGACCAGGATCACAGCACATGGGTGAGCAGTACCCGGGCTGCTTCTGCACATGTATCCATGTCCCAAATTGCAAATGCATTTGGCTCCTCAAGTCCATCTCCACCACAAGCAGGAGGAGTATGACCATCTCTGCTCTCTCCCCATGCTGGCTGGCTGGTGGCTCTGACAGGCAAACATTGCCCCGTGCATATGGGGCTCCTGCAATCCCTCAGTGCATGCAGCCCTCCAACACCCAAGCAGGCAGAATCGCTGCCTGAGACTAGGGCAAGATTTTGCAAGTGTTTCGACCCACAGACGTACCTTTTTCTGTTTTTGCCTCCACTTGCTCAACCTGGTTCTGGAAGTACTGAGAAGAACAACCAGGAGGGTTCAATCTCCACTGCATTTTTAGAAATGGATAGCCACTTTCTCCTTGCTGAGTGCCCTTCCCCAGCTCCAACAGAAGCGCCTTGCCTGTGACAACAGCCATCACTGCATTTGGCAGGTCACCTCGCTTGTCTCCCACTTCCAGACACTTGCCAGAGCAGGGACAGTGCCCACACTGGTGCCTGAGCAGAGCAATGCCTGTCCCTTGCAGGCTGTGGGCACCGTGTCGTGCACTGAGCTGAGGGAAACCACTTGATTTGGCAGGTGCTTTTTGGCTGCAAGATCCCCTTGTCTCAGGAGTATCCTTCTGGGCACAGCATGATTAGATCAGTGATCTAAAGACATTTGTACGGAGCTTGCATTATTCAAGGCTTGGTGAAGTCTTTTATAAAGCAATAAAAGCAGATAAGGTGACCAGTTACCCACTTTCCCATGTCTGGAAGGTCATGACTGCTCGTCATGTGGCTCCTCTGCATGCAGGGCATGCCAGCAGCCTGGAGAGGCCTGATGTGCCTGGCCAGTGCTGCAGGCATTACTGGAAATCTGTGCGTACTTAGGGCTAAAATTGGGCTTGGGGATATGAAAGTGCTGAGACTGTGACCCTAGCATCAATTCAGAGCAAATCAGGCATCTCCCATTGAGGAGATCGCTGCAAAACTGCTCCTGGGGTGCGTGCCCTGCCAGCCCAGCTGCAGTGCTGGGTCCAGAGAGTAAGGGTTGAGAGGAAGGATGAGGGCACAGGCATCAGCCAGAGGGGCAAGGAGGGAGCAAATACCAACCCCACAGGGAGACCTGCCCAGGGGCTGTGGCAGGAAGCCGTTACCTGCAAAACAAAAGTGTCTGCTTTACAAGAAACACGAGGAAGAGTGGGAATGGGTGAGCAGCTGGGGGGGGGGGGGGAGTTCCCCAGCATTGCTGCTGCGGCACAGATGGACCTCTGCACAGATGAGCACTCCAGGCAACAAAGAGCTTTTCCCTCAAAAACAAGCAAACAAATAATAATAAAAAAAAAACAACTACCTTCTACCTCTAGCTCCTGTGCCTGGGTGCTCAGCAGCCCTTTGCCAGGGTGCAGCACCTCCACAGTGGGTGTGAACTGCTGCAGAGACAACACCTGCTGCCAGGAAGGGCCACCAGCATGAGCCAGGAACATCCACAGGCCACCAAGAACGGCTGGTGCCGTGACCAAACAGCCAGGGATGATGAGGAAAGGAGAATGAAGGCGGCCTGGGGGTCGCTTGCAGTGCACGGGGACCACCTGCTTCACTGGGATGATTGCTCTAAATCCAGTGCTCCAGGAACAATGAGGCCACCTGTATGGGCCAGAGGAGTTTGTAGTATTAAAGTAGGACTGGAAAGATGCTTGAGAGGTTTTTAGTTCAAGCTTTTGCTCTGGCACTGAGGGAAGGACAATTCCTATCCCTCCTTACCCCAGCCCACGGCAAATAGGGACCAGAGAGGAAGTTGATGCTTCCCTCCCAGACACACAAAGGGAGCAGAGCAGCCACAATGTCTCATAATAAGAGCTGCTGGAACTGCTCCTTTCCTTTCAATGAGATCCTACTTGTGAATAGCTCCCTCTCCCTGAATCCTGACCAGCAGCATGTGGCCCACTGGGGCTTCCCTGCTGGAAATTTGCAGAAAGACAGCGTTTTCAGGATTCAGTGGAAAAGACAGTGCCACTTCTGGCAGGCAGGATGAGGAGTGGGCCAAGTTCTTTTCTTAAAGGAAAAAATGCCATTCATCGTGTGAGAGTGCTAGAAAAATGAGCCACTGTGTCCCTGCCGAGGGTGGCTGTGGCACGAAGACTTGGCAGGGCGATGGGCCACGGGGCAGCTTCTCCCATCGTGGGTTTCACCAGGGTCCAGCCTCTCGCTCACAGTCAGGTCCTGTTTCGCCCCAAGCCACAGATTTGCCCCCAGCACACCACTCGGTGCTACCACAGCTGCCTGCTGGGGCCGGGTGACAGGCCACGGCTTCCCCGTGCCCCATCCTTAGAGGAGAGAAAGCCAAAGCTCTGCTGTGCTTCACTCAGGTCTCACTCCCACTGCAGAGCTAACAACAGCGGGTCACACCTGACCGCGGGGCCATCAGGCAGCAGCCCTCCTCCGGCCTTTCCTTTTGCTTTCCCAACATCTCAACCCTTCCCAGCAGCTGGGAACGCTTTGGGATCGCCAGCCGGCCACTAGAGAACCCCCAAACACCCTTTCCCCCTCTGCCAGCCCAGCACCCAGACCCGGGGCTGCTTCTCCCCAGCGCTCCCCGACGGCCCCGGGCCCACCCCCGGCGGGGCCCGCCCCGTGCCCGCCCCGCCGCCGCTCCCTTCCCCTCGGAGCACGGCGGCGGCCGGGCCATGGCCCCGCAGCAGCCCCGGGCCGGCCCGTACGGGCTTTCCGCTGCCGGTGGCGGCTCCGAGGCCCGCATGCTGGGGGACGGCCCCGGCGGCGACCCCCGGTGGGAAGGGGGAAAGCGGCGGAGGCGGCGGTGCTGCGGGCCGCTGTGGGGCAGCGTGGCCGTCATGGCCATCGTCGCCCTGCAGATCGCCTCCACCACCGGCCTCTTCGTCTACTTCACCATGGCCATCTCCAAGGTGAGCCCGCCGCCGGGACGAAGCTGCCGCTACCGGGAGGGGGCTCGGGGTTCGTGGCGGAGCCGGGCTGGGGGCAGGAGCCCCCCCGGGAGGCGGGGAGGGGGCGCCCCGAGCCCCGGGGAAGGGGGCTCAGCACCCTGCAGGGCTGCTAAAGCCTCTTTAGGAGCTGGTAGGGGAGCTCCTGCTCGGTCCCAGCACGTAACCATCAGGTATGACCCTGCCCCACTGCTGCCTGCTGGGGACCACCAGTCCCAAGAGCTTCAGGGCCCCCCATGACCATCACCCGGGTGCTGTCCTTGCTGCAACAACCTGATCCTGTTGGCAAACCCAGCTACGCGCACTACTGCCACTGCTAAGATCCCCTAGCAGTGGAAGGGTTGAGGAGGGTAAACACCGATGAGAAGAGCTCTTTGCTATGGAGAAAGGGAAACTAAATACTGCCAAGCAGCTTTCTGGGCAGCTCCACCACTGGTAACCGTCAGCTTTGGTGATGGAGGGCTCGTCGGCAAGAAAAGAGCGCTGGAGTGCCAAGCATGGCACAAAAACACAACAGAGAGGGAAAAAATTGGGAAAAGTCCTGCCCGTGGATGCAGGGGGAGCAGCCTGTCTGGTGCCCGGTCCAGCATCCTTTGGAGCAGACTCCCCTCCAGGCTTTGTTTCCGTGCCTGGATCCCATGTGGCACCCACTGGGAAGGATTTACATGAAAAGCAGCAGCGAGAGAACGGAAATGTGGGCAGACAGAGCCTCAGGGAATGGATGAAGACAGATTGCCACTTGAATTTACCTTTTCAGATGATTTTGGAGTCTATTCACCAGGTCCCTGCACGGGATCAGTGCTAGGTGTAGGCAATCAGAGCTCAGCACATCTGGGGTCTCTGAACAACCCAGGCAGCCTGTCCTCACCCCGGTGCACACGCATACACCGGGTCCTCCCCCTGCCACCCCCCTCCCCCAGTTTTACAGAATTTTCTCTCCTGCTTTCCACTTAATTTAAAGCCTTACCCTGTGCATGCTTCCCAGGAGGGGAGCCAGACAAGGCGGGCAGAGTAGCTACCCTCTGAAATGAGAAGTGCTGGTGGCACAGGCAGCCTCGAGGCAATTAGCATCGTAGTCAGTGCCAGGCAGCTGTTAGTGGGCAGAGGGATAAAGCGTGCGGCTGCGGTGCCTGCGGTGCCCGTGGTTATGCTGGGACTGAGCATGTGCTTGTGTTGTGGAGCTCCACTGCTTGGAGCTTTACTTCCTCAGCAGGCGCTGTGCATCCACCCACTCAGACAGGCACGTCTCTGCACGACTGCAGCCTCGCTGGCCAAATCCACATGAGGCGAAACTGCTCGGGCTACGCTCACCCTTTTGCAGTCATCCAGCTGTACGAGCCACCACACCACTTCCTCTGCGTTCATCGCTGCAGCCCACCTCTGAAACAAAAATCCAAATCCAGCCCGCCAGCGCTAGGACTGACTGTTGGCCCAATAGGAAAAAAAAATACTTTTTGTCTTATTTCACGTAGCTTTTCTGCAGGTACTAGAGTCTCCACTGATCCCAGTCAAGGGGCAGGCAGTGGTCTGGTGGGAGCTGCAGGGCTTAGAGCAGGCAGGGACCCTTGGGAAGCACAGGATGCTGGTGACACTGACATCGAGGCCAAGCCCTGTGTCCTGATCTGGGACAGACCAAGGTGATAAAGGTGGGATGGGCAAGGTGCTTGCGTTCGTTCCTGGCTCCTGGCACGCTGATTTCAGGGCAGTTGTCCCATCTGTGCCTTGGTTTTCCCACACCCGATACAGCAGAACAGCAACCCAGCAGCTGGCCGTGCCTGGCATCTGTAGAGGAGCTCACCCCACTGGGACACCGGGGTCAGAACCGAGCCAGCTGGCGAGGCACAGCTCACCATGCAGCAGCTCACATCGTACGGAAGGCAGGCTTCCCATCCCAAACCACAAGCTAGCAGACTAGGAAGTTTTTAAGACCTGCCTGGGCTGAGTGCTCGGCCTCCAGCCAGTACGGCTCAGTCCTGGAAGGGGGAAGGTGCGTGAGAACCCCTGACGCTGCAGGAGCCAGGCCAAAGGCAGCTGAACCCATACACGTCCCCTCCAGGGGAATCTCCTCTGCGTCCACCAGCCAAATCACACTCACACATACTGCCTTCGCCTGCTCTGTGCAATTCGTGGACGTCTGGGTGGTTCTGTTCCAGCTCAAAGCCCAGTCACAAGGGAGCCTGGAGGAGCTGAGGTGCCTGCAGCTCATCAACCAGCAGCAGGAGGGCTCCAACTTGGAGGAGCTGATCAGCGACCAGTCTTGCCTCAAGCTGGCCAACACCATCAAAGCCTACGTGGCTGTGGTGAGCACGGGCCCGTGGGGTTGGGGAGGGTGGGACACACCAGAGGAGGGCTCCTGCTTGTCTCCCTGCTTCAGTTTCCCCATCCGTCTCAGGAAGGGGTGGCAGAGGCTTGATTTCAGCGGGATCAGAGCAGTGCAGCTGCACGCCAGGCCCTCTGCAGGTCTCTGCATCGAGGAGCTGGTAGGGTCCAAAGGCACGGCCTGAAAAAGGGAAAAGATATGAGGAGCTGGGGAGTGGGGAATGTCCTTTGCACCTTTAAAAACTTTAAACCATGGGCTCTTTTTCTTCTCTAATGGTTCAGGTGACGGAGAACATGGCCCACAGGAGCGTGAAGGGTGAGTTCGTCCTGGCTGAGCACCTGGGGCAGGGGACGGGGCTCCGCTCCCTGGTGCTGCCAAGCAAGGATCTGTTTGCTTGAACCCAAAGTGCAGCTGGGCAGAGGGAGCCACAGCCCACGCGTGCACTGCTCAGCTTGTGGCCAGGGCTGCCAGCAGGCTGGGCTGCTCGGGGGCAAACTCCACCAGGCACAGCCCCACGGCTGTGAGCTGGGGTGGGACGGGGGGCACAGACTGTCCCACCGGGCAGGGAAGGGGCTCACATCCCTCGGCATGGGTTGGAGGGGCAGCCTGGGGAGCCTGTCTACCAAAGGGGCAGCACAGACCGTAAGATAATAATTGACCAGATATTTCCATCCCCAAGTAAACACCCTCTTTGTAGGGTCAGCGAGGCATAGTCCTGCCCAGATCTTTCTGGTCGCTAAGGACATGCTCTGGTGGCATGGGTCGGGGGGTCCCCATGCACTCTGGCCTCTATAGCCCTTTGTCTCTTTCCTCGCAGAGGCGCAGAAGAGCTACTTCAATACCTCGGAGGGACAGGTTCCTCCCAAAACACCTGGCAAACCCTCAGCACATCTCACCCTCCGCCCGCAGAGCCTGGCCCTGGATGGTGAGTTGGGGGTGGCGAGCAGGGCACTGGAGAGTTCCCAGGGTGGGATATGGGGAGGAGAGCTCACCCAAAGGGCAGGGGGCTCAGTGTGGGAGGTTGCATTTGGTGGCAGATGGGGAGGTTTCTCCTCTCCAGAATGGCCGAGGTTGGAAGGGACCTCTGAAAAATCACCTAGTCCAACGCCCCCGCCAAACAGGATCACCTCGAGCACAGTGCACGGGTCTCCAGTCCAAGGCCACGCTCTCTACCCCCACTCCAAGCTGCAAGACCCTGGGAAAGTGAAAGGGCCACCCCGTCCCTTCCTCCTGCCCCTGGAGGATGCTTCCCAGCGCAGTGTCCTCCCCTTGGTGACCCTTCCTTCTCCCCAGGGATCTCCAACCGCTTCGGGAACCTCTCCCAGTCCTGCCGCCACGCCATCGCTCGCTGGGAGGACGGCACCATCCACTCCCACCTGCAGAACATCACCTACCGGGACGGCCGGCTGCGGGTCAACCAGGCGGGCAAGTACTACGTCTACTCCCAGATCTACTTTCGCTACCCCAGCGAGGGGGCCAGCACCCGCCTCTCCGGCCCCCAGCTCGTGCAGTGCATCAACTGGAAGACGTCCTACAGCCAGCCCATCCTCCTGCTCAAAGGGGTCGGCACCAAGTGCTGGGCTCCTGAGGCAGACTACGGCCTCCACGCTCTCTACCAGGGGGGACTGTTTGACCTCAAGGCCGGTGATGAGCTCTTTGTCTCGGTCTCCTCGCTGGCCATTGACTACAACGACGCAGCAGCCAGCTATTTCGGGGCCTTCCGGCTCGACCTGTGACTGCCTCCTCATCCTCACGCCTCCCCTGTGCCCCTGCCATGTCGACTCTTCTGTGCGGCCCAGGGCAGCAGCTATTATTTGAGCTGCTGCTGAATGGAGAGCCCCTCCTGGTCCCGTTGCCTTCACCTGTATGGGACAGCAGCCACATGGCCGGGGGGCCTGGTGCAGCATCGGTCCCTGCGTGTCTGCTGGAGCTGGGTGAGACTGCAGGGAACCCAGCAAGAGCCACACCACCAGTGTACCTTGTAACCACCCCCCCGACCCTCCACAAAGCAGAGGCGCAGGGTCACAGCCACAAATGCGAGACCAGTTCTCCCTGTGGAAGGACAACCAACCCCCTGCAACTCTGCATCCACGTTTGGCACAGGCAGGCCCAGCAAACCAGGCTGCGAGGCTCAGGGAGCCTGAGCTGGAGGCGTTTGGGGCAGAAGTCAGGATTAGCAGAGAACAGTGGCACGGTGAGCACTGCTCCAGGGCTGCCCGCCGCCCCAACAGCATCAGGGGACAGCCTGCGGGCTCAGGGCAGCTCCAGCACCCGCTTCCAGAAAGCAGCAAAGGAGTTTCATTTCAGGATAGTTAGCAACCTGGGCCAGTGCCAACAATCAGTTTCTGAGGAGCCAAAGAGCAGGGCACAGAGCTGGACTAATTAACAACACAAACAACCACACCCAGGCACGTGGCAGAGACGCGCACCTTGCCTCGGTGGATTAGACGTCCTCAGTGGCACTGCATCCACAGAGCCCAGGGCACAGCACGTCTCGCTCAGCATCTTCTCTCCACCCCCAAATAGATGTGAATGCATCACGCCGAGAGTACCACACCACCAGGAGCCCGGCGAAGCCCGGCAGAAGAGCAGAAAGCTGGGGGAGCTTCAGCCCCTGGCCCGGTCCTCAGCAGCTGGCACAAGCACCAGCACCCGCAGACCCCCTCAGGTGCTTCTTTGTGGCCCACCCAAACCCCTGACAGTGCTGAGGAGATGCTGAACCCCCAGATCAGCTGTTCCTTGGGAGCAGCCTGGCCTGGGGCAGCTCCCCATGAGCCTTGTGTGAGAGCAGTGGGCTGCACGGAGGGGTGCGCAGCCCCCTGATGCTAAGCTGTGCTGCAGATGAGCTGGTCCAGCCTGCGGGACACGGTGCAGCTCAGATAGACAGTGCCAAGCCGAGGTGCTTCTGACCTTCGGGTTTTGTTTCCCCCAGCCCTGTTGGGCCAGCACAGCTGCTCTCCTGCTCACACCCTGAGCCTTCGCGGTCATTACCCTCCACAATTTCAGCTCAGGCCATGCTTGAGCCCAGGCAGCAGCAGCAGCATGGAGCTGAGCACGGACAAGACCAAACCCCCGTTGTTAAACCCCCAGGATGTGACGGACACAAAAGACTTGTTGAAGCAGAGCATGATAGATAGAGCTGGCTTGGGCACTGGGGTGGATGTAGCCCACTTTTGTAATTACTTGTGTACTCTGTATCATATTAAGGCTGTTGGCGTGCAAGTTGTTCTGCACGGACAGGCCAGCGGCACAGACTCCCACAAAGGATGCAAGTACCCCTCCTGCCAGCACAGCTCTGGCGTGGGGGTCTCAGTGCCTGTTTAAATAAATCCTGTACTCCAGCACTGGTCTTGCACCTCTGCATCAGGCTCACCCTGCGTAACCAGCCCTATACCCCTGAACAGCCCCAGTGCTGCCCAGACTTGACAGGTTGATGACGGAGTCAGCTCCCCTGCTTTCCCCTAACATGCCACAGAGCATTTGAGTGTTGTGCAGCCCCCCTCGCTGCAGAGCAGCCCTGTCTGCCCCCCCCACACCACATTCCTTGCCACGGCAGATAATCCAGCACAAAATACCAGCAGGCAGAGTGCTGCACGGGCTGGGAGCAGCGGACTGGCTTGCCCCCTTCTTGCTGCAGACTTCAGCCCTCGTACCTCCTCACCTGCCTGAGCAGAGCCCTGCTGCCCTGCCCTGCTCCCAGCCTGACCCCCCTGCCCCAAGACACCGTGCTAGCACGCCAGCGGCAGCAGTGAAGCAGCTCAGGTATCAAGGCAGAGCCGTGAGTGCCAAGGCTGCCCTGGGGAGCAGGCGTGCGTGGTTTCCAGCAGCTCCATCCCTGAGAGCTGCAGGCAGACCCCAGTGAACGCTGCAGGCAGTCGCTGGTCCTGTCCCATCTTGCATCCCTAATCTCTCCAACGGCTCCGCAGCCCAGGCCAAGGTTGTGCCAGGGCAGCTGCTGCCACTCCCCTGGGAATGCCTGAGGCTTTCCCAGAGAGAGAGATGCTCCCCTGCTTCTGCCCCCCATGGGGAGGTGCACGCTAGCTGAGCCCACCTGGGGCATTCAGCCTTCACCCCATTCCTCTACACCATCCTGAGCCATCTGCAGCTCTCCCCCACGGTGCTGGGAAAGGAAATGCTTGGGCATACCATGCAGGAAACCAACTGCTCCCATCAGCTCTCGCCCACTAGTAGCAGGAGGCTGGCGTCTCGTGGGCTACCTCCCAGTTTTCTGGGGTAGTGGGAGTCTTTGTGCTGCTCCTGTCTCTGCTTTGGGGTTGCCAAGCCCAGCCCAAGGCTGCTGGGACCTGGGACAGCTCAGCCAAACCAGGGCCAAACCCCAGGGTGCTGAGATGGGCTTGTTCCCCTCCACACTGAAGCTAGGCAGGAGTTGCTCTTTGTTCCTGCTGCCCATCCCACAGCTTTCCAGCCTGAGCCTTCTGTCTCCATCCTTGGCTGCCCCCACACACCACCCTGCTCCATGCCCAGCACCCCCTGCATTCCCCTCGCTGGCATTTCTGTGTCATCCCTGCTGTGCTGCAGAGCCTTGCTTCAGCCCCAGCAGCCCCTCTCCGGAGGAAGTCCCATGGCCTCACAGATGGAAAAGGCTTGGCCACGAAGCGTGCTCGTCTCTGACCGTCATGTTTTGCTCTTGCCCAACACAAACAAAGCAGCGAAGCCTGCAGCACAGCTGTGTCACACGCAATCCTGTTTTAGCAAAGATCCCCAACCGCGCCAGTCCTCGCTGCACGCTTACAGACCAGCGGGCTTCTGGCGCTATTGCAAAACCCTTCCCTCAAGAAGTACCACTTAAATGGGACTGTATTCTTCCCAGTCTCATCTTCCCTCTTGCTTTCTGGGCTGGCTTGGTGACCAGCGCCAGGAATCGGACTCCCAGGGCTCTTCCAAGAGCACCGAGCTCAGCTGGGCTCCTGTGGCCTCAGCCCCTGAGCTGCCTTTGGCAACAGCTGGGGGAGCTCAGAGCTCGACCAGACAACTTGGAGCTGCAGGAAACGGAGCAGGAGGTGCAAAGGTTTTCATTGAAACACAGTTTAGCTTTCCCCCAGCGTGGAGGAGCAGCCAGGAGTCCATGGCATCCCAGGTAAACCATCCTGGTGCATGACCTGGGAGAGTCAGGCCCCGTGCCCAGCTCCACTTTCCTGCGAGGGAGATGATTTGTGGGCAGAGTTTTTTTTTTATAGAAGACGAACTACAAAAGCATCAGGCCAAGTGGCATCCTCTTTAGTCTGCTGAGAGCCAGGCACCACTGGGCAATGAGAGAAGTGACAGACTAGGGGAAAAAAATAGCTGGCACAGCGAGGGGTAGCTTGGCTCTGGCCTGGGACTGTCCTGTCAAGGCACTGCAACACCTCTGGCAGCTCTGCAGCTTTTCCAGCCCCCCTGGTCTGTGTGTGCTTCACAGGGCCCAGCCGTGGGGTGAGAGGCTTGCAAGCAGCCTCCAGCACCAGACCTGCTGACAACTGCACCTCTGACATCCCAGGTACAGACCTCTTCCTTTGCTGGCTCTCAGACAGCTCAGGAACCAGGTGTGCACTCCAGCTGCTCCTGGTTTCTCTGGAAAAGCAGCAGCAGCATTTTACAGGTGCTCCAGCCTCCATTCCGAGCATTGCAGTCACGTAAAACTGCAGCAACCATCACCAGAAACCCCTCTCTGCCTCACAAAGGGGGGTGTTCTGTGTCAGCCCTGGGATTTCACCAGCTGCAGACACAAGATGACCCCATTATCAGCAAGGACACAAAGCCCCGCCGCCAGGATAAACAGAGGGAGGGCAGGCACTGCTAGTGCTGCAGGGAACAACCCGGGGAAGAAATCTGGGGCCCTGCTGCCTGCACCAGCACTGTGGAGAAGGGCAATGGTTTGAAGTTTCCCAAATTAAAACCAAATGTAAAAAACAAACAGCAAGAGGTGTTGGATTCAAGACCATACCGCACCGATGAGGGGAGGCAGGGGGTAATCTCCTGCTTCTGCACATCCCACCCAGCATGGCAGGGAGACTCCGGTCCCATTCCCACAGACACACTGATGATTCCAGCACCAGGCAAAGCTGCCTCAATGCTTGCTGGTACAAAGAACAGGCCCTGAATTTTTAAAGTTTGATTTTAATTGAAAGGCCTGGTGGCTGGGCAAGGTCAACCCAACGGCCACACGCACAGCCATCCTCAGAAACTGAATGTCTTCATCTCAAAGGCTGCCTGGAGGAAGAACTTGGCTTGTGCCTTTCTCCAGGTTGTGATCTCATTTGCACAACACTATACAAAGATCTTTTTTTTTTTTTAGGAATACCTGCAGAACACCCTGAAGACATGAAGAGGACAGGGAATCTTTAACCAAGAGATTTTGAGGTCATAACCACAACCTGCTTAAGCGCTCGTTAGCTTATTTTCCTACAATTGCCAGAGATGGAACAAGCACTTTGAGTTAGCAAATAAACGAGAGCACAGAGCCAGCACTACTCATTTTCTTCATCAGAAGACTTGGGCACTCATTAAGCATCTGTGCCTCAACTACCTCACCCATATAAGATACCCAGTGTGTCAGTCTCTCTAGAAGTCTGAGACCCACAGGCAGAAGCACTACATAGCACTGCAGCTTGCAGAGTACTTTTATCCACCACAGCACCTCAAGCAAAGTCCAAAGTCATGTTCCCAGCAAGCATGGCTCTCATCTCCTCACCCGTCCCAGGGTGAAGTTCTGGTGGCATGGACAGCACCAGGGAAAGACCTTGATCTACTCCATGTTATGGATTTTACACCAGAAAGCCTGTACATGCCTATATGTGCGTGCACATGTGCATAAATAGAGACACTTTGCCACCTAGGAGCATATAAAATAATGCCATCTGTCTCGTTACTCATCTGTTTGCCCGCTGCAGTGTTACTTTGCCCTGCAGTGATTTCTTCCTGGAACTGTCAAGGCAGAGCCAGAGGCGATGTCAGGTGAGTGCAGGGGGTGTGCCGGCCTGCCTGCATTGCCTGGGAGAAACTTGTGGCTTCGGGGAACAGGATCAGTAAAAAAAAAACCTCAGTAACTAACCTCAGTAGTAGCAGCCCAGTCACCAAACTGCTCCAGAAAAGAAAAAAACACTTTGCCCCCCTTCACCCGCCACAACCTCCCTGTTCCCAGCCTGCTATCCCTGCCAGGTGACATTTCACAAACCTGATGCTTTAAAAAAAAATAAATAAAAAAATAGGGGGGATGGAAGATGCAACAACAGCTCTAATAACATTTTCAGGTTGACCTTAACTCTCATGGCCTCATCATGTTTATTTGATCAAGATGCATGCTCCTTCCTTGTAGATGCTGCCAAGTAATGCCTTATCTTCCCTGTCTCGGAGCTCTGCTTTCAGTTCATCGTGTGGCTGCGCAGACAGCTCAGACAAATTTGCCAGACAGCCAAGGGCGTTTACAATGCTAACTTTGCTGCCCTTTGTCTCAAAATAAATTCTGGGGCTGATAGTTTCTTTTTTTTTTTTTTTTCTCTTCCTCTCTGTTGTTATTAACCAGCTCATCACTACATCCAAGTCTTTTGTTCCCCTCCAAACAAGATCTGGTTTTACTTTCAAGTCCCGAGCCCAGCACAATTTCTCAGACGTAAGGAGGAAATCCACGCTGAAAAACATGTCAACACCCCAGGAAATCATTTCTTGGAACACTGTAAATAAAGCGTCCAAAGAGAAAGCCCATGCGGGAGGTTACGTCCTTACTACTGCACACACCCAGACACAAAAATTCAGGGCGCTTTTCCCTGTCCTGCAGCTGCTCCTCCTGAACCTCCACTCCCACCCCACTTCCCTGCACATCTCACAGTACAGCGCAGTCCTGCTCTGAGATAGCTCATCCCCGAGCCTTAGTTAAGCCTTGGAAGAGGAAAACGAAACCCAGCAAACCTATTTCCTTCAGCAAAAAGGGTTGGTGTAACTGGAGGAAGCAGCATGCGCTTTAAAGCAGCCCTACCTATGGGAAAACATTAATGCTCTTGCAACACGAGCGAGCAGTGAACCAGAAGAGGGAGACTGCTTCGAACACAGTTTCTCTGCCCTCCCAAAGTGATTTTCCTTTTACCACCCAGACCTTGGACTCTGAGCAGCAAATCTCAGATCTGCTGAAGCGATGAAACTGGTTCCAGCAGCTCGGTCATTCCTCCATTTTCCCTCACACAAACATCACCTCCTTCCTCTGGCGCTGTCCCAGCCCTCCCTGCCAGCACAGCCTGGCTCTGAACGTGCTCTCCCTTTGGGAAGAGCGAGCTGTATGCAGCAAAACAGCTGAGGCAGCTTGATCCAGACCCAGGTATGCAGAGCACGAAGGGGAAGGCTGCTTTCCTCTTCCCCGAGCTGGGGATACCAAGAAAAAAGATTCCAACACCTACTTTACTCACAGCATCCCTGGGGCACAGCAGAGGCAGGAGGAGACCTGCCCCTCACTTTTCCCTCCTGCCCATCAGCAGGACCTGTTAAGTGCTGATTCCAGTCCCAACCCTGCCACTCCGGGCTACTGGCAGGGTGGGAAGGGCTGGCACCAGGCCACGTTACACACTGCATTTCACGGCGACAAAGTTCAGAGAACAGCGGTTTGTTTGCGGGCAGGCAGAGAAGATGGGCTTCTTTCTCCTGTGCTGGCTGCTCAGCTCACTAGCCCCGTACCTCCGTAACAAACCACCTCGGGAATTGTGCACCCTGTTCAAATCCCAGCACTACGTTTCCTGGGAGGAAAAAAAATCAACAAGCTCCAACTCACAACCCACCCTTAAGAAGGCCCAGCAGGCATTTAAGCCTCTCCAAAACGATCCCAAATAATTTATTTCATAAATATAAAATTACCCTCACGGCGGGGGGGGAGGGTGGGGAGTATGTGTGTACAGATTTGTATAACGAGCTGTTTGCTGAAGAGAAACTCCAGGGCTCCTCCTGGAGTCACTCTGAAAGTAAAACAATACAAAAGCAAGAGCAGGATAGGACAAAACCCTTAACAGCAGCTGGAACAGCCCTAGGCAGGGGAACCCTTTTCCAAACCAGCACCATTGGTTACAGACAACGTAGAAAATGCCTGAGCTCAAAAAACTGATGATGATATCTCCCCTGACTTTTTGATGAAACAGTTTAACACATTTTGGTAGGAATTAAAGCTCCATTAAATAAAAGCTCACACCAAGCAGCTGGGAGTCTCTGGAAACAACATCTTACCTGTAGAAATGAGAGCATCAGTCCCAGTACAGAGCTATCCACCCAAATCAGCATCACGCCCTAACGAGCCCTGTGTTCTGACATCACTGCTGCAGCCAATGCAGTAACACTGACCATGTAATTTTGCTGCAAGCTCCCCCATAGAAAACTACAGCTCAGAAACACAGCTGGAGCTGAAATTATTATTATTATTTTCACATAGAAACCACTTCCACTGGTTTTATGTGGTCAGCAGGTTTTCACTTACAGAGCAGCTATGAAATCACTCCGAGCTTCTATTTTCACCTTACCCACACGTACCAGACCTCCATTCATTAAACTATATTCTCGTTCACCAAAAAAATCTGTTTTCATACTAAAAAGATGCAAGAGCGGAGAAATGTGTTCAAGTAAGAGGAAAGTTCCTCTTCAGAAGCTTGCAAAAAAAAAAAAAAAAAAAAAAAGTCTTTTACTATTGCAAAACGTTGTTTTTTTTTATTTGCCCATCTTAATGATGTTTGGTTTGGCATTGTGAGGACTTGAAACCCTGCCTCCATCAAGGACTCACCTTCTCTAAAACTCTACCAGACTGTCCCACAAATCCTGTGTTTTCTCACACTCTCATCTTCCTGTGTATGATTTTTTCAGGCCAACCTTTCGAGGACAATTCCTCCACGTCAGAAAGCCATGTGACAGGCACACTGTGATGGCTCTTTGGCCCCCGCTACCTACAGAACTACCTTCAAAAACCCCAAAATTAATTTTGCAGCTTCTGGCTGCCATGCTCCCACCCCCACACAACAGGCTGGCTCCTCTGAAGGTCTGCTCTCTCTGACCTGCCAATTTCCACAAGAGCTTCCCTTTTGGAAGCAGGGCACGAGCCAGCTGTGACACTCCAGCCTGCGACTGGATTTTCCTGTCAGCACCTGACATGCTGGACTAAAACTATTGCAGCCTTCCCACAAGCAGTCCCTCCCTTTCCCTTCCCTGATAAAGGCACTTACCACAGCGACCGAGTCCAGCGTTACATGTTAATGACTGTTAGAGAAATAAGCTGTCACGTACTGCAGATCTAATTATAACAGGGTCTTTATTTTTCAAGCTAGAGACTCCCTGCATATTGCAAAGTAAGCAAAAAAAAAAAAAAAGGCACAAAACAAAAGCTTACGTCTTCCTGGTGTCCCACGCGTGCCGAAGAGAACAAAGCTTTCTGAGCAGCATGCAACAGGCACCCCTAGCCTCCTTCGGTGCAGATATCCTCTGCAAGAAGCCTGCAAGGAAAAGAGGAGGCTTCTTCCCTGTTCTCAGACCCAGGCTCGTGAGCATCCTTCTTACTGGTAAGCAGAGGACAACCCTCTCAGAACAGGGCAAAATGCATTTAAAGGCAAAGCTTCTGCCACCACCAGACCAAGCCTGCTGACAGTCATAGGAGAGAAAGACCGCAAAGCATTTCAAGTTGTGAGCATCTTACGGGCACACAGTATCCTTGTTTCGAGCCTAAGGTGACTCGAAAACCATCTGCTGTTGTACAAAAACACCACAAAGTTGTGGCATTTGCTTTACAAACATAAGATCTTTCATCCATTGTTAACATCTTGGCTTGATTCAGCTTTAAGCCATACACAAACTCAAGTGGTTCCACCTCACTACCACGTTACAGTAGCGGCAACAGGTACTTGATGTTGGATGGCTTTGAAAAAAATAAATAAGCTGGCTTTTGTTCCAAGCACAGATGAGGAATATATTTATATTTAAGAGAGCCTAAAACTGCAAAAATCTCTAGCCATCTCTAGTTAGGAGCCCCACTTGGCCACAGAAGAAGTTTATACTGCACAGAAGCAGCAGCCTCATGTTGACAACCCATCACCTCCTGCCACTGCACCTCAGCCTCATCTTGCAGGTACTTCAGCCAGGGTGAGGGAAGTTGGTACCACGGTGTCTGTGGCTGAGGCTGTGCAGAGTGCACCACCTGCTTAGCAGCTGGAGGTTTGTCCATCAGGAAGCAGAGTAAGAGCCCCATCTCATTACTCAACAGGTCAGCTCCCACCCTGGGCCCCCTCCTGCACTGCTGGTGGTGAATCAGGAGTGAAAGGGAGCTGTTCCCATTGACAAGCCTCAGCCACAGACAAGTGAAGTCTGCTTTAGACAGAAGCCACAATTACGCTGATCCCCAAAAGGAACTTATATACGTTCAGAATTCCAGTTAACTGTCACAATTTTATTAACAGAAAATTAATCGGAACAGGGATTCAAGGAGCACAGACTTGGAACGGAGCAACTCTCAGGAACAAGTTATGTTGCTGACAGTTGTCAGGCAGGGTTCTTATTGCATAGTTAGTGAAACAAGAGACATTGAGTGGCAAACATACATAAAGTGGCAGTGTTCTCAATCCCAGAGCCAGGATCCGAGCCTGAGTTTGGTGCAGGGCTGGAGAGAATAGCAGGGAACAACAAAAAAAAAATGCATCCATGTAAACATTCCGGGCCCAGGAGTCTCCATTAAGACATCCTCAGCAACATAAGACACTGCTGATTAAGGAAGAGGTCAGTTGCACAATAACTAATATGATCAGACTTCACTTGGAAGTGCAGTAAAGCCAGGGCTTTAGGATTCAGTCCTTGCAATTTTATTACATGCTCAAAAGAAATCATGAAGAAATCCTTGTGCATATATCTAAAATAAGAGAGCATGACAAGAATACAACTGTTAACTCTTCCTTTCTCCTACTCAGGATTCTCCTAGCAAGCTAGCATCAGAGAGTAATTAAATACATTCACAGCAGATTAATCAAAATAAACTTTTTCCCAATCCAAATGTGAACCCAGTCTTAAGACTGGTCTTCCGCGGGATTTTTTTTTCATTCTCTCAGCAAAACATTCTTCACTAACCAATATCGGTAATTGAGGAGTTGAGCTCTTATATGGAATTAGTTACAGAACCACCTGACAATTTTGTATGTTTTTTTTTTTTTTTTTTTTTTTTTTTGACTGTACAAGGTTCTTATTTTCACTAATTGGCTCACTGGAAATACACTGCCCCTGAGTTACAACTGCATCCTTCCGCCACCACCTTAATACTGTGTGCAAAAATCATCCGCCTTCAAAATTTCTGAAGGTATACACCTTGTCTTTCCTCCCCACATTAGTAACAAGAATTCAGATAAAGTAAAAAGGAGAGAGATAATTCTGTAGCATTTTGCTTTTACTTCTTCATGGAATCTTTCCAACGCAACTTCACAAAAGCAATGTAGTCTTTTTCTTCTAAAAAGAAGATTAATTTTCCACAGACTATGTAGTGCAATTGGTTATCTTGTAGAAAAAAAATTATCTTCTTCAGCTCCATGAAAGGAAATGCTGAAATTAGTTCCAAGGTCTCAATAAAAATAGGAAAGAATATCCAGGTTCTTCTATAAAGTTTCTTTTGTGTTTAACACACAACACCTACAAGTCTGCCATTAATTGAAGAGTATAGAATCTGGGTCCTGGTTAGCCAGCTGTGCAATGTGCTTTAGTACATCCTTTTTGGTAATGATTCCAAGTAGCTTCCTGAAAAATTAAAACACATTTTCAGTGCATCAACATCCAAGGAACATATCCTTGCTCTTGCATAGCTTCTCATATGAGAGTTTTAACTCCTTGCAGTAGCTGCAGTACTTGTTTGGATCACAAGGCTGACTCTCCATGCAAAGTACAGTGCTTCTAAGCCCAGACAGATACTCTATCAGTATTTTATACTGAAAAAGATAAGACTTATAACCAAGACACGATTTTTATTAGCACCCACCTGCCGTCTCCAAAAAGATCGACCTAAATGTTTAGGACTGCATTTTAAGTGCTGGTAGTCTCAATAGCTACGCTTTAAGTATAACTAACTGATCCAACTGAAAGAGGTTCAGTGGTTTCAGGTTTTTTTTTTTTCCCCCCAGATTACTTTTGCCCTAACTGATATTCAGTTCTACCTATCAGAGGCCACTTGAAGTTCTGACTGAGATGCAGATGTTTAATCATCAAACGGTTTGATGTTGGAAGGGACCTTTAAAGTTCCAAACCCACTGCCAGCTTGCTCTCCTGCATGGAGTTTTCCTACTATAAACAGCCCAAAGACACCAACTAATCTAGCACTATCCATTGGGACTCAGGCCCAAGACTGCATCTACAGGTAGTAGTTTTTTGTTTTGTTTTGTTTTTTTACCCATTATGAGTAACCAGGCACTGGCGCAATCCAAGCTTGCGAAATATATCCACGACAATTTCCATGGGTGTTTGGTCTGTCACTGTAAAAGGACTGAGGTCCAGGATGCTCCTGAGTTTCAGCATGGAGGGGAAGCTTGGAGGCAGTGGAGGAGAGTGGTCAGTGAAATAAATAATTGAAGTGCTCACAATTCCATCCTGCTTCTTCCGGGCATTTTCTAGAAGAATAAATATTCGGTTAAATAACCTTTCCTTTTCTAAGTTGAAGAACATATCCTTTGCTCTCTGCCACATTGGAATGGCTTTAGAGGTCCATTCCTTCACTTCACTTGCACTGTTTCTCAAAACACGTAACGAATGACCTAAGCAGGCAGTGAAATGATTTGTACTTTTACCAGTCACTGATTTGGGACCTGTGCAGGGAAGCTGACTAATAAAATAAGTCTTTTTTTTTTTTCTTTAAATGCTTAACCTACTGGCTCAAGCTCTACGTCCCCTGACCAGGGTCAAGAATAGAAAAAAATCAACACGGTGTTAAGTACTTGACACCATTCAGGTATTTGCAATAGTGCCTACTCCTGCTCCATGGGCAATTTGGATGTCTGCTGTATCGCAGCTTCAATTTGATATTTACATTCCAGGACTCATTGGATTGGGAATGGCTTGGCATCTGAACACCAGACTGATATTCAGAGCAGGCTGTCAAAAGCTAAATCCCATTTTCCATGCATCCTGGATAAAAAAAAAAATTACTTTTAAGGAGTTCCAAGAGATTCAGAACAAGGCAAACCCAAGAATTCAGTCACACCATGAAGTATCCTAACAGAATGAAGAAAATAAATAGTATGATAGTGCACTTTTTCTGTATTTCATCACATTTTGTCGTAAGCATTTGACCAGGTACTTATCAGAAAAGCAATACTTACATACTCCAGAAGAATGTATTGTATGCAAAACTGACACTGACAATTTACCTTAAAAGAGGGAACACACGAGGTTGTTTCATAGCTGCAAGTAACTTATAGAAACTAATTGTGCCATGGTACAACCTCAGCTCAGGACCAACAATTCTAACCTTCCATACAGAGAAGCATCAAGCTGGAGCTAAGACAGCACATTAAACCACACCACAGAGCTCAGATGTGTTCAGCCCTTAATAACCATGCTGTTTCTGTGATCACTTTCTGCTTCTGTCCAAGGGAACTGCCATCCTCCTTCCAGCAAACGTGCTCTCACCTGCTCTCTTTCACCAGCATTTGTGTCCCCCCAGAGAGCCAAAACAGGGGACTGATCTGCAGGAAGGTAATTGAGCAATGACTGAGATATGTATGCAGCTGGATCAGGTCTTCCATCCAGCTCACCACAGGGCTTGCATGGATTCTGCCTGGCGATGGTGTAAGGAAATGTGAGTAGGCATGGGAGCAACTCCAGCTCACTCAAGCTTAGCATAGATGCTTGGAGCCTCAGGTCCAGCTGAATACAATCTATACAGACTAAACAGGCCCGGAGCATGGACCTTGACTCCCTTATACCCAAATCTTCATCGTAGAGCAAGTGCATTTTTTTTTTTTTTTTTTTTTAAAGACCTACACGTCAATGTACTCCTCAACCCTAACACACAGATTTCTCCTGCCTCATCAACAGAAGAAACACTGCCTCACACAACCAGCAAGAGGCAACATGATCACAACTTGTACTCAAACCTCACGTTTACAAACATTACTTACAGGCTTCTAAGCAATATGTGAGCAAGAGGAACCTAACTGTGCCCTAAAAATTGTAAAATACAACGCTGTTTCATACAATGCTGTTTCCAAAGGAACTCAACTCTCACGTCACAGATGAAAATTGCACGTGGGAGATGCCAGGACAGTGTCTACCAGGTTCTGCCACACATTGACTGCCTCAGAACAATGCTGGAGCACATGTGAAATGAGCAAAGATTGGGATGGCTTTCAGTGGTGCAGAGAAAGGAAAGACTCTCCTCAAAAACATCAGTATCAATATTTACAGGTTTGATAGCACCACCTCAGAAGTGACCCAACATTCAGTACACAAACCAGACTTTTTCCTCTAATTAAATAAAATAAGGTTTGAGACATTAGCAGTTAAGAAAGCCTTCTGCAGAGTCATCCAAAAGAAAAGGTGGCTTAGATCTCGCTGACAAGAAGTCTCATACTTCACAAGATTCACAAGATTTTTGCAGGTAGCACAGCCATTATAATTGCAATAGACAAGTCATGCTGTCCCTTCACACTCAAGACATGCAGGGGGATGGAGATGCAGGCTTCCATTAAGTATATCCACCATCACCACTGAGTGTTTAAATTCGTTAAATCAATTACAGTTGGTGCCATTTAAGGCCTCTAACTGCACTGTTTATCTGCATAGCATCTTGCCTTCCTGCACTTACCGATTGAAATGATGAGGTCTCTCCTGAGAACAAATCCAACCAGTCTTTGGGACTCCCGTGACACCACCACTGGGTAGCCACTGTACGTAGTTTCATTGATTATGGTCTCAACATCTTCTACTGTCATGCTGTCCTGAGTAATGACAGTCAGAGGAGGATCATTCCTCCGTGGTCTCATTACATCCATTGCAAGTGTCTTGTGCGAGAACTCCTCCTTGGCTTCCAAGAAAGGGTAGCCATTGAGACGAATGTGGGCATCGTAAATGCCTTCCCGCCCGATAGCATCAGCCATCCACTTGCTGGTCATGGCTGCTGCCATCAGAGGAACTATGTATTCCAGTCCGCCCGTGAGCTCAAACATAATGACCACTAGTGACACTGTCATTCGGGTCACCCCTCCTACAAACAGAACACAGGAAGACAGAAGACGTTAGCATGTTTTCGGGGATTTCCAACCAGTAGAGCTGTTCTGACAGTTGCTACAGCTGTCCTCCACCAATGCATCTAGGTAACGTACTAGATCAGTAAAAGGTTGTACTGTTGGACTCCTAGCTAGAAAATAAGCATCACATTCAGCATCGTAGTGGAAGCCAAACATGAACAGAACATACTGTTAAAACCATCTGTCTGTTCCAAAATATCTTGATTATGGGGCCTTCTGCTACTTTTTTTTTTTTGCGTCCTTTTGAGAAGCAACCTTAAAAGGCCATAGTCATTTCAAATCAGGTCATAAGAAATACCCTGAAGGCATGTGTCCTTGTATAGCACATCTTCTGAACTGCAGAGATCCATGAATGATGTGGTACATCTGTCCAAAACTTACTTCTTAAGACTACATATCAAATATTTCACGACAATTTGCTGGGAAGGTCATCCCATTACTTAAACACAAAAGAAAGTGAACTACCTGCAAAACAGTCTGTCATGCTGTGAAAGGGCCTTACACATTTACACTGATAGAATACATTTATGGAGTGATCCCTATGATAGGCCATGCAAAAAGACAAGTGGCGTCTTAACATCCTCTGGCTACTATCATTAATTTTCCTAACAACATGGCTTCCCTACATGGGAATCTAAAGTCCCTGGACAGTCTCATTTGTTCTAGCTGCATGTTCAGGAGATTCCCCATGGAAACCTATCATGTCCAGTGATAGGTTGGTGCTGGCAAAAGAATGCAAATAGAATAGGAAACACATTATATGTTCTACCACAAAGTAGACCAAACACCCAAACATGCAGCGTGGACTTAAAAAGAAATCTGTTGCTTACCCAGACATGCTGCAGCCCCAACCATTGCATATAGGCCTGGAGTGATACAGTCAGCTCCTTGACTGCACCAGCCACTGAAGATGACCCAGTCGTGGTGGTAAAAGGCCAGCTGCTCCATTGCTACTCCTAGCAATCTTCCTGCTATAGCACCTACTGCCATGCTTGGGATGAAGAGCCCCGAGGGGACCTATGAAAAAGCACATCAGTGAATAAGGCATTTCTCAGGGAGGCAGTATTCAAAGACTAGTGACAGAAGTTCAAACAAGACTGATTTAGAGGTTATTCTAAAGTTAAAAATGGCACAGATGCCATGCTTCATCATCTTTGCCCTTCCTGCACCAAAAAAGGTGGTGGGAGAACACCTCCTTGTATCCTTGGAGGGAACAAGGGACAGCACTGGGTATGCCAAATGCTGTCCCTCACTGAAACAAACCACACTCTAAAACCTCTGTAACAGAGTTTGAATTGTTTGCAGTTACTTCTTTCTGAGCAGGAGAAAGACCCACACAACAGTTTAGTGTGAAATACGATAGGCTTTCTTTTTTTCAAAAATTTTCCTAAAAATCAAAGTTTATTTCCCAGAATAATAAAACAGTTTCATTTGCACACCACTAACACTCCCCCGTGCCTTTCCAACTAACCACGTACTTGTACTTATTTATGAAATACACACGATCCTTCAAAGTGAGAGTGCCTGTAATTAGCACATTAGTGATACCCAGTAGGGTCACTGCCAGCAAGTTTCACCTCTGCACTTCAACTGTTCCTGGATTTCAAAAGCTCCTGTTCTTTGAAGTCAGAGAATCTCCCCCTTGTGCCTTTTACATATTTTTCATATAGCTTTCTCATACAGTGTATTTTTCCTCACAGTTTTGATGATTGCCCTTGAATGTCAGCAACAACCTCAGTACAACAATGAGGTGCAAACCTCTGAGGCAGGGTCACCTCTTTTGGACAATCCCTTCACGGGACTGTGGGACAGGGTAGAGACACTTAGGATCCATCTGATAAAGCCCACTGAGGGAAAGCTTGGACCTAGGCAGTATATCCACCACTCAGGAGACTGCCACTGAACAAGAGCAAAACAGTCTGACTGATGAAATCTTAAGCATTTACAAATGAGTATCTCAATTGCTTTGCAATTAGGAAAGGGGAGATATAATGGAAGTATCAAAAAGGCTTAAGTAAAGACAACTTAGAAGCATTCAATGTCTAGAAAATGGGCCATGAATCCCTAACCTAGCAGCTTCAGTGACTGCACATGGTGGCCACACACACGATAAAATATTTCTATTGTGCTCGGTTACTCACAATGGAACAAATAATTGCCATCTATCACCCCCCTACAAAGCACAATTTCTTCTCCTTAATAGGGTTTGGGGAGAAAAACATGTCTGTTTATTAAACAGATAAAATTCTAGGGTTTCTGCATCAGATGAAAAGAACATGAGCTGCTTTACAGGTAACTCTCACCTTCATGCCAAAGGTGAAGATTGTGATGAAGACTTTCATTATAAGGGCCAAAGCCAGCTGCCACATGGCTGTGTAAACTCCTGGGCCAGCAGCTCGGTCTGGCAGGTCATCCCCTTTGGTGCTGTTGAAGTCATTCACATACTCACAGAGCTTGGAAGAGTCCAAAATCCCACAGTCATTGAAGAGTTCAGAGATCAGCTCACTGGTGCTCATTCTGGTATACTCATTAGGGAAGGCCAGGATGGCTGTGATGGCAGTCACTACAAACACCTCCAGCACAGGGTATTTACCAAGCTTGGTTGTCTTACGTCGCCTGCACCAGGCAATGTTGCTGCGAATGAAGAAAGCTCCCCAAAGCCCACCAAATATTCCCAAAAGGACGAATGGCACAAGCTCCAGAAGATGCCAGGGCATGTGAAACTCCACGTAGAAGAGAACCAGGCGGCTGTTCCCAAAAGGATTGATGGAGCGCAAAGTAAACGCAGCCACCAGAGCAGCAAAGAAGGAACGCCATAGTGTCTTGAGAGGAAAATAGTAACTGACCTAAAAAAGGAAAAACAAAGCAGACTCAATCACTTGTTGCTACCCTGACTGGTGCCCAGTAACATCACTACTGCATGAAGTACAAGAAAGGACTGAGACTGGTGTGAAATGAGGACTGAAAGGACTACGACTGATGTACCTTCCCCTTCAGCCAAGACTTGATTATGAGGTCCCCTCTATACAGACTACAATGACCAGGATGGATCCTGGTGTGCATACTTGAAGCAAATGCCCTCTATGATTCCTGAAGCGTAGATGATTTACTCAGATAAAAGTTGCTACTAATCACCTATGAGCTGAAACCAGGGAAGTATTTGCCTTTCATGCTCTGCAAGGTCCAGAAGTGCCAAACAATGGTGTTTGCCATAGTAGCTGAGCACAACTATTGATCAGCTGAGCAAAACCATCCCACTCTTTCTCTGAGTTAGGCCCTGAAGCCAGAAATGGTGATCCATTTCATGTCTGGATCAAAAGAACATGAATTAGAAATTACTTGGTAAGAAAAAGAGTTTGATAAGCAAGGTAAGTTTGTTTTGAGGTACTCTGAGACAGAGCTGTCTGGAGAGAGTGGACATATGGAATGACAGAGGCTGTGGTTGTGAGCAGTCAGTGTTGCTGAGCATGGACAGATCAGGGAAAAACAGCAGGTTTACTTTAAAGCCAGAGATATACATCATTCAAAATAAATTCTACAGTATTCATAAGAATTACCTGAAACCCCAGTAAAGTTTAGGTTGCCTGGCAGACCTTGTAAATACACCACCAATCAGTATTCAACAGAGTCTCCTTTCCACACCCAAGCAGTTATGAGTGGACTGTATTTTAAAACCAGCGGGGTCAGTTCTTGCAATAAAACAGCTCACCAGAGCTAATAGAAAATGCTGGTGTTACCTCTTCCAGACTAAAGAGCACTCCTCCAATCGGTGCACCAAAAGCTACAGACACACCAGCAGCTGCAGCTGCTGATAAAACCTATGAAAGAAACTGAAGTCAGTCACACATTTTTAGCTCTCCCCTCAAAACCTTTCCCCTTTTTTTGTCGGATGTCTACTTAAATGTGTGCGAATTTTATATCCAATGATCACCGAATAAGCTAATGTCTGACTTGTTTTAAAGACAACAGGGAAAAGATGAACTGAGCTAATTCCCTAAGAAATATTCTAGGTGACCTTGGAGGTCTTTTTCAACCTTAAAGATTCTATTGCAATCCACAAATAGCTTTAAAAAAAAAGCATTGCCATTTAAACAGTTCCAACTCTAAATCAGTAGAGCTGACATTGATTGCAATTACCTTTTTCTTTTTCACCTGATTTCATGCTATGCTTGCACCCTAGATAAAGCTTTACTAAAACAGAACAGCAGCACTTCCATTTCCCAGAACATGCCTTTTGCTACATTTGCCTGCCTCACATCTGTACCCTTTCTCAGAAGAGAACAAAGTATAACTAGAGATGTCTTGAAGACACCTCACCTGCTCCCTGAGTGGATTCTGCCATTGCTGTGTTTAACAGAGGGTAAGTTGGCCAGTACTTGTAGGCATTTCACACTAATCATTCTCCAGTGACTTGTTCAGAAAAAAACCTTACGTTGTGAGGAAACACTTATGAGCTTCACATAAGATGTTAAATTGGTCCTTATACCATGTCCTTCACAACAGCAGAAGGTCCCTGGAAGTGAAGCCCTTCAGCCTACAGCTAGGTCCAAGTCCCTCAAACAGTCTTAGTCTATGAGGTTGTATGACAAATACAAGCAAACATTGCAAAACTGGGTGTGCAAAAGTGGGCTAGGACCAGTGAATGCTCCTATCACAAACGAGATGACTGCCTGTGCTGGGGAAAAGCTGCAGTGTCACTGACATTGCTTTTGCTCCAAAGAAGCGTTGAACTGAGATGCTCCAAGAATGTGCCAAAACAAGAACTTTTATTCATCACAAAGCACCAAACCCACCAGCTTTCCCATGCTATCTCAACAGTTTAACAATAGCACAGTATCGTTTTACCTCTCTGCGCTTGGCTTCATTCTTCCTGTACTTGGTGAAGAGATGACACAAGATATTTCCACAGCAGCAGGCAACGTGCACCAGGGGGCCCTCTTTTCCCAAGCTCAGGCCAGAGGACACCGCCAACACTAAGGTAATGGTTTTGATGATCAGCGTCCACTTGCCCAAGTAGCCTCTAATGATGAAACCACTTAAGATAGTTTTGATCTGGAAGTCAAGCACACAGAGCTCTACAGGCTTTCATTCAAGTCCTGGTCAGAGCTCCCGTTTTACTAGGCTCTCCCAGACCTGCCTTCAGCTTTCCCCTACAGTTTTCACAGTCCCTCCCCAAGCTATCAAAAGTAAAACACAGTCAGTAAAAATACCTCTACATGCAAAGACAGAAGGTGCCCTTTACAGAGGGTGCCCTTTGAGTCCTTCCTTCAGGACTGTTTTTCCCACTGAAAAATAATCTGATGCTGCTTTTGCAGTCTTCCACAAGTGGTGCACTTTTGTTTGTATCTCTTGTAGATTGCATTTACTTTTAGTAAAATTTATTTTAGTTTTTAAAGGGATTCTATGGAGACTTAAGTACTAGACACATTTCAGGAATACAGTTTGGAGAAGAAAGCATATATTAAGCCACTATACATTTCTAGAATATGGGGAAGTATTAGTCCATAGCAGGCAAGCATTATCTTTGGATGGTGGATCCCTACCCCACCTTAACACAAACTAACATCACCACCACCCCCCAAAAAACAAACAAACAAAACCAAAAAAAAACACACACTTTCATTCTTGCTCACCTCTGGAATTCCTGAGCCGCAGGCATACGGAGCAAAGCCCTTCACAAGTAACACAGCAAGAAGGGAGAATAACAAAGCCCAGATAACATACATCAAGTAGTTGAGAATATATGCAAAAGCCCCCTGTAATGCAGAGAAAGTTAACCAATTTGTATCACTTCAACTGAGATTACGTCAAACCAGTACACTGAAGCAAGCGCACAGAAATAGCAGGTAATCAAAAATACAGTTATCATCAGCCAAAAATAACAGGAATCGTAATAAGTCTGCAGTTCCAAGGACAAGTTACATTTGCTGGGTTACAGAAACGTGAGCCAACCACACTTCCGAAGACCACTTTATAAAATGGCAAACAAGTTATACAAATACTGTCCCAGTCAAGCTGGCTGCTCCACTGTATAGAACTGCCAGAACTTGGCTCTATCCAGAACACAGGACCTGAGCTTGTCTGGCATTCCTTTAAAGTGTTCATGGGCAAAAACATTCTCTAAGCAGTAAGTCTCAAATTGTAAATGTGCCGATGCTTTGCTTCCCCACTGAGGAAAATACGTAAGTAACTTGTTTATTCACACCCTTCGAAGACCCCAACATTCAAAGTTAAGTCACTGAAATATCTTCAGTTATCACTTCTGGCATATACATACAGATCATACCAAGAGACAATACAGGCTGGGGAAATGGGACATTCAGTGGCAAAAGTAGTTCTAGGCATACGTTACCTCTCCATGGCCAATAATAAGCTGTGACCAGCTCTTCCATTCGGGACACTTGTCTCTGTCTGTAAAGGTTGTGTTGGATTTCCAGCAGCAATGCTCGTGGTTAAACCAGAAGCCTGCTAAACACACTCCTTCTTTCAAATCTGTCATCCAGTGGGCAGATATGTCTATCAGACCTGCTAATGAACCTGGTTAAAAAAAAAAAACAAGGTGAAAACTTAATAACCATCTTATGCAGACTCACATATCTGAAGGTTACAGTCTGCCCCTACTTTGACTCACCTACCAGCAAACAGAGCGGCACTGATATTTTTGCCTACAATTAACTTTTATTCTTAAGGGGGCTAAAGGGAAGATCTGCTTAAGCATACACTGAAAAGAGTAGGTCACAAAACAAAGTGTGGCTAACAACATTTCCATGGCTGACCCCAGGAAACTGCATTAAAACCTACCCTAAGTCACTAGAAATTAATTCTTCTCAAATAGACTGAACAACGACATTCTAAATATATCATGGAAAGTAGACAGAGCCAAGGAGGGTTTTATGTTTCCGAAAAATATAAAACATGTAACTGGTCTCCAGCACAAGAGCTGAAATCCACAAGTTACGCTAACAACGCTAGGATTGTGCAAGGAATAACTTTGAATTTGGAGGAAACATTTCCAATCCCAATTAAAAACAGAAACCAAACAACTAACAAAGAAACAGAGGGGAAAGTTACAACTACGTCAAATAATACAATCCGAGAGTCAGTATGGAAAGTAATTTACATTTTAAAAAAAGAAAGCTTCAAGCAATCTTATATTTTTCTGTTAAGGAAAACTCCTACACCTCCCCCCCATAAATTCTGTAATTGGCTCTATTCTCAGGTAAAATGCCACGTTAACACAGAAGCCAGGAATACAGACCTCTGGTCTGCATGATCAGAGGCCCCAGAGGCAACGCTAAACACTTAGCAAATCTTCCAGTTAATGAAAAACTTGCTAGCAGCTTTCCTATGTAAATATTTAACAGAAGACTTAATTTCATCCCTCATGATGAATGTTTAGCTGCCTTCTATCAAGATTTGCATCCAACTGATTTACTACTTTTGCACTGGGGTCCAAAGTTTGCTTCTGAAATAATATAAAAGGTCTCAGCCAGTCAACCTCTGAAAGAAGCCCGACTTCCAAGAAATATTGCTCACCTTTTATTCTTAAGTATAGTGGGGGGGAATAAAATCTAATGCTCCTTGACATCAGCCTCTCCAGTGTCAAAGAGCATTCAGCAAAAATGATTCACAGCACGATACTTCCCTCTGAACCACCATTTTGCTACCTATTATTATTCCAGAGCTCTGTACCAGCATCAGATCAAGAACAGTCCCCAGGACAGCCTTCAGTCTGAGTTTTGTATCTTGGTATTTATACGAATAGGGTCTCAGGGCATTTAAAAATAACGCAGAGCCATAAGTATCAGTGTAGCTCCTCAGCCCTTGTTTCTAGGACAAAATCTCCTGCTTTAATGATATAACAGGGTTCATTTTAGGAATCAGTAGCAATGGTACAGAACCAGGTTTTATATTAAGGTTTGCTCTTACCTGCTAACAACCCAATGAACAGCATCAACAGCCAGCCAGAAAAAGCATCGCTCACGCTGTGTATCAGGGCCCATGTTGACTCCTTGCTTCTGCTGGTAATCTAGAAGAATTAAAAAAAAAAAAAAAAAAACAAAAAAAATCCATTAGGACACTGATCTAATTCCCTGTAAATAGAGTTACTTGGTAGCATTGTGTGTTGGAGGTACACCCCTAATGTTCACTACAACGATCACAGTACATTCCGTTTTGAGGGACAAGAGGGAAAACATCAGACAGGAGCTGGGTTTACAGCTGGTATAGTCCAATGCAGCTCCAATTCAAAAATGAACAAGAATTAATCAAGGATACTTCCACTCTTCCCAGCATTCATGTAACATATTCCTCTTAAATGTCTTTTGAATAAGAAGAAAAGAAATTCCACCCTTTAGTCTTTTTAAAATGTTTCTTGTTAGCAATAAGAAATTACTAGTAGCCTGATGCCACAAGCAAGTGTGAATGCTCGAGGGACCCTCATAGCACTTTGCCCCCAGCAACTTACCCGTGCTGCCTCACAGGTACTGACACCACACCAACTGGGAAGCAAACAGAAATTGTCACCAACTTCTTGTAGTCTTCAGCTACTCCCTCAATATTTGTAACACAAACTAACTGTTACTTCGAGCACAGCAGACTGCCAAGCGCTGCTTGCCATAAATCAGCCTCAGCCGGCCACAAGAAGGTTAGCAGGTTTCAAACCGACAGAGCGTGGATGAGTTATGAGTCCTGGAACCTACACGTGCTGATTGCATTTGGAAGAGGGACTCAGAGCCACACAGAGAGGCCTCAGGCCAGCGAGCTCCTCTGGCCAGGCCCTGCCAGGCTGGCAATGGCACGAAGGGGCACGAGCAGCCTGCCCGCTGCCCTGGCGCCAGCACACCACCATCATTCCCTGGTGACAAGGCACACTGAGGAAAACAACTAATTCTCACTAAATGAGAAAGAATCCTCTCTTCCTCAATGACTTTCATTTTTTTCCGCTAGATTTTGTCTTTCAAATGCTGCACGCTTCATCAGCATCACTGCTACTGAGGAAGGTGGGAGTTCAGGTGGTGGCCAAAACTATTGCCTTGGTATTTGTTTCAGTTTGACCAAACATACATCTCTTTGACCAGTAGTAATTTTTGTCTTCACCTGATTTCAACTTCTTCTGATAAAAAAAAGGCTTTCTGTAGATAGGGAATAGATTGTCCTTTTCCAAAGTCACAGACATCATGTTTGACACGTCTGTGTGTGTGTACGCATCTGAGAAGATTTGGAGTCTGTACTCATAATGCACTAATAGAAAGTTTGTTTTTTTTGGGAGACAGTAGGTATTGGGCTTGGGGCCTCTTAGTTGGGTCTGTACTTGCTCGGATTTGGGCACTGTACTGTAATTCCCACACACTGACCAGCAAGGATGGAGCTCGGCTTGTGCACTACAATTGTTTAAGATGAGTTGCTTTGTAAGGCTCAAAAATAAAATATCAAAGAACAGTTTGGCAAGTAAACAGCAAAGTTTAGTTCAGTTGTCACCCTCCAAAAGTTCCACCAACAAGGGTTTCTCATGAATCAGGAGCATGCTGGGAACATCAGTACTTTATTTAAAACAACCCTTGTGTTCGAAGCAGATTCCTGTATATGCAGAGAGCAATAAAGTCCCAGAAGCAGCATTTGTTCCAGTTTTCTCAACCATGCAGCACAAACTTCAGTAGGAAGACTATCCCATTTCTTTATCAATAAGCAATGTGTATAATGGAGTCATGGGTGCTTATATTCTTACATATAATCCATGGAATGGTAATATAATTCTTCTAAACAATGCGTGCATCTTCCATGGCTAGGATTGTAAGTTTTGATTTGCTTCAGAATTGAGCGAGTTTAACTTGCATAAAGAAATGAGTGATCAAGGCATGTAAGCCATATATCAGAAAAACGTATCATTAAAGCTTTTAAAATAAAGCCTTGGACAGAAAAGTAGCAATGGGTAAACTGCAACACATTCAATTTAGTGTTCTTTTTCCTCAAAAGGTAGAGGCTTTCAGTATCCCCCTTACAGCAATCTCTTGATATGTATCATGTAACTGGCTCCCTAGTAAGATAATTAGAACTCAGATTAGCTCTAAGCAAGTTAATAGTTCCGCCTTCGGTGCTAGCAAGGAGTAGTAAGAAATGTTACCTCTCTGTGCCTGTCCCGGTCCCTGGACTTCTCTCGCACCCAATCTATAGTGTTAAAATCTTCATAGGTCCCCACACCAGGAAGAGGTTCCTCCAGGAAATCCATCATTTTGCTTGTGCCGTTCATCTCTCCTCCATTATATGAGGAAAATCCTGATGGGGGAGCGAGGGGGGAAAAATTGAGAATTTCTTAGTTTTCCCCCTTTTTTAGAAAAAAATTCAAAAACATCACTAAAGTGCTGACTTCAGTGGAACAATACAGATTTCAGGGTAAGTAAACAGCTTACGAGCTATTCCTTCAGCTACATGCACCAGGCAAGCGTCCCAGGGATTAACTGCTCAGCACCCATATGCACGTCCCCAGCTTCAACAGTCCATAAGGAGATGGGCTCTTTTCTGGAAACACTTGTTCAGGAACCACCAAAGTAAACTAGTACCTAGACTGAACTGTTCCCTAAATCCAGGGCATACTGTGGCTGTACTCTGACCCTTGAGGGAAACAGTGGGGAAAGGAAGAAGGGAAACTGAATAAATATTTAAGAATTCCACCAGAGTTGAAGGGAGTTCAGTGAGATCCATTGGAAGAATAAAGCAGGAACCAAACTAAGACTGTGAATGGCAGCAGGGAGAAGCAAATGACCACCTGATCCTCCCCAGCCATCGCTTGAGGGGAGACAGTGCACACAAAGCAGATAAAGCAATCAGAGCTTGAGAAGAGCCCTGTTTTCCCGCTACCTGAAGAGCTTGCTGTCTCCTTCCAGGTCAAATAAACTCAGCCAACTACAAATCACTTGACTTTGTCTGATCTGCTCCAGCCCATGATGTTGAATAGGGAAGCTCCCAAAATTTGGGTCACAAGACAATCTCTTCACAGTTAGAAGCACAGCCCAAGGGTGTGGGGCAGGCACAGTAAGTGCTTGCAGAAAACTATTAACCTACAGTATGACAAGGGTTGACCTTGTCCATCTGGAGATGGCATACAAAAAGCTCTGCACAGCTTCAAACTCACGCTTCAAAGTAAAACCTCCTAAGCATCATTCCTACAGTTCCAACACCCTCTGCCAAGTAAAATAAATAAATAAATAAATAAAATTAATTCTGGACTCCATCACAGGAAGTGGGTTAAACCCTGCTGATTGGTGCTGTCTTTGTGTCCAGAAGCCAGGGCCCTGCCACCTTTCAGCCTATTCTTCTACCGCACGATTCCTCCTCCCATGAGGGCTTCCAGCTCCCGTGCTCCACACCAGGTGCCTCAAGGGAGATGTTTCCCCACGTCCAGCAGCTAGAAACAGCCATCGGGAAGCTGAGCAGCACCACTGACCTCAGCACAGATCAATTCTCTGACACCCCCGGCACTGGTGGTTAACCAGTGCTGCCTAACGGGCTTTACTGCCTAAACAAAAGGGATTTTTTTTTTTTCCAGCCAGTTGGGACAGAGACATTCAGCAAAGAGGGCCTCCAAATGAAGTAAGAGGCAGAGGAGGCAAATTGCCCAAAAGCACGGGGTTCAGTGAGTAAGGGGAGAGAAAATCCTGCCCAGCACCCTGCCCTCCTCACTGCTCACCTGAAGGAAAAGGCCGCCAGGCAGAAAAGCAGCAGAACAGAGCTGCCCCTATGGCTTCTAAGGCAGAAACCTTGGACCTGAGTGGTTTTTAACTCCCCTGGAAAATGTACTTAAATCTTTTCCACCTGGAAAACATTCACAACTCTATTCCTGCTTTTATTTGCTCCTAAAATAAAATATTGGCACCTTTGATCTGAAAAGAAACTTTGGAAATCCCACTAACATAACACTTAGTCCTTGCTCCTTTAAAAACCTGTTTCTTAAAGCCCCATTCAAGCAGTTTGACGGTGTTGAAACACATAGGGGTAGGTGGGGAAACAAAACAAAAGTCTTTTAAACTTTAGCCAGGGAAATCAAGGAGTTCCATGTCACTCTGTCAAGAGAACAAGTTCTTCCGTGCAATTCAGCCCAAGCTTCATTCTTTTGCTTGTGCAAGCACTGAGGCCTCTGCTCCAAGTCAATAACAACAGAATTCTTCATTAATTTTACTCCATGTATTTTTCTTGCTAAGCCACCAAATGCTGAAAGGGCAAAAATTCACTGGGTTACTGCAAGAAACAGTGTGTTAAATTTCAGTGGAGATGAAAGGTGCCCTACAGTATTTTCCAGTATACAAGTGTCCTCTTAAGATAAAATGATGCTACTTTACATACTGAATACTAATTTTGAAACTCCCTCAAGAAGCTTTTTTCATGCTACTTTCATTCCCAAAGGCTCTCTCAATGTCCCTAACAGCCAAAGAGCTCCTAAGCTTTACCTTGAACTGCTACGGTGCAGTTTGCTTCTTCATTAAAAAAAAAAAGAAAAAAAATCACACTAAAGAAAAATGACTATTTCAGAAGTACAAACCAGGAAGGGCTCCTTCGAACTGATAGCTGACAACACTGTTCTTTGCAGAGCTTTTGCTCTTCTGAACTGCAGCCTTCACTCACTGACAGTTATGATCCAAACCAAGCTCAAGTGAAAAAACACCTTTCCTAAAACAAAGGGTGTACAGATGAAGACACTCTTGGTAGAAAGGTTGATTTATTAGACTTGGGCAGGAGAATAAATCTAGATGCAGTTCTGTAAGACATGAAGTGTTTACAGTTATTCAGAGGAAAAAATAAAAAAGATAAAACAAAAACTGGGTCAAAATTGAAAGGCAGTAAATGGAAAAGTATTAAAACTCCCACATAAAAAAGATGATGTTTAGTATTTCATTTATAGAATCATAGAATCATTGAGGTTGGACAAAACCTCCAAGATCATCCAGTCCAACCTCTAACCTAGTACTGAGAGGTCCACCACTAAACCTTGCTACTAAGCTCTACAGCCACACGTTTCTTGAAGACCTCCGGAGATGGTGACTCAACCACTTCCCTGGGCAGCCTGTTTCAATGCCTTAGTGAAGTCTAGGTAGACAACATCCACAGCTTTTGCCTCATCCACTGAGCACGGTACCTTCTCACAGAAGATCAGGGTCATCAAGCAGGACCTGCCTTTCATAAACCCATGCTGACTGGGCCTGATTGCCTGGTTGTCCTGCAAGTGCTGCATGATGGCACTCAGGATGACCTGCTCCACAACCTTCGCTGGCACCGAGGTCAGACTGACAGGCCTGTAGTTCCCCGGGTCCTCCTTCAGGCTTTTCTTGTAGATGGGTGTCACATTTGCTAGCCACCAGTTGACAAGGACATCCCCAGATAGCCAGGACTGCTGATAAATAAGTGATGGAAAGCGGCTTGGTGAGCACTTCTGCCAGCTCCCCCAGTTCCAGCACACGGATCCCATCAGGCCCCATAGCCTTGTGTATGTCTAAGTGGTGTAGTAGTTCACTAACCATTTCCTCATGGATTATGAGGGCTTTATTCTGCTCCCCATCCCTATCTACCAGCTCAGGGGGCTGAGTACCCAGAGAACAACTGGTCTTGCTGCTAAAGACTGAGGCAAAGAAGGCATTAAGAAAAAAATAATAACGAAGAAAACAAGATCAGTCTCATAGTGCACTTGAAAAGTACCACAAAATAACCTACTTTGGGAAGAAAAAGAAAAAATCCTTTCTTCATTTAGGATAAAAAACAAAAAGGTTAAGTGAGTTTCTTCAGAGATCTCCCCAACCAGTGGAGTTCACAGACCATGAATCCAACCCACCCAACTTGCACTGTAAAGAAAACAGTACGCATTTGTTGAGAGCCTGGAAGTACTCTGCTTTCAACAACATTTTTGCACTCAACAGAAAATACACAAACCGGTATCAATGCTTTCAAAGACTTCCCCATTCAAGTATGCCCAGTGGAAATCCCAAGTACTATTCTACAGACCTGACAGACCAAAAACTCCTCAACCACCCATAACAGTGGCACGGAAAAACAATCTTGTGACTAACAGTAGAGGCAACAGATTCAGTACGTCCAGCAAAGGTTCCTTAATGCTGTTAAAAGCAGACAGTAAAGTCAGCATCCATCCAGACATTATTTAGGGGACAGAGATGAAACAAAAGGAACCACCATTGCAACATCACTTTTAGAACAGCTTCAGACAGAAACAACAAGAAGACACTATTGGGAGGTCTTTGAGGCTTTGCTAAGTGTGGGTGATGAGGTTTTTTTGTCTTTTTTTTTTTTTTTTTTTTTAATACCACGCCCAATTATCCTAAGACTACATTAATTCTGCCTTGAGAAATGTAAAATGAGATGAACTACCAGCTCCTGAACACACCTCTCAAAACCAAGCAGATCAGTCAAAATAGTCTGTTATCTTTTCTAAAGGAATGACCCAAACTTCTGGAAGTACAATAGCGTTTCAGACATCCATACTGGGGACAGCTCATTTTCACTGTTCGCTCAGTTTATTTGGGGACACTTACCACAGTCTTTCTTCAAGCTAAAAATTAAGGCCAAAGGAAAAGTATCAGAAGTGGTGTTAAACCAAGCTGACACAACACTGAGAAGCATTTTCTGCTGAAAGATGAGATTGGTGTCATTCCTTGCTCGATCTTCTGAAATAACTGCCCAGGCCCATGACTTTTAGCTGCCGTGGGAACCTCCTCCCAGCTCAGAGCTACCACAGAGCAACATGGACCAGACCAAAAGGGCACAGAGTCAGTACAAAGCACTGCTCAGCAAGCAAAAGGGGCTGCTGGAACTGAATCCTCAGGTCTGCCCTGTTAAACAGGGCCAAAAGTCACGCAGGTATCGGCCTCCACATTCCATCAATGCGGCAGCCAGCAACCGCACCGTGAGTCTCTGCAAGGAGGTCGAGCACAGAAAGGACAGTTCACCTTGACTTGCGTGCTCAGGAACAGTCAGGTGCATTCTGGAGACCGAACCTGCTCTCCAGACACTGCTCCCATTCAGTCCATGCCTAAAGTGACCGGATTTCACATCACCGAATCAGAACCCCGAAGTCCCCAAGCAATACACGACTACTTTGTGGCTGTGCAAGTGGAGAAGCAGTCTATTTCACAAAGGATAATGAGAAAACGTCCTTTTTTTTTTTTTTCCCTGATTAATACTAAACTATAAAATGGCTGACAGCCATAAATATTTATCGAGATCATATTTCCTGCCTCAGCTTGTTGCAAATAAGGAATGCTAGGAAATTCATATAGGAATAAGTCAGGAAAATCTGCTCAGTAATGCCTTGTCAAAACACAATCAAGATGATCCTGTAGGTCTCTCCAATTCCTAACATATGTACCTCCAAATCAGTATTTAAAACAAGAGACAGCAAGTTCAATGCAGTCCTGTCAGAGAAACACAGCTCATATTTAAACAGATTTTATTTTTATTTCTGGATCACCTCTTCTTCCCTAAATGGGTTAATGCTCCATTTTAGAGATTGCCTTTTTTTTTTTTAAAGCCAGGAACAGTGCTCTTTAAAGTTACAGGCATCTGTCATTTGCAACACAGGAAACCTGCAGCACTTAATTAATTGGCCTGCCAGCACAGCACCTGCAAGAGAAGTGTCCCTGTCCTTTTTTCCCATAACACATATGGAAAAAGGATTATATTTTTTTTCAGACAAAAAGGAAGAACTGCCGTACATGATCATCACACAGCAGAAATCTGACAGACCACCCTGGCTGCTCACCCTTTGCAATCAAACCTTCCGTCTGAGGAGAAACCAGAGCAGCTTGAGAGCCGTGAGCAGCAGTTTGCTGCCTCACAGCCTCTGCAGTGTGCGTCTCCAGGCAGATGTGTTCCCCTTCCTCCCTGGAAACAGTCCCCTTACCCTCACAGAGACGCTCCTTTTCCTGCAGAAGGACCTTCACCAGCCCATCGCACGGCGAGGCAAGTCAAGGGAAAACGGGTGTTGTTTCCTCTACGGCAGCTCTCGCTTCATCCTTTTCCCTCGGACTCAGGTGAAGACAAACGCGGGCAGCGCTAGGCTCTCCCTGCTCCCCGAGCATGTCGTCAGCAGCCACCGTCACATGAGCCAGCCCTTCCACCGCCTGGAAGGGGCAGGATCAGCACAAGGGAGAGGCTCCTGCTTGCAGGCAAGGAAGAAAGGGCAAAGAGCAGACTTACATCCACAGATTGCGGCTCCTGATTTATGGAAAGAGGTCTCATCCTGAAGCTGCTCCTCTGACAGCATTCGGGACATGTTGACTGGCAGCACACGTTCCCCAGCATGAATACCCGCCTGCTTGCTGAGCTGCACAGGCTCAGTGTGCAGATGGCTGAAGCTGACTGCGCAGGGGTTTTGAGATGCTGAATAACTTGTTGCTAACGCTCTTCGCTCTCTGAAGTCGGGTGGGTTAGAGCTGCACACTGAGAATTTCCAGATACCCTTCACCCCAATGATCCAGTTCCAAAGACTGACAAAAAGTGCCAACTAACAACCTCATCCGCAGTCTGTCTGTGGAGGGATGACCTCTACCACAAGCACTGACAGTTAAACGTGTCAGATGAGACAGCAAGGGCTACGATGCTCCTGGCACACGTGCCTGGGACCAAGCCAAACTACATCGCAGGAAAACAGATCTAGTAGTGGAGTTTCCTGAGCGGGGGGGATCAGTCATGGATGCACTGCAAAGTCTTTCTTCTCCCACTTTGTCAACATTTTGCTCATTAAAAGGCTAGTGGCAATGCTCTTTGCTTACTGCCTTCTAGCAGGCAGACAATTCATTTATTTTTTTTACCCTCAAGCAATATGTCATTGTGCTGTCTGCAGCCCCTCCAGGGCCTCATCAGCATTATTTATCTTGCCATTCAATATACATAAGAACTCAAAGGGGCTCGTGATTAAGTTTTCCTGGCTTCAATTACTAGTGATAACTTGTCATTTAAACCTTGTCTCACAAGTCTGACACACTACACATTAACAAATGTTAACTTTGGTCTTATCGTTGTGCCGGGTGGAGGCTCAGCAGGGCCTCCTACTGCTCTGGCAATATGGAATTCAAGGACAAATGCAGCTGAAGAATATGCCAAAAGCACTGCCAGATGAAGCAACAGCAGTAACATGTGGACTTGCGGGTCTGAATTTAGCAAATGCAGCTGCAGAGAGCTGACAATACCACTTCCACCAGATGTATTCAATGTTATGGTTCCAACAGCAGATCTGGCAGCCAGGACTGTCTTCAGCCTGTCTTCAGCTGGTCCTCTTCTCACAGCCCCATGTATTAACTTATTATCCTGCTTATTAGCTTATCCTGCAACACTTTTGAGAGTTAGAGTAGTGTTAGGAGTATGCTCTATTCTTCCCTTAGAGCTCAAAAGAAAAAACTTCTTAAGTCGTACAACAAAAGAGAACTTTCCAGCCTTTAAATGTTTTAAGTCTTTCTTCTAAAGAAATGGGGAACACAGTCCTGCTTTTGTCCCCTACAATTTAAAGTACATCCAGAGGCTACTGTGATACCCAAGCACCGTACCTTGTTCCTCCCATGCCCAGTACCTGCCTCACCACTGTGATGAGTTGAGGAAGAGCCATGAAAGAAAAGTGCAAAATAAGTTGGCATCACTGACTAACTTACACACCCAACCAGAACTACTGTTCAAAGAAAACTATCTGTAGATACAAATTTAATAGTTTGGAAAAGGAATATCAAGTACAACTTACCTTCATAACAACAGAAGCAAGAGCTGAACTAGGAGACTTGGTATTTGCTAAGGCATCTGTTCCAACAGAGCTTTTGTTACAGGAATCAGACCATGTAAATCTTGCATTTCTTCCAAAAAGCAACAGGACCACAGACATAACTGACAATGTATTTGGGTATCCCTGAAGCTTTTTACAGAATCTTCTTCAGAGGGTCTTACACAAATAAAGCTTTCTGGGAATCACTGGGTAAGTTCTCCCACAGAAGACCAACTGGATGAAGATACAGGCTGCTAATGGCTAAATGTGCTGGTTTTCCAAACAGGAGAAAGGAAATGGTGGAATCATCAAAGTTTGATTCTCAAGCACATTATGTAAAAGCAAGGAGACTTATCTGTTATTATTTATTGACAAAATGCTGAAGTTCAAACAAAAAAAAGATAAGAGTAATATATTGTGCTACTCATGGTGACTTTTCATTAAGGCAGACAGCACAGTACAAGGCATTAAAAGTACCTGTAGTCTTGCAAATCATTTCAACTGAACCAAGCCTGAAGAACTCAGTATCTACAACTATATCAAGCTCTCATAGAACTCAAGACTTCAGAAAGGAGGTGCATACATGCAAATTCCAGTTCGGAACAAAGTCTCACACTCTGTATAGGTCCTGTGAAAAAGATATTTTTCCAATACAAGCATCACATGTTACAGGCCACGTGCAAGGCTGCCGCTGCCCATTTCCATAACACAGCAAGAAAATCCTACCTCTCATTAGTCAGGGCTCTTGAGGAAAGCATGAAAGAGCACTGGCTGTGAAATGCAATCCAGATATACAAATTTATCAAAGAGCATGTGATTCTTCTTCAAGTCATTTCACAGGATCTAAAAGCTCCAGCTGCAATCATTTTCATACTTGAGATGCCACAGCTAATTCGCAGGAGAGTTTGAGACACTGCTAGTCTTGGAGAAGAAGGTGAAAGAGGGCTGGATTCTGGTTTCAAATGGCATCACTAAAAAACCTCTGTTCTTCAATGTGTCACAGCAAATGCAGCACGTCAGAAATACAGGTCCCAACCACAAGTTTGCAGAAGACCACCACAAGAGAACTTCAATTACCACGTCTCCAGCTCAGGCAAAGCATGTGTCATTGCTACACCTTTGAAGGGCAGGCTGGGCACTTGACACCCAAGTATTTGTCAGCAAACATTTTCTGAATTCAGTAGGGAAAATCCATAGAGAACTGAAACCAGTATTCAGGGAGGCAACTACTTCCCGTTTTAAATTTCCTCTTTTCCTTCAATGTCAAAACTAGCAAAGATTTATACTTCCTGTTAACAGAAAGAGCCCCTTTTTGCTGAAACTGCTTCTCTCCATGATTAAGTTTGCTAAAATCGCAAGAAACAGACAAACAGTTGTTACACTGCAGAGTAGCCGTCTGTGGTCTCCTCAAGTGCTGTCCCCACCACCTTTATTCCAATTTACTTTTTAGTGGGGCATACTTAACCACTCCAAGGACAGTTGTGCTAAACTGACGTCCACTTCCCTGGAAGTGATTCCTGCCACCAAGTTTTTTTCACAGTAGGCGTCACAGGCCTTCAAATGCACTGAGCAGAGATGGAAAAATCCTGCTTAAACAAGGAGGGAAACAACTGAGTACTGTTTCAGACAAGTGGCAAAACATTTTGAGGGGATAAAGAAGGGATGAAGTTTCAGAGCAGAGGAGTTTCAGGCAAACAGCAAAACAAACAAGTTATCTACCACTGAAAGCTACGTTATCTACCACTGCTTTGAAACTCTATAGAGCAATTAATTTCCTTACAAGAAGTCAGGGAAATAATTTAGCGCATTCTCTCTAAATATTAAACACAAACATTTAACTTCAGATAGCTCATATCCAAACAGCTACGGAAAAAGCATCTTGACAGAGGAGATGCATTAACAACATGCATAAAGCAATTATTTTTATGTATCTAATTCTGCACGTAGGCATAATTAACGAATGTTCATAAGAACTTCAGGCACAAGTTATTATTTCATGTTAAATGTGAGGAATTTTGAAGTGAACTCCCGGACACACAGGTTGCCAAGAGATGTTGTGGAGTCCCCTTCTCCTGAGATATTCAAAACCTGCCTGGATGCCATCCTGTACAATGTGCTCTAGGTGATCCTGCTTGGCATAGGGGCTGGGCTAGATGATCTTCAGAGGTCCCTTCCAACCTCAGCCATTCGGTGATATGTCTGTTTCTAAAAGTCCTGGACATCACGAGGTCAGGTTGGAGGAGTATAGTGCCTGCTATCTGTGACAGAGCAAACCTGTCAGTACTAGCTGTTGTCTTTCACATTAGATGGAGTCAGCATAACCCACGAAATAACACGTTCAAGATGTACATCTTTCACATATTCCCTTTGTAGACTTACAGAACTTCATAACCACAAAGTTTCACTTATCACTCAGAGCTGATGCAATTGATACAGAAACAATAATTCTTCTCATGCTTGAGCCTGGGAGGCTTGAGCCTGGAAGGCGATGAAAGGAGCCCAGACAAGAAGAAAACCACACAGTGCTCACAGTATCCCCAGCAGCTACTGGCAGGTGACAAGCATTTGAGGAAGTCTCTTCGTTTGTACTACCTCAAGATCACACAGTCAAGAATCAAAATAGAAAGATTTATTTTTAGTTTTTGCCCTAAGGCAAACAAGGATGGGAGAAAGATTACAAAAGGCTTATGGGAAGTCACAGAGACTTGCAGTTGGCTGTCCAAAATAAAATATTTTCACTTTTAGACTAATTTTTGGTAATTCACGGAAGACAAAAATCGGGTATACCTCCCTTATTTAGTGTCAAAGGTCAGCAAAAGAATGTACATTCATCTCTCCCCCATGAATTTCACTAATTCAGGCTTAGATAGAAGTAGTAACAGATCCTTTCTTGACAGACAGGAGGTGTCAGGGGAAGCCAAGTGTTTCACGCTGCTCAACGTCAAATCCTTTTACTCCCTTAAACTTTTGAGATTCTCTCCACTGCAGCAAGGCCAAGGACAACCTTTAAAATTGTCAGTAAGGAAGACAGGAAGGGGAGGGGGCAGTCTCTGTTCATATCACAGCCCCCTAGGAATCACTCAGCACCATCATCTGCACCTTTCACACTGGTGATAAAGATACTCCCCTCATAGCATGGTCAGCTCTTCCCTACAGCAGCTACTTTTGGAAGTTACAGAAACTTTTCTATTCAGGAACCTTAAAAGCAAAGTGATGAGACAGGATGTGCTACGTTTTATAGTAAGATGACCACACAGATGGCTAAAGAGAACAATTTTCCTCCTTGCCACTGGCAGCACACAGCCAGTAGTAGGCAGCTCAGACACTAGTGCTAAAGAAGCAGTGCATCCCCACCACCACACTAAAGCCAATTGCTTGCTTCTTGCAATTGCCATTTATTTTACAGATATTTTCTGCTTGTACTGGACGCACACCTCCCATCAACCACCTTTAAAAAAGCGGTATCAGATACCAAGCATGCATGACACATGAGCATTCTGCAGAAATCTATTCATGGATATAATGCAGTGCAGAATGCTGCAGAACACCTGTATTGGTGCCAAAATGCTAATCTTTCACACTAGGAAAGTGAGATCCACAGAGCAAATATTTACATTAAATCCTACCAAAAGACATTATGAAAAAAGAAGAAGCAGAGAGATGCACGAATATTACCTCCCATCTCTCTGTCGAGTGGTGGGTCATCATCTGCCATGGGGAAGTCCAGAGATGCTCCTGCTATTTCTAGCATATCTTCATCACTAGTGCTGCTCTGGAAACTTTCTCGTCGATAACCTTTTTGATCCATGGCCAGAACTTCCAAACCTGAAAAAAAGGGACATTTTTTAGAGCACAAACGTGAAGACTCATTTTCTAAACCAGCTGGGTGGATGTCTAGTTGGCATTCTGTCCCGAAGGACAGGAGGCACTAATGCACAGTACCAAAGCACGCAGCAGACCCTGTCCTGGGACCGTAAGTGCATCCCAGACAGCTCGTGCAGGTGTGCTAACTCTCCAGCTCGGAATGAGGGCAGCACATACGACAGATCCAGCCCGCATGAGGAAAAGGCCAACAGCAGCCTCTCCTCCTGCTGCTGAGCTCTGTGGCCTGAAAAGCCAGCACAGCAAATAGCTCCTAAACACTGCAGCCTAGGAGCACAGTATTAGTTTTTTGCAGGATGTGAGCTCCTGACCTTACAGACAGCAGGACTGTAAACCCCTTCCTGTGATGCTCAGTTAAACTGAAAATGGGAGTGTATGAAATGTGCTTAAAACTGATTTTGAATCACAGCGAGCCAGCTGCCAGACATGGGACAGGTTTAATCAAGGCAATGAGACTGACAAACTATAAGCAAAGAGCAATCCCCCTGAAGAACTAGGAACAGACAATATTTCAGCTGACCGTAGCCCGTACGTGTTGCCACATGTCACTCACCACCAGTTTTCACTCCTGTGAATCAGATGTCAGTGTGATCATTTGGAAAATTAAATGCTATACATACAAAGTCCAACATCCAGTAACAATGCATGAGTTATCACAAGCTTCTGCAACTAGGAACTCAAACACAAGAGCAGCCTGAATGCCTCAGACATTTTTCTCTACAGAGAAACAAATATTTCTACAGATATTGGTCTAAAAAGACACTGAAAGTATTTTCTTTTTCTCCAAATACTTTTCTTTGTATGACCCACAAAGACTGCAAATCAATTTATATTTGCTGATCAATACCACACAGAGCAGTAAAAAAAAAAAAAAATCTACTCTAATAGCAGGTAAAGAACAACTCTGGTCAACACCATGTTAGACAAGGCACGTAACATCCACTGGTGTATTTTCTAAATAATTTCTGCATGTGAGACGCATGTGAAACTCCAACAAGGATACTTGTAAGGGAGGAAGGAACCCCACAAACACAGCTGGGTGATGTTCTTCAGACGGGTTGCACTCACTGACCTACCCGTCCTGATATACACAAATGATCAAAACAACCCAAGTTAATATTGACTATTCACTACCCGAACATGAAGCTTCAAAACGCAGGTCACTCATGGAAGTGTGCAATTAAACTTCATAAATAATCCTGAGGAAGTGTCCCCAACCTGCTGCCTGCCCTGCCCATCTCAAGGAGCTGCCTGGACCAGACCATGACACAAGACCTGGCTCCCGTCCTCTTCCCCAGGATGGTAGGGAAACTAAGAGCACAAACTCTGAATGCTTAATACTAACATAATTTGGGGAAAAAAAAAATAATAATAAAATAAATAAATCAGGTCTTAGCCTCAAAAACAGACTTTGCAGCCTGAAAAATGGAGATTTTTTCACCTTAACAAGGTGATAGGCCACGTTCGCTTTTCTCTCGCAAACAGACATATTTTTCAAGAGAATTAGAGAGGAACCAAACATGCAGCTCAGCCTTATTTCAGGAAGGGAAAAAGACAGCACTTGCAAACAGTATGAATTACACAGTCTGCAGAAAGCACTTCCTTTTGCAAAAAAAAGACACCACACCACTCAAAAATATCTTGGCATTGTACTAAGCGACACGCTGAGCTCTTTACTGAGCCTTACCCTGTGGAACACAACGTTGCTTAACTTTCAAGCCCTGTTTACTCATTAAACTGATGCACAACACAGAGTAAAGAAAGTGCTGAGCGCTTGCTGATGCAAACTCATCAGCTGAATCCTTGCTGATGGGCGTGCAGGAAGGCACGTGAGCTGCTGCACTCTGCCCTGCCAGAAACAATGCCTTTAACATTCTGCAAGCACAAAGACATACCTCGATCAGCAGAAAACTGAAGACTTGAGGTTTTGTTTTTTTTTTTTTTTTAAGGATTCACAGCTATTTGCCAGCTAACAATATAACTGAATTTCAAGAGCATGCTGTGCTGTCCCTCAGACAACCTGCTCCTAGGAAGCGCAGGGCTCCAGTTCCCAGCAGACACAGCCTGATGCACCCCAGAGGAGAGCCAAGAAAGTCTGTGCCTGTGTGTCACAATAAGTATTTTCAAGTATGGCTGTGCAAGATGTGCGAGTAGGTTTAAAAGAGGTCCACATTCATGTATTCTATCTGCACTAAAAGCATAAATTTATAGCCTGCTAGAAGCTGAATCCCTTGTCTGACAAGAAGCACAAGTGCCTGTGCTAAGAAGACGGAATTGGAGTTATGTCAGCTCCCCGTTCCTGCCTCTTTATCTCCACATTTGTTCTCACCGTTTAGAAAACAAAAGCAAAAAGCAAAACACTTTTCAGTCCTAACAGAACCCAGATAACATCTAGCCTGCAGAAAAAAAGGACACAGAAGACAATTCAATTACGTGTTTCTTTCACAAGTCCTACAACAGCCCTCAGAGATACAAGTTTAAATCACCTTCCCCCCCAACCCAGCCAAAAAAAAAAAAAATAATAATACTCCCTCTACGGGCAAGCAAAGCTTTTCCAGGCTAAACCACGCACACAAAGACACAACTGTTCTCACGCTTATCTTCTAGTTAATTTACCACAATACTTAAGTGGGCAACTGCTGCTTGTTTCCTACCAGATCACAGGATAACTGCTGGCACAGTTCATGCACTCTCCAGGACTCTCCCATGGCAGGCATACGTACCAAAAGGCTCTGGGTGCTTCCAGGGCTTGAGGGCGTAAGAAGCCATCCTGCTGGAGATGCTTCCATTAATCTCTTCTACTTCTTTCCATCTCACTCAGGCAAAGGGAAGCAAAGCAATAAGTCTGAAGAAGTTGGCTCTGTAATGCCTGGCAGTGACTCTGGTGACAGCAACTGCAACCAGGAAGCGAGAGCACCCACTGCCATCCTGGCAGGACAGAACCACCCCTAGTCCGGTGTCAGCTCCATCGCTTGCAACACACAAATCAACACCAGATCCTGCAGGCTCCTCTTAGTCCGTGCTTCAACATCACCTCTCACACACGGTACATCTGCTCCCCTGCTCGCTGGAGTGCTGGTCCTGGCGCTGCCTTGGCACCAGCAGGATTTCCCTGTCCCCTGGCTGCTGCTAAGCCACGCTGTGGGCTTGCAGGAGCTCTTCCAGCATGCAAACCTGAAACTTTCAGAAGTCAGAGGACGCTGAATGTTTCCAAAACACTTTCTCTTCCCTGTCTGATACAAGGCTTGGTTTCAGCTCCACCACCAGCACAAGGACGTTCTGTGAGAAGAATAAATCTTGAAAAAGAGCACAGAGTCACTCTGATCAGCTGCCTTCGTGAGTCACTCTTCCTGTGAGGAAGGAGCAAGTTTACCACCTAGCGGCTACTTTAATTTGAAAAACCAAAGCCCAGATCACAAGACTGCTCTTTTTCAGAGATTAGAGAACCAAAGATGAGCTTTGAAGTTCAGGGCACTTTTTCCTCCCCACTCCCACCTTCACATTTCTTCCAGAGCCCCACGTTGTCCCCACAGGATCTCTGCACACAGCCAGGCACGTTCCTTTGCACCATGCCAAGATTCAGCCATACGCAAATGAAAAACACATGAGAAAGCAATTGTAACTGGAGGAAAAAAAAAAAGGAAATCATGTAATTATGTCAATACTTGCTGTGTCAATACCTGGCTTGGTGCCAGCAGAGCTTTACTACAACATCATCACTCCAGCCGCTCACAGTGCTGTAAGAAAACAAAGAAGGAGGAAGGCATTTCATGGCAGAGGAGCTCACTCCACGAGAGAAACTTCAGTGCACTGGCAGACTAAGCAAGCTGTTTCAGACTTCCTCATATCACAGTCCACGACACGTAAACCTCATAGTCCCAGGTCCCTACACGTGGGCTGTAAGTGAATTACAAGAGGGAAGTGATCAGCAAGAGCTGCTCGCTCGAAAAACGCTCGGAGGCCTGGGTCAGATGAGCCCCAAGGTTTAAGAGGTACCCAAGCAGCCCTCTCAGCTCACCCTCAGGTTCACCTCCATGTGGGATGGAGCTGCAGAGCACACTCGGGGTGCTTTGCAAAAAGAGAGAGGAAAGGGGAATTTTTTTTCTTTCCGATTTTAATAAAAGATCAAAAGGAAACTTTTGATCTTAGCAGAGAATTGTAATTTCTTCTTTCACTGCTAAACATCACAAGACCACGCATACAAAGTTGGAGGTAATGACTTCAGAAGACCTCCACACGTGCTTCTCCTGTGGTTACCCCGGGTCCAGCCGCCTAAGGGAAGGCAATGCCAGGCAGTAATTGCAGAACAACAGAGATTACTGCAAACACCTGCTGCAACAGCCACAGAGAGAAAGATTTGAACTAAGCAGCTTTATGCCCTGCCACAGTGCCAAAGCAAATAGCCCCAGGCCAGGGAAGGGAACTCTGTTGCATGCGCTGGGACAAAAAGCAGAGCACCCTTTGCTGCAGCAGGGCTGTTCTGCAGCATCCTACCCCTCGCAAAGCTCTCAGAACCCACGGGAGGGATGCTACCACCACAGTGGACAGCATAAACATGCCAAATGCAAGAGGAGCTCTCCCCTTTTGAATTTTTCCCTAGCAGGAGCGTTCCCTGCGACCTAAGCTTGCCCCCACCCAAAACCAAGATTTCAGTTCAGATACCAGGGCAGCCTTTGAAAGTGTCATGAAGACATAAAAGACACATGAAGGGACCACCAGGGGAGCTGAAAACCAGCAGGAGTTTTTAAGTTGTGTTTTGGCTCCCTCCAGGTGAAGAATGTGACATACAAAGAACTTCAGGTAAAAATGGGATGTTCTTTCCATACATGAACCACGTTATTAGCAATGCCTCAATTTCCCAAGCAGTGCATCCATCATTACACAGAAGGGTCCCAACACAACCTAAATGCAAACACTTGGAGGGTTAGCGCTTATATGGGGTTCCTTTGTTTATTTTTAAACATAATCCTACAAGCCCCGAGGAGACGAGTGGTAAATCACAACAGGATATTCTATGCTATGATCTGACATCGTTATAGCGAGATAACATCGCTGTGTTTTACCAGGTAACACTACACAGAACACAACACACAAACCCTGCAATGTTTCAGGTTTCCTGGACACCTGCATGAGTTGGGCTGATCCACACAGCACGTTAACAGATTAATTGCCATCCAGGTATGCTTATTCACTGACGGGCACACAGAGACCTAAACCTCATGTCTTTAAGCCTGCATTATTCTCACCTCGTCTTGAATAATTCATCATTTCACTTATGTCACGCAGCCCGGTACAGTGGAAAACTCAATTGGAGGCAAACATCACAGTCACAGCTGATTTCATCCAGCTCATGAGCAACTAGACTTTCCTTCAGAGTAAGACTCATTTCTGTGACTGTTAACAATCACATATAATTGTCAGGAGAGCATATCTCCAAAATCAAGATGTCTCCGTATTTCATTTACTAGATTAAAACCCTCTACAACTATCCGAAATTGATTTTAAAAAAATGGCTTATTGCAGCACACACTTTGCATAAAAGGGATTTTCGAGAAATAAGAAATTGAATTGAGTTCCTCCTGCTGTACCAGAAGTTTGAACAGCTTTTGTCAGAGCTACCTGGAGCAAGTCAGAAGAATGAATGGAAGCAGAACATACTGACAGGGTGAGCTTGCAGGAAAGCTTCCAGAGTTTCTTCAAGTTTCTTCAAGTTCAAGATCAGGGTTGGATAGTGTGTGTGTGTGTGCATTAGTTTTCATGGAAGAGGAAAACAAGCAGCCGAAGAGCTCTCCTGGTGACCTCACATAATAACCACAAAAACACATAACACATACAATGCCAGAAGTTTTAACAGGTTTCAACTGTTCATGTCCTAGGTCTGAAGAAACCTCTACTTATTTCTAGTGGTTCAGAGGAGAACACAGTGGTATGTCATGTGAAGATAAAGACCTCATTAGTCAGATCACAATCAAGGAAGTGCAGATTTGTTCTGCAACCCAACTTTTAGACTAATTTACAAATACTTTGTCCCATCAGTACCTAAAAGGCATATATCTCAGCAAAGGCATCATAAAACTTTATAAAGTTGGTATTTCCAAGAAAAGTTTTGACAATCTTCACAAGCACAAACATAGTGCATGCTGCTCCTTCCTAATCCCTGGGTTTGAGCACATTTAAAGAATAAATAAACCAGGTAAGAATGTGCTTACTGCTTTTATTCACCAAGCACTTAGTAAGAGGAAAGCGTGTACAAGTGTACAAAGCCTGCCATTACACCTTTCGGTACTGATGGGGAAAAGGACATGAAAGAGACAAGGCAGCACAAACCTCGCAGAACAGCTCTGTAGTTTTAGCTAAATCATATTATCTGCATCACTGTCTCCATCAGTTGAAACAGGGAAAACACATAGGACTGGAAGAAGCTGGTTCTGAACTACTTGCATGAAAGGGAGCTGTGCATGAGCTTCTGCACCAGCACAGCTGCTAACCTCAGGTGTGAATCAAAGCAAGTGACAGCTGGGACCAGCAGCCGTGGCCGTGCGATGCAGGGAGCTTCCAGGCACACAGATGGAAGCAGAGACACTCTACTTCCAACCCAAAGCAACACTAGGGTCAGTCCTCCAAAAATTATCTGGAAAAACAAAACAAAGCACTGTTTCATTCAAGTTCAGCTCAGCTGCCACTGGTACCAACAGTAAATCATAACTCATTACTAGTAATATATTTTCTTTACTACTTCCTCCCAGTTATCAGCTGCATCAATTGGCCTATCCAGGAAACCTCGTTGTCCCTCCCTCTTCCTGTACACTCTCAAGCTCTTTGAAATATTAATCACGCTAGGTATAGCTTTAAGGAATTGTGCTATAACACTGCCAAGTCACATTTAACAGTCAGTAAGTCTGTTCAAATTTGCATTGAGATCACTAAGCATCAGGCAGCTAAATCATCTCTGGTTACCAGGTCCTGTTCTGACTGGTGGCAAATTCATATTAAAAATTTCTTAAGATGCTGTAAGACAGCAACAGGATAAGCTCTTGTTCAAAGAGGAGTTCTCAGCAAGCTTTTTATGAACAAAAGTGAAGACACCATGGGAAGTAAAAGAACTAACCAACACTGGCCACTGATCTGTAAACAATATTCAAGTTTCCTACAAATTCTGCAGGAAAAAGGTTTCTAAACAGCCATTGGCAAGGCTACACAGGCTCTGCATGGGTTAGGGAGCTTTTCTTGCCTTTAGGGCTTTCCCACCTGATGTGAATTCAGAAGCAGTTCCACAAGTGCTCGCAGGCTGAAAGTGGATTACATTTCCAACAGAGAGCTTCTTTTCAGTATGTGACATCACCTTGCACCGCTTCCTAAAAGCTGAGGAATGGTTCTTCCTATTAATTATTGATAGAGCAAACACAGCTTTCAATCCTCCATTGATAAAACAGTACATTTCCATTTAAACATTTTCGTTGATCACAGAACCACAGAATTGCAGGAGTTGGAAGGGACCTCGAGAGATCATGGGGTCCAACCCCCCTGCAAAAGCCGTTCCCTAGAGCAGGCTGCCCAGGTAGGTGTCTAGATGGGCCTTGAATATCTCCAGAGAAGGAGACCCCACAACCTCCCTGGGCAGCCTGTCCCAGTGCTCTGTCACCCTCTCTGTGAAGAAGTTCTTTCTTGTGTTGGTGCAGAACTTCCTGGGCTCCATTTTGTGGCCATTGCCCCTTGTCCTGTCCCCACAAACCACTGAAAAGAGGTTGGCCAAATCCCTGTCTCCCACACCTCAGGCATTTATAAATATTAATAAGATCCCCTCTCAGTTGATATTGCCTTTTATTTTTTTGTTAGCCGTACCTCTGAACTGGGCCCCTGGAGGCTGTAATTGCTGTGCCCACCCATGGCTGCCAACAGCTGGAGATGCAGAGCAAGGCCAGCCTGCCGCACAAGGAAACACCTGAGGAAGGCTGTGAGAAGGCGAACACAGGTTGACAGACCCTGACTTCCCTCAGAGCTGCTATGCTGTGTTCTCAGAGGGTGGGATTTCTTCCTGTTTTATCCACAGCAAACACCTGTGGCAGCTCAAATAACGCGCCTGTTCGAGATACAGCCAGCACCTCCAATTTCACAACACCCACTTCTGTTTCCAAAGCTGCCTACATCTCCTCCCCGACCAGGCACTTCTGCTTCCAACCCACATGCTCTACATTGCAATCCACCCAGCTCCTCTGCCAGGAAGTGATTCAGGAGATAAAACCCACAGCAAAGCCAGCCCAGGCCCTACACAATTACCATTCGCATTTCCAGAGGACTGCTTAATTGGCTGCTGTCTTGTGACACTAACTACGGGCCTGACACAGCTCCTGGGCCCAGGCAAGCTTCCTGTTTTGTCTCCCAGCTTTCTCTAACAGCTTTGCTTTTTCTCCTCTTCTTGCTTCTCTTCCCTATGCTCATTACAGGAAGGCACGAGTGCCCAACAACTCCAAAGGCAATAAGTTTCCAGGTGTCATTCTCCAGGAATGGCACCTTCAGCACAATTTCATTTTCCTCAGCTGGCTGGTCAAAAACACAACAGGTCATCGTGAGCACGTGGCTCCAAATCAAAGCAGTCTGACCAGCAGGTTTACTGTGATCACAGACCTTTCAGTGCTTTTCTGCAGGAATTCCCATTTTTGCAGGATGCAAACACCAAGATGCAAATCAGACTGCCTTGTTTTCACTGGGTTGTTGTTTTTTTTTTCCTTCCAAGCTTTTTATAGTTTCCATTTTCATTTCAAAGCCACAAGCTAAACAAATCTGTAGGAATGCAACAGCACAGTCTTACACACGTGCTCCAAGGTTAACACAGTAAAAAGACAAGAATCACCACATACTTCTCCACCGGCATGGCTATCCTGTACCTTTCTTATTTTCAGCATAACCATGGCCCCTTGCACGAGCAAAATAGCTTGCAATTGTGTGCACACACCATGAGCATGCTGCCTTTCCTGCAGCAGAGCAGGGTAGGGTTTTGTCAAGATGTGACTCAAAACATTGCCTTCTGATTTCCGTGTGCTGTTTTACCTGTAACACATCACAGACGATTACAAGATGAAGTTTCAGCCTTCAAATTCAAGATAGAGTTTTCCATTTTCCAACAGAGAGAACACCACCCATCCTTTCCTCTATACACTTACGGAAGTACAAGGGACTACTAATGGCAAAGGTAAAGCCTGGGTCACCACGAACAAGAAAAAACCCCCATGCTTCTGCTGAATTGTGGGAGATACTGAAGGAGATTAGATAACCGACAGATCAACTCTACATGAAATTCAGGAGGCCAAATCTGGCCAATCTGAGAAGGTCGAGAGAAAGGGCATTTTGAGGCTTGAAAGCAGATTTTTGCTTTTAAAAAGAAATGTTTCTCTCATGTAAAGTTACAAGCAGGCCTGAAAAGTCCCTCTTCAAGTACCAAGTACCTTTAGGGAACTCAACGCGTTTAACTCACATTAAAGTTTGTGAGTGTACACATTGCAGTGTTGGGCAATGGCCAACACACATCTATTGCTTATACTTTGCTGTGTAACATTAAAGGCTTTCCCTTCATTGCCGCTTGCCATTTGCTTATTTGTACTAAGTCCCAGGATGAAGAGTTCCAAGGGTTTCTGTTCTCTTCCTCTGCTAAAGGGAAACCACCTTTTACTCTGGAGCAGGGCTGGGCAGCATGTGAGAATGACTTTTATTACCAGACAGTCCACTTTTGCATAATTTTCTTTCCTAGGACAGATTTTCTTGCCTGAAGATGCAGAAAACCATCCTTTGCTTGCATCTGCAAGGACAGTCTGTTGTACTCCCACTTGAAACCTATCGGTGGACATTTTACATCCACCTAGCAGTAAGGATGCCCTTGCTTCTCTAACTAAAGGAGGTGGTGTAAAGCAAAGCAACAAGAGGATAAATTCATTGGTCTTCCTTTAGACATCCCCAGGAAGGTACACGTCAAACATTAGCACGTCACCTGTACGTGTATTTGGAAAAGAAGTTCTTTAAGGGAGCAACTGGAGAAAAAAAAGCACCTAGTTTCCAAGAAAACGAGTTGCAGGTCCTCACACATCTTTCTGCCCTTCAGTTGAATAAGATGTGACCCAAAAGCCTTCCTCATGTTTATGGAACACCATGCGTTTCAGTAAACAGGTCACCCTAAATTTACAGGCAGTTTGTAACTGTGCTGTGCAGCAGGCTGTTGAGGATACACACACACACACTTTTTTTGGTAAAGATTTCTGTATTTTCTAGACCAAATTCAGTTACTTACAGGAGTTTCCATGTTTCAGTACGGAATTGACAGCTTCTCTGCCACTACTGCCCTCTTTGGAAATCAGGATGTTAGAAGGTTAAACTATCCCATGTCTGTGTAGCAGCAGCAACCAAGCTACGGTCTTGCTTTTAAAACATAACTGTGTAGCTAAGTGATGATTAAAATGTATCTGGAAGCCATCCTCAAGTTAGCAAACCTTCAAGAACATAAAATCAGATTTCCCTGAATTTATCTAGCCTTCCCAATGCAAATCAGAAGAGCATGATCCTAAAATGACACAGCCAGACTAAGCACACGTTTTTCATCACAGAGACTGCTGCAGCATTAAGATCAGATGTGCTTTTCATCCTGAAAACATCAAAATCTTGGATAATGGCTCTGAAGTCACCTCCTGCCAAAATCTCTAGTTGAACTGGATCACAACCAAAGCTGTCCTCGCAGCCAAATTCTTTACTAGGAGAGCTCGAGGAAGCAGAACAACCCTACAGGCCTGTTTTCATTCGCAAGGTAGGCTTCTTTCCCTTTCCTTAACAACTATTTCCAGTATAAGACCGCCACAGCACTGTGCTGAAGTAGCTACAGCCAAATTTCACCCTTAAGAAAAGTAGAGGTGAGTCAAGGCATTCGAGATCCATGGCACTGAATGGATTCACACGCCTGAAGGCTGCAGCACCTCCCTCCATCCTGCCCCCACAAGCATCAGGAGGCACCAGCCCCTACGTTCAGTTCGGCATTCACCTTTCAGTCCAGCAAGTTTGAGGTTGTAGCTATGCCTACTGTAGGCTGCACCCATGGGTGCCAGGGCTTGTGGCAGCTCTAAAAGGCGCATCCCTGTCAGTCAACTCAGCTTTAGCCTGTACCAAGTTACCATCTACCATCCAACCGCAGCAGCCTCAGTCCCTCACATCTTAGCTTCTCTGTGCTTCACCACGCAAGACCATTCTGTACCACAAAAAACCATGATGTGCCAGGCAGCAGCATTTTTAAATACTGGTCCTCTCCTGTTGACACGAGTAAGATAAACAAGAAAAAACAGTTAGTTTATTAAAGACGCAGATAAATGTTTACTTCCTGACTAAAATAAGTTACTGAAGCCACACACCTAATGCTTTGTGAATTCACTTTTCAGGTTAAGCACAAACCTCCTCATAGTCACGCTACTGGAACCATAATCACTGGTTGTGCAACCAACACGACTACAGAGGATCTTTTCTTTTGAGTATGTGACTTACAACAGTGTAATCACCCCATTATTTCTGTATCTGTTGCATTTAGTTATTTTACTAGAATTCAAAAAGAACAAGAATTTGACATTAAGGAGCTGAAGTCTTCCAGATCTGATGAAAACAGCTGATGCTCAAAACTTTTTCAGACAAAAAAGCCAAATAACCACTGATAAAATATCATCTCTGCTTAAACACCACCTTTAAAAATTATTTTTTATAAGGACCATCATGGTTACAATGGTAAGATTTGAGCAAAAATTTCCAATTACTTTTTATAGTCCCCTTTGGTTTCAAGCTTGCATAAAGATTCGGCTGAAAAAGAGTCACTCCATACTTTTGTTAAGTGCTGAGTGGTGTATTTCTTCCAGCAGTGTTATCTTTTTACCTTATCTAATCTATTTTTTTTTACCTTATCTTTTACATTTTCTTTTACGAGACGTTTCATAGCACACCCTTAAATTCAAACTGCATAAAGTGGTGTTAAGTAAGATGTATTCTGGGGAGACTGCATTTATTTTTGCTTGATACAGGAAAAAGCTCGAATTACTGAAATATAAACTACAACAGACTTAAAAGGGAATTTTCAGAGGCACAAAGAAAACATAACACACCCAATTTGCCCAAAATTCTCATTGAGAAGACAGTACTTAACTTCCCTTTGCAATTTTAAGGAGGTCATAGGGGGAGAACCAGAAGACTGAAAAGAACTACTGCTAAATTTCCCTAGGGAGGTTGTGGTTAATGATTCAAAGAAATGTTACCAAATTACAGTGAAAATTGCACCTGGCACATACTGAATACTATTCAGTAGCCAAGCCCTGAGTGTTGTATACACAAGTTAACTTCTAAGCATCTCCCTCTCCATGAAATACACCTGAGCTTCTCAACACACACCATGCCGCTGATTTTATACATTTTTCTCAAAGCAATGGATCTCATTCTGCCTGTAGACACTTCCTCAGACTGACTATTTGATCCAAAATATACACACTTCTTTTTTTTTGTAGTCACTAGACGTGTAGCAAATTGTAATTCTACAGTTTTGAAACCCATTTCACTGAACCAGAACAAGCTGGTACACAAACAGGGTAGCCAAAGGCTAACTCACTGACTCAAATATTGAAGCAGCTGTCAGGACTCACCAGATTTCTGCAGGCATTTTGGTCCCCTGCAAAACAAGGATGCACATTCAACAGTTCCCTTTCCACTCTCCAGCAACAGAAGGCAGCTGCCAGGTAGTGTAAGGAGATAAAACATTTCAGCATACAAACATCTTGTAGCTACCCAGAGCTCCAGCTCCCTCAAAATATAAAGAGACTGCCATAGCCCCTTGGAGAAAAGTTATATTTCTCTAAAGAGTAAAGCAGCTAAGCACACAGAAGCAGGCAGCCTAACCCCCTACTTAATTTCCAGCAAGTTTCTCACAAAGCCCACGTATTTAGCAGTATAATGTTTTCTAGAACCAGGCTGGTGATGGAATACTTTCCTTACCCAGTCAACACATGGGTTTCTGATCTTCCTGTTACATTTGCTGAATACCTTCCATGTTGTTTGCTACAAAATATCCCAGAAAATCTTTTTTAAAGTGTTATTGTAGCACGTGTTATTACAAAGGCAACTTTACGTATCCTCTGTAGATCTTAGTACTAGTAGATCTTGATTTCTTAATTTCTTGAGAGTTTTCTGCTTAATTGCCTGAATTCGGTTGAAAAAGAGCCATACAGAGACACAGGCAGCTTGCATGGAAGACAGCTCTGTGCTGGAGAACTACAGGACATTTTGCCCTACTCTACAGCTAGGTCTTCAGATAACAACAGGGTGCTGCAAAAAGCCACCTTCTGTGCAGACAGTCTCTTCGCTGTTGAGGAAATCCTTGATGGTTTCACATGGTTAAGCACAGGGGGCAGGCATCTTGCAAGACTCAGCTATACAGAAGAACAACAACTATGAGATAACACTACCAGTGTCACCACAACAAGCCCTCAAATAACAGTTAAGGTCTTTTCACACCACTTCACAGTGTCCAAGCATTCCCCTGACACTGTAAGTACTAAACAAACTTTGGCAGCTTAAACAGGAATGGGCATATAACATCTAAATCATCCGCTTTACAGCTTCCCATCATCACAGTTACCTTAACCGTTGCATCTAGTCTGTACCATGCAGCATGCTCCCCAAGGGCCCTGTGGAAGCTCACTCATCCGTTTTGCCTTTGAACGCTGTTCAAACTACATTTGGGAGACGGGTGGTCTCCTTGTACTTCCATTCTCAAGGGACTCATTCAGAAAATGATCTTCCAAAATCAGGGTTTGCAGTACTTCAGAAATAAATACAGATGAAGCTATGCTGCATAATCAAAAGAGTAAGTTGTTATATCAGCATGAATAATTAAAAACATGATGGAAAATATATATAAATATTCAAACTCACGCACCCGATGACAAATTTTGCAGTCAGGGGCTGAGCCCTGAATTCAAAGTCATGGACAAACCAGATGGATTAGTTCAGGGCCAGCCTGATGGCAACATCAGCCAGCCTCAGTTCTTTCCTCGTTAGCACTCAGTTTGGAATGCAGCCTGCAAGCACAGCCTAAGAGGCAGCTCCTTACCAAAGAGGCTCCCCACACCATTAGACTTCATCCACTTCGATTTTTCCAGGACACCTAAGTGAAGCTGCCCACAAAGGCCATGAAAGTGAAGGCCTAGGAACACTGGGTGTTTGTCATATTGCATGGATCAGCTGTATCCCTATATAAAAATTGTAAAGATTATGAATTTGAGGGGGCAGGTTTGCCACCTTTCACCAGTGACTATATACCACCCGATACAGGTGTTGCCTTCCACATGACTCCAGCAACAACGACGGAGCAAGAAAATTAGGGAACACATGAGAAGGAAAGAGATAATACAGGATAATGCAGGTGTTGGGGCTGAGGGGCACAGGGTGGATACAGGGAAAAAGTTCAGAAAAAACAGGTCAGCCTTAAGTACCCACAGAGCTGAAGAAAGCACCTAGCTCAGAGGGGAGAATGCCACCACCAAAGCCCAGACATATTCTTGAAAATACTTATTTACAAAACCATTCTGAGGTAAATAAATATATCACCTGCGCTTAAAATCCCTGTGCCAACCCATACTGTAGTAGTACAAGCCTACAGGCTGTGAAAGGTGTTTCCAAGCTCCCTAAGAGCAGGTGGCCCTCCACAAGAACAAAGCCACCTGCCACTGCCCCACTGCAGAGCTGCTGCATGCTCAGGGACACGGCCCCAAACAACGCCTGGTGCAGGCATTCAGCTACCAGCTCCCTGGTAGCTTCAGTTCATGACTCACAAAATCCACAGAATGACTGAAGGAAATTTGCTGTTATGTTTTTAAGTGTGTATGGTATATGAAGAGCAGAGAAGGTGCAATGCAAGTATATAAATAAATAAAAAAAAAAAAAAAAAAAAAAAAACACAAACATTTGGTGTCAGATGTTCCTCCCAATCCATTTCAGCTTTTGGAGTTCACAGAGAACAACAGTTTTCCACAAGATCGTCGACACACCAAAATAAAACAAACAAACAAAAAAAAACCACCAAAACAAACAACAAATACCAACTAAAAAAAGACAAATCCAAAGCTCAAATATATTTTAGTGCAACCTATTTTAAGGTCTTATGCCAAAAAACATCACCTATCACCATGCAGAGGACAGGAGACTATTTTAGAAAGTGGCGGTTCAGCAGGCAGTTCTGGCAGCCAAGAAATTGATTAGCCCACTGCATCACAGTTAAAAATCATTATCTATTTCATATCGCTGTTGTTCAAACAGTATTTAAACAACAACAATGAAAATCCTGTAGTTTTCAAGTTCTTCTGTGAAGAAATTGGAAAAAAAAAAAGTTCTATTGAAATATTCCAGCCACGTACCAGCATTTGCAGTCCAGTCCCACATCCCTACTCTACCTGCTAGGTCAGGAGACCAGTTTGGCTGATAGCAGAACTAAACAAGAAGCATCTTGAAAATTAGGAAATTCTGCTGATTATTAGCATTTTACAAACACCTGCTTTGCACGAGTATGAAAAATTAAATACTTTATTTCATTCCGCTTACAAAGAGATTTGAGGAACAAGTTTCAAGATTAATAAAGGCTTTAAAACTTCGACAAACCAAAGCTAACAACATCCAGAAGCTGGTTACACGTATCGTATTAAAAGACTGCCAAATTCTGGCTGACAGATTTCTCACCCTGTCTATTCCTGGACGCCTCCTCAGACAGGATTTTTCTTCAAGCACCCAAACAAATCAAGAGGGAAGCCACCTGTGACCATTTGCTCTTCCAGCAGAATCAGAAAAAAATGAAAAGAGAGTGTTCTTCTCTAGTGCTAAGCAGCACTCTGTTCTTGGACTACAGACCACCATCCTCTGTAAATATCTGCTGGGAAGTCCACATCACAGCAAGCTGGTTAGTCCAACAATCACTGCAAGCTTTCGATTCTGAGCACCAGCATACATCCCCAGGAGAGGTGAACCAAAATTAGGAGAGGATTAGGAGAGGATTTACCCATCAAACAGCTTCAGTATCTTCTCCACTGGCTCAGTTACTCCTTCCTTCACTCTGATGCTTCTCGGAGCTGTAAGCTGGAAAAGAAAAAGTAACTTACTCAGGTGAGTAGACACAGGTGGGACACCCAGCCTTTACTAGATGATGAACTGCCAGCAGTAAATGTCAGTTCTATGATTCAGAGCCATGCAGTAGTAAAAGGGAAGGCCCCTATTGAAGTTGTGTCAAATCTCATTAAGAACATCACTGCGCTCACAAAGGGAATTGACGAATTTGCCCATTTCGTGTTTCTCTTAGTTTACTCCTGTCAGCTTTGCCAAGAGTTCCTGCTTCTTACCTCTATTTCTAGAACCAGCACAGTATGGACTAGAGAAGACCAGTTTAATGGTAGCTGACACAAGCATTAAGCCCGTACTGGAAAGAGAGGTAACACAGTGGGACAGGTAAATCAACAGACTTAAAAAACAGCTTTTAGCTCTTAACTATATTTTGAAAACTTATGTTTGAACCTGGAACACAATGTGACAATGAAAGAGACAATTTTCATTTCCAGTAGCAGTTTCTAAAATGTTTATAGGAATTTAGCAGATAACACCATTTTCCCAAGGAGTAAGGAATACAGACTCCCAGAACACGTTCCTTACAGACTGAGAAGATTCACATTTCTTCTGGGAAGAACCCAAGCCTGAGCAATGGACTGCATATAAAGCCTGATCTAGCAGATGGCTAAACATTGCTGAGGGAAGTCATTCTCACACTGTTTTAGTTTAAACCTGCCTTTCCACCTTGCTATTGAGAATCAAGTTTTAGATTGATGCAGCCCAAGAGGTTCAGCACCAAGAAATCACAGTGGAGGAGAGGAGGGAGGGAAGTTTCCCTCCATCATCCCACCCAACGCAGGCAGCAAGCTAGAACTAAGTAAGATGCTTTGGATCCTTCTCCTCCCCAGCCTACCCCAATATCTCTCACATGACTGAGCACTTCAGAGCAAAGAACTGGCAAAAGGCTGGTGTGGACTACGCTGTGTCCTCTTAGCAAATGCAGCAGGATCCTCCAGCTGCTTAGGCACTGCTGCAGGTTGCCCTGATCCCAGGGCGCTAGCTCCTCCTCCCTGCTGACACCTACCCTACACTTCAGGTCACCTGAGACAAGCCTGAGCCTGAAGGATTCCTACGTCATCATCACTGCTAAGACCAGCACTTTGGATAACACACGCCCTTTTTGTTGAAGCTTACCTTGAACAGTTTTATTTCTTAGCAGATAAAAAAGCAAGAAACCAACAGCCTAGCGATCCTCCTCCAACTGCCTCTCCTCCACATCATGAGATAGTTCTCTCAGAGCAGTGTGACTGAAATTCTATTACCAACATACCTGGCTAATCACCACGAACACATCCTCATTATTTATTAGCTGTTCACTCCCATCCTTGGTGACAAGACTAGCAATCTCGCCTCCCCTATGAGCCACTTTACCTTGTCAAAACAGAGTAAGGAGATACAGCACACGGTTACACGTTTAGCTCTGAGCAATCCCTGCCGAGTCTCAAATACATGTTTTGAGACTCACACAGCTCTGCCTTGCTGGGGAGAGGCTGCAGGAGGCTTTGTTGGATGCTTGGAGAGGCATCTCTGCCACAGAGCACCAGTATGCAGGGAGTTTTCCTGCACTGCACAGCTGACAGCACTTCTAGGGGGAAGTGCAGCTATTCCCAGTTCGCAGCCTGCCACTTCCAAAAACCACCGCTGCAAGGTGCAAACTACTATAGTCACAACATACCACTGTTCCTCCAGCAGCATACTGGCTTACCTATAGCTTCCTAGGGCAATTATTTTTAGCCAGAGGAAGAAAACAAGCAGCCATCCTTCATTCACAACCCACCACGAAGGACAAAGGCCACCCAGAGCCAGCTGTGCTGCCATGAGCTCAGGCAGGCAAGGCGAGCTCTCTCTGATCCCCAGCAGCAAGCTGCAGACCTTGACTGTAACTACCACCAGAACCAGGTAGGGGTAATTTCAGCAACCATTTCCAACAGACCAAGAGTATCACCAGAAAGATGAGGCTGCAGCTGCCTGAACGCCCACCAGCTGGGCTGCTACAGTAGGTGGCATGCAGCCACTTAGACCATGCCAGCCAGGAGGTGAATCTAAACCATGCCCACTCCTATGGCTGTTCACAGCAACGTGTTACCTACTGATGCGAAGATATTCGTACCAAGGAGCTTAAAGGCCACGCTGCCATCCTCAGTACAATAGGAATGCAGACACAGCAAAACACGGACTGCTGTCTTCAAGCTGCACTACATTTGCAAACCATTTCAACCACTGGAAACAGAAACACAAGGCTCTCAGTAGCACCATCAGCTTCCTCCGGTGTTCAAATACACACTCCAGTTCTTCTACCGACAGCCAAGGATGTTCAGGAGCCAACTAAAAGTTTTGAGAGTAATCTTCAAGGATTGGTATGTCAAAACCCACAATTCTTCTGCACAACTGCCAAAATGATCATAAGAAAGACACGGGAGGGGGAAAAAAAAGCCAGCTCAAAGAATATTCCTGTACACCAACATCCTAGAGGACAAAGCCAAAGCCTAATCTTTAGGAAGCATTACAAATCCTTTCTTGTTCAAGCCTTCCACCAAAACTACTGCAATTATAGTTTCAATTTCACAGAATATCTGAGCTGGAAGGGACCCACAAGGATCGTGAAGTCCAACTCCTGTGTCCCCAAAGGGCCACCCAAAACCCAGACCCTGTGTCTGAGAGCGTTGTCCAAACGCTTCTCAAACTCCAGCAGATTCAGGACTGTGCCCACGTCCCTGGGGAACCTGTCCCAGTGCCCAACCACCCTCTGGGTGCAGAACCTTTCCCTAACCCCCATCCTGACCCTCCCCTGTCCCAGCTCCATGCCGTCCCCTCGGGTCCTGTCGCTGTCCCCAGAGAGCAGAGCTCAGCGCCTTCCCCTCCGCTCGCTGTGAGGGAGCTGCAGGCCGCCATGAGGCCTCCCCTCAGCCTGCTCTGCTCGGGGATGAACAAACCCAGGGCCCTCAGCCCCTCCTCACACATTTTGCCCTCCAGACCCTTCACCATCAGTGCCTGGCGTGGCTCCTGCCTCCCGGCACGAAACGGGGGCACCACCGGGCGCTCCTGCGCTGCACAACCCAGCCCAGGAGTCGCCCGACGACCTCCCTGAAATTTATTTTTTTTCCCCAGGAGAAAGACCCTTTCGGTTTAAAAGAATAAAGAGGATTTCGAAACAGTTAAGGCAACACCTGGCTTCATCTCCCGGTGGCCACCGCAGGGCCCAACGCCACCCTGCCTCCCAGCCGCTGCCTGCACCCACAGGGGGGGACGCGGGGCTGGGGCAGCCCCGGGGCGCTTCGCCACCGCCCGTCCCCATCCCGTAGGCATCACCGCGACCCCTGCCCCTCACCTCCGCTCCGCCGAGCCCCGCCCCGGCCCCGGCCCCGGCCCCGCTCCACCGCCCCCCGGCCCTCCCCGCCCGTTCCGGTCCCGCCCGTTCCGGCCCCATCCGCGGGAGGCGCCATCTTGGGCCCGAGGGGGCCCCCTGCGGGCCGGCGCCTCCTGGTCCTAAAAGTTGTGAAAAGTCCCCAGAAATAAGCGCCCGTTCTGCCCCTAACTTCCTGCAGCTAAATACATGCTTATAAATGCTGGGTCCATGTTATTATATATATATATATAAATGGTGTGTGCCACGGTTTGGATTTAGGAGCAAAACAACGCTGGGAACACGCTGATGTTTTAGTTCTAACCCCACTCAGGGAGAGGGCAGTGGGTGAACATCTGTGTGGCACCTCGCTGCCTGCTGAGTTAAACCTCCCCCCGTCAACACACCAAATATTTACATAAGGTGTTAGTGCTTCCTGTGCCTAAAGGACCCTCAGACCACTTGTGCCTTAGCCTTGGTGGTTCTCAGTATTTCGTTTGGTGTCAGGTCACCATGGTGGCCCCCTCAGGAACAGGGTCCAGCCTGTGCTCTGCACCCAGCAGCACATCTGCGCCCAGGAATAACCCAGAGAGCCCAGGCAGGGATGTAGAGCGGGTACAACCCAGTATGTCACAGATGACTTTTCTCTGCCTCAGTTTCCCAAAAGCTGAGTCAGAGGAAGAGAATGACAAAGTCGTGAATGTTGGGAAAGTGTTTTGAGGTGCCTGGAAGAAACAAGCTGAAGGCATGCCACAGACTGCTACAGTGACAGCAGCCTGGATCAGAATCACCAGAGGCACTGGACTGGGAAACAGCTTCTCTGCTAACACCCTGCAAGTGTTAAACACCTCTGGAGCACAGCAGCAGCACATAGCTGGCAGCTCCCATGCCCCTGGGGGGGTCCAGGGAAGGCTCCGTCTCCTGTCACTCCCCTTTGCTCCTGTCTCCGAAGGGAAGAAGCCTGGAGGAGAAAAGAGAATTTTAATGAGCCAATATAGTTGGGTTTTAGGACTGTTGCTTTTTGAGGCAGTGACTTGTGTCTCAGACTGGGGTGTCAGGGGCTGTGCTGTCCACTCCGGTGGAATGCTCTGCAGCTTTCATGAGTGCTGTCACACAGCATGTCCTACATCCAGCAAACCTCTGCTTCCTCCTTCCTTTTAGGCATCGGAACAGGCTCCCCAGAGAAGGGGTCACAGCACCAAGCCTGCCAGACTTCAAGAAGTGTTTAGACAATGCTCTGAGAAATATGGCCTGATTTTTTGGGTGGCCCTTTGTGGAGCCAGGAGCTGGACTTGATGATCTTTGTGCAGGTTTTACAGACATTTTCCCCCAGCCCCTCATACTCACCCTCAGTGTTGTGGCATCCTTAACCCCACTAAGCTCTTTGGAGCAGCAGCTAGGGGGGGTGAAGTGTCGTGCACCCAGCACCTGGTACAAATCATTCCCAGGCAGAATCCCCGGATTCTTGTGTGATACAGATTTTAAACAGCCTCTCCTATTACAGCAGGCCACCAGATACCCCATCCCAGGTCCCTCACCCGTCACACCAGTCTGTCCGGGAGCAGGCACCAGTACAGATGCTGGCAGCACTAGAGGGCAGCAATGGTGCAGCCAGGAGCAGCCTGCAGTCTGTGAACGGCCTCGAGCACCTGGCTTGCACTCCCTGCTGTCCCCTCGGAGAAGTTTTTAATTCTGGCTGGCAGAATTAAATTTCCCTTATTCAAATTAATTTCCCTTATTCAGAATTAATTTCCCTTATTCAAAGGCTTCCACCCAGTGCCCAGTGTCCTGGTACCTTCAGGCCTCCCATGTCACTCCAGGTGGGGGTGAGGTGTAAAGAGGGTGAATATCATGGTGGGGCTGGCAATGCTCATGTTTTAGGGATGTGGGAGTACAGACACTGGTTTTAGCATAACAGCTGCCATACAAGATGGCATGGGCATCATGCCATGTATGTGAAAGTCCTTTAAAAGAAGAAAACCCTGCCACGAGTCCCGAAGGGGTGAACCCTGGATTTTTCTGATCTTCTGTGATTACACAGCTTGGCCAGGTTCCCCCAGTGATTAGTGGTAAGAAATGAACACCAGCTCCTCTGGCCTCAACTCCAGGCTGTGCTACTGGACACAGACAGCCCCACCACATCCCTGTACTATCCCACAGCATGAGCAAGATGTGGTACACCCAGTGTTCTCCTCTTTAGACATGCACTGGGCTGGTGCATGTTCTTGGCTGCTTCCAAGGGAGCTGAGGCTGCTGGATTTGGCTTTCCACCTTCTTCCACCCATGCTCAGTGCGTTGGGGTTGATGGGGAGTAGCAGGCAGCCAACAGCTCCCTCCCTAGAGATGGCCAGCTTGGCGCGGGCAACCTCTGTGCTCTGCCCAGAGGCCCAGCACACAGTAAGGGCTCTCCTGCCCTGGTTGCTCTTCTGGTCTCTTTCTCACTCCTTCTCTGAGTTACTGACCCAGGCCTGTGCAGTCCTTTGCGGAGCTCCCATGGGACTGGCAGCCCCAGCAGGTGCCATCTCAGCATTCCTCCTGCTGCTGGCTGTCCTCCTCTTGTACAGCTCCCACCCACAACTGCCTGCCAGACTCCTTGACAAGAGTCCTGAGGCAGGCTGAAAAGCTCCCATCAGGGTGTTTTCAGGTGGGAAAAGAGATTTTCCCATTAAATCGACTTCTCGTCTATTCCTTCTGGAAATCGGAATTTATTTTTCACTTGCATAGTGTGCAAAAGGCCTGGAACAACCAGAGAGAAAGGTTCACAGGGTGGTGAACCTTGGAAACCTCAGCAGAAAATAGACTTTCTGCAAAGCAATGGTCTCTGGGAGAGAGGAGCAGGGGTGTGGAACTAGGGAAGAATGGAAAGGAGAGGGGTCTGCTCCACGATGCCATTGTCATGCTCTTCTTGGCAGAGAGAAGCAATTCTGTGCTGCCTGTCTGGGCAGCTCAATGGGGGAACAGAAACCCAGACTTGGAGGTACTCACAGACAGCTGCAGACATGCACAAACAATACACATACCGAGGAGCCAGGGAAGGGAAAGGCAGGCAACTTCGACCCATTTTCCTGTCCATTGTTTTCTATGCTACTTGCCTGAGAGCTTCACCAGAAGAAAAATTCCTCTGTCTGAATGTGAAAGTCAGACCCATCATATGAAGGCAGTGACAGCCCCACAGTTGCTGGTTCTGTCCCTAGCGTGCTGGGAAAACACTTGTTTTAGGGAAACAGGAAGCCCTGAAATAGCAGAAGCTGGAAACACGTGGCTGGCTGGGGCTGACAGGGAGGTGAGGAGCAGGGCCGGGAGCATCCAGCATCCTGACACCCCCTGTGCACAGCAAGATTTGCTCCTCAGCGTCATTTTGTGCCTTTTCCTCACCTGCCATTGTGCTGCCCACCTTGTCCAAGACCCTGGGACGAATTCCTGCCATGCTCTGAGCCACACTTGATCTGGAATCCCACCTGGAGAGCACACCCAGAGAGAGGTGCAGCCTCTCGCTGCTGCTTTTCCGCACTTTCTGCTGCTGCCTGTCTAATGCAGAGCTCAGCCGCATGCATCCCCTGTGCTGGGGATAAACGGAGACAATCCTCAGGAGAGAAACAACCAGCTTCTTCAGTGTCTCTGCAAGGACATTGTTCAGGGACAGAGCTGCTGGCCCTGTGATGCAGACAGAGCAGAGGAATCCCTTAGACATGTCCAAGCTATCCACACAGAGGAAAGAACAGATTCCCTGTACTATGTGAGGCCGTAGGGAGGATGCTGCAGCACCTCCTGCTGCTTTATCCACATGGTATTTGTACGTGTCATCTATCAGCAATTTGACTCAACATTGATCTTCCAATTACTGACAGCCAGCACGCATCTGGGAGACAGAAGATGTCAAGGAACACGTCCAAAGCAAGCAAGCTTCACAGCAAAACGTGAGAAGAGTTGAAGTTTAAATTCTAAACATATCCTACAGAGGTAGGACAGACAGGACAAGAAAACTCAAGTGATACAGTGGGGAAAAAAGCACGTGGCTGGTCATCGTCCTAACAAAAACAATTAAAGGAATTACGAAAGAAAAGGTATTTCAGATACAAAGATCAAATAATACGAAAAGGCTGCGCACCTCTGAGCGCAGAAAATCTGAGGTAAAGAATTTGCAGGCTTAGCTGGTGGGCTTGGTTGCAGGCTTGGTGCCGGAGGGATGGTGACACAGGACTGGATCATCCTGGTATTAGTTTAATTAGTTTAATTGTGAGGTTAATGTCATCTAAGCCAGCAGGGAGCCTGAGCATGGATCAGCTGTGTTCTTCTGTTCTCCCTCAATTTTGCCCTAACCTGAGCCAGCCTTTCCAACATCAGACAAAGGGTTTTGGCAAGGATGGAAATCAGGCTCGTGCCCCTGGTTCGGGGCTGGTTGAAATTGCTGTTGATAGGGAATGCTGGAGAGCAGCTCACAAAGAAGTAGGAGGAAGCCAAGAGAGACAGGATAACCTTCCCGTGCCATTGTCCCGTGCCACAGGTAAGCTTTGCCATTGAATGAGATTCCACCGGCCAAGAGACATGCGACACTTGTCCATTCCTTGTCTCCAGGGACGGCCAGCAACCAACCCTTGTCCTTAGCAGAGCAGAACAATCCAGGGAAGTGACCTAGGGAGGTGAGGAGACAGGATGCTGTGCTGGCTGCCGCTGCCTGTATTGTGCCTTTGGATACCTTGGGGATGAAGTCAGCCCCCAGATATCACTGCTCTGCAGTCTGTACAGGCGGGCGTCAGAGAGCACTGCACTGCTCACTGTGGGGATGAAGCTGTTCACTGAAGGAGTTCACACAGGGAAAGTCCCTCAGGCTCTGGTTGGACCAGGGATGCAGCTCACAGGCCCTAAAGCATCCTGAAATATGGCCCAGGAGAGATTCACTGTTCACTGGCAAAAATCCTGCTGAGGGCTGACGTAGCTGGGGACGCCTCTGTGGGCTGTAAATGATGCTGCAAGGTGACTGGGGGGAAGCACGCTCAGACTGGCTTCCTGAACACCTTGTGTTTGATGAAGACCTTACATTTCAGCTTTGCCAAATTCCTCCAGTTCTTCCTCACAGGTAAGTTCCTCAGGAACTCAGGAAGAGTTCAGGAACTCAGGAAGTTCCTGAACTCACCATGGCTGTGAAAGCCCCCAGCTTTTTGCGTTACCTGTAAGGGTCGCTTTGCTGTGTTCTGCAGCCACATTCCCTTCGCTCGCAGCGGAGATCTGAACTCGTCAGCCCAAATGACAGCTCTCCTCACAGCTCTGCTCCAACCAGCCTCCCTCCTGCTGGCTGCTCTGGGGAATTTCCAGCATGATGACAACCTGTGAAATCCCTAGTTCCCTATGTTCCTCACTGGATCCCTCCGTGGTTTCACATCCTGCGGCATCACTGCTAAGATCTGCTGTCTCCAAGGTGGAAGCTGTGGTCAAGGCCAGTAGAGAGATGATGGTGTGGTGTCTCTGGGCTACACCACCCCTTTCAGTTCTGGGAAGGAAGCTTGTTTCCGAGGAGCTGTTGAAGCAGACGAAACCTACTCTTATTTTGCCCCTTGCCTAGGTGCAGGTTCCCACTGCAGGAGGTAAAGCCACCCCATATAACACAGAGGGGTGACTCTGGGGTGGCCAAAGGCCACTGATGTTTTACAAGAGAGATGGCTGGAGGCAGGCAGGGTCACCATGCCAGTCTTCCCTTGCTCCTCAGGATTGGCTTGCACCCCAAGAACCTGTATCTGCCTGTGATGATCAGGCACAGTGAGGGGTGAGCATCATGAGCCCTGCAGATGATGCCAGGGCTGAGGACAACAGCCCCCAGGCAGGGGCCTCGCAGCAGCAAAGACAAACTCATATCATAAAAACATCACAGGATGGGCTGGGGAGGGGGAGAGCAATGAGCCGTGCTTTTGGGAGGGGAATTACAGGGAGATCTGCTTCCTGCCCCCAAGCACCTCTCCAAGAGACAGAGAAAAAAAAAGAAAGCATGACGAAAAATATGCTCTTACACCAGGACATGAAACTGCCCTGTATCTCCCTTTTCCATAAACGTGGAAAGATCCCCCCAAAACATGCCAGAAGATTTGTCAGAAAAGAGAAGAAGCAGCAGGCATCATCCCTAGGGTTAGTTATCTCCCAAAATAGTTACAACGTTTTGCATCACCGTGGCCAGCCCAACTGTCTGGAGCTCTAGATACTTCCCTCCCCATAAAGGATGTGGTTACTCTCTGAAACACAGCGTGGTGCACAAGTCTCCAAGCCAGCGAGAGCACCCAGCCCTGGGCAGCACTGTGCAAATACACTCACTTGGCTGCTGGATGGGAGAGCACTTCTGGAGCTGGTGGGGCTCAGAGCAGGACCACAGGCAGTCTGGAGAGGGTTGGAAAGCTCTGGTTATGTGTGGATGAGGGAGAAGTGTGAGGGAGAAGTCCATTAACCTGTAATTTATTTTGAAGAACAGCGGTAACTCCTTTTACCCTCCACTGAGGTGGGGAAGATCTCTCCACATGGGAACAGCTTCATCAAGGACCATCTGAGGAAGGACGTCCTGCTCCATCAGCCTCCATACAGACAGAAGGCATCTGCGTGCCTGCCCTCCTCCCCACAAACCTGAAGGGAGGCCACCATACAACAAATCTTTCTGTGGGCCACCTCTTCTAAATCTCTCACCTCCATCCCAACACAGCTGTTCAGGCCTCCAGGATGCCAGCAGAACTGTTCCTCTGTTATCTTGCGTGGCGGCTGGAGCTAAATGCCCCCAGCCTGGAGCTGGAGGGACTCAAAGACCCTGCAGAGAGCCTGTATGAGACCTGCTGCTAGGGCAGTGCCTGCTCCACCCGTAAACAAACCCCCGGTTCTCTGTGAAGGCTATGTTTGCAGCTGAGCTTGTAGGAAAAGGTGCAGGCAGGAGGCTGCGATTGCCTTGGCTCTGGTTAGCCACTTCCCGTCCTTTGTCAGCCCCGCATGTGCTGCGTTCTTGCTGCTAAGAAAACACGAAAAGGGTTACCAGGCAGCAGACCACACTGCAGCGAACACACACGGCTGGAAGCCTCGCAGACGCCCTGCCTAGGGCTGGGTGTCCCCCCGGATGGCAGGGTGGGGGCTGCTGCTCACTTTCCCTGCCTCTGCTTCCCGTGCCCTGGCCTTACCAGCCTCGTAGCACGGGCTGCATCGACGTGGCCAACCTGACTCGAGGGGCTGGATGGCCAGGAAACAACCAAGCTCCTCTCCTAGAGCACCCACAACAAACAACCCCTGCGGCGTGTCACGGCGTTATTTTGCTGCAGGGGTGTATTCAGAGCAGCAAATTTTGGGGGTTGAGAGTATTTACATATATATGCAGTTGCTTAGCAACAGTTGCGGCACTATTGCAAAGCCAGCGAGCAGCAGCTGGGGCCGTGGCAGCGCGGGGTGCCCCAGATGAGCACCCAGCACCACGGCCACTCCATGGGAGGCCACGCAATCGGCCAGCGAGGTTTTATTAACACCCTTCCCACACGTGCACGTAACGCGTGAGTGATACTCACAGGGAAAATGGGACCGTGGGTGGAATAAACACCACACTCAGAGTTAGAGCGCGCAGGGGTGAAACTCCTGCACACAATGAATCAGAGGGGAAAAAAAGCACCCCCAGTGACATCAAGGGGCTCTGCCATCACCGGGCACCCACTACGCAGACAACATGAGCAATCTTGGCAGCTTCTGCTGCCCTGGCCCCTCTGGTGTGGGATGAGTCTCCCTGCAGAGCAGGGTGCTCCACACCCCAGGACAGGATCACGGGAACGCTTTCAAGCAGCATCTCCCCCTCCAGCCCCCCAGCACCACTGTCACCCCCACCCTTGAGCTGCCCTTTGAGGGCTCAGGGGTCCGTTTTGGGAGGCAGCTCTGCAGCCACATCACCCAGCATGGGAAGAGCAATGGCAGAATTTGTCCCATGCACAGCCTGCCCTTTGCCAGGCTCTGCTCCGACAGCTCACAAGCCCTGCTGCTTCCTTGCCCAAGTGCTCGAGTTCACCAGATCAGCGTTTTGTCAGCAGACTTCTGGGACAGAATTAGCACCCGAGCTGCCTGACTGCATGACCAGTAGCCTCGACATCAGCGTATCGCGTAAACCAAGGGGTGAGGGGAGAAGCTAAATCTGTCTCGTTTCCTGCTCAGACAATTGCAACAGAGCTGCACATGTCAGTGCTTCACCAGGACGTCACAGGGAAGGAAGGGCAGCATCGACGGCTGAAGCAAGCAGCCTCCCCCCACCCCAACGTCTCCCTGTGTTCCTCCCAGTCATCACGCTACTCAAAAGGCAGCCTCTCTGTAGGGGAAAATTCTGTGCAGGGGAAAACCCAAATGAAGCATCAGCAGGGCCTCTCCCCTAGCGAGCAGGAGCTGCTAAGAGCAGTGTCTGTATGCGGTGTTACCCACGGACATCTTCACCTTTCCAAACATATCAGGAATAAACACACAGCTGCAAACCTGGCTTCATGGCAAGGAATCTTGTTCTCTTCTTGTTTCTTTAGGCCAGTCAAGAAATATGCCCTACAATGTCCTTTCAGGGTAAAATAGATGGCTCATCACCTCCTCAACAGATGGAGGTGGAACAGAGGGGATTCTGCCCCAGGCACTTTCCTCCTGTCCCACCCCCACCTCAGGTGGCTTCCCCATGCTGCCAAGGCAAGGGCAGAGAGGACCACGGTGTCCCCGTGGAGTCCCCCATCCCTCTCCGGGCAGGGGCAGGCTGCTCAGCTCATCCTGAGCTCCTCCACAACTGCTCACAGCCCACCGGCTGGCAGTACTCAAGGCTGGAGCGGTGTTTGCTCCCACCTGCAGGCAGCTCCAAAGATGAAAGGAGCCCACAGGAGCAGGCTGGACAAAAAACACAGACAAGTGCCAAGATTTAAAATCCTGTTCATAAAAATACAGCAACTGTACAGTGTACAACATCGTTTTTACAGTGTTTATAGCAGAAGCCAGGGCAAAGGTACCTGGGGTCCAAGCACCTGGTGTCCAGGCAGGGGCCTTATTTGCAGATACCCATGCAAAGCAAAGGGCAAGCAGTGGCTGCTGCATGGCATACCACAGCAGAAACAGGCTTCCTGAACCAGGAGAGGACACCAAGGTATCACTGAAGCACTGCAAGCTCATCTCCCCCCATGCCACCATCATCCTCTGGCTTCAGTGGCATGAATTCCCCAAACCCACTTGGTCTGCAGATGCCCAGCCCTCCCTCACAGAGCAGAGTCTGGTGCCTGTGATGACATTGCAGCAGAGCTGCCTGTGCCACTCCAGCCAGCAGACCACAGGAGATCTCCCAGCGGGCCAAAAGCAAGGCTGAGGAGAGAGCTGCTCTATGGCTGTGCCCACACCACCAGGGAGGAGCACCCTCAGGCTCCCACTGCCCTCCCAGCAGCCTGCCCTGCCCCAGGGCCTGAACAAGCCACGAACACAGAGCTGCCACAGGCCTGAGCCCATCAGTGCCAGGAGACTGGCACAAGCACAGCTGCCCCAGCACCCCAACCCCACAGTCCCAGAAACACATCCCAGCTGGTCCAGAAGGCAGCTGTGAAGGCAGGCTGGAGGAGGCTGGCCTGCTCAGGCAGGATCAGTCCATGCTTGTGGTTTTCCTTGCCTTTCCCTGACACGGAGTAGCACGTCCCATGGCGTAGAAGAGCTGTCATCCACTCAGGAGAGGAGCGGCGGGGCACAGAAGCAGAGGGTACATCAGGGAGGCGCTGCGTGCATCTACTGTGGATGCTCCTCCCAACGCTCCAAAGCCACATCTCACATCTCTGCAGGATGAGCAATGAGGAAAGAAGTGGTGAGACCTCAGCTGGGGAGGCTGCACAGCACACTGTACATCCCCACCACTATATCCAGCATCGCCTGCAGCAGGGTTAGAACAGAAAGCTGCTCTCAGGGCTACCCTTGAGTAAACCCTTCCTGGTTTACTGACTCCAAGTATTACTTCTGCTGGTCCTGAGTCACACTTCCCCACCAGCCAACTCATTTTGGACACTCAGAAGGGAAGGAAAGTAACAGATACTGAGAACTGTGACCTATGTAGCCTTTCTGGGGAGGAGAGGAACAAAAATAATCACATTCTAACTCTAGCCTACCACTCGGGAGCCCGTTTAGAGAGGAGTTGTGGACCCCATAACTCAGTTTCCCCAGCTAGAAAGCTCCTGGGGACTCACCTCATGATACTGTAGTGCTGCCTGGGTAAACCTGCCTAAGAGGACTTGCCTACTGCCAACACATCCCAAGTGGCCTTTGCTAGGTGATACTTATCAAGCCCGAATCTTCACATTCCTCACTCCACATGGGATATTTCCACAGGGACATACCACTAGTACAAATACTCTTCCCCCTCCTGCTCACCCACTCTGCTGCCTGCTGCAAAGAAAAGCCTTTGAGCAGGTATGATGGAGGTAAAGAACCACAAATGTCTTGAGATCTTCCTGAAAATGCCAAGAGCCCTACATGATGTTATGTTTAGCTACTTTTCTCCAAGGCTCTTTCATCCTGCTATGCTGGATGCAGCTACCTGGGGGTATTTCCTAGAACAAGGGAACACCAGAGCACAGTCAGACCAACCACAGGAGAGAGGCACCCTGAGACAGAGGCGATAAGTCACACCCCAGATCCACACCAATGGAAGAGCACAGCCAGCCCTGGAGAAACCACACTGGTGTGTTAGAAGCATTCCCATGTCTGTGCCAAAAGTGTGGTGACCAGGGCTGTGTACATACCCTCTAATACTTTGTCCAGATCTGCAATGAACTCCTCCAGCTCCTGTGTGTCTCCAAGTTTAGCTAGGGAACAGAAACAGACACCATCAGTCCTTTCTTTCTTCCCCTCCTCTAGTCTAAGAGAAGATCTCTGCCCCTTGGTTTTGACTACAGTTGCTCAAGCTGTCTGCTCTTTTCACAACAGTCATGTGTAAATTTGCAGGCTGCCTGGAAGCGTGTGGTCAAGGGTTTATGTAATGGCTGCATAGACAGTTGAGGGGGTGGGTGTTCCACACCCACAATATTGCCCAAAGACACCACAGAAAGGAAAACCCCAGGACTAACTCTTACCTGCAGATACAATCTTTCCACCCTCCAGCGCTATGTGCCTCCACGCAAAGCCTCTCAGCCCACCAACCCAACCCTCTCTGCTCCCAGTTCCAGACTTGGGCTCTGGGGCTATGATAGCGCCAACAGGCATCATGCAGATCAGCATCCTGTACAGCAGCCAGTGGCAATTTAGGCTTGTAATCAGAGAAAACAGAAAGGCAGGGACACATCCTCCCATGCGCATGATATGAGCTAAGTCAGCATGGACTCAGCTGAGGTCAGGGAATTGGATTAGTACGTTGTGTGAAGAAGACAAGTTCCCTGTGTTTTCTTATCCCTGTAAGATCCTGTGCTTCCAGGTCAAAGCTTCATGCCAAGACCCTCCTAAAGAGACCCCTGGCCAGCCTAGCCTTGATGGGGAACATACCAATCCAACTTCTTATCTCTTCTGGGATCCAGCCAGGGCCTCAAGGCTCATTCCCACCTCCAGATCCTACAGTGCACCACTGGCACACCTGCACACACACCCCTCACAGAGCAGGGTCCACTGCTGCTGAGCCAGGAAGGGGTGACCTCAGCTGCCAGACACGGGAATTTCTTCACTGTTTTAAAGGCTTTTCCCAAACGTGCCCAAGGAAACCCTGGCAGACAGCCTTTCAGACAGATCTTTTAGCCTTACCTTTAGAGGGGTAAGCGCTGGCATGTGTGTTGAGATCCTCCTCGCTGGAGTTTAGACTGCTTGCTGGGGATGTGCTGGTACCTGCAGACGCAAAGTGTCAGTCAATGTTCAAGGCCACAGGCACCTTGTGAACAAGTTGCAGGACCAGGGACGGAACAAGGACCAGAGACAGAGATGGAATAGGACCCTGGTCTACCCTGACCCTCGCCCAGCCCACCTGCTCTTCCCTGGCTACAAGGAATGCTTGTAGGTTGCCTGGGCATGGCCATGGGGATTCCTCAGGGTTACTACAGCATGCTGCTTCCTTTTGATATCCCCTGTTATCTCAAGTTACTGGCAGTCCTACAGAAGCCAACCCAGCAGAAACAGAAGCAGATGTTGGCAGGCCCTGGACCAAGATCCCATGGTAATCACAGCCCTCCCAGCCTTACTCACCCAGCCCTCAGGGGATGGGTCAGATGGGCAGCCCAGAGGCTAAGCCAGCGGGGAGCTTGAGCAATTTACCGTGGAAGAACCCCACAGCTCTTAAAGCAGCTCCATCCTGCTGGATGCCATCCTCCCACACCTCTCCTTACTCCCCAGCTCCAGACTCACTCTCCAGCTCATCGATGCCGCTGTCGTAGACACTGTGGCCCGCTTTCCTCTTCAGCTCCTCCAGGTGCTGCTCGGACTGACGTGCGGGGCCCCTCGCAAAGTCCTCCATCGCCTCATCGAACTCCCGCAACAGGTCGCTGAAGTCGTCAGCCATCGCTGCGAGCAAGAAACCAGGCAGTGAGGCGCTGGGGACAGGCACCAGGCGAACAGCCTCCACCGAGTGCCCTCAGGAGCAGCACCGCTGAAATAGGGCACCGGCTTTTTGTTGATCCTGCCCCAGCTTCACCCCACGCCCTCGGGTGAGATGCCAGCAGGGCTGAGCGAGGCCCCTGGGCTATTCGGAGCCGCAGCCAAAGCCCGCTGGAAACCCACGAGAGACCCGCTGAGAGCCGGGACGTGCCGGGCACCACCTCGGGGCGGCTCCGGGGAGGTCTCAGCCACCGGCTCGGCGCTGGGAGGGCTCCGGACAAGGGACGAGGGCTCAGCACTCTCCTCCCCGGGGCCGGCTCTCCCTCCCCGGGGTGCCGGTGCCACCCTCGCTTACCTCGTCTCGGGGTGCCGGTGCCGGTGCTCGGGCGGGGCGGGCGCGGGGCCCGCGGCCGTTTTGTGGCGGCGGCACCGCCCCGAGGACGCCCCCGGGACCGCCTCCAGCCCAGCCCCGGCCGTGCCTGTCAGGTCCTCGGGCTGCCTCAGGCCCTCGGTGCGTGAGGGGCTGCTTTGCAGTACGTGTTTTAGCCTATATCCGTGTGTTTTCGCCTATATCCGTGTGCTTTAGCCCCTTGCACGTCTCTGTGCTCAGCACGGGCACAGCTGCATGAGACAAATCCATAGCCTACAGCCATCTCTGCCTTTGTGTCCTCTCCTGAGGGCTGTCCTTTTTGCTGCAGAGCTGCTGACCCACGAGTGAGCTCCTCAGCAGGATTTCCCCAGCTCGTCCTCCCAGCAGAGCCCCCACCACGCTCCATAGGTACAGGTTGAATTTAAACCTCGCTGGTTCCTATCCCTTGATAGCAATGGAGTTCACCAGGTCACTATTTCTTGCTTAAGCCCTAGCTGCCCGTGCTGATCAATTAGCCCAGCTCTTCGCAGCAAAAAGAGACAGTTTTTAACCTCCAGTGGGCTGATGTCTGTAAGTTGTCACAAAGCTGGACTGCTGATGGTGCCCTTGAGTTCTGCCCTGGCCTGAAAAACTGACTTGCAACAAGGGTGCACGTCTCTTAGTCCTGTACAGAACCATCAGGTAATGCTGACACCTTTGTGGCTCCAGGTGTAAGTCTATACAGACAAGCTCCTGTTCTTCAGTTTTACTCATAAGTGTTCATGCTGAGAGGTCCACGTCTGGACAACACTACAACACATTCCCACAAGCGATAGGTGCAGCAAACACCACTGTTCTGCCTAGAGCTGAATAATTTCAGCACCAACGATTGGCAAACAGAAGAGGTCCTCAACCACCAAACTGTCTGACTGCTTGATGAAGAGACAAAAACAAATACTGGAACGTCATCCAGAGAAGATTGCCTGGCATTGTGGACCGTGCTGGGAAGCCTCCTATGTTTTTGCACCTTCCCCATTAAATGTACACTGCAGAGCAAAGGAAGGCATTCGCTGCCCCTTGCTGCTGGTTTGTGGATATGGATACTACTCTGTCACTGTGATTCAATTTTGACTAAAACTGTCCACCTGGTTCCAGTAGCTATAAGAGGCAGATGGTGGTTTTAACAGATGAGGCATTACAGAGGAGTAGAGTCTAGTTTATTGTTGCAGATGGACGGTATCTTTAGTATTATTTTTTTTTTTATCGTTTTGGATAGCCGTACCAATAAATCGATGATGTCAGCAGCATTTGTCAGTGTCTCTAATTCTTTTCAGTGCAGGGTGGTGCAGAGCATTTCAACCCAATTCACAGCAATTCACGTACAGAAAGCAGTATGTATGCAGGTGCTGTACTGCCCTCAAGTGGAGGCTTTAGCAATATCCCGATGTTCACCCTGCACTAAGCAGTTCTGTCTTGTGACGTGGTGGAAAGTCCTTGCACAGTGTTTTTTACATTTTCTGTAATAAAAAACTCCAGCTTTGAAAGGTGGATTTCCCTGAGGTGACTGCAAAAGACACCACTGTTGCTGTGTTTGGAAAAGCAAACTTGAAAAGCAATTTTCTTGCAAAGCAAAGCAAACAGCATTTCAGAGTACCTGTCACCTTCAGGTTATCATAAACTTGAACAGTAATTCAATGTTCTTTGTAGTGGCTTTTCTGAAAAGGGCTCTGCAATGCCTTGCACTTCTTCCCATGGCCCAAGGGAATCAGCATGAGAAATACAACAGTGAGCTTGTGTGTGCACATTTAAATTAAATTTGAGGGCATCCAGCCTGTCTGCCAGGAAGCCTTTACAGGGCTGACTTAACCCTCTTCTAGGCTGTCTACTGTAAGGCACAGTGGTGACCACAAACCTTTTGGTCACCTTTAAATCCCTGTGTGGCTTCCAAGGGGGCTATGCAGGTAGGTAGCTTGACACTACAGTCTAGTGTAGACCTGTTGGTCAAACCATCTGCAATCTGCACATCTCTCCTTCCTCACACTTGGTGTGGCTCTGCAGAGTGTGTTTCCCAAAAGTTCATGGGATGTTTTGGTGTTTTGCTTGCATCTTCAAGAGAAAATGGTAGAGTGCATGTTATCCACTATAATTGCTCAGTGCTTGGTTCTTAGAGAGAGGCATATGGAAAGCTCAGTGAAATTAAAGCTCAGAGGACTTGAAGTAGGGAAGCCAATGGTGCTATAGCATTAATCTATGCCACAACCATCCTCTGAGTGACGTGCTAAAGTGAAATGTTCAATCCGGTTTTGTTTTTCTTTTCTTGATACTGAAAAAAATTGATCAAAAACATGATGGAAATAGATGTCTGAATTTCTCACCCTTGACTTCAGTGCCAGATCAGGTGCCCCTGGCGTTAGTGACAAGTAAAAACCCTACCTAGAAAGCAGTGTGATCATGTTGTGCTCAGGTCACGACAGAACATAAAGCAGGTTGCTGTTTTGTACTGTGCTTGAGATCCTAATTTCAGTTGTGATGGTTCTGGCTTCCTCCTTTGCAAGCACACAAACAGCTGTAGCTGCTGAAATGTTTAGGCAACAAAGTTCTTGCAATGTTCCCACAATGAAAAAAGATGAGGGATGTGGAAGGTTTGTGCCATCTCTGTCCATTTTCTATGCCTCAGTCTTGCCAGCACCACATAGAGGCAGTGGACTCGTTGCCTCCAGCACTGCTAGCAGTGGTGCCATTCTGCTTGTCTGTGTCCCTCCCCTTTGTGCATTATGAGTTTCCAGACCAGCATCACCACTACTGCTACTGCACACTTGTAGCTTTCCTTCACCTCTTCCATAACCTTCTCCATTAGAATATGCTACATACTACTCAGTCCCCAAGGAATCCCATACACGACACTTTTAGGAAGGTCCTTCCCAGAATATCTCACCAACCTGCTGCACTTACCAAGACTTATCCATCCATTCCCCATACATCCAGAACTCAGACACTTCATATTCCCACATGACGACAAAAAAAAAAAAAAAAAAGCTGATTTGCAGTCCAAGTTTCAGCTTGGTATAATGATTTGAATGTGTTTTTATCCAATTAAAGCTATAGAGATCATCTGCTGTCTCTTGGATTCAAAATTATTGGTGAGTGTTTGTAATGACTCCTCCCAATATGAGGATTTTTCCCCTTCTTAATGCTCCCTTTCAGAAGGGACAAAGAAAAGGTGTCCTAGTGCTGTATATTCCCCCTTCCCCGATCTGCCAAGAGCAACAGTTACTAGAACACCTTGTCCTTGGCAGTCCTTTAAACCACAGGGGAACAGCGAGACCAATGCTGGCAGTTGACCGAGGAACAGAGAATTTCACTGACATGCCAGAGTCTTTTAGGAAGAAACTTGGAAGGTCCCCTGGAGGGTCTGCTCTTGCAGCAGGTGTAATCCTGCAGACTGTCTGTACAGAGCAGCTGCTGCCTCCTTGGACACGGTCTTGGTCACGCAGCTGATGCCTGAGTGTGCTTAGTGGCCCCAGAAGCATTCAGCAGACTCATGGTGTCCTGGGTTTATCTGTTTTCTGCAGATTCAACAGCACTGCTAATCTCTGAAGTTTATCAGTTTTGTGGAGGCTTTCACCAGCTATCTCTCAGCACACTCTTCTCTTTCCAGCTTGCCGTTCTCCAGGTACTCTGTCTCCACCCATACTGACTGTACTCATGTGCAGGGAAGGGGCCTTTTCAAAACAAGAGTTCAACCCTGAGCAGTGCAACCGAGGCTACAGGGTAATATCTCCCTGACTGATGGCAAAGAAGGCTCACACATTTTTTAACAAGCCTCTTGATGCTACAAAGGGTGGCCAAAGCCATAACCCCTCAATGGCAAGTGTAGGGCACATGAGCTGAGCTGTGGGCTCCCTGCTCACAAGAAGGGCAAGACATCAGCATTTGGACCCTGTGTGTCACCCTTTCCCGGGCTTGTCACCCCCACAATTGTTCCCGTGTAGAAAAGCATCGACAGTGCAACCATTTTTTGGATGTGACCACATCCCAGATGATGATCAGGCTTTTTTCCCAGCTGTCCAAATGGAGCAGGACTCCTGGGAATCCCACTCAGGAGGCCACAGAGCCTCACCCAAACCCTGACCTAACACCAACTAGAGCAAAGCACAAACCCCCACAGCTCCCAGTGCCCATCACTGCTGGGAGGACTCACACCTCCAACACACCATGGCATTGCCCTGAGGGTGCCTCTGTCCAAACAGAACAGCAGTATAACTTAACTGTGGCAGTAAAATTGTCCCTAGTCTGAGAGGCTGGGCGATAGCAGAAGACCTTCCCTGGCTCCCAAAGTCAGCTGAACACAAAACTTTATAGATACAGAACAAACCAAACCAGACATTTCTCAGACAAAGATCATGAAAAAAATCCACCAGGATCTCTACAATCCATTACACAGTCTTCTTCCTCAATATTAACTCAAGGAAAAAGCAGCTCATAATCTTCAGAGTATATTGTTCCCTCTTACTTACTACATTAGCTATATACTTTGTGGTCAATAAGTGTTTTATGCCTATAAAATGAGCAGTTGGAAACCTGAATTCAAAAAAGGGAGGGAGGAAGGCAGTGACAGGATAACACATGGCATATGGGATATCAAAACACAAATTGCATGAAGTTGAACTGCATTTTTCTATCCTTACTGCCCTGCTGGCAATCCCCATCCACTTGTGTCTCAGGCCGTGTTGGCCCGGTCTGCACAGCACCCATCCCAGCAGGCGACTGGAGGTCCCATCTGCTGAGCGTGGCACGAAGCTGTTAGAGACCTCTGCCAGCTGCTCCTCAGCCTGCTCCAGTTTGCTGTCCCAGTGCTTTGGTGGTTATTCAGAGGGGGAGAGGCTGTCTTCCCCAGGCAGTCCCACTACCAGCCAGTGTGTTGGTAACCCTGAGCTGCGAGTCGTACACAGCTCTGGGGACAAACTCCTGTGAAGCAGCAGACCACAGAGGCAGTGCTGTGCTGAAGGCACTGCTTCAGATGTACAAGGAGGCTACAGGACATGCCAATCGCTCTTTGGCTTGCTCACAAGGCACAAGCACACAGATTTCTTTGCTGCCATCTAGCAATAAACCCACATCAGGAAACCCTTCCTGCTGGCAACAAGCAAACCTCTCCTGCTGCAGGTCTGCCTACACCAGAACATTTTGGCATGCCTACTGTTAGCAGAGATGCTCCCACAAATATTTATACACCCTTCATCTCTCCACTCCTCCAAAGTGGGATAGAGAACTTATTTTTGTGGTAGAAATGTTGCACGGTTTTGTCCATGGAAGGCAGTGCAGAGGGCCTGGCCCAGGCTTGCTAGATGTCAACATCCAGGTTTAGGAATGAGATATTGCTGTAAAATTCTGATGAGACAGAGTTGCTTTCCAGGGCCTGACCAGACAGTGGGGTTGGAGCATGTTCCTCTGTCAAATCCTCACTTTCTGTGCTCCTAAGAAAGGAAGGAAAAAAAAAAAATAAATAGGATTTTCAAAGTGTTTCTATTCCAAACTCCCCTTCCACAGGACCGCCAACAGTGACCCCAAGTCTCTATGGGACTATCCTATCCTGCAGCCAAGAAATAGATTTACAGACGTAGCTGGCAGACACACACAGATACGTACACATGCCTATTCACACAGATGAAAGAGAGGCAAAAAAAAAGATGAACAGAAATGCAGACAACATCAAGAGTGAAGAAAATTTGCAGGAGGCTGGTGATGGAGCTGAAAATGGAGCAGTCATCAGCGTGTGATCCTAAAAGCCTGAAGGAATGGGGGGACTGGGAGGGCAGCAGGACAAGAGCTGTGTAGATACACACACAGCAAAGTGTGCAGTGGAGGAATTCTGAGAGAATGTGACACAGACGAGGGAGAAAAAAAGAATAGGGAGGGCCAAGAGACAGAGAAAAGCCATGATGTTCCAGCTGGTAGAAGGCATTAACACAGAAAATGAAGGATTTTGGATGGGCAGCTTATGACCAAAAGGGATGGAAGGAACAGGAAAGATGGGTAGCGAGGGGAGTGCCCAAAAGGTCAGCAGGACTCGTGTTTGACTTGCCAGCAGTGCATCGAGTGTTACTGTACAGTGCAGTGAGGTGCCCCCCAGCTGTACCTCGAGCATGACTTACAGCACAGTATTGAATTTCCTGCGCAAGAGGTAGTCAATGACATCAGGGTCTGTCTGAAACAGTCTTCTTAAGATGTCATGCTGCATTTCTGGAGAGACCTGGGGGGGGATACACAAACAGCTGCTCATGGCACCTCCTCCTCTCTGAAGGCAAAAAAAAGCAGACAGCCAGGGCCCTGTGCTGCAGAGCCAAAGGGACGCTGGGTCAAGTACTTGCTCACAGACCTGTAGAAGTAAGACCGAAGTGGAATTTCACAGAGAGAGAGATGTGATGAATGGTTGGAGGTTAGTCACAGAAGATTAGGCCATAAATAGGCAACCAAAGAGAGCCTGACTCAAGGAAAGGGAGGATTAGAATCATAGAATCATTAAGGCTGGAAAAGGTCTCCAAGATCACCTGGTCCAACCATCCCCCTACCACTAATGTCACCTACTAAACCCACCCACTAATCTAGCAGGAGGGTGGAGAGAGGATGGAGCCTGGGCACAGGTCAAGGTACAGCAGGGCCAATTCTGATAAAGAGATAATTCTTCCCCTGGTGGGGGATCCATCCCAAATTAATACTCACATGTGTCATGGACAATGAATCACATTTACACATGCTGACTCAAGTTACCTGCTGTTAAATGGGGCTGTGAATACGTCCTTGCTACTATTAAGAAACTGTTCAGATGGGAAGAAAAGGTCTAGAAAAGCTGTCCTGGGAAAGCCTCACCTACCATGAACAGGGTCTGGTAATGTTCAATCAACCTCTGAACCACCAGTATGATGGCAGTGCTGTCTTCAAAGTCCTTGGCACCAGAATCTTTTTCTCCAGGCTTCTCTTTCTGCAGTATGTTGGGACCAAAGACTGTGGCCAAGTTTGAAACTGTCATTTTATTCCCAGGTATCTAGCAAGCAAGCACAAAGAGAAATTACAGATTATGTATGCACCGGCACAAGATGTCCCAGGATAGCCTCACCCACCCTAGGACAGGAACACGAGCTATTGAGTGAGGACAGAGTGCTGATCTGGGTCCAGTTTGGTCCTCTCTGAATGCAGGGCTAGCTTGAAGGGTGTGTGGTGCTGGAGTACGTGTTCACCCCTTCTTTGCATCAGAGCCTTCATCTCCCTCTAATTCACTTTCACAACCCGTGCTAGAAGTTAACAGCTGATATTTCTATATTGTCTTACAATACGAGGGGGAAGGCGGGGGGGGAAACAGTCTTTTTCCATCATGGAGAGACTTAGAGCTCAAGTTGTCCAGAGAAACCAAAATCAACCTCAATGCATGATGGTGAGTTCTTCATGAAAGTTGGAAGTAGAACACTAAAGAGGTCCCTTGTGCTGCGTACAGGTGTGCAGCCAAGTCTCTCTGGGGTTAATGAAATCCTGAAAATCGCTTAACTGGACTGAGAGCAACCCAGACTCACCATAGAAAAGGAAATTTATTGACAATTGGTTTTATAAGTCTTCTTTTTCTTCCTCCTCTTCTTTAAATGTTACCTGCCTCAGTTTCTTTAAGAGCAAAACCTGGTCCCTAGCTAGCTGTACAACAGAGGGCAGCCTGAACTGTCACCTTTAATTGATCTAATTAAAATATTGCCCAAGAAAATGAAAAAAATCCTCATCATTTGGCTGGTTCAACAGTTTCCAGAGGAGAGCCATCGTGAACCCAAGGTGTCAAAGGAATAACCGAGGCTTGCAAGAAACTCTGTTCAAACATTGTTGCTTAAAACCCAGCAATCTTCTTCATGCAGTTGATCTTTGTGGGCCAGCCTTACCTCCTGGCCATCGGGGCCCCAGGAGCTCTTGGCATGCTGGGCCACCTTGCTGAGGAACCGCAGAAGGCGGTGCAGCGTGTCGCTGTGGCAGGGGGGCAGCACGAAGAGCAGCAGCTGAAGCACAGCCAGCTGTGCCGGGACTTCCATGGCTAGGAAGAGAGAAACCCACCGTTAGTGCAGTTTCCAGCCTGCTATACACATATTTCTATCTGGACAGCCCTAGTTTAAATCCTTAGTAACAAGCCCTGGAGGGAGCCAGACTGGTGTCCTACCCTCTACAGTAAAGGATGTAGTTCTGGCCAGTCTTTCATCCTTTCTTTGCAGAGATGAAACTCTCAGAGAACCCATTAAAATCTATAATGAAATTGCACTTGGTATTTTACAGCACACAGCCAAAGACCATCCTAGATCAGATGGACTATAATGCGGTTATTGATGTGGAGAATCAAATTCCAGGATGGAAAGGGGAAGGCAAAGAGATGGTGAACAAGACCAGGAAAGAGTGAGGATGGAAGCAGCCCAAAGACTCAGTCACCCTAAATATGGAGGGTAGGTGGACCTGGGCAAAGAAATCCTTAATGGTGCAGACTGTTGGGCTAGGCCCCACGCTCTACAACACCAAAACACTCTAATATAGAGAGACACACCACTGCCCCTCCTTTGTTGCCTGTCCCCTCTGAAGAGCTTATAGCCATCCACTGCAGCACTCCAGTCATGGGAATGATCCTACCACGTTTCTGTGATGGCAACTAAGGTATGATTTGCCTGCTGCACAGTAGCTTCCAGCTCCTCCTATACATTGCTCATGCTGCATATATTACTGAAGATGCACTTCAGTTGAGTCACTGTCCTGATGTGGGTACTTACAGGCTGTGCTGAGGAAGGCTGCATAGAGCTCTCTAGGAATCAATGAATCTGACATGTCTCGAAGAAACTCTTTGAGCAGAGCAGCCACATCATGAACGCTTTGATGTTCATCCAAGAAAACATCCAGTCCGTGGTCAAACTCTTCCCTCAGCTTAAAGATAGAAATGAGAAGAATAAAAGCAACAGTCAGTTCTTCCTTTTTATATGAGTAATGCTGTCAAGAACTTCTCCCTCTGCAGAGCTACTGCAAGAAAGCATGCCAGAGCCCAAAAGCTTGCTACTGACCAGAGGGAGCGCCTTGGCTGGTGAAGAGAACCCAGAGGGAGCTCTGAAGTGCCACCAGGGGAAGGAGGCTCCTATGCTAAAGGCAGCTTGGAGAGATGAAGCCTGCTTTCCATGGCTGCAAAAAAGGACCCAGCAGTTTACAGATATTCTGCTCCAGCATGGCCTGTGATATTTTAGAACTCTGCATGCCAACACCTGCTGTATTCATTCACCTCCCATATGGGTATTTGTCCCTTGGATATGATATTAACAATATGAGGATGCAGTAAGTGTCTGACTTTACCTGCTGAACTCTTTTCTTGGAGCTCCCAACTCGGAAGATGCCCACTGTCTGGAGACCTGTGGGACAGGTGGGTTAGTGCTCTGCATTCTCACATCTCCCTGCTGCCCCATCCCATCCTTAGAGCACCTCAACATGTAAATATCACGGACACAGCTCTCTTCACCTGCACATGAGGCAGTGTGTCCTTCCCCATTTCTGGCAGAGGGGATAAGAAGAAAGGTTTTGAAGCCATAAGATTTGATTGTCTGTGGATCAGGGAGGAAAAAACACTTTTACGGTCACTCTGAGATTTGAAATGGATTTGCAGGGGAAGTTAAGGCCAGCACACCAGGAAAGGGTCACCAATACACATAGGTGACATTCACCTCTCAATCCAATGGCTGCCTTCAGCCTGGAGGACTCTACCTGGGTGACTGTTCAGCAGCGTACCCTGCCCCAGAAATCAGCCATCTCCTCCTGTAGCTGGGAACTTCCAGGCCAAACTGCCTTGGCCCAGCACTTGCAATGGGTTTTACCAACCTGCTGTGGGACAGACCACCCAAATGGAGAGAAATCTGTATTTACCATATGTTTCAATATGTTTGCAACATCTGTCCACAATCCGTGGGACCTGCCAGGTGATGGGGTTGAGGCTTAACATCTTTTTCTTGCCCAGGCTTCTCCGTGGATCCAGCTCGTGGGGGTGTGACAACTGCAGTGCCTCCAGCAGCTTGGAACTGTTGTCACTCAGGTCAGCGATGGAGTCCACAGACATTGCCCCCTGAGATGGAGGAGAGGTCATTCATGGGGTGGCAGGAACTGCCCCACAAGATCCCACTGCACCATCATTGCTGTGACCTCAGAAGTTTGTGGGAAAGGTAAATATCGCCTCCAAATGAATGCAGAGATCTACGAAGAGCCTATCCTGGGTTGCAATAGAATCACAGACGCAATTTCCATCTCTCACGCATCTGTTTATGCACACTGCTCCTAGTGGGAGGTGTTTCTAAACACAGCCTTCCTTCTGGGACAGAGCCCATATTGCATGCAGACATGGGGAAAGAGGAAACATCCCCAAATCTTTCATCTTTGATTGAGCAACATACTGGATTTAGTTACCTACACTGGAGCTGCTCTACACCAGGATTTACAGGGACACAGCAGGAGGTGGGATGGGTCTCTATTCCAAAGAGATGAAGCAAACCAAATTCAAGTTAATACCCACCTCTCCACACAGGAAACAGAACTAAAGCCAAGAAGCCTGTTTCTTATCTGTCATGACAGGAATTTGGCCATGTCCTTCTGGTAACTTTGGTTTTCCTCAGCTTTCTGCTTCCATACAAGATGAGCCAGTAGAGACTGGCCCACCCCTCACAGTCCATCTCTTGGGTGGAAGTGGCCCCTGAGTGTGTGAACTGTGCCCACCTCATTTCTCTGAGGGCAGACAGGGACACAGCATGAATAACACACATTCATTAAGAACAGACCCTGGAAAACCAGATTTGTTGCAGAAGCAAGGGCTTCCCCCAGCCTATAATACTATCATGACATGTCTGCCAGAGAACTTAATCCATTTTTGCAATCGTACCCTTCTCTGACTCCAGGAAGAGCTATGGTCAGGAAAAGCTGGGGAAAGAGGCTCTTCAGGGAACATCTCACAAGGTACCATCCAGCAGCTCCTGCCCAGCTGGGACCTCTTCTGCATCTGTGCCCGAAAGTTTGTCACTGTTGCTTCCACCTCCAAGCACAGCCGGCGGCTACTCTTCACGGTTTCTTGCAGTTGCTTGTATGCACGATCATTGGCAATGACTTGGAAAAGTGGGATCCCAAAGGTCTGAGGAGAATAGTCTAGGAAAAAAACATGGAAGGAATTGGAAAGTATTGCTATCAGTGAAAAAACAAGACAGAGCAAGTGCAGCACAGGTCAGCTGCCAAGGATCTATGTGAATATCTGGATAAAATAATTAGCCTTCAGAAGAGAATAACAGATATAAAATACCAGACTTAAAAATCACCTTGAGTAGACTTCGTACTTGTGTGGAAAAAAAAAAAATAAATGGTAAGTGCTTGTTCCCAGCTGACTGCACTCTACATTTCTGTTTTCCCCACTTTCCAGCTGATATCCTTCAAGGGACCAGAAAAGAAACCAAAACTCAAAACAGCAAGACTAGGGGTAAAATGTGCAGGTAAGCAAATGAACATCTTTACACATGCATGTTAATGCACACACTCGTATGCACTCTTCGACATGCTCTCATGTTTGTGTAATTCTGATTACACACCACACTGAAATAACAACAAAACAATGTTTGTTTGGGACAAAACATTTTGCTGACTTTGAACACTTCCCATCTCAGCCCCATCAAAAAAATCACAAGTTCTGTTTGAGTTGATGACCAAAACCTGGGTAAAAGGAAGGCTGCTCACCTTTCTTCTCCTTTGAAAAGCTCTCCAGTTTCTGGCGGATAGATTTACTGCCTTTAGGTCCAACTATGGGGGCAAGAGAAAGCAAAAGCTATGCTTCATTAGGCTGCTTTAGATCAGTCCCACCTTAAAGCCATTTTCCTTTCTGCACCCTCATCAGTTGAGCGTGGCCACAGGCACCTCCCTTGGGTGAGTGAATGCTGAGAAGCTGACAAAGCAGTGCCACACTTATTAGATGAAACACATGCCACCCAGAAGTCCCATCCTGATCCTAGACAGTCAAGTTCCATATTTAAATATGCTCCAATTTATACATTCAGGAGCATCACTCATCATTTTTTATTGTAACTATGAACTGAAAATTCATCCAATAACTATACTAAATCAAGCCAGAACACATCATCCTACCTTGGCTCGTGCTCTGTACTCCTTAAGAATTCTCTTCCTAGACACAGCTTATATAAATGTTTGGGTTATTTTGTAAGATTTTGAAGAGAGACACGTTGGTATGAACAGTATTTGTATAAAGAATAGCCTACGTTAACCATTGTACTGCACCACATGTGTTGTTTCATTCAAATGACGAGATAGCAAGAAGATGAAGAACAATCCAGAGCCAAAAACAGTACCAAGATAAGGAAGAAAAATGTCAGCAAAACTCCACTGCTTAAACACCATCACAGTAACTCCACTCCTAAAGCTTTCCAGATGTTCCCAATGGAAACAAACCACAAGGCAGCAGGTAGTAAAGAAACCACCAAGCTCCCCCTGTCCAGAAGGCATGAGCTGGTGTCTCTGTGAGAGAGTAACACAAAGCCCACTTCAAACCTGGAAGACAAGGATGACCTCTTTTCACTGAGAGATGTACCTCCTGCAGATATTTCATCTTTCTTGTTCACCTCTTGCTTGAGCCACATACTTATTCTTGCAGAATTGGCCAAAAAGAGATTGTAGTGCCCATCATGTTTCCTTTGCAGTTCAAAAGGGTAATCCTGGAAGTGGCTGTTTGCTCTAATGTCTAAGAGCAACTGGCTGGTGCTGGTGCTCTAGTGGGGCTGGAGAATCCCCAGGCTCCTGCAACCGCTCTGCTGGTAGCAGGTGACCGTATAGCTGGTAAACTACACGAGTTGTATTTTCTGCCCTACTGGGGTGCCAAAATACAGTGTAGTGCATTGGAGCTGGTCTGGCCACTGTTAAGTAATGAGTACAGTTTGGGAAGGCGTCTACCGATCCCCATCTCATTGCACTTGTTTGGTTAGATGTGAAGACATCAGGGCGGTTGGGAACGCAGATAGTGCCTGTATTTCTTCATAGGCTAGGGTAGAGGAGCACAGTCCCTGGGGAACCTCTATATTTATCTCAGCATTAATTTCAGTAGCATGTCCTCTAGCCTTGCATAAGCCCCATCCCAGCGTCAGAACTTTGTGCTGAACATTGATGCACAAAGCAAAGCTTGTCCTATCCCAATGGAATTAAGACGGCCCTGCTGGAAGACCTTGTTGAATCATGTTGCATCTGTTTTGGATTAGGAGAACCAGAGGCAAACAGACAAGGTCATATTCTCACACTCCTATAGCCACACAAACCTTCCTTAGAAGGCTCATTAGGCCTTCAAGGCTCATACCAAAACAGGAAACAAAAAAATTAAATGGAACAAAACCCTTAAGTGTCACAAATGTCATTCCATAAACATGATCCCACATTATGAAGTGCAGGAGTGAGGATGAATAACAATAATGGCTCAGCTATTGTTCCTTCCCTGGCAAAAGCCACCCTCTCCCATCCCCTACCTTTAGCCAAGCTGAGATCTCCAACGAGCAGCTTCTCCTGCAGCTGGTAGAGGGCTAGCTCCTGCAGACTGACTCTTTCCAACTCTGAAAGGCTGTGTAGGGACACAGGCTGCATTTCAGTGCTTTATCTTGGCAGAAGAGCTGAGATAAAGGTCCTCTGAAAAACATACATGTAAAAGTAAAAGACTCAAGAGCACATTGCAGACACACCTGCTGAAAACGTCCCACAGTGTCTTTCCAAGTGCAAAGGACACTTGCCCCTCTTTCACCTCTCCAAAGAGCCTGCTGATCTCTAGGTGCCCTGGACACACTGGCTCATTGCCCTTCCAAGCAAAGGCCTTTGGAGGCATCAGGGATCTCAGTCCTGGCTCTTGAGACCCAGCAGGCTCCCTGAGGCATCTCACTGCTTAGCAGAGAGTTTCCTGGCTAGTTCTGGCTGCCTCTGTTTTCATATGAAGCCCAACGCTATCAGGCTCATGTACACAAGGCACGGCACATCCTAGCGAGCCAGAGTAGGAACCACAGTCCTGATGCTGGAAATTTGCAGCTCTTCACCAGGGGAACGTTTCCTGGCTGGTGTCAGCACCTGGACCATGCTCCATGTGAGCAAAGTCAGGATAGACACGTCTGGCCATCTCCTTACCAAAACCAGAACAAATATCAATTCCAAAGCTTGACAAAACCTCACGAGAGGAGAACAAAAACACCACTTATCCCTGCTTGGTCTAACACCTTATCTCACATGCTGCTCTTCCCCTTTCTCCACCTGAGATTTGCTCAGCAAACAAACTCCTGAAGCCAGGGGGCTCTCCCTCCGTCTCATCACATCCTCACACACCCAACCCTCAGCTGCATTTGTTTACAGCTACATTGGGATCAGCTCTGGATTTGTTCAGACTCAGACTTTCCTTGCCTTCCACCCCTCCCTTTCTCCCTCCCAGAACTAACACCTGATAAAAACCTCCTGGTGTCCTGAGCATGTCCCAGCTCCCCAGGCACCTCCCCTTGCTTTGTCCCAACCCTCCAACAGACCCTGCCAATTGCTCCATCGATAAACTTTATCTTGTTTTGTCTTCTTAAACTTTACCTTGTTATCTTGTCTTGTTAAACAGCTGTTGATTACCCAGACCTTTAATTTGTCAAGATCTCTCTGCAAGGCCTCTCTACCCTTGAGGGAGTCAAGAGCACCTCCCGATTTAGTATCGTTTACAAACCCCTAAAATCTGAAAATTAGCACACATCCCACTAAATAAGACTTGTGGCCCCATTTTATTCATGAACTGTTCTTCTCTGCCTTCTTTCCCCATTATAAATAGTTTAATTTCTGAATTTAATAATTAACACTGAGCTCTGTTTCTTCCAAATCATAAACCCATGGGGTCAAATCCTCAATGTCTTTACTCTCAGCAGTGGATGGGCTACAGCTGACAGCTCACAGCCCCACACGGGGCACAGGTGACTGCTGAATGCCCCATCCCCAGCCAGGCGGCGTGTCATCAGCCTCCAGGCAGTGGGTGCTGACCACTTACCCTGCAACTTCACCTCTCCCTGATATCTGCAGAGAGGCTGTGGTGGGGCTTGCCCTTGCTCCCTGATCCTTCAGCACTCCGTGCAACACCTCTGCTGGCACCCATCAAACACAAGCCACAGTCCAAAGAGCAAAAAGCAGCAGTAAAAAGAAGAAATGACCTGGGTTAGTAGCATGTACATAGAAAAGATGTAGTCAAAGTACAGGCTACAAAGGAGCTTTCCCAAGGAGGGTTTTAAAGAAATATTAAAAAAAAAAAAAAAAAAAAAAAAGTTTCTGGAAATCTAGAGCTAGTGATGAGGGTGAAAATGCTCAGAAGCGCTGGCCCAAGTAGCTGGCCCAGGCAGCCCGCACAGGCTCCTGTATTAGCCCCAGCACACCTCCATCCTCTGTGCCTGGGGAGGAATGTTGTCAGCCATAGTGTTTGTTTTGGCCAGGTTTCCAGTTCTTAAAACAGATTTAGAAAGTTATATAAATTTAATAAATAAATAAATAAATAAATTGCTATAAACTCCCCAGAAGGAGAAACCAAAAAGGGAATTCAGCTAAAGGCAAAGATCACAGAATCACAGAATTGTAGGGGTTGGATATTCTTAAAAATGTTAAAGTTTATTACAGAAACTATATGTCTCTGTTAGGATTTGGTGACAAAAACGAGATGTAATACAGCCAAGTTTCCTGGTACTGCTCAACACTGCTGTATGTTAAAAACCTTCCAAACCTGAGCACCGATCCAGGTGCTCACAGCTGTTTAATACACTGGATCAGGGTAAATCTCCCCAAAAGAGCTGTGCAATGCTACATGCATTGCAGCTAACCCTGCATACAGCCAGATTTAGCAGCGACCACTCTACAGCTTTTGGAGCTTGGGGGATGCGTTAGCAAAGAGCCCAGAGAGTCACTACACCTACTGGAATCTGAAGTCAAGCACAGCCCCTAAAGGCATTTATGTCTTGCCTGAAAAGGGATTTTTTCATTATTACATTGTTAAACAACATCAGGATCTGCAGCTCCTGCAGAAGTCAGGAATGGGCAGAAGCGGTGCCTGACCAGGAGGCTCCTGGCAGCACATGAGCTCTGCTACCAGCAAATGCTGCAGATGGAGAGACAGCCCCTGAGACAGTGAAACCGAAGAGAATTACCTTTCTGTAGGTGAAGCTCACAGATCCAGACAGAGCCCACATTCACAGCCCCTGCCTGAGCTGAGAGAACAGTCTGAGCAGAGTCTCTGAGGATGCAGCTGCCTTGAGGAAAGGAGGAGGAAACCAGATTAGAATAGAGAGCAGAAGAGAGAGAAAGCAGGAAGTCATAGAAACCCTCTGCTTATCTGGCGCTAGTCTACACCCTCCAAGAATAGCCATAGAGAATTTCACCATCACCAGCTTTAAGATAAACTTGTTGTTAATGGTTAATGCCAAAACACCTGGCATTACTTCTTTCAATTACTTCATGTTTGTGCTCACAGGAGCAAGCTAGATTGGGAACACCCAATGCTCATACACAGCTGGGGAAAAGCCAGAGTACTACAAATCCTCTTTCAGAGGTGGATGCCATAAAAGGAATTGGATTAATCCTAAAACAGAAATAAAAAGTTTTTCATTGGGAATGCTAACATTGCACTTCCTCTCTGCAATGACTTTCCATGCTTATTTTTAGGAGTAGGTCTTATTTAAACAATTTCATGGGAAAAGCTAAGCTTAGCTGCCCCTTCTAGTCCCAGAGAGCTGCATTTTCTCCCCCATTTTCAGAAGTAAAGTTGCCCTCTTTCCAGCTGGAAGGAAGGACTTGCATTTACCTTTCTCATTTTCTTCTCACAGCATGATCAGTGACAGCCCAGGCTCGCTTTCTTTTCCTTCGAGATGATGAATTTTAAAGCAACGTCTTCACCGTGTCCTGCACAGCCCCTTCCAAAGGGTGAGGGAACCTTCCCTGAATGCAGTGAGGATGAGAAGTGATGGGGAAGAAAATCTAAATGCAGCCAAGGGGAGGAGAAGGGTGGTGAGAAAATGAATTTTCTGCCAAGAGGAATGAGAGCCAGAAACATTGTGTTGAGATAGAGGGCAGGGTTAGATGGGAAGCAACAGCACTTCCCACGCCTGACAGTGTTTATTCCTTGGCAGAGAGGATCGTTGCTCAATCCCCTGTCCCCATGCTTTCCCTACCCTTATCTGTCAATAACTAGGACAGCCACAAAAGCAGTAGCTGTTCTGGCAGATTAAACCTGAAAGGGAAATTTGCTGCTTAGGTGCTGGTCTGTGGTTTTATCTTGGTTCTCCATGCTCTGACCTGGTCCATCACCTTCTCTTAGAAATGACCACGTCTCTCAGTGCCGCTTGGCACGGGCAGGCTGGGCCAGGCACGTGGCTGCCCTCCGTACCCATGAGGGACCTGAGGGGCCACCAAAATCCTGTGCAAAGCTTTGGCATTACAGAGCTCAGGGGCCTGACAGCACAGGTGCACAGCTGGCGTTTTGTACGACGTGTTGTACGTGGTGCTTACAGGTCCCAGAGAACCTTACCTACCTACAACAAGCCACAAAGCGTGCACGGCGAGACCTGAAATTGAAACTTCACAAGTCAACGCATGATCACACACCCAGTCCTAGACCAGCTCTTGTATCTCCAGAGCATCTTTCTCCAGGAATGCCTAGGTTATCCTCAGGCTCCTTTTTAAACTAGATGCCTCCTGTTTATCTGGGACCTGGCTCTGCCATTTCCAGCTGCCCAGCGGGGCTCGGCGTCTTGTGATACAGCAGGCAGGGCACCAGCTGCCAGCAGCTGAACTGCTTCCCTCCTAGCAGCAGTTACTCTTTGAATCACAGCCAAGCTTGCAGCTACCTCCAAAACAGGCATCCATTGCACGAGAACCCTCTTGGACTGCTGTTTGCCCCTTTGTGGAGTCTCGTCTTTATGAGCACTGGTGCTCTGCTGCACCAAACCTGGCTGCACAAGCACTGCGCTGCTGGAAAACACAGAGCCCCATCAGCACCACAGGCTTTTGGTGTAGATATGGTAACAGGAAAAAGAATCCCACAGAATATAAATGTCCTTAAGTGCAGGACGTCAGCTGATACAGTGCAATGCAATGCAATGCACTACTTTTGTGCCAGTCCCAGGGGGTGCATCTTCTTCTTTTTTTTTTTTTTTTTCCAAAGGCTCCTGACGATAGAGGTATGATGTACTGCTCAGATCTCAGCCTGTGGTTGGAGCTGCGATGCTTTGTACCATCATATGATGCTTTGTAGCATCATAGCTACAACCCTGCCAAAAGCGTTCACCAGAAATAACCTAATCCAGTTCTAATCACAACCCCAAATTAAAAGTAACAGAAAGTAATTCCCAGAAAGAATTAAGGGATTAAAAGGCAGAACTGCAGAAAGCAGCAGGAGCTGCCTAAATGGAACCCATAGGAAAACCACATTTGCAGTTGCTGAGGACTGAGGTCTCAAGTGCTGATGTAGAAGCAGGAGTCTACACAGCCATGAACTCTTCTTCACAGATTACACAAACCCTAAAAGTCCTTTTCTGCAAATCGTCCAGGAAAGATCTGCATACCTTCCTGCTGGCTCAAATCCTCTTTACTAGTCACTGGTAACTGAGAAGCACAGACAGTTAAAATTAATATTTACGCCATTGCTGCACCAGCAAGGGTTATTTCAGGACTCCTAGTATTAGTGGCAGGAGAGGCTGTAAAAGTACTCATAATTTGGGTTGATTTACCTTCTTGCTCCAGTGGAATCTAGCTGCCCAGACAGTTCCTAAACCTGCCTTCTGCCACCCTTTTCTGGACCGCAGTTTTCACTTGCCCCCCAATATAAGCATTAAGTGCTGACCTTTGTCACATTTGTTACTCTTCATTTTAAAATCCTGTAACCAGTTCAAGCTCTGGCATCCTGCCTGAATTTTGCTGTAGGTGAAACCAAGTCCTGCATGCAGATTCGAGTTCTCTAACAAGTTCTGTGTCAGCCCAGATTTGACCCCAAATCTCTCTGCTCCTGGATTACTTCAGCCACCAGCAGCAGGCTTCTACCCTGCCTCCTAGTCACTACAGCTGTGCCTAGTCTGCAAGGTCTGCTTTTTTTGAGGACAAGAGCCTAGCTCAGCATAGGGGAAGCAGGATTCAAATCCCAGCACCTCTGAAAGTCAACACTTGAAACTTTCCAGAAGCTGGGAGCTTTCCTCACACCTAAAGCTGTCCCTGTCCAGATGATTGGTAGGTGACAAAAAGTGACTCTTGATCTTTTCAAGAGCAGACCAGGATGTGCACAGCAAGAAGCCTGGCGTCTAGCTATACTATGGGGCAGAAGCTGAAGAGCAGATGTCTGCAAGGACAGTGAAGCCCCATGTTCAGAGGGCTTGGCCTCAAACCTTTCATTTTAATGATGGAGCACTCCCTTTCCTATAGCAGACAATGCAAGTTGGGTGAAGGAAAAAAAAAAAAGCAACAAAGCCAAGATTTGAACATTAAAAATGTTTATTCCTTAAAAATACAATGTTCACCTGTAGTGACACAAATAGAGTTATTAAAAAGGATTTTCATATGCTTCCAGTGTAGCAGTCCTTCAGTGTCAGGAACAAAAGTGAGCAGATAGTTTCCCCCCTCACCCCCCATGGGAAGCCTGGTCCCAACAGAAAGGTTTGTTCCACCCATTTCTGCTGCCTGTGCCAACATGCAGATCTCTCACTAGGTTCGAAAGCTCCAGGAGGCATCCACTGCCAGAGCTCTCTCTGATGACAGAGTACGGTTTTGTTTGTTTGGTTGGTTTTAGATTTTTTGTTTGTTTTTTTTAAAGCATTTTACCCTATATCTTACCAACCTTCTGCAGAGGGCTGGGGAGGCTGATGTTTACTGAGAATGTGAGGTACAGCCTTGGGGAAGATTCAGGAGGAGAAAAGTCTGTGCTGTTTTCTAGCACCTTCTGAAGCTCAGTCTCAAAAACGAAGCAGATGGAGAAATTTGATGGTAAGCTGTTAGAAAAATACAGGTCTGACGTAGGCCCTTTGTTCTACCCAGATCAGTAGAAAATTCAATACACCTCCTACATCGAAAATTATTTACAGACTGGTTCTGCAATGCACAAACCCTCAGAGAAACCACCATAATCACACTCCTAGTGACACTGCCTTCACATTAGCTTAACAGTTAAATCTTCAGTAGAGAAAAGAGCATTGAAAAAGATCTGACTTAGGCTCATAGCGACTCTGAGCCAACTAAGTCGTCTTCTGTTTAAACATACCTCATTTTTTGTCATATAAATGTCTAAAAAAGATGTCATTTTTTTCCCTCTGGGTGGTTCTAGAAACCAGAAAGTTATTTTTTTTTTTGTTGGTGCTTTAGTGGACAGTCTATGGCTGTTCCTACCAGTAAAAAGAAGGTACAGGATGAGAGATTTAGGCACACACAGCACATACAACATTGGCAAAAAATGTGGTCAACACAATGGGCTTAAAAATATCAGATGAACTTTGTACACAAAATGTATCAAACAGCACTTTGCTTCTTAACAAAATATCTGATCAAAGAAGCTCCAGCAGCTCAAGTTTCTTCTAGAGCTTCTCTGGACTTAAAATTTCACTTATATATTATCCCATGCGTGCAAGATAATCGTCATAAACAGAGGTAAGAGGCATCCTAAGTTTTCTTGACACACACATCCTGCTGTTGCTTTCAGTGTTAAGTCAGTTCAACTGAAGCTCAAGTTGTTTTCAACCCATCAAAACCACAAAACTTCCATTTTTTCTCTAAACTGGCCCCAACCCCACTCAGCTCCTGTTTGAACGTAGTTTGAAGTCTGGTCATGAGAACTTCCACTTCGGTGGTGCAAATCTGTGAAAACAAAAGGAAAATTTCACTAAAAAAAGAGGATACTTTTGGTTACAGAAGCCCTGAAATGACTGGTTACAATCGAACTCAAGAACATTTAATTGCTAAGGAACATCTAGGATTTCCCTAGATCTCTTGTCCAAATACTAATGGTGACATCTTTGGGATGGCATGAGTTGTGCTACTGTCACACTTCAGGGTGAGATGGCTGCAGCTATAATACTAAAAAATAAATAAAGGGTAAAAAGAACGTCCAGTGTTTTTCACTGTTAAATGCAAGATAATGGATTAAAAACTCCCAAGCATTTATGTAACTGAACAGTAAATACTCCTACCACTGCTTTGAGAAAGAGTTCTCAGCTAGTGCATACAGAAATCGGGGAAATTGGGAACTTATGGAGACTTTTGATTAACAAATTTGACTGTTCTGGCATTTACTAGATACAATTAAAGTTCAGCAAGTAAAAAAAAACCTGTAAAATGCTGCAAGTTTCAGGATATATAAAAACTGCAAAGGCTGTGTCCACCTTATGTCCAATTGCCTGCACCTGTTTTCTTACTGCAGCAGAACCATTAAAAATTTATTTATTGTATTAATAACAATTCAAGTTTGTTTCTGTTGTGTGTTTGAGACTGCTCTGACACATGTTCAGAACTACCTCTGCACAATAACCTCATCCTCCTGTTGGATAGGTGAAACATTAGGATACATTTTTGGATGAAAATGTGGGTATTTTCCAAGACTGCAGGGAATGTGACATCTTTTTACATATTCTGCTGATCTACCGCAGTAACTGTTTTTGGTTTTAATTCCCTTTAGAGCTTGCATAGTTTGTAGTCCTACTGTTGCAGTACTGTCAGTTTTCAGGGGCTGTGCTTCAAGCTTGGTGTGTATGGACCACACACTTCAGCAATGCCTCCTGCTGCTGCTTCATTTCCACCTCCAACACAGTGGTTTCAGTGCAACAATTCTGTAATGTCAAGTCTGATCCCACTTCATGCTGTCTAATACAATGCATAACTGGATTTTCCAACAGATAATCTTGAGTCATTTCTCCTACCGTCCTTCAAAGTCATGTTTGACTCTGACCCTCTCAAAGAAGTTCTTTTGACTCAGTCGTTTTCACCGTATGCCAGCAAGAATCACAGTTTTCAGGTAGGACTCAGCTAGGCCGAAAAGTTCTTTATTTTCAAGAGGGCAGGCTACCATTTACCACTGAGAAAACGAAGTAGCAGAATGTATATTCACTTTTAAGGCTTCATTAGTGTGCGAGTGCATGAAAACTCTTTGACATGTGATAAAGATCAAGAGCACCTGCTTTGCAAGATGGGTTTGTGTTTGGGAGGTGCACTTCTGTCATCATTCTGTTTTCCAATCAGGTAGAAATGACAGTTTTAAAGTTTTAAGACAAAGAAAAAGCACAAGCTCAGGCTGACAGTGGGTTTGGTAAAGAAGAAGTTCAACCTAAAACATGGAGCAGATAGGAGACACCCCAAGATAGCCATCATCTATTTTATTCATCAGCACTTGCAGTGCTCACTGTAGTATTGGAGAAGTTCTGTTGGGATTATTTCAAGGCTCCAAACTGCCCTTTTAACCTCTGCACTGTCTGCTAACCTGGTGGCTTACTTGGTGAGACTGATAGGCAGTGAACAGGGGAAAGATATTCCTTTATTCCTTGCTGACGGCTTCAAAAAAAACAAAACAGGTGTTGCCCAGAAGTGGGGAGGTGCTCTCTTTAGACCTGCCCAACCTCAAGCCAAAACCAGGTAGACTTTAAAAACAAAAACCACAACTACTACCTAGCTTTCACAGTAATGAAGACAAGAACATTAAGATGTACCCTGAAGAAGAAATGGGAAGACCTTCTAAGAGATCACACACACAAATCCTGTTGAAGTTAGCAGGTTACCCAAGCATCAGCAAGCAATAAAAAGGACTGAGAGCATTGCAGAGACTAAAGGATGCGCTTTTCACTGTAGTTTTCTGCTAAGCTAAGCAGAAATTCTGCTAAGCAGAAATTTCCAATGAAGTGAAGCACTGTCCTACATTTTAAATCACAAACAGGAAATGTCAGAAGTCTGATGAAATACATGGCAGCATTCCTTTAGGAGCTCCAAAGGAAAATAAAGGTAGCTGTTTGCCTCTCAGACAAATTCAGAACTTGCACAAGAAGATGAACTATTATGTATGTCATTAAAGGGATGGAGTGAGCCTGATCTCTTTCTTAGAATGGGGAAAATTAAGCACTAAGTTATAAACAAAAGCAGCCTGAGAAAGTTCCAGGCACAAGAGATGATTCCCCTGTTGGTAACTATCCTGTTCATGGAGCACTTTAAGGAAGACGATCAAAGTATATCAGTAGAGTAGAATAGCAAGATGCAATTTGCAAGAACCTTCAAAACTTTTTACGCAGTAACAGAATATCCTGAGCAGGAAGGGACCCACAAGAATCAGAGTTTTACTCCTGGTCCCACATAGGACCACCCAAAAATCAGACCCTATGTCTGAGAGTGTTGACCAAACACTTCATGAACTCCAGCAGCCTCGGTGCCATGACCACGTCCCTGGGCAGCCTGTCTCAGTGCCCGACCACCCTCTGGGTGCAGAACCTTTCCCTAACCCCCAGCCTGACCCTCCCCGTCCCAGCTCCATGCTGTTCCCTTGGGTCCTGTCGCTGTCCCCAGAGAGCAGAGCTCAGTGCCTGCCCTTCCGCTCTCCTCGTGAAGGCTGCAGGCTGCCATGAGGTCAGGTCAACCCCTTTAATGGGGAGGTCAGTCCCTACCCATTTACTCTGATAAGGAGTCTGAAGCCAGCAATATACAGAAACAATGCAGGAAAGAGCAGCTTCTCCTTGTACTAAGGAAAACGCACAAGTGCTCATCTTGTTATTGCCATTTTTGAGCTCTGCACCAAGAACTTGATCCCTCCACTTAGCACAGACCTCTGTACCAGGGGCTGTGGTTCAATCCTTATGCTCTCAGAATTTAAGGAACAGCATCCTCCTAAAAATGACTTCACTTCTAGTGTCAAAATAGAGACAGAAAAGGGTTGATGAAGAGCCACGTGATCAGAAACATGGAAAAACTTTGCACAGAGACACGAAGACATTAAGTCTGTTCAATTTAGATAGAATATATACAGTGGCATAGCAGTATAATGAACAGTATGAACGGGGCAAGTTATTTTCTCTTTTATCTTGGAAGTCGTAGGGATAAGGGAAACAAAGGCAGTAAACAAACAGAATAAACACAAATACATTTCAGATGCAGATTTTAAACATGGGATTCACTGTTGCAAAATACACTTAGTGTCAAAGGGTTTTCTTGACTTACGAGCAGGATCACACACAAACATTAACAATAACATCACCTTCAGCTCCGTATTTAGGTTAACATTAAGCTGGGATAATTATAAGGGCTAAGCCAGAAGCTATGAAGAAATTCACCCCCTACCCTTGTCCTCTTCCAACAAATTATTCCAGGTAATGGACACGAGCTCTTACAGTCCTCACTCCCAACCAGCATCATACCCAGGAATGAAATTACACACTCAGAACACAAACGTGCTGCCTAGGCTTGCTCGGGGAAATGGAGACATTGGTACACCTACTTTGCTGTCCAGGCGCTGCAGGTAGGAACAGATGTACTCTATGCTTGCTCCAAATGGGTGCACATGAAGAAACGTTGAAATTATTCCTGGAAAAAAGGAACACCACAAACATCATTCTCTTGAGAAGAGTTAGTTAGGAACCCCAGCTCCCTGCCACTGCTAGTACAGAACACAGGGATCTTATCAGGCATTTTTGCTTTTAAATACAGTGAAGTTTGGCCCATAGGCTGCAAAGGAAACAACAGCTAATTGATGCAATTGGTTAGCACTTAAAACAGACCTCACTGCTCTCAATGCCTGTTGAGTAATGGTAACGTGCCCCATGATGATCCTTGTCAAAATTCAGCAAGAGGTTATCATAAATGTGGGGATTCAAGGCTAAAGAAGAGGGAAAGCTGTGCTCCAGATGTATCACTTCAAGGAGCAGGAAAAGGCAAATGGAGAGATCAAGCAGTGATATGTGTGTCCCATCTCACAAGTCCTGCAGCATTCAGTTAAACAGAGCAGCACAAGTTTGTAACCTGTCCCACAGAGACTCTTTTCCAGCTCACAGGCAGAACTGTAAATCCAAAATACTAACTTGTAGTTCTGACCATCATCTGAAGTAAAAGGTAGTGCCTATGATCTTTTCCTGAAAGTCCCCTTTTTTTCTGTGCAGACATCAGACCATGATCTGGCACAAACAGACCCATCTGAATATCAGTAAATGATTTTTTGTTGTTCTCAAATCATATGTGGAGGGATGGCCAAAGAGAACTAGGATGAGTGACAAGAAAGAAGCTATCTTGTCCCATCAAGAAGAGAACTTCTTTTCCTCCCACTCAGTGCTTCAAAAATTTTTTTCAGCTACTGGCTTTTGGTTGAAAATTTGTAGCATGCAGTGTTAGGTTATTAGGTTATTTTTCAATAATAACCGTGGTCGTGACTGAAAAGTGCATGGCACAAGATTTCCATGTGAGCAATGCACCAAGTGAAACCCTGAGCACCACCAAGACTAAAGGCTGTGAGAACTCCCACCTCTACTGGCATAACCCAAGGAACAAAAGGTGGCCAGCGGAAGCTGTGAGGCCATTTGAAGCAACTCCCATTCAGTCCCGGTCTCTAACATTGTCACCAAGTCCATCAAAAGGCCTTACCAACTAAAAGAGCTTCTCGTTCAGATTTCACAGGACTATTGTTCAGTGTCTTCTCAACTGGACCTTCCTTCTCCTGACTGCACGCACAAACTCTGGACATACTGCTCTCCTGAAGAAAAAAAACAAACACAGAGGACCCATTTCAAACACTGACAGCACAGCAGTCACTCTTACACACTCTTACAGCAGCTCAGTAAGACTTGACGGTGTTTGTATTTTTGTCTTCCTGTTTCTGTGAGTCACTGCATTGCTTTATCTATTGTTTATTCCGCAAAATGCTTCCAACAAAACACACTGATGTTCATTTTGCTGTTGGAAACTGCATGTCTGAGCTACCAAACTAGATTAAAGCCCATAAAGTAAAAGTAAGATGCCATAACATGCACTTTCATTGTCCCTGTTTCACTGGTATGATGTCTACTCTGCAAGAGCCTTAAAAACACAAAAACAAACAAACTCCTCAACCAGTCAAACAAAAAGACTAGAAAGGAAGTCTTGCAGTGACTAATTGAGACACAGATGTTCATTTTTCAAATGCCTTAACAGTGGCAGTATGATTAAGCAAGCGCCTATTGGATGCAAAGGATTTGGGATCAGACTGTCCTTGACTTGAGTTTGTGGTACTGGAATCAAACAGAATTTTGCATAATTTATTATCCCCCAAATAAATGTAAGACTACACATGAAGCAAATACTTGTTTTTTGCACTAAAAGCATGACTGACTTTTATTCCTAAATTATAGCCTGAATTCCAGTGGTCTGAGAGATACAGGCAGCTATAATTGGAAATAGCCTTCAGTCACTAGTAAAATGAACTGGACATGAGCCAATAACAAAGATAGAATTAAATGGCTCCTCGGATTTGATTAGCTTCTTACTCTAGAGCAATTGTGAATTACACAGAACTGAAACTGCGCAGTCCTAGCCTAAACAGGCTATAATTTGCTTCTGCAGGAGAAAGTAATGGTGTGCACTTTGTGGAAACAAAGCTAGCTTCCGATTGATATAGGAACCGTAATTCAGCCAGTAATGTCATACTGAAAATGCATGGCCTCCTTTCTCTTGGAAAGACTAGTTGAAAAGACAATGCAAAAAATTACCTTGCACACAAAAGCCCATTTCTACACCAGAGCATTGGAAATACCTACTGCTCTTCCATCTAGAAGCTGCTATGGATAGTTTAACTTGTTTCATTTGTACATACATAGACAGTCCATATGTACTATGCTTGTACACTTCAGAAGAAATCAAATGCTAAACGATTGCTCAATTTACAATGAGGTGTCACTACTTCCCTCAGTAAAATACTCTGACTAAAGCAGCAGAAAAGAAACTTAGACTTACATTCCCTTGGCCATCAATAGCATCTCTCTCCTTGTCCTCTTCGTCTACTGTGCTTTGCTACACAGAGTTTAAGAAAAAGGAAAGATTACTGATGACAGTCTGTTATTTTTGTTCTTTGATACAAAAAGTCACCAAAGCTCCTGCACTGAAGGTTACTGGTATTCAAACTCTGTTTTAATTAATGGAAAGACAAGTACTTATTATATTCCCTAGCTCATGGCACCGAATGGTGGGGCAAAAGATAGAAATTCAGAGGAAGGACCTAGCACTTGGCTCTACGGTCCTTAACGAGAAGTGCCTTGGAATGTTTCTCATCTATTCTGTAGGTACACATATAATTGAGTCCATGCTACAGAGGAGAGGATCCAAAAAGGTTAGATTCACATGTGGGCCCACAAAATACAGAATGGATCATACCTGAGAATAAACAGTATGCATTTATGTTCAGAATAAATGCAGCAAGTATAAGAATATTATAACACTGACAAAAACTTTAAATTCATTGGTGTTTTATGAAGGTCAGATCAAAACATGTCTCTAATATTGATGTTTGATAATTGAGGTTTTTTTCTTATCTTTTAAAATTTAGTTTGCATAAAAAAACATTTCAGCTACAATACCACTGTACCCTACAAAATGAAAGTCAGTCTTTTGTTTATATAGTTGCTTCTGTTGATTCTCTCGCTATTTTATGGATCAATCAGCAAGTTCACTACTAATACGCAACCTCCAATTAAGCAGAAAGTTTTTCCAGCTTTCTAAAGACTGCTTCTAAGCCAGGTCTAGGCATCTCCTACACTCTGCTTTTCCCTGCACCTGCCATAGGCCATGAAATCCAAGGACTGCATTTACTACTGAGAATAAGGAAGGACTGGGAAGTCACATACCTGCTCCTTAAGGGTTTCTAGCAATGTTTCTATCTTTAGTTTGTCTTCTCTCACTTTTTCTAGCTCAGCTTCTCTCTTTTTGTATTCATCTTGTACTTTCAAAAGATGCTGGAAAAGAAAAGTTAAACACAGTTCATAGCCTTTCACCTCCTATTATTTAAAGAATATAAAATGAATAAACACTCTTCCATGCAGACCTGACAGATCATATTTGTAACAATTAAAAGGTTAGGTACACAAAAAGAAGAAATCTTTTCTATACCCAAGCAATTTCTTTGCTTATTAGCATACACAAAAAGCATGATTGTTAATAAAATTTGTGCTATTATTTGCACAATTCAGCATAGCAGAAAAATGTGATGAGTGCTCCCACACTCGACATCAGTCCAGCAGTTCAGCATGCTTGCAGCAGCTGCCACAACACATCGTGCACTCCCTTGACACGCAAAGCTAAGAAGAAAGATGGTGTAGTGAATCACAAACCGCATCTCAGAGATGAGCAGAATGATTTTCCTATCAAGGATAACCAGGCTGTGGTTGTGGATACAATGGTCTGCTCTGAGAACAAACTTGTAGTCTCGAATGTGTCTGTATTGAACGCACATGAGTACAAAGACCTTACTGAACAAACCAAGAATCTGATAGGGGCAACAGAGGAAAAAAAATGATTGATTCCCCAACAGAGCTAGAAGAAAATGATTCTCAGAAAACTGCTACTACCACTGGGCCTTTCAGAGATGGGCACGATCATGGCACCAGGATGAGAGAAGATTAAACACTAATATGCCTAAGTCTTTAGGTTAGCAGCCTTCCAAGGTCAAACCAGGATACAGACATAGGTATTTCAGTTAATCCTTTCTTTCAAGCTCAGAAAAGTACTATCTCATCTAGAAAAAAAAAAAAATATAAAATTATTTGTAATAAAACACTATTTGCTAATATTTACAACAAACATCTTTTTTCCTCAGGGTAGATCCTCCAGAGTGCTCTTCCAGAATGATTACTTATCCTGGCAGTGGTACCTAGAGAAGCCTTAATTCCCTGACACTTGCACAAAGGAAAATCTATTATGTCCTGCAGCCCCTGCCATTTCCTCCCACATGGATAGCTGACAGTGACCAAAGAAAGCTTCTGCCACCTCCAATGTTACAAATGCCAATGCAATTAGTTCCTACCACAGGTGCATCCAGTAAACAATCACAACCTTCACAATATCTCTTCAAGTTCTAATTTTAATAACGTGCTTAACTGAACTATTAGCTGAACTCTGTGTTTTGGTTATCTGTCTGGCTTAATACGTGAGACAAAACTGTTAAGGTGTATAGGGACCCAAAACACTTGATACTTAGATAAGGAAAACAGCAAAGAACAACACGTCCTACGGTTTCTGAGAGAATGAAAATCCAGTAAACTTTAGAAATGGCAATAAACCAAGCTTTGGATTTCCCCGTGTTGTTCGTGCTTGCAGGCAGGATTTACAGGGTTACAAGGGAAGGTAGGCACAGACTCAGTATTTCAAAAGTCACAATGTGGTCAAGCAAACAGCACACAAGGAATCCATAACTATGAATTGTTTTCATGCAACTCTTATCAGCTCATATTGAATCACTGTTTTGAGATTTTTGTTTTATTTTTTGGCAATACCAGAAATGACAGAAAGTTGCTCTCATTTACCACTGAAATTAACAAAATGCTTTTGTTTGTGCCCATGCTTTGCATGACAGCCCCTTTGCCTTTCTAGCAAGGCCACAGCTATAGAAAAAGCTAGGCCCACCTGCTGCATTCCTTGCAGAGCCTGCTGGAGAAGTTTCAGCTGCTGCTCTTTGGTTGTGTCTTCATCCCTGCTTGCTTTGCCATGCTCCTGCTTCAGCAGTTCCACCTCATTCCGGTAGGCATCCAGCTGCCAGCGCAGGCTGTCATTTTCTTCTTTTAGGGCTTCCACCTGTGACACCAGTGCTGGAGGACAAAGCAGAGTTGGGAACAAGAAGTCATGATGTGTTCTCCCCACAGTGTGTAGACAGCTCTGTGGCTCACAGCTACCAGTTACAAACCCAAATAAACAAAATAAATTTATCGCAACCACTGTTCCTGATGTCTCTTTAGGAAAGAAGCTGCTCTGGACAAAGAACAACTCCTTAGTAGAAAATATCAAATATTCTAATATTTCACGTACATATCTGCAGCCGTTACCTTGCTGCTTCACCTCAACTAAGTAGGATATGACAAGAAACAATCAAGAAGTGACAGGTATTTCGAGCATTACGACAATGCAAAATCTACGTGAAAGGAATGAATGAGAAGCCAGGCACCAAATGGAGCCACGATAAATGATGTAAAATAACAGCTGGCTGGGAGAAACAGCCCTCTGCTCTCTCTCATAACATAACCTTCAAATGCAAAAGGAAGAGCATTTTGTATGTTTTATATCTATGATTGTAGTGTTTGCTACAACAGAACATATAGCAGCAAATTCAAAAAGACATCAGGGATTTGGAAGAACAACAGTAATAGCCAAGGTAAAGCATCTGATACCAACATAAATAGCTAAAAAAACCCACTGCTTAAATATTGAAGTCCATCAGTACCACGCTTGTCTGCAGCAGGTTTCTTAGTTTCTTCTAAAGTCCTGGCACAGTGTTATGACCTTTTCTTTGTCCTTCAGAATTTGCATGAATACACACAAGTTTAACAAGGTTAATACAAGGCAGAACGTGTATTAGACTGTACACAAAATTTTAAACCTCAGCAGCAGATAAACAGTCAGATCTGAGTGGGGCTAATAAAAGACTCCACTGAAGAGACGTATTTTACGTAAGAGCTGCAAAAAGTGATTTTACCTGATTCTTCTGTTTCTTTCATCTCTGATGGATCTTCTATTTCTTCATCAGACATTTCCATTTCCTCCTCTCTTCGAATACCCATTAGTTCATCATTATGAATGTTACGGATTTCCTAAGGTTCAGAAAGCAGGTTTTTTTCAATACAGATTATAAGGAACCAACCAGATGGATACAGAAATGCTGAAATCTAAGTCTGCAAACTGCAACTCCATGATACAAGAAAAGGGAAACGATAGAAATTTTTGGCACTGACTACTAAATCTAGAACGATGTCTAGCATGAGTCAATCTGTCGGCACTACTGGCATTACTGATTCCTCCATCTTCCTTCTATTCTTCACCCCAGAGCAGGCAACTTGCCTTGTCTGCAGGGTTCTTTCTTGCTGAACTTTGTTCCCCACATGCCCTGCTTGACATCTGTACAACTCTCCTGCAACTAGTGACATCCCCTCCTCACATACATAGTATGCAACCTGACACACCTCCCTGGCATTTCTTTCTCCTGCCATACAACGTACTCTGCACCTTCCTGAGCACTGGCCTGCACGGTGCCCGGTGCCATGAACCTTGCCATGCTGCAGTGTGATCATAGCTGTGATCCACAGCACTGCCTCACTCTGTTCCTCTGTGCTGCGTGCCTGCTCCACACAGCCGGGTGGCTACAACAAAACCTACCTGAGATGGAGATCGTGCCAGTTAGACGAGGGAATTGCAAGTACACAGATAGAGGCCAGACACTGCCCAGCCACCTCCTAACTCATATCAACCCTGGTGAGCTTCGAAGCTTCTCCCCCTTCTGCATCTGTGCCAACTACCAGGGCTCAGCCTGCACCACAGTGACTCCCCCTGCAGTTGCTGAGATCCTCTCTCCTCTGTCGCAGCCTTGTTCCACCTTAGGGATCAGAAAGGAACTGCGACAGTGTCCTCTGAGAGACCCCAGCTCCTGCTCACGGGTCCTTTCCATGCCTTTCACCTTGTCCAGGCAGAGCCAGCCAAACTCACCCATCCCTCAGCTCTGTCCCCTACTCAGGCTGGAGAGAACTGCACAGACCCACACTGCCCTGTTGGCAATACATGGAAATACTTAGCCAGACTTACCCCCCTGCACAAAGGCAGCACAAGAGATATTCAGAAAGCGATGGCCAGTATTCAAGACAACAGAGGTGCCAAAAATACTCACTAGAGGCTAGCACAGCTGGCCAAGTCTCCCTACCTGATGTCAGTTTACCCAAACTTCACTCAGATTACACATCCCAGAAACAGCTGTAGGAGAAAAGACACAGAAGACCTACTTTTGAAATAAAATCAATGTTCAGCTCTTTGCAGATTTTACTCTAACGGCCTGAAGCTTTCAAAAACTCTGCTTGCTAGCACCAAACACACCTCAACCAAGCTCAGCCAACAGGTGAAATGCACATCCTTTCAGTTTGGGTGTGTGGATACCCTGGAGACTGAATTGGGAAGAGGGTAAGAACAAGGCAGACTAAAGCAGGAGGGACAGGGCTGGCTGCAGTTCCAAAACACCTGCTGCCTGCCCTGGGCTTTCCTCTGATGCTATCACCCACAGGATTAATTCCAACAAAAGCTGTAGCAAGAAGATGCATATTAGGGGTCCACCTTCCTTCAAGAAAAGACCCTGATAAGGGAAAGAAAGCTGAGCCTAGTAGCAAGTGTCTCTGCAAGAGGCCTCACCACTGGTCTCACTGCTTCTTCGCACTAGGAGAACTTACCTTGGAACAAAAGACCACTCCAAATGGAGAGAGCACTCCCACCCCAGTCACGGTAAGCAATCTCAGGCAAGCACAAAACAGAAGTGCTAGGGCTCAAAGAGGAGGCATAACCTGAATCAAGACTCTCCAACTATCTTTTTTTTGGTATAAAACAAAACATTAGCTCCTCCTTTACATCTGCTAAGAAAAGATTGACTAAGTGGGATTTGGAAAGGAAGTCTCAGAAGTGCAGTCTCATGGGGAGGTTCACAGATGCAAAATTCCCAGGAAAACAGTCATTGTGGAGGATCAATCACCAGTTTTTGTTTGTTTGTTTGTTTGTTTTTGTTTGTTTTTTGTTTTTACCAAAGTGGGATATTATCCAGCTCTACAGATATTTAGATTTTTCTCAGGTTGCAGCTATCCTGAAAGGCGGCCTGCACATACCTACCCCACCGTCACAAATGACTTCTGGATAAACAGTTACCACCAACTTGTCAACTTTGCCTAGAACAAATTTAAGTTTGATGTTAAAAGATCTTTACGGTGAAAGATGACTTCTGGCTTTTTTGGAATAAACTTGTTTTCTCAGTTTGTAATAAGGAACTCAATACATCAGAAAAACACAGAATCACAGGAAGATTTATGCTGTAAACAGTCCCTCCCAAAGTATCTAAATTAATCCCTGCCCTGTTCAAAGAAGTGCTCCCTGCAATCCCAGATCAAGTGTTGTCCAAATGCTTCATGAACTCCAGCAGGCTCAGTGCCAGGACCACTCACTTCCCCGGGGAGCCTGTCCCAGTCCCCGACCACCTCTGGGTGAAGAACTGTCTCCTGATATCCATCCTGAACTGTCCGTTGTTGCAGCTTCAGGCCATTCCACTTTAAATAGTGGAAAGCTGCTGGTGGTGGCCCTTCAGCTTCTTCTTCCCCAGGTTACAAAAGCCCAGCTCCTTTAACATCCTGGCAGATACCTGCTGGGCTGCCACTGATTCACTGTCATCTTTCTCATATGGGTGGCTGGAGACAAGAGAGGGGGGCAAAGCCAGACAGAGCAGTGCAACTGTGGTTTCCCTGGTGCCAAGCAGGGGAAAAGAATCAAGCCCAATCCCATTGCTCAAACACAGGTTGGTTAAGTGCACTTCCTTTTAAAGAGCCTCTCTCCTACAAAAACTTAGTCTGTTCAGTGAGCTACATTCTTTAATACACTCCTTTTAATAACCAAGGAATTGTTACACAGTTGCTGCTTAACCTCCAAGCAAATAAAGGCTCTGGTCTTTTCCACTGATCAGTCTCATTGTTATGAATTTCCTGATCTCTATCCACATAAATAAATAAATGATTGCTCGACCTTACTGAAAATTATCATAATTTATTCTCCAACATCCCATATGATGATGAGTGAAGAGCAGCAAGGTGATGGATATGTCCACATCCCCAAACAATTGTCCTTTAGTATACAATTTCTACAGTGTTATAGTCTTGTAAGGAGAATGTACAGAGAAGATATTGTGTCACTAATTCTGTACTACCCACAGTGCGTGAGTAGTGTGGAAGACAAATCTTAGAAGTCATAGGAATGTTCCTAACAGAAATAAACAGAACCCAAATAGAAAACTTCATCATGTTTCTGCTTGGCAGACAAATCATGTTCTTAGCTCAGATCTATCGTTTATTTATGCATGCGCAGATGGGATATGTGTAGAGAGGTTTAATCAGATACTTGATGCACTTCTTCTGTTGGTAATATTATATATAAATTGGAATATCAATGGTTATTAAATATTAAATTTGACTTCACTAGAAAATAAGGATGATGTATGTCACAAGTGCTTTGCACTTGCACCTGAGAGTGCTGGATTAAGCACCATTTCACCAAAGCAACCCTGCAAAATCTGTCCTATATGAAAGTATACACTCATCTACTTCTTTCACATGCCCTAGAGTAAACACACATCTTTCACAGAAATTATCGTCCTTTAGAAAATAAAAGCTTTCCCCTTAGACGCTCATTATTACAGGCTTAGTTAAAAAAAGATGTGATCTTAATACAGTTAAGACTGAAAACACAGAGTAACATTTTCAGAGGTGGTTTAATCAAAGCTGTTTTGCTTTATGCTGAAACAAGGCCAGGCAGATCCACACAGGTCTTAGACGGGTTTAAGACTTCATGAGGATCTGGTGATAAGCTACAGAACAGCTCTGGAGCTATCACAGGTCATGGCTGGTAACTATGGTGTTCTTGTGGAGTTGTAGCTACCTAACATGATCAGCAAACTCATTTAATACTGTAGCTTTTTAATACAAAAAACGGAGTATTTTAAAAAATATTTAAAATATTTGTGTGCCATTTCTTTCCTGTTCTGAACATTATCAGTAAAGAAGTGATGATGGAAGTCGTTCCTTCCATATCCCTCCGAACACTCTACATAGCACTGGGGTGCTCTAACCACACAGAGGACTTTAGTACAGCCTAACCTTCAAATGCCTGAAAGAAATCAACATATGAGTTCTGTTCTACAACAATCAGCATGATCCAAAGTGCACAAGTGTCCTGCAGAAAGCTACATGCCTAGACTGACATGCTCCTGGGATCTGAGTAGAATTTATGTGCTCTCTGGCTTGGTGCTCCACCAGAAGAGACCTCTGCGACAGACACCACAACATTGCAGAACAGGATTTCAACGTCACACTGAAAGACCAACTGAACAAGAAGCTGTGGTTAAAAAGCTATCCTTCCTCTTTAATTGCTATTTTACTGCTTATATATTTGAGTTCTTTTTACTGTGAATAAACAAACACTTCAAAATGCACATCTTTTACCACGGCCTGCACCGGGGTGGGTGTCATGAAGTGTCTCCAGACTTTCAGTTCTACCTGATCTATACAGACAAACTAGAAATATTGAGAAAATACTGCTAGAAATACTGAGTCTGATCCACAACAGGCAGTCAAAACATCTGGTCTTCCAGAGAATTATTGGGCAACATCAGGCAAACGCTTCTTCATCCACTACCTCTCCTATCCCCATCTCAAGAGGATAAATCCACCAATGACTGCACAGGGCACTGAGAAGTCATGCAATGAGGTCCAGCAGTCAGCAACCTTTGTTTTCCAAGCAACAAAACCAAAACAAAGAAAGAAGAAAATCCAAAGCCATCAAGCAGACTAGGATTTCTCACCCAAACCTGACTACTCAGCAGTGTATGGAGACAAGACACCATCACCTATTTACACATCTGTCATGGGAACACTTAGACAATAGTGCTAAACATCCAATTCCCAAGTCCCTCAGCCAAGGACGCTACCTCATGCATTCAGGCTGATATTCTTCTCAGCTCGGTTTGGAGAACACTGGAAACCAACTGGGCTGTAAATCATCTTAAGGTTATGCTGAGAAGAGAAAGCATATGCTTTGCCAAATTTTCGAAACATAAATGACAACATCATCTCTAAATTGCTGGCGTTTTCACAGTGAATAAAAAATTACTATCTAAACACAGCAGGGTTACTTTAAAAGGCAGGTAATTTTCATAGCAGGTTTTTGTTTTGTTGTCCTTTGCTTTTTCCTGCCACTTAGAAGACATCTGTGTGCTGCCAGAAGTAAAAACTGATTCAAGCCTCATCCAACTTAAAAAGGTTAATGAGCAAGAAAAATACAACTTCTTGCTTTTTCTTTTAAAACTATTCATACCCCAAGGTGACAACACTTCGGTTACCACTTTGAGCATTAACCTTTCTTAGGAAGGAACACAAAAATGAGATTCTATGGAAGAAGAGCTCTAACCTACCATGGGGCTCTTCTGTTCTTCTTGGAAGCCCTCCACATTCCCAGGAGCATAACAATCTCCTCCAGCCTTCCTCAGGCCGGACACAGAGCATCAAGATGTGCTCCACTGCCAGGTGCAGCCAAGCAACGGGACATCCCTACTACACAGGTGACAGAAGGCAGCACATATTTCATCTCAGACTCCAGGAAAAATATCTGACAAAATCATCACTTTGCAGAGACAATCTTTCTTTATCTTAGGTTTATTTTTTCTGATGTTGTATCTGAATCACAGAAGATCAAATAAGGGACTGAAGACTATTCTTCCTCTTGCAGGAACAGCAGTTTGAATAACATTCCTTCTTCCATTATCCCCACCCTTGCCACCATTTTTAAATCCTTTTTTCACTAACAATGTTGCTGCATGACATAAATATATGAATATGAGAACAACTTGCCTCGAGTTTTCAAGACTGTCCAGCTGCAATTATTTCAATCTCTCAAATCTTTCAAGAAAAACATGAAAAAAGCTGATCTCAGTGATGATACTTGTTTTCTTTAGTATCTCTCTAGAAATACTTCTTGCTTTAACATTAAAAACAGTAGAAAACAGATCTATATTTATTATTATTGTGCACAACTGCAATTGGCATACAGATCAATATATTGCTTCTAGTATCAGAAGTACAATGAGCAAATTTATTACCTGCAACACAAGAGACGACTGAGTAATTCCCATCTTACACTGTGAATTAAGACGTCATTACCCATGTGAGCATTGTGCAAACATAAAATCAATATCCTGACATGAAAGAGACTGGCTGCAGAATCTAACACAATAGAAAATTACCAACCTCTGCTTGTTTGCACCACACGCTGATGTTCTTACGCTGAGCTTTCGTGAAATGGTCCCAAGCCTTTTGTTTGGAGGCAGAATGGTACACGGCCACTATCTGCTCGACTGTAGTATCAAATCAGCAGTCAAATCAGGCCAGAATATCATCCAGAGAGGGCGAACAAAGGAGTAAAGGAGTAAAAGAGTGGAATCAGGCAGGTGGTTTGGCTAACCTTTTGTCATAACACTGTACTGTGCTGAAGCCATGCTCAGGACTCTGTGCCTGGAAAGGAAAGTATGGACTTCACCAGGCCACGATCAACTGGGAAAACTTCATCTGCACTCAAGTGGAAAAAATGAAGGCAGATGTTGCACTGAAAAAAAACAAAACACTCAAACACACTGAGCAACACTGCTTGTGAGTGCAACAGATACACCTAGGTAGCATGCGCTCTCTAACATTTCCTCTCACAACTGTGAAAGCTAGCACTTTGGATGTTCTTTCGCCCAAGGGGTCCAGTCCTAAAGAACACTGCACCAGCCTGAGCACTGCATCCAATCCATCAGCCATCAACTTTTTTGTTTCCTTAGGTTTCCTCCTAAAATATTTTGTTTCCTTAGGTTTCCTTCTAAAATATTTTTCTAAAAAAGTTGCAGAGGTATTTTGGAAATATGAAGTGCCTCTCTTAGGATGAGAATTCACCCAACAGCAGAAAGCACACCTAGCTGTTTTTTTCCCCCCACAAATGTAATCTTGTAGTAGGCATAACTCTAATGAAATAAAATTATCTCTCTGCTATTTAGATTAACTAATAAATCTGAAAGTGTCTCAGATACCACTAGCTGTTTTGTAGAGATGAGTTGCATGCTGCTGTCTATTACTACTTACTGTGCAGTGCTTACTGTATTGTCTTCTGGACCACATGCCCATATTTTTTACAGAATTAAAAAAAAAAAATAAAATAAAAATCAAGTGTCAGATAAGTAACAGCCAAAATTACTGAATATAAAACCAAAATTAATACTGTTCATATGCTAGCCAAGGGGCTCAAGGAGACTTAGTACAGTTATGGAAAAAGTACTCTTAAAATAATCAGACTTACTTAAAGAAGGGATGTGTAAGAGGCAATGAGTGATTTGAGGAACTGTTATAAATCACATTCTGGAACAGACCCAATGACTCTTCCTTGATTTCATGATTTAATAAAGTACTGGGACTTGAAAGACCCAGGTTCAAAATTCTACTCTGCAACACGTTTAGACTAACTTCTTACATTGTGACTGAGAACAGAGTGTTGAGAACACTCTACTGCATCCTACCTTTGGTGAATAAATCCTGTACATTTCGCTGAGGCATCAGATTACCAGGAACTTACCTTGTCTGTATACAGAAGTGCAATGTTGAAAAGATGATAGAATTTCTAATAGACTATAATTAAAAGAGGAAAAAAATTAGGAATTCATGCTCTCCTCCCCCAGGATGTGGACTCTGACGTCAATGAAAAGTTCCACAACAAAGTTCTGATTAGTTAATGACATATGCTTATAAATTAACTGTAGCTGAGTAAAAAGGATTGCCATTTCTTTTTCCTGGAACTTTTTCAGTATGACCTCACCAGACTCTAGAAATTAAGTGTCTTCTCTACAACAACAGACAACCAACATTCAGTGCAAAAATACTACTCACACTGAACCAGAATCCCTGAGAGAGCAAGTTTGAATTTCTCTTTAGCTTCTTCCATCTCCTTCTCATGAGCTGCCTTCTCATTTACCAGTCTGCGAATGTGGCTGTTGGCCGACTGAATCATAGAGTAGAAGTTGTTCGCAGTCCTTCTGTTCACTTCTCCACGCTCTATCCAGGTTAGCAAGGTCTGTACAGCTTCTGAGAACTTTGTGTCATCTGCAGCAAGAAAGGACATCTTTAGACCATGGAAGTGCAAGTTTGCCTGTATAGATTTCAGATCCTTGCCCTGATGTCACTGAACTACTCTCTTTCAAAGGTCGTCTTATAGTGGCAAATCTGGATTCTTGAAAGCACAGTATTATCCAAACACAAGACTACACAAAGGAATGCAAGTCTAATACCAAGCTGACAGCAAACTGTCTTTCGAGGCACAAAAAGAGGAGAAAATTAACTGCTAACAACCTACTGGAAAACTCCATATGCCTATTTAGACATATTCTTTCATGACAGCAAATATTCTCTCACTGGAAGAGTCAGGCTACAGATTTGGTTTAGGCTTCATAAAAGGTCTTGGGACTTAGGCCAGTCATTTTAACATAAATAAATTTTGGAAGAAACCATTGTAGTAAAATATACCTTTGTTTTTACAAAAAGACAATTCTGAAAAAGAGATAGCTGGGAGAGCAGCTCATGGCACAGAGCTGAGAGCTAGGCACAGGAGACGCACTGGTGCAATAAGGCTTATAAGAATCTTCTGTTTATACTCAGAAGCCACAGGCAACACTGAGCAGCTTGTGTGCAGCCTGAGGGCTCAGTTTGAATGGTCTTTCTTGGGAAAGCAAAAAAAAAAAAAGTATTATCCATCCTGTCTCACTGCCAAAATTCATATTCTAGTAAAGACCAACAAATAAAAACTTCCGCCCAGGCAGTTAATTAATTTATATTAAACACTAAAAAATCAGGATCATCATAGAGCCAGTAAATTAGATGAGGGTAGATGATAAAGAAATACACAACAAATGTGGCAGCTGTCACAACTGCAGATGGGGAGAAAGAGATGTATTCTTGATATTAAAACAAAAAAAGTCCAGCAGCACACATCCTTGTATTAGCTGTTACAGGGTCAAAAAAGGGAAGTCTATGCCACCTCTTCCAGAATATAAGTGATGAGATTTTTAAATCCATCTCTATAACAGTCCAACAGCATTTTTCCCCCTATATTTTCTATTTCCTTAATATTATAAGTAATCACCACCAGCTGTTCTTTGTGTAAACTTTTAACATACAATGTGAAGCACGAGGAAAGTTACAAAACTACACCACCACCTCAGTTCAGTAAGAATACCACTGGAGAATACAACTCCCTACCTCAGTACCCGTGCAGACACATGCATGCCCACGGAACCACCTACCTTTTAGTTTCTCAGCAATGATGCTGCACTCGTGGTCAGAGTAATGGACGACAGGAGGCGGGGAGGGCGGACAGAAGCGTTCCTCTTCCAGCCTCCTACGATGGCGCTCCTCTCTTGCCAGCATCCGCTGCTTACATTCCCACTCATACAGGTCATCCCGAGCCTGTGCAAAATCCACATGCAGGCGCCCAGTGTCCTTCTTGTCAGTGCTGGAGCCCAGCCTGATGCGATAGCCTGGTGGTGATGACAACAGCGTTCAGGTAAGACAGGTGGCTCGCACAGGGCAGTATCTCAGGCTCCATAAACCTAGCAGGACCCACCTGCAACTCCCACAAGGCCAGCAAGTCCCTGAACAGAAGAGTTTATTGAAGAGCTTAGTGCACAGAGTGACTCTGGAAGTGGAACTCTGGAGGTGATTCTCAGAGAGAGGCTGTTAAAATATGGGCTAGATAGACAGGGAGGTGAACCAAAAAAATTTGGGCAATCCCAAGCCCAAACACAGGCTGGGTGGAGAATGGATTGAGAGCAGCCCTGATGAGAAGAACCTGGGGGTGTTGGTTGACAAGATCAACATGAGCTGGCAACGTGCACTTGCAGCCCAGAAAGCCAACCGGATAAGACAAAAATACACCTACCAGAAAGATAAAGTGCTTTGTCCACCATGAATTCCTCAGCAAAGCGGATATGACAGAAATTCTTCTTACTCTTCCGAATAGCTATGACTTCTCCACACTGTTCAAACACTTCCATAATGATCTGCTCAGTCCCATTTTCTGGCAGTCCTCCAACAAACACCGTCTTACAGCCTGGGGGCCTCTCTCTTGTTGCTGGAGGGGGCAGATCTGAAAACACAAACAGAAAGAAAAGAGGCCAGGTTAGGTTTGTCAGAACACTTTCTATTCATTTGCCCATGTGCCCTAACAGGGGTCCTGGATTCCTTCAAATGTATGATTAGCAAATACTCGCAAACCATACTAGCACATGTATGATTAGTTGTATTTGACTTGATTAACAAAGAGTTGTACAAGCATTGCTGAGGTGCTCCACAAGAGCAAACACATTTACCATCCTGTTTCCAAACAAACGATCTCAGGAGTGTGAAGCTCTCCAAACACTTTGCCTAAGGCTCACTGGTTCCTATCATAAAACTTGAGCAGCAGCTAGGACCTCAAAAAGTTATCACAGGAGGTGTTACACAAACACAGCTTCAGGGACTGTCCAAACATACAGAGTAAGTAGAAAACATATACAGAGGATTCTAAAGCTGTACTGCAGGCTGTAAAGTCTGTGCCCTGAGAGTGTGCTGGCAGGATTTCTGCAGTCAGGGAAAGCCTTGCAAAGCGCTGCGGATTGTTTTGAAACAACCTTCAGTTACCCACACTGTGATCCCCAAATCCGATATTATTTTTATTTAGGTATCTTTCACTGGATGCAGAGATGCAAGACTAGAGCCTTGAACAACATTCGATGATCTATTGGTTGAATAACATGTATGGTACTGGACTGAGGCCAGTGTGCTAAGGGACGGGTATGCTTGGGATAGGTAAGATAATCCGTGCTGTGCTTAATTACCCTGCTGTGGTCTCTTACAGACAGGCACTGCCCAGACAGTGAGGGAGCTGTCAGCTTTTCATCCTTCCACAGTAGGATGATCCTTGAACACCACTTTCTGCATTACTTACAAATAAAAAGCTGTTTCCAGGACAGTTAGATATTAGTTTTCTTTTTTTTTTGTTCTTTGTTTTGAGGGAATGGTATACTAATTGATATATCACAAGACTAGGCATTACCAGAGTTTTACTTAAAATGCTGGGCACGGGAACATCACAGACTCTCAATCCTGGGAGCCCATCAGATTTGGGTGCCATCTGGTGGCACCTTCTTGTGAATTATATAGTGACATGCAGCTAAAAAAAAATCTGCATCTTCTCCACATAGTTAGCATCATATTTCCAGGGAACATCATTTTTCTGAAAAGACTAGGTAAATTCCTCTCTTTCCAATCAAGAATTTCAAAGCCCTCCTACCTGAAACAGCCCCACAGACTTCTGCAGGGCCCCAACACTGTGGCTGAGCTACACAGGCTCAGGGGAGAAGTATGCCTGAGATTGCACTTCATACTTCTCTCTCCCAGTTCATAACTTTTGTTTATTTTTCTACTTGAAAATTTATTGTTGATGCTTTACTGGGTGTCCTTCTCACTCGCTGCTGGCCTGGCAGTAAGCACAGCTCACAGGATCTGGCACCTTCTCTGAAAACAAGGCAAGCAAAGCCCTGCTTGCAGGCAAAGCTCTGGCTACCTGGCACACAGCAATCTCAGGAAGACTGGAGGAGTGCTTGCTGCCAAGTTGCTTGCATTAACATGAGGGCTCACGCCAGGCTCTGCCATATGTTGGTACCCACCGCAGAAAGCAGAAAAAGAGAACGTGATCATGTGCAGCTCCTGTCAACTCCAGTAACGTGAACCAAGTGGAGGTGCCCCATTCCAACCACAGGGTGACAAAGGGGCCATTAAAAGCTGTTAACTCATTTCACACATCTTGCAAATAAGTACCTTGTGTGGGAAATCCAGTCTCATGGCAAGCACATCAAAATGGCTACACTACTGAGTGTTCAGCATTTTTCCTATTTTCTTTGAAGGGAAAACTAAGACTTCTAAGGCCTGCCCCCTCCCTCTGCAATAGCACCTTCCTGTTGAAATCAGAGTCAGTTTAGTGAAGTGATAAATGAAGCAGTACAAGCAGCATCCTACTGATAATGCTGTAGTAGATCTGCAACCTCTGCTCCTGCTAAGCTGGCTACAAGTAAGGAGGATTCAAAAGCAACTGTTACATCTTGACATGAACTTTGCTGACAGCAGGTACAGGCTCCTGCAAACGTGAGATGCATTCCTGAATCTTGATTTGGCCAAGAACTATGTCCTTGCTCAACTGCCAACAGCCTCCCACTGCTACTGGTCTGCTCAGAGTAAGAATACAGCACTGCAGTGCCACAGCTCAGCAGTGCTCTATGGACGACGTTAATCACTTTAGGTCACATATTTCTGATTTTTCAAGTCAAATACTAATTGTATTGCAGATGGTCACGTAACAAGGAGTGACCAAGGCCCCAGCACCAGTCAAAAAGATCAAAGGAGAATAAAACATCCCCATGGAGTTCATATGTTCTTTCCAGTGAGGAGACAGAGCTGATCACTGGTGTAATTAATACAGTTAAGGTGTTGAGGAACATTTGCCCAGTGTGCCTTTTGTAAGTACAGCCTTGTCCTCCCAGTCTCCTAGGTGTCCAAGTGTGCTGTGCACTTCCATGGAACATACCAAACCTTGCTCCATGTCTAACAGGAGTACCCAGTATTGAGAAGGTCCCTCCTGAGTATGTAACAGCCTCAACAGTGTTGCTTAGATGTGATGTAGGCCCAATACAAAATTATGGCAAGATGTACATGATGCACTCTGAGAGCAGCTTGCACAGTTCGTGTTTTTCATTACATATACAACAAAAGGAAGCATTATAAAGCCTACAAGCAGGAATGCAAGCCAAACTCAAGAAATATTAATTACAGAAGCTTGAAGAAAGTGGTCTGCTCGTTATGATATCCTCCCTCATGTGATAACTAGCTTTAGCAGAGGAAAAATGTTTGAATAGGTAAGATTGCAACCTAGACCCCAGAAAGAGAGGCCACCAAAACACTCAGAAAGATGCAGACCTGCATTTTATTTTTACATGAAGACATGGTCTCTGAGGTTGCTTTCTGGCAAAGAATGTAAGCCCACTCTCCCCAGAGCAGCAACAGGTCTCACTGTGGTATTTGGCAGGATACTGACCAGCTCCAGGTTACCACCCAGCTGTCTGCTGGACTTAGCACTCTTAAAAGGTCTAATAGATTCTCATGGCTACAACACTTTATTACTAATTAGCAGACCAGGAACTAGCTTCACACCATCATTTGGCAAAACTAAACTACATATAAACTCTGTACTGCAGCTGTACACATTTCACACTTACCTACTCGAGCTACACCTGCACACACAGATCGATACCACCTATAAAAGTGATGTTTATGTAATTATCTATGTGATTTAGGTTAGAACTCAGAAAACGAGAATGACATGTTCCCAGCAGGAACATTCTTTGATTCCCACTACAGAATAAGGACCACAGAAAGAAGTCAGGTAGGAAAGCTCCTTCCTCAGGAGCAACACTAATAGGAAGAGGAATCTGATACACCCATTATAGTACATGCCAACATGGTAGCCTCCACTAAGAAGTGCTGAAAGCTGTCATTAGATGTTCAGTCAGGTTCAAGAACAATTTCAAGTTATCCAGATGGAATCCACAATCGTGATAGCCCTGTAATAAATCTCAGGGGAAAAAAGGGAAGTCTGCTCCTCATTTTCTTCTGATGAGGAAGATAGCCAATAGAGCCCAGATGGTAAGCATTATGGGGATTTAAGGTCTACTGTGCATTAGAAGGCAGATTCCTGCAGAACACCACCTAGAGCTCACTATCTCAGGCTCCCACCATGCTCATGTGGAACACAGCTGGGTAACTGCAGTTCTGGTTAAGGCTGCTCTTGAGTTTCTGCTGCAGCATGCAGTCCACACTGAACATTATTTGTCAAACGAGCTTTGTTTTCTGAATCAGCCACTACATAGTTGTGGAAAGCAAAACAACCATAGCATTAGCATCAATGACTTTTTTTCTGAACCCTAAAAAAATGAGGAAACATTCCTTTAATTCCGTGAGACAAAACCACTGAGATCAGAAATCACCTGTTATTTAGATTTTTCAGGATCGGGAGACAGAGCACATGAGCATGTCTTCACACTAATGCACGTGCACCAGCATGTGGCAGAAAAAAATTGCAACAGCAACGCTCCCCCAGAGGCATATGGCTGCAAGCATGGGATAAGGCCAAGCAACACTTTCCCCAGCAGACAAGAGGTATTAATATTGCTGCTGGCACTTATGTCCCACCACTATTCAGCTGTGTAGTTTCCAGTTCTGGGGACTGAAATATTTTCCATCCCAATCCTTATTAATCTAACTGAACTGTAAACACTATTTATTGAAATTACAAACACTCAAGGACAAAAGCAGATTTTTCCTGCAGCTCTGTCACCTGTTTTCCAGCATCATGCTTTTGAGCATGGTGACTCACCCCACAGCAGCTACGTCCAGGCAGTGCAAGGGCTCTTCTCTCATATTCTCACATTTTTATATACATATTTTTATACACACATATTCATATACAGACAGAAAGAAGATAAAACATAAATAGACACTTACGTGGGTTAGGTGGGAAGAGAGTGCAGCTTTTGCAGTGAATGATCTCCTTCACAGCAGGCATATCTGGAGGAATGGGAGGAGGGACTATCCCCAAGCCTGGCATCATGGGGTTGATTGGAGGGATTCCAGTCATCATCCCAAGAGCAGGATCAAAATCTAAACAGGGGAGAGAATTAGGGAGTCAGTTTTGGACTTATACAGCAATTGTTCATTCAGACAGCAAATTAAGTACTCCACCCACATGCATCAGTGAAAATTAACCGAATAAACAACAACACAGAGGGATATAATTCATATAATTCAGCAGAAAATTACATTTATACCCTTAGAAAAAATAAAAAAAAAACAACTATGTCAATTGCCTCAGCCAAATAGACTTTCTCAGTTAAATAAACTATTTCCCTTTCTACTCCATAGATACCATCTCTTATCTAGCATCAAAGCCTTTCCCAGTAAGTATTATATTGCCCATGTAAAAAAATCTATGATGTATGGAAACAGTGTAAAAGCAAACTCAGCTCAATTTTATTAAGTAGCTAAGTAGTGCAGACAGCTTGTGACATGGTGCACTAGACAAGTGTAGGAATTTCAGCAGCTAAGAATGTGCCAGAAGAAATCTGGGTAAAAGGCACAGGAGCATTTAAGGAAATACTTTACCATTAAGTGTAACCTGCGATGGTAACACACATTTTACTCTGCTTAACTTGTTTCTAGGCTTTATTTAGTATTCTGACTATATCTGAATAAGTAGCATTTTATTCTGACTTTGCTCTTACATTTAACTTCCAATGCTAACTAAAGCTAAAGAGAATTATCAAACAAGAGGTATTTTATCTGTTCTGAAGCTGTGAATCCTGGGGAGGCAATACTTGCATGCAACAAAAATAGAAACCATATACATAAATTCCTTAGAAAGAAAGCTCACGAGTTTGAGAATGTCAGCAGCTAAACTGTAAAGACAACTGACACCACCAGGGCCAGCTGGTACTATCAGGTTGAAATCTCACGAATAATTTCCTCTTGCAGGTGCACATCATCTTCTCTACTGTCTACCAGCATTCCTCTCTCTGTAGCAGAAGAAACTCTGAGGATCTAGGCAATCCCCAAAATACCACAAAACACTACCACCGAATATATTATCCTGAGCACTACGGAACCTCTGAATCTGGCTGCTTTTTTCAGATGTAGGCAGATAAGATTTGTTTTGCCAGGCACAGATGAAAATTACAAATAGGCAGAACTGAGTGGTGCAAGGCAGCACTCTCCTTTGATCCTAAGCTGGCATCGTTTCAGATTCTATTCGTATCCATTAGGCAGGCAAGCAGCTTTGTATTCTTCTCTTTGCAAATACTACTTAGAAAAAGCTTTGGCTGAACAATAATCTGAATGCAAGACAGCTTTTAGCGTACAAATGGGATGTCTGAGTTTGGTAGCTGAATTTTATTTTCCTTTGTATTTTAAAATATTTTATCTGGGGCTGCATTTCTACACAGTTTATGTACATTGTTTTGTTCGCAGTACAAGCATCACCATTTCACACCACACATGAACAGTGTCATAGCACAACCCCAAATCCTCTGCCATGAAGCAAATCCTCTGCCATGAAACAGACTTTTCAGAGAAGGGAAAATAAATTTTCCTGAAGCCAGTTGTGGAAAAAATGCATTTAAAGATACATGTGAATTTTATCCTTATGAGATACACTGGTTTATTCACAATCACTTAACGATGAGGTATCTAATCTGTGATACCTGGCTTGCAATGTGTGACATTGAAGTTACAGAATTTTAGTATTTAAACTTCCATGTAGATTTGAGAAATTATGCTGCTGAAAAGACCAGGCAGACAGCACTGTTTGCAGCTATTTTAAACAGTATTTTCACTTGTCTAAAAAAAGGATCAGCACATATGCTGGTGCCACACAACTCCCCTGAAACATACACTGGTTATTAGTTTACAGAGGAAATAGATTGCAAGGTACGACTTTCAGAGATCTAGGGTTAGGCTGGGGCTGAATGATCAATGACATACCTGTATGTCTGCTATCGTGGGGTAGGATTTGCTTCTTCTACTGCAATCCTCCACGCAAGCGTTCTTTGTGCTGGGGTTTGGCTCACAGGCTTGGAGTAGCAATACTTCTTTCAGATTTCAAAGGTTTACAATGGGATGCTTGTTGCCAAAAAGGAGAGAAGTGACACCTACGCCAGCAAACTCAATCCCAGCTGTGAAGTTTTAAGCCATTCTCACAAATACTGCCTATCCCAACCACACCCTGCCCATGGTACAGGTAACAGAGCAGGTCCTGAGGTACCCCTCTAAGAAGCACAGATGAAGCCATGCCATTTTGGCACACGCCCACAGCCCATCACTTCTTCACAGCTTGTGCTATGATAAACACAGCTTTGGTATCTTCCCACAGAAATCATTGTTGAAATGGCAAAGAAACTCATTATTTTCTTGGAGCTGTACTCCGAAACATCAGCAGGGAGAATCTGGCCCTTGCCCACTACTAACCATAAAAAGCATCTGCAAGGAGGAGGAATGGCCACAGCTCACACTGCTGAGGCAGGAGGGAGGATGGGGGATAGGGAGCAGCAGTGATCTGCTGCAAAATGCAGGCTGCTGAAATGCCCATGTGTTAGAATCTAAAGGTCCTGCTTGTCATCTCTGCACAGTTTGGCATACGTACACCTATGAGATCAAGAGTATTTCACTGCTGGCCAGCAGAAAATAGACACGGATCGAAGAAAAAAAAAACAGGAATAGAGTGTAAGTATCGTTAAACATCAGAACTGATGACAGCCAAGTCTTCCGTCTTTGGGAAGCAAGGTTCACAATGCTATTGCAGGGAAATCACACTAGCTGGCAGCAAAAGGTGCAAAACATGGTGTGCTTCAGCCACCTGCTCACCATCCTTGGCAAGGACGGTGGCTCTTCCTCCTAGCCCTACTCTGGGCTACCTGCCACATATCCAGAACAGACAAGTAAATTCGCTGCTACTGCTTTTGTAAGCCTCTAAATTAATTTTAATCTAAATTAATTTTTTCATAATTTTTTCATACCAATGTGAGCATGCAGTCTCCTATTGTCCTGGTAATTTGTTATTCCTTCAAGGTCAGTTGACAGTAATGGACATTGATGCCAATCTGAGAAAATCCTTAATGGAGGAACACAGTAGCAGAGGAGCCTGAGGAATCCGAAGGAGAAGAAATCTAGGACGGGTGTTTCTCTGATTAAGCTAGACCTACAGCTTCCTAAAAAGTGTGAATTGATAGGATTATCAGAAGCAAAAGAACTGGCGGGGTAGTGAATAACCACACTGTAAAGAAAGGTAGAAATTGTGTACACAGAGGGAAACAGAACCTGTGGTCTTTGGATCTGTGGTGACCCCCACTGTTTATTGCTCAACCAGCAATATTCAAATGCTGGACAACTTGCCATCTTGCCTAGAGGTCTGCTTTTCCTGTTAAGAAGCTAAGCCTGTGGCTACAGACCAGCACCTGAGAGGCTTAAGAAGCAAAATCAGAAGAGTCAGGCTCCATTTGTAAGAAAAAATAAAAAAGGAGGAAAAAAGTCTTCAAGGAGTCTAACAAGTTCAGAAACAGGCCTGGAAGGTGCTGTTTTGTTTGGTGAAAACTGATAACCTTTAATACAAAGACTGGCTTTACCTGGATGTCATGAAAGATGCTGTATATTCATTTTAGATACTGCAATCCTGTCAAAGCATCTCCCAGCTACGTGCTTTACTTCATCCGTAGAAACAGTATTAAGCTAGTAAGTTCTTAAGCATTTTTAGCCATTTTTTTTGCTTACTGTCACCTGAAACTTTAATCTCTCCTGGCTTTAAACAAAGATGGTCCACAGCATTTCAAGCTTCCACTGTCTCTCTCTTCTTTTTATTTTTATATAGATACTACAAATATGACTGGTCTAAACCTCAAACTATCATCAGGCTTGAGAACTGATCCACATTCACCAGAGCATTCTGCTCTTGCAATCAGATCAGAAAAAACATTGTGCTCCTTCTAAAACATTCTCAGTCATTTGTGCTGGCTGCAGAACTCCTGATCCCAAAGTCTTCTCTCAAAAGGATCAGGATGAACACTACTCAGAACACCAAAAGCCTTCCCCATTCTTACATCAGGGAATGGGAAACTGGCCTCAAACTTGTATACACTCCCAGTACAGACTTCTACTGACTTTTACTTGGCACATGTACATGAGCAGGAGAAAAAGACATAAAAGCATCAGTTTTAAAACACTGACCTTTGAATAAATCACTTGTAGACATTATAAGCTGTGTTTGAAATGCATTAAATGCCTACTGCATATAAAAAACATTAACTAAAGTGAAACAGGTTATTCCCAAAGACTTGTTTGAACGAAAAGGTGGACACAGTCTGGATAACTCACGTACCAGGCAGGAGGGGCTGTCCTGTCATTCCCATGGGAGCCATCCCTAGATTGTTCATCGCAGTGGCCCAGGCAGTTGGGTCTGACATTGGCAAACCCATCGGAATGGAGTCTAGGCTTAGATTTCTGCCACTATCTGCTGAGAGAAAAAAGGTGGTGAAGAGCTCAGTGCATATCTTAAATTTTCTGCTGGACATATGTTACTCAAGAAGGCTGTGAGGTATCAGCATACAAAAATAGATTTGACCCTAACATATAGAAACGGGCCAACTGAAAAAAAAATCAAGTAGATGACATTTCAGGGAAGCAAGTCTATGGAAGAACTGACTTCCAAAAGCACATAAATTATGTTTTGTCTGTTACAGTGCACAGCTCTAAGGGACCTTGAAGGAACACTGATTAAAAATAAGAATTTATGAAGAAGGGACAAATGTTCAGCAGGCATAAACTGCCATAATCGCACTGAATTTGGAGATTGCCAGTCTGCTCAAGCAGAGAATATTTCCACTCCCATTTGAAGACATATCTTCCCTTCTAAAAGGAGAAATGAAGCAGAGAACAATGTTTCTGGCAGCAGCAGTTCCACTGTTATTTACTCAACATCTAGCAAAGTTACCTGGGGAACCGGGTGGAACCATTAGCATTATACAAATATCTGGCTTCATGTTAAGTACTCAGATGTGCAGTGATTTAGTGGGGTCAACCATGCCTTTAGCTGATTACTTCCACGTACCACCACCAAGACAAAATGCTTTTCTTTCTGTTTGCACAGAAAAGTTTATTGTACTAGTTCACTAACCATTTCCTCATGGATTATGAGGACTTTATTCTGCTCCCTGTCCCTATCTACCAGCTCAGGGGGCTGAGTACACAGAGAACAACTGGTCTTGCTGCTAAAGACCGAGGCAAAGAAGGCAATAAGTACCTCAGCCTTTGCCTCATGTCTTGTCACCCTGTTTCCCTCCACATCCAATAAAGTGACTCCATCACCTCCCTGGGCAACCCATTCCAATGCCTGACTGCTCTTTCTGAGAAGAAATGTCTCCAAATTTCCAACCCGAACCTCCCCTGGCGCAACTTGAGGCCATCCCCTCTAGTGCTGTCACTAGTTATCTGCGAGAAGAAGGGCCTCTGCCAACCAGTCTCCTAAAGAGGCCAAAGTCAGCCCTCTGGAAGTCCAAGGTGACAGCTTTGCTAAGCCTCCTCCTCACTTTTCCAAGGATCAAAAACTCTATTAATTAGTGATCACTATGTCCAAGAGGGCCTCCAGTCTTCACATCACCCAGAAGTCCTTCTTTCTTTACAGGCAAAAGGTCCAGAGATATAATGAAAAGAACAAAAATTCCTGATGCTACCCACTTGAGCCAGTCCTTTAGGACTGCTTTTGGACAGGGGACAGTCCTACTGGCTACATTTACATTACCTGTACTTGCAAATTGACCAAAGTCTCACTTCACCTGAGATATATTTGATAGCACAAAAGTGGAAGCCATCACCTCCTTTTCAGAGGGAAAAAGCAAATTCCCTCCAGTTCTCTTTTTGTCACGCTAGACAGGTCTCACACTTGCTGCATGTAACACACCTGGGAGAGGTGTGCAACTGCAAGGTACATTTGGAGTGAAAGACACTCACATGCCATCAATATGTTAACTGAACTCGAAAGCAGAACAATCAGGCTCTCACACCTCCAAAGAACTCCTGATGTTCGTAGCTTCTTGGTAATAGAGGCAGGTAATGATTTTATAACACATCACACTATGCACTGCAAAACTGAAATTAAAGCTATGTCTTGTTCTACAATTGGAGAAAATGTCTCCAAGAAGATGAGAAAGCTATCTTCTTTAATAACTCTGAAAAGGAAAAGGAGCCTTACTTTGGCTGAAAAGAGATGTCTTAGGGCAAAACAGACAAGGGAAAGTGTTAAATAGACAATAATAGCTTCAACAAGTTTGGTTTTATTACATTCTCTTAACCATGAATGTCTCCATTCATTCAGACTGTTCTGCCTTCTAAGTTACTACTTTTCATTATAGTCATGATTTTAATACTGAGATATTGTTGAATTAGAAAAAAAAAAAAAATCTATTGGGACAGGTATAGTGATTCCACAATGGTTTTTAAAAAATACAAAACTGCTTTCATTTTTACACAGAAATACTAAAGATGACTGATTCAAAGCCATGTAAGAATGGAAACACAAACACTGGTCTGACTGCAAACAGCACCAGACCACAACTTTATTTCCGTCTATCCAATGCAGAACAATTTCTGCATTGACGTCTTAGCACAGCAGCTGGTTTTGGTCTGCACTTAAGCAGATGTCTTGTCCATTGCCAAATATTGAGCTGCTACATAGCTCACCTGGAGGAATGTTTGTTCTCTTCCTCTTCTTGCCCGGATCATTTCCATTCTCAGTTGGGCTTTCCAACACCCGTGCACCACTCGTGCTGCTGAACTGCAAAGATTTGCTGTTGCTGGCAGAATCAAAGGACAGATGGTTTAAGCCTGAAAGACAAAAACACATTCAGATACAGTTGTTATGGTTTGTGATGCTTCGGGATCACAGTAATAAAAGATAATGCCCAGTCCCAGATACAACTGGTACCCTACAGGCCCCGTAAGATATAAAACCAGAACAGTTAAGATGGTGTGAACAATTGAGACCTCCTTCGCCTGCTTCTGTGCCACAGAAAACTCCCATCTGCTTCCCTTGCTCTAACCTCCACTCCACCCTAAAAGCTCCATCAGGGGAACTGATGCCTCCTCTTCTACTTTGCAGTGAGAGGGTACTGAGCAAAAGCTGTACAGCTATTTAAGACATGCTTGACACAGCACATAGTATGGAACCGTGGCAGGCTTAGATCCACACACAAAATTTACTGTAAACACAAACTCTGATAGCACACGATGCCAGTTTTAGACTGAGCTGCCCATCATCCACCTTACAAGCGGAGTTACGCCATGATCCTTGGAGGACGCTACCCAGCTTTCCAGGATGGTTCCCAACTGAAGGAGATGTCAAGGCCCGAACAGACCCATAAAGACCAGAATAAGGTGTTAAAAATAGGGTAACTTCTTAAATATTCTCTAGCCATAAAGCACGTTCTGAAATACCAAGAAACAAATAGTCTGAATATTACTTAAAAATTACTTTGCTGATCACTCAGCACCATGTTTGTTGTGCTTCCTGAAAGTTTTGAGTTTTTCCTCACTCACAAACATCCCTGTTTCCAGGCAGGACAAGTTATTTCAGTGCTGAGTCTGGCTTTCCCAAGAAATACCCAATGCTGTGTTTACCACGCTACACGTGAAGAAGAAGCAACAGTTAAGGAAGAGTAATATGATCAAGCAGAACAAAAGCTGCCAGAAGGAAAGTAAACGCTCGCTGGCGGGACAGCTTGTACATTTCCCCCCATCCACCACAGATGTCCAAGCGCTTCAGGGACTCGCAGCTGAAGTCCTCCACCTGTGCTCACACAGCCCCAACAGGCAACCAGCTACTTCAGATCAGGCTGCACATACAGAGGGCTCTGCTTCAGTTTCTCTGCCCACTCAAGCTTCCACCTGCACACCCGGAGCACGCAAACGCCAGATCCAGAGGACAGCAGGACAGCACCCAGTTCAGGACAGGACACCAACATCAATGCAGTTATTTATGTGCATACTTCTAAGACGTCTACCCTCCAGTATGGACGGATACCTCATCAACTCAGCAACATCTACAGCCCTCTAGGGGATATCAGGAAACAGAACAAAAAGACAAACCACATCCAGCCACTATATACATGAAGAAAAGCTAATTATGCAAATTTGAACCAAAGGTGATTGAAGAAATATTGCTTTGCAGCTTGCAGTGTGTTTCCTAGTTCAAGGCATTACAACCATTCCAGAGTAATTCTGAGCTTCAATTATCGCTCTCCACAGATCTGTTATGGAAAAATGATGTGATGGTCAACTATGTGTCATTTATGTGCCTAAAGAATGTGTCCCTAACCCTTTCTGCCTCTTTACCATGGCCTTTTTCTCAAAAAAATAAAAAAGGTACAAAAGTATTTTGTAAACAATCACAGCAAGTTTTAGAGAGGTATACTGCCCTTAACTGAGCTCTGAGTTCATTGTTCCACCTTTTGTTTCATCTAGCACTTGCAGGGATGCAAGACTGAAGGGACACTAAAATATTCAGTTTTATTTATCTTCATCTCAGCAAACTCACCGTGAACACAGAGGCAATGCGAAAAAAAAATCTGGACTAACATGAAGTGATAAAAATAGCTGCATTTCTGCTAAGCCATATGTTCCTGGGAGAACCCAGCAAAACTGCAAGAGTATCAAAGATGACAATTATGCTGCCTCAGTGCACTGATAGGCTGAAACATGGCAACAGCTTCATTTATACGAACCTTTCCCTGGACACACTGCAAGCTGCAGGCAGCGCCGTGACTTCTATTCTAGAGGATTCCACTTCCAAGAACTTGCTAATAAATACAGTTGCTGTGTATGGCTGTAAATAGACAAGAGAGTGGGTACAGAGAGTCTAAGGGGGCTCTTCTCTTAGCTACTGAAAGGTGAGAATGCAAGAAGCAGCCAAGAAAACAAGCACTGTTCAGCTGGCAGCAGCCAACAATAGTCACGCACGACTATGCGAGATGCCTACAATGCTGTTTCTTCAATACTCCAAAGTCAAAATATCATGGAGGTCACAAGGCTTCAGGAAAACAAATCACGAATGCAGCAGGTTAAAAATAGAGAGGCCGTGCACAGGAAAGAAATAGAAAATAAAAAGAGCAACTGTGAAATTTACCTCTCTCATCAAGAGATAAGAGATAAATGAGATATTACCTTTTTATCAAGAGATAAGAGATATCTTCCCCACCCCAAGCCTCTTCTCCAGGTTAAACAACCCCAGTTCTCATATCTCACTAACATCTACGATCCCATCTAACGGCCTTTCACTGGGCTCACTCTACTACATCCACAAGTGCCTCGCAGAGCTGGACACAACACCCCAGGTACGCCACACCAACCGTAAGCATTACCCCAGTCTTTTCCATCATACTACAGATTGGGGTTTCCCTCCCCCCAAGAGGAAACCTCCTGTGGCAGCATTAGGTTCCCAGCACCATCTCCTAAACAATTTTTCTAAAACCCAAGCTGTAAGGCACTAACAAGGTATCCCATTCAGTCCTGAGCACTAGGTTTTAGTTGGATCAAGTGCAGAACTGCCAGATGTTTAAAAAGACCACAGCAACTGAGGCTATTGCTTAGCCATTGCCAGACAGCATCACATAAATGCTCAGGCAGACACAGATGATGGCTGAACTTTCCGGTGTTCCCAATGTGAAGACAAAGGGATTCACAATTTGGGAATTCACTCAAAACTGGAAGATGGAATAAGACACCAATATGAAGCTAAACTGACCTGCTCACTCATACCACCGGGCAGGAAGCAGCTTCCAACAGCTGTGGCCAGAGAAGCAGGGAGAGCTCAGAGCTCCTTAGTAGCCCGTGCCAAAGCAGAGAGGGTCTGAAGCAGGGAAGGAGAGGAAGGCAGGAACTGACAGAATGAAACCCCTCTCTCCTGGTGAAGGGCAAGCCTCCAGCAGCTAGCACCAGGCACCACAGCACTGTGGTCTCTGTAAGGGGGAAGACAGACACGACACAAAACAAGCAAACAAAACACCATCCCATGCCACTGGAAGATGTTAGGAATGAGGTCGCTCATCCCTGGTTATCACAGGCTACCTCATGCTCACAAAATGACCTAAACCCACCTTCACAAGCAGGCTACCCCTGTACGAAGGGTAGGTGGGAGACTAAAGGCAACAGTAACACGAATTCAAGTTCAATGGAGGTGGGTTTTGTTTGTTTTTTTGTTTGTATGCTTTTTGGGAGGAAGGGGGAAGCAAACGAAGTTCAGTTTGAACTCAATGACTGTCTAAAAGATGAGGATGCACCCAGCTCAGCATCACCTAACGAAACACATTTCCAAATATCAAGGTCCAGGCGCTGGCTGTGAGCAACGTGGGCACAACACAACAAAAGCATTATAAGGACAACCAGAGACACCACGGTCCTTGGAGAACGGACCATGGACTTGCTCCAGACATCACACGAATAGCCCACTCCCAAAAAAAATATTATTTATGGGCTCCCCATTAAATATAATCTGATATGATCCGTAACAGATGCAACACATGATCCCCAGACGTGAATGCAGCAGCATTTTTTGCACTAGCACAAATTCATGGTGTCAGATTAATGCTCAGCGATAACCCCACAGGGCATGATTAAGGGGGCACTGGTACCAGGAATTCAGCTCCAGATTCACCGCCTCATCAAGCCATGGCTGAGGTCACGCCACTGCAATATTTGTGAGACCACACTGGGAGTAAATCAGTGAAGAGGTCAGGTTTAAAATCCTCATTTTCCCCCCGCTGGAGGATTTTGGTTTGTTTTTAACCTCAAGCCATACAACAGCTGACACGTCTTACAGAACAATCATAAAACAGCGATACCAGTACAACGAGGGGACAAGAGTAGGAATAAAACCCAGAACTAGTACATAGCTCAGAGATTTCCAGCACAAGAGACTGACTTCTCTATAACCTTTTTTCAACTGGTATTTCACAGGCATAGGATGCACTTTGAGGCAGTGCTGAGGCAGCAAAGATTCCTTACTGTGAATTAGAAGCTAAGATTTAAAGAGCGAAAACATTATGGCTTCAAATCATGCTTTGTGTCTGAAAATATTACTGTAAGTTTGCACTCTTGTCGTAAAACTCACTCCAGTTAATTGCTTTATGCCAAACAAATTATTTCTCAATGTCAGAACTGTTTTGGAGCTGCCCTTCTCATTGTATGTGCTCTTCCGCATAGCCTAAACCTCTTCAAAAGATGAAAATAGAAAGAAAGGACTTCCTTGGTTTGAAAGCTAACCCTTTGCATTTACAACTTACTTGCCACATGGTCCAAGTGCTCTGGAAGAGAAGCCCACTGTCCTGTTTCAATAGACTCCAACAAGAATCCCACATGCCAGAAATATTCAGAAGCTGAAGAAGCCGGGAGCTGATGAGTCACAGAATCACTGAGGTTGGGAAAGGCCTCTAAGATCATCGTAGCCAAGCTTTATTCTAGCTCTGTCAAGTCTACCCCTGCACCACGTCCCTGTGCACCATATCTACAGGGCTTCTGAATACCTCCAGGGATGGTGACTCAGCTACTTCCCTGGGCAGCCTGTCCCGGCTCTTCACAACCCTTTCTGAGATTTTTTTTTTTCCTAATATCCAACCTAAACCTCCCCTGGCGCACCTTTTTCCTCTTATCCCATCACTTGTTGCTTTGGAGCAGAGACTGACCCCCACGCCCCACTCCTACCTCCTCTGAGGCAGTTGGAGAGAGCAATACGGGCTCCCCTGAGACTCCTCCAGACTACACAGCCCCAGTTCTCTCAACCATTCCTCGACTTGTTCTCTAGACCCTTCACCAGCTTCGTAGCCCTTCTCTGGACACACTCCAGCACCTCAGCGTCCTTGTGGTACTGAGGGGCCCAAAGCTGAACGCAGCACTCGAGGTGCAACCTCACCAGGGCTGAGTGCAGGGGGACGATCATCTCCCTTGTCCTACTGCAGCCTCCCTGCCCACAGTATTGCTGTTACAACACGCTAAATATTGAGAAGTTCCCAAGTTTCCAGCTTGGGAAAGCTGTCACTTGCTTGCCCAAGACGAAGAAAGGCAGAGGCCAAGAGGCAACAGAGGCAGCATTACTGAGAACAGAAGCAGCACAGTGAGCACATTGCCGCTGCGCTCCTGCAGCATGGGTTCTGTTCCCAGAACAAACCAAGCCAGGGAGAAGATTTTCAGTGTGCCTCGGAGTCCATTTCTCTGTTGCTCACATAATGGAATTACGCATTATGGGAAAACCTCGTTATACCAAAATTTTCACCCTACAACTGGTGAATGCCATGCCCAGCAGCCACTTTCAGGAACAATTCCCTGTTATACTGTCTGTGAACTAACATTGAGCTTTAGCTCTGATCCGTATCCCATCAGACACAAATACATGCACAGATGGAAGCTGCAGCTCTCCCAGCACACGTTTAGAAGGAGCCTGAATAGAGATAGGGAAGATCATGATGTTCCAGGCATAAATGAACGGAATGATCTATCCTCACTGGGTCTCATGCCAGCCCCTCGACAAGATTTCATTTTCCAACCAGTCGCTCCTGCTAACAGAACTTGGCCATTGGTCTTAATGACCAGCAAAAAAAGAGAGAACCAACTTCGTTTGAACTGAAAAGCATTGTTTTACAGATCATTCTTATTACTGACAGCTGGAAATGCCAGCAACAATTCTACCCAAAACGCGACTGCGCACAGCTGGGTGTGCTTTAAAACTGTATTCCTTAAAACAGTACCTCAACGGGGCTTCCACTTAACATTTGTGCAAAAATCTTACCTGCTGGATTCGCTAACATTTGATTAAATGACAGCACAAGCTCTGTGCACAAGCCTAGCACTGCTTTAGAGGCAGAGCAGTTCACCCAGGGCGCACGCCCTAGCAGCAACCTCATGCTACCACCGTTTAGGCGCTCCAATGTCTTGACATCCAACTAGTTAACGAAAAGCAGGTGCACAAATCCATCCCCTGTAACTCAAAAAAAAGTAGTAACAAGTACCCTGACACTTTCATATACCTAAAAGCATTTTAATCACACACTTAGAAAGTCCACATGGTTTATACCATTCACCAAGCTTCCCACTTGCCTCAGCATAAAGAAGGAAGAACAGAAATGGGCTGACGCAGGCTTTGCTATAAATACGGACCTACCTTTTGCCAACATTGGCAAATGTTGGAAGTACGTATTTCTCAACCTGGGCAGTGGTCCCTTTTCTTACCCAGAAACAAACAGAACTGCAGAATACAAACTCCCGTCTGCTTACATACTACTTGTTTTCACGTCTAAAGAAATAAATTTGGGAAGAAAAAGTACGGAACACCGACAGTAACCAATTAGAAAACACAGAGAAAAGAAAACAACAAGAAAAGGAAAGGAGAGAATCAAGATACCAAGGCTTTGAAGTCACATTTCAACACCAAACATTTGCTTTCTGAAATAGTTCCCAGGTTTAAAATCTACTGTTGTGCACTCTTTTCTGCTGTACTCCTGTGTGAACAGCTGGAGCTTTATAACAATTAGTTTAGCAGACACACATTTGATAGAGAAGCTGCCTAAGCACACTGAAGAGACCAACATGCTTTTGATAGTTACTCCTGTCAATTCCACATAATCCTTTATTCTAACGACTCTCATCCAGACAGCCTCAGAGAAACGCACACTCAAGAGAATGCCACGAAACGCACACGGTACCTGCATACTGCACGAGGAACATGGCAAGATATTGATAATACTTCAGTGTTTCAGCCAGTTCTCCTGCCCCTTCCAGTTTGCTTATCTGTTTGTTTGAAAGGCGGATGGTTCAGCTCCCACACAAGGCTCCTGTCTTAGTACAGCCCCACAAAAGCCACTGAGCACGAAAGGAAGGTGGGTCAGTAAAACCAGCGCTGCACTTCCCCACCAGCAGGCAACGACAGCTCAGGCATCAAGAGCACAGGTTAGGACAGTTTACAAACTGCAGCCGCATGTGTCACCATCAGTCTCCAGTGACTGACACCAATGGGCTGATTCTTGGGCGTGGGGCAAGGAGGTGAAAGAGCAGCTGGAGAACTGATTAGCAGTAATAAATCTGAATCCGTGAGGGATTTCATACATCAATGCTCTAGGCACTGGCATGCAGCTAAACGAACCCCATCTGCATGCCTGAAGTTAGTTGCCTTTGCACAAAAGATTAAGTCCTGGTAATCCTTGAAGATAAAAGGCACACAGCCCACTTCTGGATTCTGGAAGCTTGTAGTGGAAAAGAAATAACTTCAGGCAAGCTTATTCTAGCAGGGCATTGTAAAAAAGGAGATGTAAGGACTTAGTCTCTTCTTTGCCTCCAAAGACACAACATTCGTAACACTAAAGGTCCACCTGCAGTGTTTTCAAGTGGCACGTATTCACAAACCACTGCCAACACAGCAGCAAAAACATGGAGACTTGATCAAGTTGTGTGTGACGTGCTTTCTGTTTCCTGTTATAAACAGAGAAAGGGAAACACGACATACCTACACATGTACATCCAGCATTGCCTGTTCTTTGCTTCCCTGTGGCAAGCCCTCAACAGTCCTCACAAAGCTTACATGGCTTCACCACGACAAATTTCCAAATATTTCACAGCAAGGAGTATTTTTAGGACGCCCACATCGCTCTGCCAAACCACTTTTCCCGTGACACAGCATCCAGAAGTTGTTCCACGCTGACACCTGCACTTCCAGGCAATGTGCAGACATACTCTGGAAGCGGAGGTGTGCAGCGTGTAGCTGCAGCCCACGGAGAGGAACACGCCTAATCCCAGACAGCTCATCGTCCAGCTGGGATACAAAGCTCTCCAGAAGCCACCCTGCCAACCTCACTCCCAGTATTTCGGGAAATGAATACGTGCACCTTTGCACAAACGCACAAACTCACACTTGTACGATCTAAAATGCCACTGTGAAAGGCTCAGAGACTCATCCCTGTCAAGAGCAGTTTTACATTTCTATCACCTCTGCAGAATTATACACACAAGCAGATGAAATGTGTTTCTACAAGTGAAGGGATGCAGGAATAACTGACCCTCTGACACCAACCTACTGGGGTGGAGCAGGAGAGTGAATTCCCCTGGAAAATTCACACTCAGAATAGTTTGGGTTGGAAGGGACCTTACACACCAGCCAGCCCCAACCCGCTGCAGGGGGTGCAGGGACACCTCCCACCAACCCAGGCTGCCAAAGCCCCATCCAGCCTGCCCCTGAGCACCTCCAGGGATGGGGCATCCACAGCTTCTCTGAGCAACCTGTTCCAGTGCCTCACCACACTCACAGCATAGAATGTCTTCCTTATACCTAACCTACACTTGCCCTCTTTTAGTTTAAAGCCATAACCTCTTGTCCTGCTGCCACAATCCTTGATAGAGTGCCTCTCCAGCTTTCTTGTAGCCCCCCGTTAGGTACTGGAAGGCTGCTGTAACATCTCCCCAGAGCTTTCCCTTCTGCAGGAGAACAGCCACTCAGCTTCCAGCAGAGCCAGCAGCCAGGAGCATCACAAATCCTGCACAAACCTGGCCTATAGGGATGGCTGCTGCTCCCCAAACAAGGCATCCGCAGAGAGATAAAAGCAGACCAGAGGCCACGGGACAGCTATAGCACCAGCACGAGGACCAGAACTGCAGTCTCAGCTGAGAGCAGAGCAGCTGGGTGTTGTAGGAGAACACTGCTTTGGGATGAACACGTTGGCACTGGAAGAATGTCAGCAGAAAAGTTGGGGATTAGGTGAGAAATCTCACACCATCTTTGGAAGGTATTCAGAATGCCTCTCTAGCAACACCTTATCTTTGAAATTACTTGGAGATTGAACTTCACCCCTTCTACGAGCTGAAGTCACTGATACCAAAAACATGACCTTAAGCTAAGAAACCTGACCTTACAGTGGCTCAGACGGAGCTTTCAACAACTTAACACAGAGAGCTTTGCAGTTAGATATCACGGAGTGCCCCAAATGTAATAACAAGAAACAGAGGAAACAACTCCTCAGCTTCCAGAGACGGCAGGAGATAGAATCACTGAATGGCTTGGGATGGAAGGGACCTTAAAGATCACCCAGTTCCAACCCCCTTCCCCCAGCCCAGGTTGCTCCAGTCCCCATCCAGCCTGGCCTTGGGCACTGCCAGAGATGGGGCACCCACAGCTCCTCTGGACAACCTGTGCCAGGGCTTCATCACCATCACAGTATTTTTTTCTTCTCATACCTAATCTGAACCTATCCACTTTTAGTTTAAAGTCATTATGCTCATCTTATTATTATACTCCCTGATAAGTGATGAAAAGCTGGAGTAGCAGGGAAGGAGTTCAGGTTTACTGGACAAACAGCTACCTCAGGTCGCCTTCGCATTTTACCTGTCATTGCACTGCTGTGCAGCAACGCTCTGCAGGTCAGGAAAACGTGGTGCTCACCTACTGCAGCTGCACAAGTACAGGGGAGATAAAAAATGACTGAAGCGTGTGGAGTAACGAGCAATCTATCCAAGGACTGACGTGTTCGTGTAAGAAACACGGCATTAAAGAACAAAAGCATTTATGTGCAGCATGATCTGAGTGTATTCTGCTAATAGATGGACCTCGAGGTATGTACCAAAATAGGAGTAAAACAAATAAGACAGCAAGAAGCATAGAAGCATAAAGCTGGAGTATAATGCATAAAGCACCAAATCAACACGTGTGCAGCCGTCTGTGTACATGTACACAGCTGTACATGCCGGCCTCCTGGCGCTGCGTGGGGCGGGGCGCCCCGTGCCGCTGGGGACGCGTTTGCGCCCCGCAGCCGCGCCCGAACCGGCCGAGACCGAGCGCTCGGCGGCCGCCCACGGGCCTAAAGCCCCCCACAGCCCCCCCGGCTGCCTCCGGGAACCTCCCGAGGCCCGACTCGAGCCCGGACGCAGCGCAGGCCGCCCGCCGGCCGCCAGGGACACGGCTCCGCGCTCCGGGCCCGGCCCTGACCGCATTTACTCACCTCCCGGCCCCGATCCGGATCCGGATCCGGATCCGGATCCCGATCCTGATCCTGATCCTGATCCAGATCCCGCTCCCGGCCCCGCTCCCGGCCCCGGCCCTCTCCCGGCCCCGCCGCGGCCACCCTCAGCGAACATCCGCGCCGCGGCCCCTCCGCGCGGCTCTCCCAGGCCTCCCATTGGCTGCCGCGTCGCTAGGGGGCGGGGAGGGGCCGCGCGCGCACGGCACGCCGGGATAGCGGCGGAATCCGCGGGCGGCTCTGAGGGACCCGGCCCGGCCCCATGGCGGCTGCGCCACGGGAGGGGCGGGGATGGAGGCACCTCCCCTCTTCCTCCTCCTCCTCCTCCTCCTCCTCGTTCTCCACTGAATTAATTAATAAACTTATAAACTTAATAAACTTATTTATTTATTTATTTGTTTGTTTGTTTATAGCGCAGGCACGGGCTTCATCCAGGCGGGGGGACAGCGGGCAGGGCAGCCGCTCCTCGCCTCCTTCCCCATGGTGCTGGGGCAGCACGGCCGGGCCCCCCTCACCCCGCGGCCTCCCCGCACGCCCAGGGCTCGGTGCCCGGTCACCATGAGGCAGAGCTGGGGACGGGCGCTCTCTGGGACACGGGATAGCGATGTGGTTCAGTGCAGGGCTTGGTAGTGTTAGGGCAGAGGTTGGGCTATGCAGTCTTGGACGTCTCTTCCAACCTGGATGGTTGTGCAGAGGCAGGCACTGTTCCACACCACAAACAGCCCCGTCAGGTCCTGAGGTGTCTCCTGAGAGCATCACCTCCAGCCCAGGCACAAGAAGAGGGAGGACAGGCAGGTCAGTGCCAGGGCACAGCGAGGGATCCTCTGCTAGATGCTCTGTTTCCAGCATGACTACATTCTCCAGCCCCACAATCAGCAGAAGGGCATTATCTCCCCATCCAGCCACCACCCTGGGTCTCAACGGCATTTCTGGCACTGAGGAGGTGGTCAGAGCTTGTAATCCCAGCAGCAGACAGGGGCTCCCTGGTGGCTGCAGGCCCACACATCCAGGGGTACTGCTGCTGGGCACCCAGCGTGAGAGCCACCCATTCCAGATCTGTGCCAGGCACAAACCCTGTCTGTGGCTGGGCCCGCTGTGGGCAGCAGAACAGCAGTGGATGCAGCAGTCAGCAAGCTTGGAAAGCAGCAAGAGGCCTGCTTGCAAAGCATCTCCATTCACAGTGGGTATTCGCATGTGAAGCACGCGTGAGGGAGGCAGAGGATGGCTTCAGCATCGTCAGATGCTTAGCAAGGACAGGTCAGCTTTGCAAAGCAACAGCTGTTGGAGTTCACGCAGCAAACACATCATGCAAACAGATGATGCACTGATCCCCAGAACTGAGTCAGACTGGTTCCACCCACTAAATCCACCTGCAAGGCACCAGTTCACAGACACAGAGCCAGGTCTATCCTACATGAGCGTTATCTCAGGTTCTTCCCCTAACACACAGCCAGGCACAGGATCTGATTAATGCTGTTTGGTCTCAGGCCTTTCCCAGGCAGAGAGATGAGTGCCAGAGTGCCCACTGATTTTTGTTTGTTTTTAATAGAGCACTTTTATTTTTTTCTCTTCCTCTGGTATGGGGATGGCCTCAGAACCAAGGCAGGTTCTGCACGCATACAGGATATGGCCTTGAGCCTTCATATCTATTAGAAGGGCAAGTGACAGAGGTAGAAGCAGCTGCTATTTTATGTATAGCATCCTCATCTTCAGATGAAGAGTGAGTTCTTAGCTAAGAAACCAGTTTTAAGGGAAAAATTATTACTATGTGGATTAAATGGATGTGATTTAACAAAAAGCAATTAAATGTTACCATAGCCTCTGGCAGGGCCAGCAGTCTGGCCATCACCACAGTGTGAGACAACATGAACAAACGCTGTGTGCACCCACCTTGTGCGTCAGTATAGAGGGACCTTTGCAGTCCCATTACCAATCCTACAGCCTTGGTGGGACAAAGCAGCCCTTCTGCACAGGTTTTTCCCTGTCTCCAAGGTCTTCTTCCTGCTCCTTTGTTAAAGCTCAGCATTCAGGTGGTTACTCATTAACTCACTTTACAGCTCAAGCCAAACAGTGACAGCACAACCTGTGCTACCCTGCAGTTCTCCCAGGCATGCAGTGCCTGGGGTTGTTCAGCACTTGCTCTGGTGCAGGTACAGCTGCTGCTGAAGAACAGCAGAGCCCTGACTGCATCCCCTGCACCACAGCAGAGACCCCAGGCCCATACCCCTCACCTCTGCCTGGGGTGGGTGCAGCCTGGGGGAGGGATGAGCCTGCCACCTCCCCAAATGCAGGATTGATTGCAGTCAGGGGACAGGTTTGGGCGACAGCCCTGACTGCATCTGTAGGATTTTGAGTTTGATTTAAGTAGGGCAGTGATTGGGAGCACATGTGGTCCTGGACAGATGTGCACACATCTCCCAGTCTCTACTGCATCTGGCCAAGGGTGACAAAGCCAACACAGTGAGAGCAGCCCTGCCCCAGCTGCCGGGGGACCTGACCCTGACAGCTGACTCTGCAGGCAGAGGGGAGTGCAGAAGGACCCCAGGTATGGACTGGGGAACCTAGACAGCAAAAGGTGAAGGATCTCAACCTATGGAGTAGGTGCCAAGGGCTTGGTCCCAGCAGACACGAGGCTGTTCTTGCTGAGTGCTCTCCAAGCAAAATTTAACACGCGCTGTGCACCTGCAATTTGGGCTGCCCTGGAGCTGCTGCAAAACCAGCCATGCTGGCCATGCTGATGTCTGGGAATTAGCATCCAGTCCTGTCCCACCCTGTCCAGGATCTCCTCCACAGCTGGCAGACCCCAAGTTCATGGTTGTGGCGGAGGAGATAACCCAGAAAGCCAGTGATTGCTACTCCTTACCACGTCAGTCCTGGAGCCGCAAGCAGGACACGGTAGGAAGGGATTTGGTGCCTCTGCCGGGGAAACGGTGGCGATTGCCCAAGTGAAGGAGGACCCTCCTCTTTATACCGGCAGCTAGCTGGGAGAACTGAAGCCGCACATCCTTCTGCCAGCAGGAGTAGAGCAGGGGGTTCAGGAGGGAGTTGCACAGTCCCAGAAGCCAGAGGTAGCTCTCAATGACTTTGTAGGTTAAGCAGTTGGTACACACAGTTTGCACGATGCTGGCGATGAAGAATGGCAACCAGGACAGCGCGAAGCACCCGATGAGGATAGCCACAGTGCGCAAGGCCTTCATGTCGCTAGTGGTGTGGGGTGGGGGGCAGCTCCCTGCCAGCCCCACATGTTCTACTTCACGGATATGCTGCACATGCACAGAGGCAATTTTCAACATGTCACAGTAGAGGTAAATGAAGAGAAACAGTGCTGGAAAGAAGCCGATGCAGGAGACAGTGAGCATGTAGGTGGGTTGGAAGACTCCAAAGAAGGAACACTTTTCCTGGGCAGAGATCCTCTGAAAGACTGGGGCAAACACTGGGAGGAAGCCAATGATAGTGGCAAGCAGCCAGAGCCCCACCAGCTGCACCCCAACCCTCAAGCCCGTGACCAACTGGAGATAGTGGAAAGGCTTTCTGATTGCCAAGTGCCTGTCACACGCAACCAGAGTCAGGGACAGGATAGAAGCAGCAGAAGAGAAAGTCACAAAAGCCATTCGCAGGACACAGAAGATCTGAGGTGGATAAAAGGGCTCAGAAAACTCATCCGTGACCAGACCCATGACCGTGAAGCCAACCATGGCATCTGCGACAGCGAGATTAAGGACAAAATAGTGTCCCTTGTAGCCACTCTTCTGGATAAGGCGAAGAAGGACGATGGCCACCAGTACATTGGCAGTGATGATGAGTGAGGCCAGAACAGCCAGGATGGTTCCCAGTGCCGAGCTAGCCATATCTGTCCACTGTGGGGCACAGCCTGAAGGTTGTGTGTCTCCACCACGATCCTAGAGCATCCCTCACCTGGTACTTCTTGGTACGTACAGCTCAGCAAGCAGGCAGCAGCGGGCGCAGCCCCTCACTCTCCAGGTAGTGCCGTGAGAGCACCAGGTGCAGTGGTGTCGCGGGCCGAGGAGCAGAGCTCTGCTGTGCAGCAGCCTGCTGGAAGGGACTGGTGCACTCACGGCACCCGCTGTGCCCACACAGGTCCCTCCCCTTCAGCCACGTTTCCAGACAACCCTGGAGCAGGAGGGTGAGCAGAGAGCACCTGGGCAGGAAGCCCAAGCAAGGCCAGGCTGACGCTGCTCTCACAAACAGCCCACTCATGCTCCCCTGGCTCCCTGCCCCACTGGCAGCACAGCAGCCCCTGCACAGGTTTCTTCAGCATCTCCTGCCCCAGGGCTGCCCATGCTGTCACTGGCCTTCCTAACATCTCCTGCAGCATGACCGTGAGACCTGCTCAGAGGCCACAGTCCACTCTGGCACTAGGATCGTACCCTGGTCGCTCCTCCCTGTCCAGAAGTGCTGCTGTGATGGCACATCAGGAGGTGGGCACCTCCAGCCAAGCACCAAAGACCTGAGCAGAGACGATGCCCTGCTTTGACCCAAGCGCTAACGAAGGAGAACAAGCAGTAACAACTGTACAACCCTCACGGGATGCAGAGGTGGCACAGCTCACAGGCCTTCCTTTCCGCAGGGTCAGTGCCAGACCGAGGGCAGCCTCTTCCCGTGAGGCCAAGGAAACAATACTGATCCCTTTACACAAAGGGCCGCAAGCCACCTCTCCTGCCACGTGAGCTGGAAAAAATAAAGCTGCGAGGAAACAGGGAAGGGTAAAGACTTCCTCTGTCAAATAGTAATCTGAGGAGAGCAGGCTGCCGGGGACAGGCTGAGAGTAGAACCAAGGGCAGGACACAGCCAAGGGCAGAGCATGGTACAGGGCAGGTTGTAGATACTGCAGCAGGGAGGAAGGATGCAGCAAACATAAATTGAGGCCACTGTGAACAGAACCATGGGCCTGTGAAGATCCTGGGTCTGCACAGCACAAAAAGCCATGGGGAAGAACTTTGGTGTCCTTAGAGCCTCCTCTTTTTTCCTGTCCAGGTGAATTTATTCTCCCCAGCCTCTCTCCCACCAGGCTGCAGGACCCCTCCTGACACCTTGTATAGATGGTGGTTACTTCTTTCCTTGATCACCTTCCCCAGAGCCCTTGGGGTCACCCCAGAGAGGGAGGGCTAGACACTTGGGAAGAGGTAACAGTAGGTTTGAGCTGAGAGGTGCAGCCAGTCCCCAGCATGGTGCTGTAATTCCGTGGACAATAGGGTGGCAGGAGTGCTTCAGAGCCACCTTGTTACCCCTGCCCAGCCTTTGTGGGCCTGGACCTTGGGGAGTCTCATATAAAGAAACATTTGGGGTGCCTTAGTCCTGATGGGGGGAAGGTCCAAATTCCACAGCGTGGGATCAAGGCAGGCAGGAAGTTAGAGAGAGAAGTGGCAGGACAGCTTGGGGACAAAGCACAAACAGAAACCAGAGCTGCCCCCTCCCTGTGGACGTATCTTTGCTCTGTCCCATACATAACTCCTGGTGAGAGGGCAAGCCTGCTCCGCAGGGGCTCCTCCACCCCATTTCAGGACTCAGCAGGTGTTTTCACGAGACCATCACTTAGCAGCACAGACCTCAAGTTGTGAGACCACAGCTGGCCCAGCAGGTACCACAGGCAGCAATTCCTCCTTCCCATAGTGCCAGTTCACATTTCTGCTGCAGAATAGCCCCCACAGCCCACCACCACCCACTGCCCCTGTTATGACCTTGAATGCTCTAGGAAGATGCCTCAGCACACAGGCACACTGCAGAATGGCACAGCCACTGAAGGCAGAGATGGTAACGCCTTCAGGGCATGAACATGGCCAACACAGAGGGGGGCAGCTGTGGCCCTGGTAGCTCAGGTACCCCTGCTTCCTGAGGCAATTGTAGGATCTGTATCAACACGTTTGACTAACTGGGGGTTGAGGGGGTCAAGGGGCTGAGGACCACTCAAGCAAGTGGAAGGAGCATCTCCAAAGCCATGTGGGGAAGCTGATCCAAAGATGGGGGAAAGAAGAGCCTCTCATCAGCACCTCGCATTGAAAAATACAAACAACAAAGTGGCCATGGATACATTCTTTATGCATTTCTGAGGAGCTCCTTGTGGCAGCCTGAAGAACAAAACAGGTTAGCAACAGCCGATAGCAAAGAACTGTCACATGAGCAGTCCAAAAATTAACAACAGCAATATAGCATGGAGTTGCACAGAAGAAACTGCTCCAGAACTGAAGATACAGGAACACCAAAGAAAACCGAAAGAATATATGGAACTGAAGTTAAATTACATCTCTCAAATGGACTCATATTCATCCATCACGTAACTATTTATTTACTTGTAATGTTTAGAAATTCTCTTGAAGAGTAAAGCAAGGTGAAGCATATGCATGTTGTCCATTTCTTTCAATCCACTGTTCCCAGTCTCTGGTATCTTGTGGTTTAACTCTGAAAACAATCCTCCCAGCCCTACGAGAAGGAGCTGTGGCCCTGTAGGAATACCTACAGGCTGCTACTCTGTTCATGGCATGATTTAAGTTCAGGAGTTTACTGGAGTCAAATTCCTTATGCATTCAGCTAGTACAGTACACCTAGGTCTTTGCAAAACCACAGCAAACAATTCCCTCAGTTCGGCTGAACATCCCTTATGCAATTTGCACAGAAAATCGCGGTTTACAGCGCTCGTGAACAGGAAGCATTGCTGTATGTCACAAGAGACCTTCATCCAAACTAAAGCTTCCCCATAAAGAAGGAAGGAAATAGGAAAACCTAAGCTGTTTGCTTTCACAGACATATGCATTAAAACAAAACAAAACAAAACAAAACAACACAGAAGAGAATGATGAAAATAACCTGATGTTCTGCTTCACACTGGAAATGTTAGACCATCATCTTAAAGTGGGGCATCTGAGTTCAGTTTTAAATCAATTTACTTTGCTTTAAAATAATATAAACAATAAGGTTATGAGAGACTGAGGTTTTGCAAAACTAAGGTAACAATTTCCTGACAGTAACAAACTGTGTTTTAGAAACTTTTATATTACAACAAAACGTAAAAATTGATAAGAAAAAAATATATATTTGGGGGAAAAAAAAGATACACATCGTGCAGAAAAAAATACTTCATGTTCTCCCCAAAGGCAGACACACCATCTGCTCTGGAAAATATACCTACTGTAAGTCTGCACAAACACAAACTCATACCATCCAGTCAATAAATAATTTAATGAGGTTACAGATCTGCAAGAAAACATGACAGCACCCCTTTTCCAGCCTCCAGCCTCACCCCACAGGCACGGCAGAACAATGCACATGAGCCAAACAACTAACCACAGCTGCATCAAAAGGCCACTGGAATGCACAGATCTTCACAGAAGATATTGCTTCAGGCCCAGACACTTGTACACAGTTAATACTTGCTTCTGTGTGAAAAAAAACAACATGCAGTACCTGCAATCAGCCTCTCAGTTATACTTCAGCCAGAACATGCTCCAGGGACCATGCATTTGGGGGAGGGGGAGAGTCCAGACCCACATGTACCAACACATCAAAAGACGGGGATGGTGAAATGAAGAGGAAGGCTGCAGCAAAATACTGCTGCAAGTCTTGAAGATGACACCCACGGAATGCAGCCAGCTCTCAGAACGGAAGTCGCTTCAACTGCTCATATGTGATAAAAAACTGAAGAGAAAGTTAAGGAATTGGGACAGACAAATATATATATAGCAGCTGCACTGAACCTCCCTCATAACCAGGCCGTACCTGACAAGGCAAGGCAGGTAGATCAGCACAGAAAGCCCGTGGGAAAGTCCCTCTTCCAGGCAGCATAAAGTGATCTGTAGAGGTGGAAGAGAGCTGCAGGAGAGCTACCAAGAGGGAAGAGACTGACCCAGAAGCAAGCTGGGTCAGGCTTGCCAAAACCACTGAGAATGGGAGGCGACTCTAACCCCAGACTGGGACTTCCTAAATTTTGAATTCTTTAAAATAAGCTGTATACACAATTTCAGAGGGCCAGAAGGACCATTACAGCAATCCGGAAGTGCTGATTCTGCAGAGCAGATCAGCACCTGTCCTAAGGGCAGAAATTCACCAGGCTTTCCCCAAAAAATGGGAGCCAATCCAGAAACTGCTGCACCTCTAGCAGCTCAAGCCAAATGGAAAGTTTAAAGCCAAACACTTGAGAGCACTTACTTTACAGGAAAGTATCCACGCTGCTGCACTGGCAGTCCCTGCACTAACCACCTACAGAGTTTTTAGAAGTAGCAGTCGCCAACAGTGGCATTTTTTGGCACTTGAACCATCTGCAGCCACATCGGTTTACATCTGTCCAAGCAGAACAGGGAGTTCACTTTGGGCTACTGCGAGGAAGACAAAGAGGTACACCGTCAGCGTGTCTGCTCTGAACTTCTACTTACAGCTTGTCCTCCCCTGCCTGTCCATGTTCATGGCCTCCCAGCAGCACACTGAAGGATACAATGATGTTCCAGGGACCGAGCCGAAGCCAGTTTGGCCAGAAGCCTTTATAGAGTGCAAAGAATCCCTCGCTCTTCCATGTCTGCGAAGAGAGAGGAGTTATCAGTTATGAGACACTACTCAACCCACAAGTTTTTACTTTTTTCCCTCCCCTCTCTATTCTCTCCCCCATCCCACTGTGGTGGAGGGGTGTGAGCAAATGGTTGTGTGGTGCTTAGCTGCCTGCCGGGTTAAACCACAGCATTCACTAACAAAGCTTTCTCCCGTAAGGCTGGAAGAATGCTCAAGCTGGCAAAGGAGATCCCAGGAAAGTGACTCTAGACCCTTTTCTGGTTTAGAACACTGACAAGTCTGTTCTCTCACAGTGCAATCTAACTGCTCAGAACAGTGGTGTATCTTGTAGGAAATCATAGAACAGCTGAGTCTGATAGGGATGTCTGGAGGCCATCTGGTCCAATCCTCCTGCTCAAGCAAGACCACCCAGAGAAGGTTGATGGCTGCTCAAGACCTCCAAGGAAGGAGACTCCAAAACCTCTGAAAAACATATGCCAGTGCTTCATCACCCACACAGTATGGAATTCCTTCCTGATGTTTAGAAGGAACCTCTTTTGTTCCAGTTTGTGCCCATTGCCTCTTATCCTGTCACTGAGCACACGTTCAAGCTGGTGTCCACCTGTACACCCAGGTCCTTTTCTTCAAGGCTGCTCCCCAGCTGGGCAGCCCCCAGCATGTCCTGGGGTTGTTCCTCCCCATGAACAGGACTCTGCACCTCTCCTTGCTGACCTTCAGAGGGTTCCTGTCAGCCCATTTCTCCAGCCTGTCCAGATCCCTCTGGAGGGCAGCACAGCCCTCTGGTGAATCAGCCCCACGCCCCACTTTCGTGTTGTTTGCAAATTTACTGAGGGTGCAGTCTGCCTCCTCACCCAGACCATTAACAAAAATGTTGAATGGGAATGGACACGGTTTTGACCGCTGGGGTACTACGCTCAGTACTGGCCTCCACCTACACTTTGTACCACCGACTGCTACCCTCCAGGCCTGGATGATCAGCCAGTGTTTGATCCACCTCACTGTCTGCTCATCCAGCCCATATTTCAACAGCTTGAATTTGGCCAGCTTCTAAAAAACAGGAATTTGCCCACCTGTTACCTCCTTACCTTCACGAGACCATCCAGAGTGCCCTTATAGAGCTCCACGCTGCCCACAATTGCTCGCTGGTTCATCATCCGTGTCCGCACCACGTCCACAGGGTTGGAAGCAATGGCCCCAGCCAGCCCACACGTAAAACTGGAACTATACATACACCAAAACATCAGAGAGGAGTAGCTGAGTATGGCCAATCTGGCTCAGAAAGGCCGTGACAGAAGCACAAGAATATCTTTCACTGAATGTTATGATGGGTATTTAGCAATAAACATTAGCTGTACTCTCTGTTCCCACCCAGAAAAAGGAATCACACCACTCTGAGACCCCAGAGAGCTAAGGAAAGTAAAAGCTCAGTTTCGTCTGATTAAGTCCCTGTCAGAGCCCATTGCCAGGTCTGCATTCTGCAGTCCAGCAAGGGTTTCTTCGTGCTGACAAGGTGACACAGACCTGAAGGCAGCCTCTTGGAAGTGCACATCCTTCTCCCCAGAGCAAACATTTCTTCATGGCAGGGAAGGAGGGAGGAAGACCAAAGACAGCAAGAGGGAGCATGCAGCTGCTAGTCTCCTCCCTGCACATATGGTCTAGTGCTTGTCACCTTCAGCCCACAGCAGGCAAACCCAACAGAAGCACTGCAGCACCTCCAGCTAAAGTGTCCACTAGAAGAATAATAGGAAAATGTAGGTGAAGAAAGATTTTGGGAGGTCTCTAATCCACCCCTTGTTTAGAGCAGGGCTGACTTTAAAACTAGGTCAGGTTGCCCAGGGCGTTCTCTTGGTCAGTTTTGCAAACTTCTGTTTCACAAAACTCTTGCAGCAATGGCTGCAAGCTGACATTGTCTGCCGAGATGAGCACCTAGGACTGGAGCAGCTCTTTTAACTGATTGCTACACAACCAAAACTCCTGCCCGGTTTGTACCAGTGCAGAGACATGGAGCAACAGCATGTCTGGTCTTCAGTGAGCTAAATTCAAGCTGTAACTTCACCAAAAGGGTTCATTAGGTTCCTTTCTCTGGGGAGATCTCTCTAGGGACACTTGCTGGGCATCCTGAGCTGCTCCAATCAACACACCAGATCTCTCAGAAGTATTGAGCTTGTTCTTGGCAGCTCCAGAGCACTTGGCTCTACAAACAGATCTCACTCCAAATCCCAGCTTGCTCCTCTGCTCCACACACCCTGCCAAGCCTGGAGAGTCCAGCAGCTGCAGCAAATACTCACACGAAGTGGGCAAAGATTGTATCGCCCATCAGGCCTGACAGAATTAAGTGCTTCTTGGTAATGTCATAGACTGGCAGTTCCACCCCAACCACGATGGCAGCTCTCTGGGCTGTTGGGACGACACCCTGCAGGGCACAAACATCAGTCACAAGCACAGTTTGCTGCCAGAAGGCCTGCAGCTAGTGTAATATCTCTTCCCACTCCCCTGTCAGGAGCCTTTCTCTGAAAATCTACCCGGAATCCTCCTCACCCTGTCTCACAGCTGTAGCTTTTGAGGTGGACCAGCTCCCTGTCTCCCAGCATTAACTCCAAAGCTAAGAAGGATTCTTCCATCCTGCACCGTGACAGTTTTACTCCAGCTAGATTAACCAGATGTTGCTTCTCTCCTCTCAGCCACTAACACACAGGAATTAGGCTACAATTTACTCATCTTCCCTCACTCAACAGTACCCAGGGGATTCAACATCAAAAGAGATCCTGCACCACAAAACCAGCAGCTGTTTAGAAAACCAGATGGAGTCCTCCCAGGACCAGGTCCTCCTTGCTACATGCCAGCAACTAGATTTTGCTTTGCTAGCACTGTTGATTTAGGAGATGATCGTGTATTACAAAGGTTGTCAGTGGCAGGACATTGATCTGGGAACTGACAAAACAATTACTGGAAAGAAAAAGCATGAGCTTAGGTAAGTGCTATGTTCCATCTGGGAAATAACCTAGCAACCACCCCCTCAGGAAACAGGTAAAAGCACCTACAATTCCACTGAGTACCAGGTCACAGAGAACACAGCAGCAATGCAGAGCTTGGCCATTTCACAGGAACTCTAACATCACCCAAGTAATTCAGGGAAACCCATGTTATCATGACAAAGCTTCCCAGACACTGGAACCAGGAACAACTCTTCAGTGTGCCAAATTATGAGCCATGATCTACCTAGTGGTTGTCCCAAACCAGAGAGAAACAAGACTAGCTTGATCAGTGGAATCCAATTTGAACTGGACCTGTCTCTGCACTGCAACCTGTCTGCAGCACACACCAGCAACAAAGAGGGCTCCATTTCTTCTCTATTCTATTTTCCCCTCTTGCGTGTTTGTCTAAAGAGCAGAATAACCTCAACACAACTATCCATCAGGTGGTGCTCACCCTCCAGAGGCCTCGGGTACCCTCCTGCTGGTAGATATCGATGAAGCTGCCAATCATGCCACCCTGGAATAAACTGCCTTGAGCCTGCATTCGAATCTGAAAGAAATGCACAAGTCAGTGGGATAGCATCAGTGTCTGCTACAAGGGGGACAAGGACAGCAGCTCAACGACTTCCTGGTGGTAAGGAATAATGGGGAAACTTACAGCAGACACTGCTCTCCCACTACCCACACAATCTCTCCCTGCAAACCATGCAGCAGATGAGGGCAGGCAAGCAGAGGGACAGCAACAGGGTGGAAGGGCAGTGAAAAATTCAAGCAACACAGAGTGACAGGCATGGTCTTTCCCTTCTGAAGGCAGCCCGAGAAGGTTGAACCACACAAGGGGGAAGTATGGGAAAGTTCTCCAGACTCTCTACACAACAGGTAGGGCTGAACTGTATCAGCAAAGCTAAGCACAGTCATCAAAGGGAATGGAGCTGAGAAGTTCTGATGGCTGGCTGCCACCCCACTCACCTTTCCCAGTTAAGGTAACACAGCCTGGACCCCTTAAAGATTTACAGATTTCTTGATTTTTAGGAGCTGCCTTTTTTTTTTTTTTTTTTTTTTTTTACTCTTTTTTATCGGCTCTGGGCTTCTACTCCCATTCTCAACAAGCCCAAATTAGCAAAAATAATGCCAGTAGTGGCTTAGAGAACATGTCACCGCAGCTGGGAAAGATGCATCTTCACTGGAAGGCAGGAGCACACAGCAAAACAAGGAAGCTGTCTCTGGCCACATATACTTCTTACCTTCAGCACATCTGTTGGATTGGCAAGCGCAGAGGAGATCACCCCTGAAACCACTCCACAGATTACATTGATTAACAACGTTTCATCTGCAACCAAGAAAAGAATGTCAGATTCTGAAGGTCTAAAGGGAAGGTGTATAGATTGTACTGAACAAGCAAGAAGCTCTGGAAAGAACAGAAAAGGTAAGCTCTCAAATCACATGGTGAAGCTGCACAAGCAGAAACTGGCAACTTGTAATCAGATCAAGGCAGAGCTGTCCCCACAACTGCCTCAGCTGCCAGAGGTAAAAAGTAGAAGCTGAAACAGCAACACGCTGTCAGAGAGAAGCAGGTCTGACTGATGATTCTAGCTGAGCAGAAAAGGAAAATGCCTCTACACATGAAAATTCTAAACAATTATCTGATTTCAGTGCCCAGTGACACATTTCTCACAGTAGAGAACGGCAAGACAGAGGTAGACAAAGTGGGGCAGCTAAACATTTCTGAAGGCAACCTGATACAAATTACTTTTAACCTGGAGCACCAGCTGGCCACACTCTGAATATGTGGCTGCCTTGAGAAAACAGAGAATAGGTGACCCAGGCAGAGAAAGTTAGATGCAATTAGTCCCAGAAAAGGAAAAAAATAATCTCAGACTTCCAGGCCCAGTATTAGAGTGATAGTTATGTTGGAAGAAGGTATGGCCCTTTGCTGGTACTGACCACCGCACTTTCCAGCGGAGACCAGGCCACTGGCTGCCCCAGGCCTGTAGGAAGACAAATATTCAAACAACAGTACTCACAACTGGAAACGCTGCAACAGCGAGTGAGGAGGGGTGTGCAGCCTTGTGTATGGGTGTAGAGCCATACACAGGAAGAGGGTGGGTTGTTGTTGTTGTTTTTTGTTGTTTGTTTGTTTGTTTTGTTTTTGTTTTTGTTTTGGGGTGGGGGGCTCTGAAACCACAAAACAGAGATAAACGCTGGGGAAAGTAAAGGTCTGTCTGGAGGGGCAGGTGTTTGGCTTAAGGGTCATTTCTGCGACTGTGGGCAGTGCCAAGCACAGTGAGGCTCAAATCTATGTTGAAAGCTGTCCTTGCTGTTATTATACAAATAAAAGGCGCAGCAGAAGATGAAAACAACTCAATTTCTTTGACAATTTGTAGCTGGGAAAGGTGGCAGAGGAAGGAAGGAGCCAGACCACACAGAGCAGAAAGCGCACAGCTCTGTGCTGCACCTCCTGCGGGAAGAGACCTGCCTGCACCGACACCGACCTTCCAGGCGATCCACGAACAGCCGCTTCAGGCTCTGGTAAATGCCGATCTTGATGGTGCCGTAGGACGCCTGTCTCAGCAGCGCCGGGGCGATCCTGAGCAGGGGAACAAACGAGACCCGGCTGAACCGAATTCAGCAGTGTGCTCAGGTGGCCACGAAGGCCAACAGCATCCTGGCTTGTACAAGAAGCAGTGTGGCCAGCAGGGCTAGGGAAGTGATTGTCCCCTCTGGTGAGGCTGCACCTTGAGTACTGTGTTCAGTTTTGGGCCCCTCGCTACAAGAAGGACATCGAGGTGCTTGAAAGAGTCCAGAGAAGGGCGACAAAGCTGGTGAGGGGCCTGGAGAACAAGTCCTACGAGGAGCGGCTGAGAGAGCTGGGCTTGTTCAGCCTGGAGAAGAGGAGGCTCAGGGGCGACCTTATCGCTCTCTACAGGTACCTCAAAGCAGGCTGTAGCGAGGTGGGGGTTGGTCTGTTCTCCCATGTGCCTGGTGACAGGACGAGGGGGAATGGGCTAAAGTTGAGCCAGGGGAGGTTTAGGTTGGATATTAGGAAGAAATTCTTTACTGAGAGGGTTGTGAGGCATTGGGATGGGCTGCCCAGGGAAGTGGTGGAGTCCCCATCCCTGGAGGTCTTTAAAAGCCGTGTAGATGTAGAACTGCGTGATGTGGTTTAGCAGAGGCCTGGTTAGCGCTAGGTCAGGCTGCACGGGGTGATCTTGGAGGTCCCTTCCCACCCAGACGACTCTGGGCCGTGCACGCTGCCCTCGCAGGCCCCACACGCCGGTGACCCCCCCGCGGCCCCAACCCGCCAGAGGCCCCGGTACCCCGATGCTCGCCCCCACGCCCCCTTCCCGGTGTCCCCCGGCCCCGGGCCCCGCCGCTTACCCCGAGTAGAGGGCGCGGCCGCCCTCCTCGCGGCAGATGCGGAACAGGGCATGGAACATGCCCCGGTAGCGCACCTCGCGGAACCGGGCGTCGGCGCTCTGCCCCTGCACCTGCAGCCGCGTCTTGGTCAGGTCCACGGGGAAGGTGCCTGCGGGGAGAGCGCCCGTCAGCGAACCGGGAGCGGGATCGGTACCGGTACCCGCCACCGAACCCCTCCTCACCGAACTCGGCCACGATGGAGGCGAGCCCGCCGTACACGAAGGGTTTCCAGCTCAGCGCGGACATGGCATGGCCGCGGGCCGCCCCGCCGCCGGAACCGGAGCCGAGAGCGGAACGGGAACGGGAGCAGCGACGGGAACGGGAACGGGAACGGGCACGGAACGGGAACCGGGAACCGCCCCGGCACGGGCGGCGCGCGCAGCCGGCGGCCGGCGCCCCCTGGCGGCACCGGGCTGAGGCCGCGGCCCCGCCGTGCACCCCCCCCCTTCCCCCATCCTGAACACAGTACGACAAAAAAAACAAAGCACACCGGGAAATGAGAGTGCTGCTTCAGTTCTCTCTTCTGGTTAACGATCAGTTTTATTAAGAAGAGTTTAAAAAAATAAACACAAAAATAAAGCACCCTAACTCAACAGCACGTCTCTTGGGGTTCATCACACGAGGAAGATGCGCTGGGTGCACCCAGGACACACAGGCAGCGTGTCAGGCTTGCAGGCACCCAGCAGCCTCTCACTGCAGACACAGGGGATGCTCCCACCAGGATGGTGCCGGGCAGTTTGGAGAGCAGCACCCTGCCACCCTCAGCAACCACCTTTGCTCTGCAGGGTGCCTGCCAGCACAGACAGCAAGGAGACCCCTGTCCGAGAAGTGAAATGAGAAACAAAGTCGAAGCTGTGGGAGGCGAAAGCACCAGCTGGGGTATCCACACAGAGGTGTCAGGAAGCCCTGCACAGGTTTTTGTCCAGGCTCAAGGAGCACAGCTGTCTCAGGGGGAGCAGCCATAGCCCTAAGGGGTGCTCACATGAGAGCTCAGTAGTGGCTGGAATCTCTAGTGGAACCCCGCTCCCTGTGCCTGGAATGGGGCTCTCTGGTGCTACTCTCCCGCTGGTCCCTGGATCTGGTCCCCTCGGACTCTTCTCGCCTGCTGCTGTGCCTTTCACTCTTCCTGCCAGTCTCTTCTCTCTCTTCCCGCAAACTGTTTTGTCCCCTGTGTTCCTGGGAGCTCTTTTCTCCTCTTCTCTCCGACTGCCTCTGATGCCTCTGCTCTTCCTCTTCTCGTTGCATCCTGCTCGCATGTTTCCTCTCAGACCCATTCCAGGACTGATGACTCCCACTGGCATATCGGTCATAAGCAGGATCCTCCTTCTCCTTTTTAATCTTGATTTTAGGATGTGCCTCCTCAGCAGATGCTGCCCTCTTCACAGACTGTGAGCTCTGCTTTTGCCTTTCTTGTCTACTCTTCTCTTTATCTGAAACAAAAGATTCATCTTTAGGGGTAGACAGTCTTGCAAGCATTAGCTCAGCTCCTCAAGCTCTGCTACCTAGCACCACAGCATCTTTCCAACTCCACTCCCATTTTGAGTTCCTCCCACCCTTGGCCCAAGCTTCATACTTCACAGTCTCTTTACCCCCCCAGATATCCTATTCTACTGCCAAACCTGACACTTTTCTTCTCCAATGTGAGTCACCCTAAGTCCTTCTTTAACATTTGTCACCTTGTGTTATCTCCAGCTAGGTTGCTCTCATGATTTTGAGCAATTTTTGCAACGCTTAGCATCTACTGTAAATTCTGTTTTCTAAGCAATGTACACACAACAAGAATGTCACTGGATCTGGAGAATTTCCATAGTTGACAATGATTCTCTTCCCTCTTCACTCCCCTTTGCCTCTCTCATTTTTGCACATCTCTTCAGCTCTGCGCAACATCTTGTCTCCAGCCTTGGTTTCGTGCTTATTTTCTTTCCTCCAACCCACTTTTCTCAAACTAGGACTCTACCTGACTTATACCACCCTCTCCCCCATGCTAAGGCCCCATCCCGTGTCCTCAATCTGTGCAGCACAGTACTGAACTACTGTATTGATAGGGGAATAGGATGCAGTAAAGACAGGTCTCAAACCCAGATAACATAACTGCCTGTCACAGAGACAGTCCAGGTGAGTGACAGAAGCTTCCTCTGCACGCTGCAAGCACCAGGCTGATTTCAGAATAACCAACACCCCCACCCCACGCCAACATCACCACGCCAAATCAGCTCAACCTGGAAGCCAGAAGCCACTTCAGGCCAGAAGCCATTTCAGACACCTATTCCTGCTGTTCCCACTAATGCTGCTTCCATGAGCTAAGGGCCCTGGAGACCCATGCAGTCCCACCCATCCACAGTAAAGACTGGCAGGAACATGTTTCACCTTTTTGCTTTTTTGCTGGCACATCATCATCTTCTGACAAAGAATCAGACGACGAATGAGGCGGTGTTTTAACTCCACAGCCTTTTGCGTGGAGAGTTTTTGTGACCTCATCTAAATCATCGGAGTCCTTGGGAGGCCGATAGTTGGCCACGTGGTCCACTCGGATTGTCCTTCCTTTGATCTGCAACAGGAGTCACGTAGTTAGCAAAGCTATGGACCCACTCCCTGCGCCCTGTGGGACACCAGAGAACCGCAGGGCCAGCTCAAACCACTCGTCAGGAGTAAAAGCAGCCGCATCGCAGGCAGCTTCACTCACCTTGATTCCATTGAAGTTGTCGACAGCGAGAATGGTGCTCCTCTGGTCTTCATAGCACAGGAAGCAGAAGCCTTTGGACTTCCCGGTCTTCTTGTCCCGCACCAGATTGATGTTCACCACCTCCCCGTACCTGAAACACACCGTGAGCACCCCGAGCAGCCGCACGGGCACGGCCCCATCGCTGTGGGGCCGGGGCCGAGGCACTTACTGTGAGAACACGCAGATCACATCCCCCTCCGTCAGCTCGTAGGGCAGCCCACCTGCGGGGAGAGCAGCGGCGCTGCGGCACCGGGACGGGCACCGGGACCGGGATCAGGATCAGGGACCGGGATGGGGACCGGGACCGGGATCTGAGAGCGGCCACAGCCGCCCCCCCCCCCCTCTTTCCCCCCTCCGCCGCCCGTACCGACGAAGACCCAGGCGCTGTCCTTGTACTCGGCGTGCCACGACACCGCCTCCTGCACGCCCAGCTCCGCCTCCCGCGCGTTCAGCTCGTTGATCAGCTTCACCTTCGTCAGCGGGCTGGGGGCGAGGGCACGGTGAGCACGGGGGAACACCGGGAGCACCCGGCCTTACCCCCGTGTCCCCTTTCCTCCCTCCCTCCCCCCGCCATCATCCCCACAACCTACTTCATGGCGGCGGCGGGGCGCGGGAGCCCGCCCACCCCCGCGCATGCGCGCTCCCGCGGGCCGGGCCGGGCCGTACCGGGCCGGGCCGCACCGGGCCGGGCCGGGCCGGGCCGCACCGGGCCGTACCGGGCCGCGCAAAGCAAGAGGCGGGGCGCAGTGCAGCCTCACAGACTTTATTGGTAGCAGCGGCGGGGCCGCCCGGCTCAGCACGGGCAGGCGTTTTTACCGTTGGCGTCGCGCGTCAGCTCCAGGCGGTGCCCCCGGCCCGGCCGCCTCTCCACATCGCGGTAGAGCAGCGATTTCTGCGCCTTGAGCCGGCAGGCCAGGCACATGAAGATGGACTCCACGTTCTGGCTCTCCTTAGGGTCCTTGGCTGAGGTCTCGAACAACAGCATGTTGTGAGCGTCAGCGAACTTCAGGGCCATGCTGGACGGCACCTGGATCAGGTCCTTCAAGTCACACTTGTTCCCCACCAGCACCTTGGGGACGAGGGGGGGCACCGCGTGCCCGTTGCACTCCTCGATCCACATCTTGAGGTTGGTGAAGGAAGTCATCTTCGTGACGTCGTAAACGAAGACGACGGCATGCACGTTGCGATAGTAGTGCTCTACCATGCTCTTCCGAAACCTCTCCTGGCCAGCCGTGTCCCACACTTGCACCTAGGAAGCAAAGCACAGTGTTCTTGAGGCACGCACGGAAAGGAGGCTCACAGAGCACCGAGTGCCCACCCTGAGGCAGGGCTTGCTGCTTCACGAGTACGTCGGTGTGTTTAACTTGCTGCGGAAAGCAGGAGGGCTTCCTGCTGTTCCACCTTTGACAGTGCATCATGGAGCAACAGCACTGAGCCATCTCCAGGACACGGGCAAGGCCAGCACACTGAGAGGGGCAAGTTCTTATCTAAATGAAGCAGGGTTGTTGGATGAGTTACAGGTTTGGGGGCATATGCTGGCAGTGTCCAAGGCTGTGTATGACAGTGTGTATGCTTGTGTAATTCAAACAGTAAGCCTAGCTCATCTAGTAAGAGCGATCACATCAGCACTTTCCTTCATTTTCAATACTCTCAGACAAGGGCTAGGCTCTACATGGCATATCCCATTTCTCAGTCATTGCAAATGGTCCATTATATTCAAAAGAATTGACAGTGCCCTTTAATTGTGTGTGCTCTAAGTGAGAAAAATCCCTGCGTGATGACTTACCTGACTGAAACGCCTTGCCAGACAGCCCTCCTCTTCCTAATGCACTTCACCATCATCCCCACCACCAAAACAAATGCCACAAAATGCTTCCCTTTTCAGAAACATTTTTGCACCAGATCAGGACATTGGCCCACCTAACCCTATGCCATAAAAAAGAACCCGACAGAATTGCAACAGTACAGAAGAGGCAGGGCAAAGAAAAGAGCAATGTTCCCACGTGGTGCTCTGCCTGGGGATGGATAAAGAGCCAAATGAGAACTTAAGGGTTAGGATTAAAGAGCTGTTGAGGTTCCTGGAGAGCGTTGGTGGCAAATTCCTGACCCAAGTGGCAGAGGAGACGAGGAGGTGCTCTGCTGGGCGTCATACCAACAAGGAAGGGCTGTCATGGTCGAAGCCATCTCATTGACCATGAGATGGTGGAACTCAGGATCCCAAGAGGAAGGAGTAGGGCAAAATTTCAGACCACAATGATGAATTTTGAAAAGGAAAGACAGAAGATGGGCCCAAGAAAGCTGGCTAATATTCAAAAAAAAGCATCCCAGTGAACAGGTAGTCAGGCAAACAGGCCTAGAGGCATTGCTAGACAAGGTAAGAGCAGTGGATATTGCCTACGTGCGCTTTCAACAAAAGCTTTCAACACTTGTCTGCCATAAGATACTCACAGAGAAGCTGATGAAGTCTGTCTGGATGAGCAGTGGGGTGGATCAAACACTGGCTGATCATCCAGGCCTGGAGGGTAGCAGTCGGTGGTACAAAGTGTAGGTGGAGGCCAGTAATGAACGTAGTACCCCAGCAGTCAAAACCGTGTCCATTCCCGCTCAACATTTCTGTTAACGGTCTGGGTGAGGAGGCAGACTGCACCCTCAGTAAATTTGCAAACAACACGAAAGTGGGGCGTGGGGCTGATTCACCAGAGGGCTGTGCTGCCCTCCAGAGGGATCTGGACAGGCTGGAGAAACGGGCTGACAGGAACCCTCTGAAGTTCAGCAAGGAGAGGTGCAGAGTCCTGTTCATGGGGAGGAACAACCCCAGGACATGCTGGGGGCTGCCCAGCTGGGAAGCAGCCTTGAAGAAAAGGACCTGGGTGTACAGGTGGACACCAGCTTGAACATGAGCCAACAGCGTGCCCTTGCCACAAAGAAGGATAACGGTGTGCCAGGCAAAGTATCACCAGCAGGTTGAGGAAAGTGATCCTTCCCCTCTGTTCAGCACTGTTGGGGTGGCATCTGGAGTACCATGTCCAGTTCTGAGTTCCCCAGTGCAAGAGAGACATGGAAATGAAAAGGGCCTTCAAAATGATAAAGAGGTTGGAACAGCTCTTGTATCAGAAACTAAGAGAGCTGGGGCTGTTCAGCATGGAGAAGAGAAGGCCCAGGGCACATCTCACCAGTGTTATAAATATGTATATATATAAATGTGATAAATCAATCTTATCAATATGTATAAATACCTGGACAGAGGGTGCAAAGAAGCAGCCTGGCTCTTTCAGCATTGCCCAGCAACAGCAGAAGTTCCTTCTAAACCTCAGGAAGCACTTCTTTACTGTGTGGGTGACAGAGCACTGGAGCAGGTTGCCCAGAGAGGTTACAGAGTCTCCCTCCTTAGAGATCTTAAACAGCCACCTGGACATGGTGCTGGGCAGCCTGCTCTGGGTGGTCTTCCTTCAGCAGGGGGATTGGACCAGATGGCTTCCAGAGGTCCCTTCCAACCTGCACCTTGCTCTTCTGTAAGAACTTCTGTAAGCTGCAAGCTGGCAATTTCTAAATTACTGTGATTTACCTGAACCACCCTGAATTGTGACAGTGCCTGCCCCACAATCTTTCAGAGAGAAAAAATGTTGGCAACAGAGATACCTCTCATTCATCTCCATGCCACTTTATCCCAGGCTGTTTAGTTCTGGGCAGAGCAGCAGCAGGAGCCCCAGGCCTCTTGTCCCCAAGGTGCTTGCTGGGAACAAGTGCAACTTAAAGGAACTGATCCCACCTCCCCATTTGGATGCACGGTCCTAGGAGAAGGGCAATTTGCTGCCCTGCCTCCCAGTCCTGTTTGCTGGAGCAGAAGTAATATCCAAAGGTAGAAAGCATGGCAATATTTCCAAGCTAGTGGCCATAGGACAGCTTCATGCCAGCCTGCACTATAGCTTGTAACACAGACAGGGGGCACTGGATGGAGCTGGGCAAGGCACAGGGGGGAAATGAACACCTTTCGTCTTAAAGAGAGGAAAAAAATCGTGGTCAGTTTAAAAGCACAATTAAAGTTCTTATCATCCAACATTAGCTCTACATTCACTGTGATTGGCCCCTCAACTTTTGATTCTCCATCTGTCTGCAAAATATAGCAGTATGGGCTTCTTCCAGAAGTCAGTCTTTCACATAGACTGCTGCTTGTGCTGATCTACCTAACCAGGTAAGCCAAGATCTGCTGCAAACTGCGCTTCCCAAGCTGTTTTCTACCCACTGCTCGTTGATCTGCGGATCTCCTCAGCTCTGAGCTAATGCATTTCTTTACTGTTGCTGGTGTACATACAGCAAATTAGTTCTATTTTAGTTCCCTTGAAACTGCATCCTCCGATTGCCTGCTAACATTCCTGTGCATTAACATCAGAGCTGTCAGGCCCGCTGCAACCAGCTAGTGCAAGCTCCTGGCTTTCCAGCAAGCCTCTAGCCAGCCTACAGCCATATGCTCTCGTGGTTTCTGTGTGAGCTGTGCTCTGGTTTCTGCACACAGTTCCTTCCTCCAGCTCCCTACAGCTTCACCCCTTTGCTGCTGTGGTCGAGCCTCTGAAGCCGGGGCCGGCCTGGCGCTGTGAGGACCCCGTTACGCCAGATGCTTGCAGCGTCTCGCTCCGAGCTATTGTTTCAGCCCCCCTGCAGACTCAAGCAAACAGCATATAAATAGCAAAAAAAAAAAGCAACGTGGCTATTTATTAACAGCAGCGGCGTGTTGGGAGGACGTCTCCACAGCGCGGGGAGGGAAAACCTTCCCGTGGCCCTCCCTCAGGACGGAATGGGAACGGGAGAGCCCCGAGGGGTGTCCGGCAGGCACAGATTCGGCCCCGTGACAGGGAGCGGGGCCGCCGCCAGCCCCGGCTGCGGGTGCGCTGCGGGTGCGGTGCGGGTGCGGGTGCCGCCGCGGCCCACCTTGATGCGCTCGCCCTCGATCTCCACCGTCTTCTCGCGGAAGTCCACGCCGATGGTGGCCTCGGTCTTGTCGGGGAAGGTGCCCCCGCAGAAGCGGAAGGTCAGGCACGTCTTGCCCACGTTGGAGTCGCCGATCACGATGATCTTGAAGATGCGGGTCTGCACGTAGGGCTCCAGCGACGAGTCGGGGCCCGGCGGCCGCCCGCCGCCGCCGCCCGCCGCCGCCGCCATCCCTCACCGCCTCATGGGGCCGCCCCGCGCAGCCCCGCTCCTCACACAAAGGCTGCGGCTGCGGCGGGCGGAGCGGGATCAGGTGGTCGGTGCGGCCGGGGGGCGGCGGCACCGAGCGGCGGCACCGAGCACCAGCGCTGAGGTGGCTCCGCCCCGCGTCACGGACGCCGAGCGGAGCCCGTGAGGCGAGCCCGTGAGGCGAGCCCGTGAGGCGAGCCCGTGAGGCGAGCCCGTGAGGCGAGCCCGTGAGGCGAGCCCGTGAGGCGAGCCCGTGAGGCGAGCCCGTGAGGCGAGCCCGTGAGGCGAGCCCGTGAGGCGAGCCCGTGAGGCGAGCCCGTGAGGCGAGCCCGTGAGGCGAGCCCGTGAGGCGAGCCCGTGAGGCGAGCCCGTGAGGCGAGCCCGTGAGGCGAGCCCGTGAGGCGAGCCCGTGAGGCGAGCCCGTGAGGCGAGCCCGTGAGGCGAGCCCGTGAGGCGAGCCCGTGAGGCGAGCCCGTGAGGCGAGCCCGTGAGGCGAGCCCGTGAGGCGAGCCCGTGAGGCGATGTGGACGGGTTCTCGCTTTTCCCTGTCCTGCACGGTTTCCTCTGCCTGCGCTGGGATGCTCTGTGCAAAAAAATAAAACACAAGAGCAATGCGAGGGGGAAGCAGCCCTGCCCTGCCCTGATCTGTCTGCAGACACCCACGGTGCTCTGAGGGGAGAGGGAGGGTACACCTGCTGTCTCATAACGCAGCCCAGACACCTCCAGGAGAGGTCAGAGCCTGGTAAAATTGGCCCAGGACACGAGTCTGCTGCAGCAGAGGTACTTGGTGAGAAGTGAAGGAGCCAAAAGCTGGGACAGATTTCACGCAGACATCAGCTGATCGAAGGTTTTGGCCCATAAAGGAAATTCAGCTGATGGACTCAACAGTTGGAGTACACCCCAGAGGTGTTGTCAGGAAATAATTTCTGATTACCTCCAGACATTTCAGTCCTGGCCTAGCCAAAAACCTCTAGGGCAAAGTCAAGGGGACACCAAGACATCAGCTCCCTGTGTGAGCAGAGACAGTCATTGCCGAGAGTGCCCACAGAAAGAGCCCTTTCTCAGGGACACTAATCCTCCTACAGATTCAGTCTGAACACTGGCCTGCTCTCAGCAGCACATGGCTACTGGAAATGTGCATCACAGCTCTGTAACAGCATCAGTCTGAATGGGAGATCATGACCAAATAACCCCTTTCTGGACTAGGTGGTCATATCTGCCAATAGCCTTAGGGTCTTAAGGTAAAGGGTTGTTTCTAGCTGTCATTTGCCATCTCTACTCCTGCAGGAGGTCTGGCATTCCTGCCATTTGCGTCCCAGGTTATTTGCCTTGTAAAGATATGCGTAGGAAAAAGGGCTCTCTAACAGAACCTCAAGGCAGTGCACATAGCACGCCCTGTTTTAAGGGGTAAGCATTTTGCCTCAACCCATTTTCATTTCCCTTAAAGTACACCAGGAAACAAAGCAGCAATATTCAAACCCTAGGCAGTGCCTTCAGTTTATTCTCTGCTACCAACTGCACTGCTTAGGTGTACCCCCAAGGTGTTACCCCAGAAACCTCCCTAGCTGTCAGCCCAGTTGATACAGGTAGTTTGAGTGTGTCTGCTTCCCTGTTGTACTAGATTTACATGGCAAGGCTTTGGTAGTGGGGGGGCTGCAGGAGTAACCTTTGGGAGAAGACTCCAGAAACTGCCCCATGTCAGCTAAGAGCCAGTTCCAGTCACCTCCAAATGGACTCACCGCTGCCCAGAGCCAAGCAAATATGTGACATTGTGTGTGCCCCTGTGACAGCAGATTTAAGAAAGGGAAAAAAAAAAAAAAAAAAAAAAAAAAAAACCTGCTGCACCACAGCAGCTGGGAGAGAGGAGTGAGAAACAGCCCTGCAAATACCAAGGTGAATGCAGCAGGAGGCGCTCCAGGCACACAGCAGCAGTTCCCGAGGCCTGTGGAGAGGTCCCTGGTGGAGCAGGCTGTCCCCCTACAGCCCATGGGTCCCACATGGAGCAGATCTCCACGCTGCTGCCCGTGGAGGAGCCCCCGGTGGAGCAGGTGGATGTGGCCTGGAGGAGGCCCTTGTGAGGCCCCACCTGGAGTACTGCATCCAGGCATGGTGTCCCCAGCACAAGAAAGATGTCGACCTGTTAGAGTGAGTCCAGAGGGCTACAAAGATAATCAGAGGGTTGGAGCACCTCTTCTATGAAGAAAGGCTGAGAGCTGGGGATGTTCAGCCTGGAGAATGCTCCAAGACCTCACTGAGGCCTTTCAGTACTCAGCAGGGTCCTATAAAAAGGATGGATAAGGACTCTTTACTCAGGCAGGTAATTATAGGACAAGGGGGAATGGTCTTAAACTAAAAGGGGATAGATTCAGATTAGACATTAAGAGGAAATTCTTCACGGTAAGGTTAGTGAGGCACTGGAACAGGTTGCCCAGAGAAGCTGTGGATGCTCCATCCCTGGAAGTGTTCAAGGTCAGGCTGGACGGGGCATTGGCGTACCTGACCTGGTGAGTGGCACCCCTGCCTGTGGCAGGGAGGTTGGAATTAGATGATCTTTCAGGTCCCTTCCAACTAGGGCCATTCTGTGATTCTACAAAGTGAGCGACTGAGAGAGTGGCATAGACAAAGTGTTCGGGACTGACCACAGCTCCCATTCCCCTGTGCCATTTGGGGGGAGGTAGAAGAGGGTGGATGGGAGGAAGGCGTTTTTAGTTTCTCCCTCTGCTGAGTCTGTTTTGCCTGTGACGATAATTGTTGAGTGATCTCCATCTCCTTATCTCAACCCTTGAGCCCTTTTCATATTTCCTCCCCATTTCCCTTTGAGAAGGGGGAGTGAGAGCAGAGTTGTGGTGGAGCTCAGCTGCCCAGCTGCGTACAACCACACCAGTTCAGGCAGATGCCTCTGGCAATCACCTACAAAGGACCAGAGGGGGGCAGCGCAGCCTTGCTCAGTTTTGTTTTATCTAATTTGCTTTACCACCAAGAGATGGGAGGGACATGCTCCAATAAAGATCACATTTTCTGGGCATTCCTGGAGGCTGTTATTTACAAAAGCTATTTGTGAGAGACTATAGCCTCTTGTTCTCTATCTGATGCTGACTTGACTTCTCGAGTCTGTGAAATAAGACGCCAGTGTCAGGTCCAAGCTGTCTCCCCTCAAAGGGACATGGCTTCCCATTGTAACGTGGAAGAAACGTCAAATTTGAGAGACCTCTCTCTTCTGGCTCAACAGCCAGCCTGGAAAGCAACTTGTCTGCAGTGCATGGGATCACTGGCTGCAGGAGAGTCCCAAAGACCCGCAAGCATTCCAGCGTAACGTGGATGATGGTGTCAAGCCACAGCTTCTCTGCAGGGTGATTTCTGTTGAGTTTCCAAGGCCTGTGTCTCTGGAAGAAACCATTGGTCTGCCTTACACACAGGGCAATGCATTCTAAAGCCTTGTAGATCTGGAAATCTTCAAAATAGCTAGCCACCTGCAGCGGCAGAGAAGCCACAGACACCACAAACTCATAGTCTTCAGCAGAAGCCCTACCCAAGGCTTTTGTCTCCCTGTAATCCAAGATCTTTGGGAAACAAGACTCTGAGAAATAAGGGTAAGTGTTGCTGGGGTTAATGCTAAGGGCTGTTGACCGATTCAGAAGTCCCCCAAGCGCATCTGCCAGTTCTGAATTCAGTACCTTAACAACCTTCTCATCATAATAGTCACAATCCCGCTCGGGTACACCCTGCCTTAGCAGGAAGTACCGAAATCCATCTACCGTGTACTGTCCAATGCAAGCGGAAGGGTCGATCACGTTGCCCAGGCTTTTGGACATCTTCTGCCCACGGACAGTCCAGTGGGAGTGCACAAGAATTTGCTCGGGGGGTGGCAGCCCTGCTGCCATCAGCAGCGCTGGCCAGTAGACAGCATGGAACTTGAGGATGTCCTTGCCCACGACGTGGTGCGCAGCGGGCCACCACTCGCCATGTGTCTCAGGGTAGCCCACGACACTCAGGTAGTTCACCAAAGCATCTACCCACACATAAATGGTTTGCGTGGAGTCACCGGGGACAGGGATACCCCACTGCAACCGGCTTCTCTCACGAGAGACAGACAAGTCTGGCAAGTCGTCTCCCAGCCAGTGAAGCACACGCTGGTAGAAAGGGTCGGGAAAAACGGCACGGGGGTTGTCACGGAGCCACTTCTGCAATGGGTCCCGGAATGCAGAGAGCCTGAACATGTAATTCTCCTCTTTGGTCCAGTGCACCTGAAAAAACAGGAGAGAAAAGAATTAGAGTCCAAATGCACTGCAAATGGTTTTAAAATTTGCACACAGCACTCTCAGCGGGGATTTTATCACATGCTCCCTTTGTGTTTGGGTGTGCTCCCTACCACGTAAAGCCCTGGTATAGTTCTATGCCTAGAGGGACCTCCTCTCCAAAGACACCACCTCCGAGGTTCCCCAGAGCAACACCCAAGAACTGAGGCACCCGGGATTCTGCTTTGAAGGATCCTCATGCCCCCAGGGAAGGAATACCTTTCTACAAGCCGCCTTCGTGTGTCATCAGGCAAGAACAACGGAGACAAGAATGCACTTTCTTAGAAATGTAGTTTTGTGATTACGGGAGAAAATCATAAAAAGACAAAATAACATTCCTGGTGGGTGCTCTTGCTTTTCTCCTAGGTGCTTCTACTCTTTTTCCTCCATTTAAGATTTAATGCATTTTAGTTGCCAACTTTAGCCTATAATTATGTCTAAGTACTGACAGCTCTTCTCTCACAGATTTAAATTATGTAACATAACTGAAACAATGACAACTTTGTGGGTACCTAAGATACAAGTGAATTGTGTAAAGATACTCAAGAGATCTGTGGGAAGGTCAGGATTCTTAGTTTTTAAAGCTGACTAAGGCTCTAAAATAAGACAGCATCATGCAGGAGAGTTTAATTTTCTAGCACTGAATCCAACAATTTTTGGCTGAGCTAGAAAGTGCCTCACTCTCAATATGACCAGTAAAGAACACACCACCCCTCAAGTTGAGAGACTAAGGAGTAATTACACTTAGTGGTATGTTGCACTTCAGTTTATCTAATTTCAGTCTGTAGCTGCTACTACCTTTGCTTACTTGATTAAAAGGTTACCCCGAAAGACATATTATTCCCTGCATAAATCATAAACAAGTTACACAAACTTTTTTTTTTTTTTTTTTTTTTTAAATTCTGAATTCTTTATCATTTTCCATAAGCTTCTTCAACTCTGGGGTATCAGCTCTCAGCACTGCCTAGGAGTAGCACCGTGCACAGAGCTGATATTCCCTGTCGTCTTCCATCCAGCCCTGGTCTGAGGAGCACGGGGTAGTTCAGCCTCCTACTTCCAGAAGTCACCTGTGCATCCTGAAAACCTCCACGGATGGAGGTCACAGAACCTTCCCGGGCAGCCTGTTCTACTGTCCTCATGGGGTAAAACTTCTCCTTAGACCCAGTCTGAACCTCTGGTTTCAGCCTATGACCATTCTCTCCCACCCTCCTGTCACGTACCACTGGAATAACCTGGCTCCATCCCTTTGAAGCTCCCTGTACCTATGAAGAGATCATCAGGGAGCTTGTTCTCAGGGTGTGGAAGCCTGCTGCCTGTATTTTAGATCTACGGAATGATTTATTTGCCTGAAAGCTCGTTCTCCGTGGCTCCAACTACATTAGGTGCCTAATGAGATTATTTCATAACATACTCCTTTCTGTGTGAACCAATGCTCACGTGCCCCAATCTAGTACAAATATCAGAGGAGCATAACCTCCGCTTAGCTCTGAAGCATGATTATCGGCCACAATTGTATTAAATCATGTTCCTGATACCTTATAGAAATTGCAGTGGCAGAGACACTCTAGGTCCCATACTCCTGGCTGCACCATTCAATTGTGAGACTAGACCACAGGCAGGTACTCTTATTGTGTTTAATTTAGGCCCAAACCCCGTGTAATGACACATGACTAATTAAAAATATCTAGAGGCCAAATGAAACTGCCTCACTAACTAGGTCATCTGAAAATCTGGGCACCCAACAAACAGCTCAGTTATAAACAGCTTTATCCTTCCTCACATCTAACATCTTTCATCACCGCTTTAAAACATTGTTTCCAAGCCAATGGCCTGTGAAACTCAGCAGTAGGTGAATCCACATGCCTGCCACATGGCTGAAATTTAAAATTCACTTGGGGTTTAGAATCCCATTGGCATCTCTCCCTTATGCAGCCATACACAGCTATAAGACACAGCAAAGAGACATTCTTTGAGGCATAGGCAAATCTCAACTGACATGAATTACAAAGCCCACAGGAAGCACTAAACGTCCCCAGATTTTCCTAGACAGTTACACAGTGCTTATGCAGATGCGCTATGGTTACCTCATGGCCAGTCTCCAAAGACACCTTGTACGTGCGCCCCTGGCTGTCTGTACGCTCGGCGAGCTGGCTTTCGGGCAGGAAGCACTCATCTGGAGTGCAGTACCAGCCCTCGTAAGACCCTTTGTAGAGCGCCCCACGCTCCTGCAGGGCACCCCAGAAGTGACACACGGCTCGCTGGTGGCGGGGCTCGCTGGTGCGGATGAAATCCGTGAAGGAGACCGCTGCCTGGGTCAAGGCCTGGCGGAACAGAGCCGAAACGCGGGCGCAGAGCTCCGGGGGCGACGTCCCTGCCGCAGCCGCGGCCTGCTGGATCTTCAGCCCGTGCTCGTCGGTACCTGAAACGCCACAGGGCCGTGAGGGGACACACACGGAGGCGGGGGGGGGGGAGCCGCGGCGACCGGGCACCTCAGGGGAGCCCCGTGAGGAGCCGGCAGCGCCCAGCAGCGGGAGGTTAGGGCCGGGGCTCACCTGTGGAGAAGCGGCCGGGCCCGGCGCCGCGAAGCCCTCGCTGGCGGTGCAGCGCGTCGGCCAGCAGCGCGGAGTAGAGGTGCCCGAGGTGCGGAGGCCCGTTGGCGTAGAAGATGGGCGTCGACAGCAGCAGGGGGCGGCAGCGGTGGCCGGGCCCTGAGGCGGAGGCGGAGGAGGAGCGGCGGAGCGGCGGCTGCGGGACGCTGAGGCGGCGGCGGAGCGGCCGCAACATGGCGGCGGCGGCGCGGAGCGGGCGCGCGGGAAGGGGGGGAGGCGGCGGCGGCCAATGGGGAGCCGGGCGGCCGCGCGTGCGCCGTGGGGGCGGCGGGGGTCGGGGCGGCTGCTCGGGGCCGGCTGGCGGCGAGGCGGCGGGCGCCATGTTGTGCTGCCGCCTGGCAGCCCTCGGGGCGCGGCGGCCGCTGCGGCCCCTCGGCCCCGCCGCAGGTGAGCGGGGGGAGCTGAGGCGTGAGGGGGCTGCTCCGGGAAGGTGGGGTGGGAGGGGAGAGCTGCTCGGTGCTGCCGCGCTGGGAGGCGTTGGGAAGATAAAGGGTTGCGGCAGGGGAAGCGGCGCGAGGTGGGCGCTGCGAGCCCTGTCAGGGAAAAAAATAAAATAAAATAAATGTGGTGCTGGAGCTGCGAGCGGCGCCTGCGGGGCTGGCGTGCCCCAAGGGAGCTGCTGAGGTGCATTAGTTCCCAAGGACTGTTCCAGGAAGCCGTAGTGTAGCTGGGGTTGGTTTACTCACATCCATTTGGATGCTCACGGCTTCCAAATCAGCTCTGTCTCGCTGATATATGCGAGGAAATGAAGCGGGTTTGTGTGTTACGAGCACTGAAGCAGGCAGAAGTTGCTTTCTGTGTCAGGGGGAACGTGTTCTGCAGAGAAGCCCGGGCACAGCTGACCGGCAGTGTTAAAGCAGTGCTCAGCCGTCGCTGTGACGCTGGTAAAGGTCTAATTGAAATACTGAAGTTTAATCTCATACTTCAGCCTAAAATAAAACGGTATGTGGCTGTTCAAGTAGATGTGCTTGTTGTCTTGCTTGTAAGGTTTACTGGGCTGCATTTGGATTGGCAGCCCTTGCTGCTGCCCTTCGTTTGGGATGCCTTTGCTATCAGCAAAAGCCTCCTCCTGGTGGTAGTTCCTCAGAAAACTGGTGGCAAATTGACTTTTTGTTGGTATAACCGTACCTACTGCTTGTCCTAACGTGGCTATGTTAGTGTCTTGGTGTTGGAGCAGTGGCTGCAGGGCAGAGCTCGGAGGGCTGTGATCAGCAGCGCTCAGTCTGGCTGGAGGCCTGCAGCCAGCGGTGTCCCCCAGCGGGGCCGTACTGGGCCCAGTCCTGTTCAGCTTATCCATCAATGACCTGGACGGTGGAGCTGAGCGCGCCCTCAGCTGGTTTGCAGATGACACAGAACTGGGAGGAGTGTCCGATACGGTGTGGGCTGTGCTGCCAGCCAGAGAGACCTGGGCAGGCTGAAGCCTTGGGCAGCAAGGAACTTCATGGAGTTGAACAAAGGCAAGTGCTGAGTCCTGCAGCAGAATAACCCCCTGCACCTGTACAGCTTGGGAGCTGACCTGCTGGAAAGCAGCCCTGCGGGGAAGGACCTGGGAGTCTTGGTGGACAGCACGTTAACCGTGAGCCAGCACTATGCCCTCGTGGCCATCAGTCTCCTGGGTGCATTCAGAGGAGTGCTGTGAGCAGGCCGAGGGAGGGGATCCTGCCCATCCATCCAGCCCTGGTGAGGCTGCACCTGGAGTCCTGTGTCCAGTTCTGGGCTCCCCAGTACCAAAGGGACAGGGAGCTCCTGGAGCAAGTCCAGTGGAGGGCTATGAAGATGATGAGGGGACTGGAGCATCTCTCATGCGAGGAGAGGCTGAGAGAGCTGGGCCTGTTTAGCTTGGAGAAGACAGAGGGGATCTTGTAAGTGTGTGCAAATACCCAAAGGGAGGGTGTCAAGAGGATGGGCCAGACTCTTTTCAGTGGAGCCCAGCAAGAGGACAAGAGGCAATGGGTACAAACTGCAGCAAGTTCTGGCTGAATATGAGAAAATGATTCTTTAGACCAGCACCTGCTCCTGACAGAAGAGCAGGGAGTAAGAAAAGCAAATGCATAGTACGCACATATCTCTGATGTACTCTCCCAGTGATACGTGGCTGGAAGGCTCCTTCAGCAGGAGGTAGTCCGTGGATCTTCACTGCAGATGGTCTTGCTATTAATTGGCTTGTAGTAGTTTTTGATCTTGCTTGTATTTGTGGTATCCACAGGTGCCTGGAGCAGTCTTGTAGCTGTTCTGGCATAGAATAAATCACTGCGGTGGCATGATACTGTGCTTTTCAAACAAATAGCTTATTTACTATTTTTCAGAAATGACTTAGGCTCTAATTTTAAAACACAATTCTGTATTGACAATCTTTTTATGTTTTTGTCTAATAAATTGTATTCCTTAGGCAACTTGTTGCAGCGCTGGAATGTGCCCATAGGACTACAGATGAGCAGACAAGTGGCTAGCTCTGATGTGCCTGGGGGCAAAGGCAGTAGTTCTGTTTTTGCCCTTATTATGGGCTTGTCAACGTTAGGAGCGGGTGTATATGTAAGTAGAAAGGTAGTTCATAGAAAAAAGCTATGCTCTCCTATCAAGTGCTTGTTGTATTTCAGCTAACTTTCCTTAGCTTTTTATCTTTCTAGCTATTTCTTCCTTTGGTCAACTTGATAGAGGGGAGCTAACTGAACTATCTGGAAATTAACTTACTTTTTTGGTGGTGGTGGTGGTGTTTTTTTGTTTTTATTAATTATAAAGGCACACATTTTTACCAACTACAGCTCTGTCTGTTGTCTTGTATGTGACAGTAGCATATGGTTCGGTGAGAATTTGATGGTATATGCTGCTAATACCAAAACAAACCTTTATTTGACAGATTTCAATTCAGAACTTTAGTGTTTAGCTTGTGTAGGTATACCAAATCAACACAGTGTTGAGAAGCACACGTTTATGTCTGACTCAAAGATTCAAAAGAGTAAACCTTTCCAGCCTAACCTAGAGAGTAAAACACATTCCCCAACAGCTGAAGAGTGAAAGCATTACCTAGAAGGGGACAGGCCCTAAGATTACATTATACAAATCTTTGTTAAGATTTTTTCCTCTTTGAAGATCATATTTATTTAAAAGGTTTGAGTTGTGATTTTTCTCCTAATGAAATTTCCCCATGCAGAAGACTTCTGAGAAATAAATAGAATTTCAAAACAGTGCATGGAGGAAAAGTATGTTTTCCTATTAAATATTCCTTCATGTGCCCTTATTGTCCTTTTGTGCTTCTTCCATCTGCCAACTCATACTGAGTAGCAGCAGCAGTCTTGCCTGAGCTGAAGACAGCAGCTGTAGGAAAAACTGATTAAGAAGCCAATTAAATTTCTTGATGGACTTGAAAGGAGAAGAAGCTTTGCTCTGTCATTCAGGAGGAGATACACCTCTGAGTGTGAAAAGCTTCTTTGTGAAATAGAACAGCATTTTAGTGGTGTGAACATCTGTGGTTATTGTCTAGCTGGAAAGAAGGTTGGGGTAAAAATTCTGGAGAAGGGCCAGAAACCATGGGCAGCTGTGACCTGTCACTATATATATATATATATACACATTTAATTTAAACTCCACTCATCATCTGCTAAAAGCTAAAAAAGTAAAATCTTTGTTACTTGTAATAAGGGAAACATTATTAGATAGTCTTGAGAGACGTGTGTTCCCAGCTCCTTCCCCTAGTCCACACTGGAAAATCAGTGCTTCATCTGAGCCAGACCTTTTGTTTTGAACATGAAAGATGAATTAAATAATTAAGAGGTCTTTATCTTCTGAGTCCAAAACTGTAAGTATATGTACTTCTACCTGTAGCACCAATGTTTCTTTTTTTTTTTCTTTTTTGTTTCATTTTTGACAGACAAGGTAACTGAAAACATACTCTCTTTCTCCCAGGATCTGTTTAATCAAGAGTTCTTCTTAATACTCAGCACTTTCCCTCTCTTTTCTCTCATTGCCTGTCTTCACCTACAGTTTTGCAGTGTCATCATCTAAGATACCCTTCTAGATCACTAATGTCTTCAGGTGTTCCTGGCAAAGCTGGCAGCAACCTACTGTTCTACTTAATTGTAGGAGGAACAGTCACAGGGGCAGGAGCTTATGTAAGATGCTTAAATAAATGTGTTTTTATTGGGTGAGCGGGTGGAGGGAGGGTACCTTAATGCCATACCAAGTTAGTTATTTACTTCAGTTAAGCCATCCTTGTGCTCCCTGGCCTCAAATAATTTCAAGGGACATTGACAAATAATTTTACAGATTTATTGTTCTGAAATAATGTAGTTCTTAAGGGAAAAGTTGCCTTACAATAAACTTTTCAACATTTAATAATCCAAAACAGAAGTTTACAGGTGCGGGAAGCCGAATGATGCCTTGATGCTGTAACACGTACAAGGTGTTTTCTTGTCTATCTCTAGGTGTACAAAACGTTAAGAGAAAACAAAGAGCGTTTCACCAGCCGTGTCACAACAATAACAGCACGATCCCAAGAAAATGCATCATCTCCTGGTGGGTACTAGCTTGTTATTTCTGTGTTTAGATTTATTTTCCATAAGCTCTTAACTTGAGACTCCTAAAACAAATAGAACAGAGCCCTTCTCAGACCACAGATTAGCATAAATTGTGCCTTCACAGCATTGATGCTTCTTAGTGCATTCTGTTTTTTTGTGTTTGGTTTTTTTTTTTGTTTTGTTTTGTTTTGTTTTGTTTTTTTGTGAATTCACTTGTCTTCTCAGCATGGAATGTGGTGCTAGCTTCCCCTGATGCATAACTTCTATGTTACAGATGAAGTATCCTTACACACATCCCTACAGATAAAAGTAGTGTGTCTCTCGGGGTTTCTTTCTGCAGTTTACACCTTTCATGATGAAAGGAGAAAAGGTCCTGCTTTGGGTTTTCACCCTTACCTGGTCTGGCAAAGACATTCCAAGGGAACAGTATGGTCTGCCAACACTAAACCCTCAGTGCTGTGCCATGTCCCTGTTCCATGCATAGTAGGCTGGGGCTGCAAGGAGTACCATGCTTGGGCCATGTATAAATGGAGGAATCTTGACAATTAGTGAAGCTCTTGATGCCTGGCAGACTGTGTGGCCCTGTCTAAGCTGTTGGGCCAAAGAACGGTGTATTTCATAGTAAGAGTGGCTTCAGGTCGTAAAAAATAGCATGTTCTATGTCACTTGGTTATGAAACCAACATATTATCCTGGAAACAGGACAGCAAATTAATTGCTTTGGTCTGAAGAAGAGGATAAAGCATGTTTATCAGGGCTGAGGCTGGAAAAGAGAGTGAGAGGTTAGGTGTTGAAGCAGAGGTCTGTAAGTCAATGTTTCTGGAGTCTCTGCCCCTTTATGGTGATGAGTCTGTTAATAACGTGGTCTTGAATCAGCTCTGAACTGCAGCTTCCTAAAGTTATCCTTGTTAGATTGTGTTTTGTTGCATTAAGTCAGTGTCGACTTTTTTTTTTTTCACATACAGGTGCTGCTTCTCAGGGCTCAGCAGGTGAGGTCTTAATGGTAATGTTTGACTTATTCCTACATACAATTTAACTGCATGTTGTTTAGAAACAGTACCTGTGTGTGAGGGGAAAGGTATTCTGGTAGGAATTCAAAAGCTGGACTCCTTTTGGAATGCAATTAAAGTATAATATACCTTAGGATTTCTGGTATGGTTTTGAGAATTTTGTTTTCTTATAAACTGATTGTCCAGTGCAGAGTTTTGGTCTTGATTTATGTCCATAAAGGTGCTGAGGAAATGTAGCTAGATCAAACACTCAGCAGATTGTATTTCCCAAATAATTTTGACATTGGTTCCTGATTTGAATGGCAACCCTGTCATGTAGAATTCTGAGGTCTTTTCTCCTGAATACTTTTTTTGGCTGTCTCTCTTGCTAACTCAACAGATTTACTATAAAACCTGACTGTTGGATTTCTAGTACAATATTTGGCCAAAGTAGAGGCTGAGCATGTTTTCATTATCCTGAGTATACTCTACAGAGAATGTCCTGATGATATCTGAAGCTTCTGAAATTGCATGTTCAATGCCAGAAACAAACTTTGGGGGTCTTGACTTTGCAGCCTCTTCACTGAGCTGTGCAAACATAAGCAGCATTCTTAAATAGATCAGTTAGTAAAATGAAACTCTTTGAGAGTCTGCTGGATAAGCATTTAACAGGCTGTCCAAATGTTAGTATTCAAACTTGCTATGTAGATCGTTCTTACTCCTCCCAAACTCTTAAACCAGAAAAAAGTAGATTTATAACAGATGAGCTAAATGATGTAAGCTGTGCTGCTGGCCTGTTCTAAAACTCTCAGTAGTCATTGAGCTCAGCTGTGCAGATCTAGCTTAGAAAAACTGTTTGATAAAATATGCCAGTTTGAGTTATGTGGGGAGCCTGCTTTTAGTGAAGCAGCAGCATGGTTCATGGGAACTATATTGGGCTGGAAGGGAAGGGAGGAGAAAGTATTTGAAGGGCAGTCTGACAAAGGAAATTTGTATGTGAAAGATGTCTGGTGGTGTACTCTGTTCTTTGCTGCTGGGCAGTTTTTCATGTTGTATTTGTAGTAAAATGTCTAATATGTCACCTGCAGCTCCAGAAGCTCACCCTGAGGTCCCATCTCATGTTCCTTTCCTGCTAATCGGTGGAGGAACTGCTGCTTTTGCTGCTGCCCGGTCCATTCGGGCTCGTGACCCTGGTGCCCGGGTAAGAGATGCCCTGTTCTAGAGCAGAGTTGGGTGGATGGCTGAATACCATGCTTGCTTCGGAGCCCTTGTGTGTGTTGGCATTGCCTGCATCAGTTCAACTGACAAGTTTAATGACCAATTAAAGGTGCTGATTGTGTCTGAAGATCCTGCATTGCCCTACATGCGTCCACCCCTTTCCAAAGAACTGTGGTTCTCAGATGATCCAAATGTGACGGAGACTCTGCGATTCAAACAGTGGAATGGCAAGGAGAGGAGGTATGTCACTTAGCAAAGATGAAGAAGAGTGTTTATGAAAGTGTTTATGAGGATAAAAGCGTTCTTGTGAGAGAGCTACTGGAGAGCTCTGAGGAACACAGCAGCAATGCTGTTTAAACAGATCACTGAGTAGACTTCATGTTTCCCTGTGATGAAGAGAGTCCTGGGTTGTGCATGGATGTGTTCGTTGTCAGTAGAGTGACTGAAGAAGGAACAGATCGTTGCATGTTGTGGGCAGAACCTGTGTGATATTTTGCATTGGACCATCTGAGTTGTGGAGTCCAAGAGACTCCACAATAAGAGGCTGCAGGCATGTGGAAAGGGGCTTCTCAGAGATGCTGAGATGTTCCAGAGGTGGCAGTTATGTGCTGCTTAGTACGTTGTGTTAGCTTAGTGCTAAACATCACTTGAAACTTGCTGTGATTCCCTTAATCATATGCTGCTGGGAGAAATCCTGTGAAATAAGTTAGTGGTATAGGTGAGGGTATAGCTTCACAGTTCAGAGCAGAGCTCAAGAAACCTAGGATCCCACTGGATCCTTGTGACATTTATGATATAAACCCATACTGAAGTAAATACATGAACTTAACAGTGTGAAGCTGCTAGTTTTTAAAAATAAATAAATTCTGGAGCTTGTTACAGGTGCACAGAGTTGTCTTCATATCATTGGTAATTTCCAGATAGCTGGTGTCAGAGAGAAACTGGAACTCATTTGATAATTGAGCTTTTTTCAGCATATATTTCCAGCCGCCGTCATTCTATGTGCCTGCTCGCGATCTGCCTTTTGTAGAAAATGGTGGAGTAGCAGTTCTCTGTGGCAAGAAGGTGAGTGCATCACTAGCTGTTGTTCTATCATCATACAGCTCTTCCCAAGCAAAACCCATGGTCTAAGCTTAAAAGTAACAGCTGTAAACCCTTGTGGGGGGTTGGCTGAGAAGGTGAATATGAAAAATGTGAAAAATTTATACAGTGAATCTGGGACTACCCTAATCTTAAGAACAGCATGTGTGAAGCTTGAAAGCAGGAAAAGCTATGAAAAATAGTAGTGATCTGAGGGAAGTTGAAGCAGGAAGGATGAGATTGGAGTATGTGCATGGGATGAGAATTTATACAGTTTACAAACAAGGTATGGCAAAATTGGAACTAGGCTATGTATCAACTAGAAGGAGAGGTAAAGAGAGTAGAGTGTCATCTGAGTTGTGGATCATAACATGAGCATGAGCATTGTACAGAGGCAGCAGAAAGGTGAAAAAGAATTCATGGTGAGGCTTCTACTATATTTGTCTCCTCAATTTTCTGTATATTGCTAAAATAAGACTTCAGTGATTTCAGTCTTCTTACTGCTGAATCACTTCTAGATTCAGATCCTGGGAAGATCGGCCCGATCTGTTATTGCTGCCAAAAGAAGCTCTTTGAATTTCTCCTTCCAGTCTTCTCCCTTCCCTGCCTGTCCCGCCCTCCCCTTTCTGCCTCCCAGTAGAAAAATAGTAGCCACTTAAAGGTGGGGGAATGTTACAAGTTTTCTAATCAGTAGTCTGTGCAATTTTAACTCAAATGGATGGAATTACAGTGGGTGGAAGCCTGAGCTCTCCTGCTTGTTTAATTTTGCAGGTTGTGCATATGGATGTTAGAGGCAACATGGTGAAACTCAGTGATGGTTCCCAGATATCCTATGATAAATGTTTGATTGCCACCGGTAAGGTTTTTTTGTGTGTGTTTTGTTCTCATCTCCTCCTTACTCTGTGTTGTGTCTGGCTTTTTATTTCAGTGACATTTACTTGGCAAGGAAGTTCCTGCCATGCGTATCAAACTCTTTGCCGAGCAGTCACATGAAGGACAGTCAGACCAACAAATGTGCCATGGGGTTTTTCACTTGCCTTGCATGAGCCAGATTCTCTGGGACGTTCAAAGTTTTACTCTGAAAATCGGTAGGAAAGGAGGAAAAGGTGACTTCCCCAGCAGCTGGGTAAAGGAACTCCTGTATAGCTCAACACTTTCAAATCCTGCCTGTGGCAGTAGCAAGGAGAACCAACTTTTACCTTGGCAGAACACTGCTCTAGCATCTACCCCTAGCAGTTCTGCAGCCCTATGGAGTGGGACTGACTGTCTCCAGTTAGTGGAACGAAGTGTATAGCATTGGATTTCTATTTATTTTTCTTCTGTGTTACTTGGGTCACCTGCTGCTTGCACAGGAAATCTTTCATGGTAAAAACCCGGAGCACAACAGCGAATAGAACATACTGTAACAGCTTGAAAATCACAGTCCAGACTGAAGTTAGCTCTGCATTGACTAGATAAACAGTGACAGGGCCAGCAGTCACTAGTCTATCTTTCTATTTATACCCTCCCCTTCAGGTGGTTCCCCAAGGAATCTGCCCGCCATTGAAAGAGCAGGAAAAGATGTCCAGCAAAGGCTGACACTCTTCCGAAAGGTAAGCTCCAGTCTCTGCTAGTCCTGTGGTGAGGTTGAAGAAATTAAAACCACTACCATGATTTTCAGCTTGTTCACTCTTCTGCTTTGGGTCTAGGACAGCCTTGCCATGGCAGCAGCTTCCCTCAGCTGATAAAAACAGGAGTGTGTTTGCTGTGTATTCCTTTCTCTGGGTGGGTGAACAAGTTAAGAGTCTCAGACACCACCTTCGCCCTTACCTCAGGCCTGAGAGCTGTGTTATGGTGTTGGTTTTAGTCTCTTTCCTCTATGGCTTTGTTGTACCTTCCAAGCATTTTTAAACACATGAGCAGTATTAGATCTATGATTTTCATCTAAGACTGCAAGTCAGTTTGGACTGTAAGCATCGTGTGCCTTCAGGACAATGATCAGATGGTGTAAGTTAGGTTAGTGCTCCAGCCTGACACCGCTCCTGAATAAGTGTATGCCGTATTTCTGCATCATATGGGTAAGAGGTCAGCCTTTAGTCTGAAACGGAACAGAAATTGCTCTCATATGTTGAATTTTTAGTGGAGTATGAAGTCGAGTGTTTGTGTTAGCTCTGGGATTGGCTTGGGTAGTTTTCTGATGAGCTTATAAACTAATGCATGTGTCTTCTTCATGGCATTTCTTCACCTTCATCCTGTGCCTTGGGAGAAAGTGAATAAAAGACACAGAAGTTGGTTGGTGGACTTCTGTTTTCACAGTAGAGATTCTTTTTCTTGACAAGCTCCACGTTTCTTGAAAATGTGGGGTTTAGAACAGATATACAGGTTTCTCCTCAGTCTAGTTCAGGGAATGAATCAATAATAAGAATTACAGAATCGTCTAGGTTGGAAGAGACCTCCAAGATCACAGAGTCCAAACTCTGACCTAACACTAACAAGTCCTCCACTAAACCATATCACTAAGTTCAACATCGAAACAGCTTTTAAAGACCTCTAGGGATGGTGACTCCACCACTTCCCTGGGCAGCCCATTCCAATGCCTCACAACCCTTTCATTAAAGAAGTTCTTCCTAATATCCAACCTAAACCTCCCCTGGCGCAACTTTAGCCCATTCCCCCTCGTCCTGTCACCAGGCACGTGGGAGAATCGACCAACTCCCACCTCACTACAGCCTCCTTTAAGGTACCTATGAGCCCCATGGAATCTTGCTGCTCTGTGCTGGACTTGCACTGTGGTCTAGTTGTTGTCAGGTTTGGTTTGATCAACTGTGGCACAGGAAAGTTGTGTTGTGATCTGTGGTGTGCTTACAATACTGCGTGTACTTCAGATCATTTGTGTCTGGAAATTTCCTTCTAATTTTCTCTTGACAGCTGGGGGGGGAAACTCAGGAATCTGAGGCTGTCTGGACAGGGAAAAGTTTGCACCAAGACTGGGAAGCCAGAGGTTGTTTTTCTTTGTATGATAGAGGAACAAGGGAGATGTGCTTCTTCCATTTTCTAAGCTGAGGAGAGGGCTACTCTTATTTCAAAGGGAGAAACTGAAGAATTTACCCTGCTGCCTTTCCTATTTGAGGATATTTGAAATGGGAATACATCTTTCAGGTCGAGGACTTCAAAAGTCTGGAGAAGATTTCAAGACAAGTCAAATCCATCACAGTTATTGGTGGTGGCTTTCTTGGTAGTGAGCTGGCCTGTGCTCTGGGAAGAAGAGGTAAGTGTGCCTCTGCAGGCAGCTTGCTTTATCTGACACCTTTACAGAAGTGACAGACACTGAGTGCAAGCAGCCTGATATTTTAAGCTTCCTTTTCATTCCCCAGCTGCTGAATTTTCACACGGATTTGTGATTTGTCTGAAATAACCTTAATGCACGTGCCTTTTGTTGGCTATATGGGCTGGCCTGGTTTTCAATTCTCTCATTAGCTGTCAAGCAGACCCTGACTACAAATGTTTTTGTAAATTGGGCTTTCTGTAAGCTTTGCAGACCAGTGCATGTCGCGAAGTCATTCCACCCTGTAAAAAGTAATATATTTGTGCTCTCATACTAAAAGGCATCATAAAATTACTTCAAACTGAACTTTTTTTTTTCAATTGTCAAATGCCAACAGCTTTCTGAATAAACTTTTACTGTTAATTTCTGCAGGATTTCAATAAGAAACCGAGATGTTAAGCATTTTACTTTGAAGTTTGCTGTCTGTTATCCTAGAGTTTTCAGGTGTATGTGACAAAGTGGATGGTCACTTTTTGATTCCTGTGGAAAATGTGGGGGCCAGAACTCCCAGTTTTGGAGACCTCTGCCAAGCTCCTTGTGTAAAGCAAAGTGAAGCTTGTGTCCTGAAATCTGTGCTACTGCTCTTTATTGATGAGATGTAAGAAGTCTGCTCTTTGCTTTCCTCTCAGCGCGAACCAGAGGCCTGGAGGTGATTCAGCTGTTTCCAGAAAATGGCAATATGGGCAAAATCTTGCCTGAATATCTGAGCAACTGGACCACAGAGAAAGTCAGAAGAGGTAAAGCTGTGTCTTAGTGCTCCTCCTCTGCAAGTGGCTGAGCTGTGATGCTTAGATCAGTGGCTATTGTGTAACTCTTCTTTGTACAACACAGATCTCTGCTTGTTCAGCCTGTGGAGTCTCAGGAAAACTGGGTCTGTTGCAAGGTGGCCCAAGTGCAGAACAGAACAAGTTGTGTTTCAGGCTTGCCCTTGAGCAGTTTGGGTAGCACAGAGCTGCCAGGGCTCTCACTTCTTAGTTGTTCGTCTGGCAAGGACAAACAAATATGCATGGTGATGCCAGTGATACACCTGGAATATCACTACAGAGAGTGATCCCTACTGCCAATACAGCTTGCAAGTTCTGAGTTGCTCTAAGCCTCATGTAATTTTCCTTCTTACAGCCTAATCTAGTTGGCCTAGAATCAGTTTGAGAGAAGGATTGTGTAGCCCCATGCCTTATGCATTCACCTTTAGTGTAGTGTTAAATTGATCTGTAAGATCTGAGACACCTTTTTTTTCCCCATTTCCTATATGTACTGCAGAATCTGTTCCTCTGGATTGATCAGTAGAGTGGGGACAGAGGAAGGAGGGAAACTGGGGCTGCAAGCTACAGGACCCAGTAACTGATGGGTCCAATTTACTTTCTTCTCCTTGTGGAAGCTTTCCTCGTAGAACCTCTGGGTCTGGCTGTAACAGAACAGTAGGTAATTAAATATCCTTATGGCCTGAGAACCTGTCTTAGGGAGTTCTTCTGGATGTGACTTTGCCATCATATGAGATATACTTTCAACTGTCATTTAATTAGCTCTTTCTGACTTATTGTCTGGATTTCTTTCTCCTTGTGCTTCAGTAAAGATAAGGTAGTCTCCCTCTCGGTTCCTAAGCTGGTTCTTGCACTGCCTCCATCTTAGTTTGCACTAAGGACATCTGCTTCACGTGAAGACTATTGCTGAGCAAGTAATTACATTTCTTACGTTTGTTTCCAGAGGGTGTTAATGTTATGCCTAACGCCGTGGTCAAGTCTGTCTCTGTCTCTGGAAATCGACTGGTGATTAAACTAAAAGATGGCCGAAAGGTAAATTTAAATGCAAAGGGTGAGTAAGTTTGCAGAGAGGCCACTGAGAGAATTAGAATAGTAATTATAAATTCTCAAACAGGTGGAGACTGATCACATTGTGGCTGCAGTAGGGCTGGAGCCTAATGTGGAATTAGCGAAATCTGCTGGTCTGGAGGTAGATTCTGACTTTGGAGGATTCCGGGTCAATGCAGAGCTGCAGGCACGCTCCAATATCTGGGTGGTGAGTATGTGGAGGAGTTTTCTGTCTGCTAGTTAAGCTGATGCAGTCAAAACACACAGAATTGTGGGGTCTGACGTACCTCAATTAAGTGAATAACAGCAAGTTAGTGAGGCCACTTGTAGTGCATACCCTGCCAGCAGCCTTGGAGCCTGTTCATGCACTACAGCATGTTTTGTTACTGTGGTAATAAATGCATATTTTTGAATATTTTTGAATATGTAAGAGGAGTTGGGGTAAATTAAAATGTAGCACAAATTACGCTGTTTCATGGGAGTATTTAGAGTCTTTTTGGTGGGAGTCATGACTCTGGCTCCTCTGAAAAACGCGTACTTGATACTGTCTTAATTTTCTGAAGATCAGTGAAAAATGTTGAGAAGGTGGAGCTTCTGCGCCATGGGGAGCGGGAGCAGGTCTGAGTTGGGTTGTTAGGAAAACTCAGTTCATTATTTGAGTTGGTTCTCCTCCCAATGCCTTTTTTCTTCTGTGCATTAGTTTGAGTTTTTGATGTCTGTGTTCAGTCCTCACTGAATGAATCTCTCTTTAAGGCTGGGGATGCTGCCTGCTTCTATGATATCAAACTAGGTAGGAGACGTGTAGAGCACCACGATCATGCTGTTGTGAGTGGAAGACTAGCTGGAGAAAACATGACGGGAGCTGCAAAGCCCTACTGGCATCAGTCCATGTTCTGGTAATGTTCAGTTCTTCTTTTGGTATTTTTTATTTGGCCATGTTGTAGGAGCTATGACAAGATATGCCTTGTAAACGTTCTGTTTTCTGACTGCAGTGAAGCTACAGCTGAGCTGGGTTCCTTGTACGGTTGGCTGGCATGTTATTGGTATTTCTTTCATTCTCCCCAGTCTGTATTTGAGATTTATGACCAGTAATTTAGAAATGCACATACAGAGATACCCATATTGTTTTGTGTAATGCATCTTTGTCCTCAGCATAGTTGGGAACACTTTTGACAGACTGTGCTTACTAAGTCCCAAACTACGGCTGAATCGACTACTATAAGCACATTCAAATTCAGCTGGTGCCCAGTTCAAGGAGGTGTTAAAGCAACATGCAGTTCTCTTCAATCTTCTTTAAATGCACTCTCTCAAATATGCACTAAATAATTGTCTGTGGTGCTAAGTCTAGTGGTTATAAAACAAACGTGCCAGAAACTTAGTCAAATGGCCTTAAGTAGAACCTGGAGGAATACTTGCTTCTGCCTTGACCTTGTCTCAAGTGACATTAGTACTTAGCAAGCAACACGGAAGACTTCTGCAAGTACTTATGACTAATTACAATTTAGTACAACTAGTAATTACAGGCAAGTAACTGTCTACCAGTGTTCATATCCATATCCTGAGGTCAGATGTTTAATTTTTCTAAAGGGTCAAGATACACAGCTCTTGGAATTAGTTAAATTTCCTCCAAAGGAGTAGTTTTTAAGTTTTTATTCGCTAAGCTGGTTTCTTCTGAAACTGGTGACCTTAGATTTGCTCTATCTTGATTACTTCTTTCACACTGATGTATGCTGTGGTGGTTTTACTCAGGTGGGCAGCCAAGCTCCACCACAGCCGCTCTCACTCCCCCTCCTCGAAGAGAAAGAGGGAGAAAATACAATGAAAAGGGATTAAGGGTTGACATAAGGATCGCTCAACAATTATTATAACAGGCAAAACAGTAGGAAGATGGGAAGATCTATTATTACTAACAAGCTAGAGAAGTGAGAAACAAAGGAAAGAAACCAAAAACGCCTTGCGTGCGCTCTTTTCCATGGGCTACAGGTCCAGCCTGGAATCTGCTCCAGCAGGGGTTCTCCACAGGTCGCAGCCTCCTCTAGGCCACATCCACCTGCTCCACTGTGGTCTCCTCCACGGGCTGCAGGGGCACAGCCTGCTCCACCATGGTCCTCACCACAGGCCACAGGGGACTTCTGCTCCGGTGCCTGGAGCACCTCCCACTCCTTCACGGACCGTGGGGTCTGCAGGGTTCATCCTCACTCCTCTCTCTCCCAGCTGCTGTTCCTCAGCAGTTTTTTCCCCTTTCTTAAATATGCTCTCACAGAGGTGCAAACAACATCTCTTATTGGCTCAGCTCTGGCCAGCGGCGGGGCCCTTATCTAACATTGGGCAGCTTCTGGATTCTTCTCACAGAAGCCTCCCATATGCCCTCCACCCCATACCAAAACCTTGCCACATAAACGCACTACATGTGCATCAGAGGTGGTGTTAGTCAGTGTGTGTGCCATGATCCCTCCTGCATGACACTGTCATTAGGGCTTGGGTTAGACTTGCCCTACATTTGTAATGCTAATCCTATAAATGACTTTTTTTTTTTTTTTTGGTTCATTCCTAGGAGCGATCTGGGCCCTGATGTAGGGTATGAAGCCATTGGACTTGTTGACAGTACTTTACCAACAGTAGGGGTTTTTGCTAAAGCAACAGCAAAGGACACACCAAAATCTGCAACGGAGCAATCAGGTAGGTGTACAGCCTTCCTTGGGAGCTGTTTGTGTGCATGCAGGTTTTTGTGTCTTGTTCTGTGTAGTGGCAACAGTCAGTCTGATCTCATGGCAGAGCACTCTAAGACACATCGTCTGTAAGCTTCTTTTCTAGACCAAGCTTTGAATGCTGGTTTTAATGTTAAAACATGATTAAAACAGTGTTCATCAAGACCACATCATGTAACTAATTTACCAGATTAAACACTTTATTTTCCCAGTCAAGATTAATTTCCTCCACAGAAATAAACTTATCAGGATACGCACAAAAGAAATTGTGCAAATCTAAGCATATTTATTTTGCATATACAGTCTGCAAGAAGGAGACTGTTCAAGGTCCCAATCTAAGATCCTGTAAGGGTTGGGGCAATCCCAAACATCAGTACAGATAGGGTGATGCATGGATTGAGAGCAACCATGTGGAGAAGGACTTAGGGGGGTATTGGTGGATGAAATACTTGGCATGAGCTAGCAATGTGTGCCTGCAGCCCAGAAAGCTACTTAAAGGGGGACTACAAGAAAGATGGGGAAGAGATTCTTTACCAGGGTGTGTAGTGATACAAAAAGAAGTAACAGTTTTAAACTAGGAGAGAGTAGATTTAGATGATAGAACGAATAAATTACTTACAATGATGGCTAGATACCTGGACAGAGTTGTCCAAGGCAGTTGTGGATGCCCTCTCCCTGGAAGCGCTCAAGGTCAGGCTGGATGGGAATTTGAGCAACCTGATGTAGTGCATCTCATGTCCTTGCCCGTGGCAGGGGTTCAGAATTAAGGCCTCTTCCAACCCAAACCATCTTGAAGGCCTCTTCCAACCCAAACCGTTCGGTGAGTCTACAGCGTGTTTGGTGACGGAAGCCAGGAGTTGTCAGCGTTATGCTTTGTGTTAGGATTGCTTCGTTATTGTGTTAAAGAATCCTAACTTTTGCTGGCGTCAAGTCAAAGAAAAACACCCCTCAGTCTCTTAGAGAAGCCTTCTCTTTAGCCTGCCTTTATCACCGCAGGTAGAGAGCTGCTGCCTTTTTCTGCACTGGTTCTTTGACGTGACATCTTTACATTAGGGACAGGTATCCGATCGGAAAGTGAAACCGAAGCAGAAGCTTCAGAAGTTCCCACTTCTCCAAGTGCTTCACCAACGCCTCGCGTTCCAAAGGAAGGAGAAGATTATGGCAAAGGTGTCGTTTTCTACCTCAGGGACAAAGTTGTGGTGGGAATTGTGTTATGGAATATCTTCAACAGGATGCCTATAGCTCGCAAGGTTAGTACAGGACTAGTATGCTGAACAGGGGGACTGTTGCTTTCAGCTTGCTTAGATCTGGGATTTGCTTGTCAAAAAACCAATCTGCCAAATGAAGCGAAATGAGACTGACTGAATGCAGATAAACTTCTGTAATGAAATGTCAAGTCTGGCAGATGAAAGCAGAGCAGTGGATATCGTCTTCGTGGACTTCAGGAAGGTCTTTGACACCGTGTCCCATTAAGATCTTCACAAAGAAGCTGGTGAAGTCTGTGTTGTAGACAGATATTGCTACATTTCAATTTGGCTGTAGTAAATACTGTTGTCATGTGGTGGTGGTGGTTTTATCCTACTGGGCAGCCAAACTCCAACACAGCTGCTCTCTCACTCCCCCTCCTCAAAGGGAGAGGGGGAGAAAATGTAATGAAAAAATGGCTCAAGGGTTAAGATAAGGACAGGGAGATCACTCTCCAGTTATTGTCACAGACAATATATTGTCACCAGGAGGCTTTTAGAGAGGATCTAAAATGTGTGGCATTGGCTGGGTGACTGTGTAGGGCTTGCAGTGCTGTTTTTTTTTTATAGCATATACAGGTTTTAATGCAAGCTTCCTTCTTCCAGATCATCAAAGATGGGGAGGAGCATGCTGATCTCAATGAAGTAGCAAAGCTTTTCAACATCCACGAAGACTGAGCTCCAGAATTTAATTGCTGCAATAGGAGTAGGGCAGCAGGTTCTTGCTGACTGTGTGTACCCCTTCATCTTGGAGAACTTGCTCTGAGCACTTGTTAATATTTCCCATCACCTAGAATTCTAATGTTTGCACCAATAAAATCAGATTCTTGTAACTTAAATGTCTTCTTCCTGCACATGTTCATTACTGGTTTTGAAAGGGGAGCGTGCTGTGTGCCTCTCTAAGCTTTTCCCGCTTACCAACAACAAAGAAGCCTGCAGAAGTGCCTGTTTTCTTGCAGCATGTTCTGGCTGGAGATCTTTCAGTACTGCTGGCTAACTTTGGGGAGGGCTGTGCTCTTGGGAGTTGTTATGAGACTGCTGGAAGAGGGACACCGGTGCAGGTTTGGAGAAAACAGGTTGGAGGGGGTGGGGAGAACCATTCACTGGTGATGCCAGACCCAGGGTGTGCTAGCAGGAGCATGTTAGCTCCCGTGCTGCCGTGTGGGAGTTGGGGTGCTCTCTGATAAAACTGAGATCTCAGCTGTTCCTGAAAGGTTAAAAGAGATGCAGAGATGGGTTACAGCACCATACAGGGGAGTGGAGCCAGAGAGGTAGCATTTCAGAGTGTAGCTGGAGATGATTTCCACCAGTCCTGGGACCAGTACTGCTTAATATCTTTATCAGTGACACGGTGGGATCAAGCAAACCACGAGCAAAGTTTGCAGCTGAAACCAGGTTGGGAGGGAAGTGTTGGTCTGATGGAGGGTAGGAAGGCCCTGCAGAGGGATCTGGACAGGTCAGGTTGATGGGCAGAGGCGAATGGGATGAGGTTCAACATGGCTAAGTGCTGGGTCCTGCACTTTAGCCACAACAACCCCATGCAATGCTATAGGCTTGGGGCAGAGTGGCTGGAAAGCTGTGCAGAGGAAAAGGACCTGGGGGTGTTAATTGATACGCACCTGACCGTGAGCCAGCAGTGTGCCCAGGTGGCAGAGAAGGCCAACGGCATCCTGGCTCGTATCAGCCAGGGTTTGGCTGGGCAAATGAACTGTCCTGTACTGAATTAGTGTCCTCAGGAGAGAGTATTGGTCTTTTGAATAATCTGCTTACTTGATTTTGGTATAATCCTGTGTAAATCAAGGTGCACAGAGCTGACCTGTTACTTCGAAATGCTAACAAGGACTGAGTATCCAACAGAAGGGCCAGTCCAAATAACTGATTGTCCAAATTGTGGGATGCAATGTTGGGTCAGTTTGGAAGTAGGGGGTGAAATAAATTGTCCAAACTATGGGTTTTGGAGGGAAACTGGCAAATTGATTCTGTAAATAGGAGAAGTCACATTCCTGTGGAGGTGGGTAGTTCTTGTCTGGAAAAAGATACTGACTACTTGGGAAAACGTTGGCATACGTGATCTTAGTGAGTGTTGTCTTTTTCGTTGGCACTCAGAGCAACTTACCAGACAACTCACTGCCCGAAGAGTCCCACAATTGATGCTGTGCCTTAGCCGACAAGAATAAGTCAGGTGTAGAACCTCACTAACTGCTGGGTATGCAGAGGGCCACAAGGGGAAAATATGTGGCCATGGCTCTCCATTCTCTTGGCACCTAAGTAGCTGGTTGGTTAGCAACCAAAGCAAATTGCAAGTGAATAAAACAGAGCCATGAGACAACCCTGATGTGCCACCTTGGGCAATAGGTTATCCAGGAAAAAGCATTTATTGCATAAAGAGTAATCAGGCTGACAGTGCATTCCTAGGACACAGCTCACGTAACTGGACTTCCAATACAGCTTCAGTGATTAACAGAAGAAGCAGCAATCCAGAAGCCACCATTTATTGTCAACAGTGGAACTGCATAAATCAATCTGGGTGCATAGTGATGTTGGAGGAGTACTGGTCCTCAACAAACCTTACCAATATTGCCAATAGCAATTAAGAGATCAATTGCTCTTCTGAAAATGGGGACTGGAGATGCAGCAATACCTGGTAAAATCATCGTGCCAAGACATTTCATCCTATGGGTTCTGGGAACACGTGTTATTGCTAGGCACCAGATAAAAATAACTGAGCTGATTTATTCCCTAAGAGAGCTGATGCATTAAAATAACAGTTACATGGGGGTCAAGCTTGCAGAGCACTTCCTCTTACTTCCAAAGGTACTAGTTATGTTGGACTTCTCAGGCCACCATTCTTTCTGATACCAGAACTCGAAGGTAAGGGATTGGAAATCCAACGACGTGATGATCTTAAAAGAGAAAAGAGGTCAGGAGATACATCCCTAGCTTCCGGAAGTAACCAGAAACGGGGTACAGATGAGCGGCCTCCAGAGAGAATCACCCAACGTTATGGGCCAGCCGCTTGGAAGCCGAAGGAGGTGGTTGCAGGAGCTCGGCAGGTAAGATACATGTGCAACCTAAATCGAATCATAAGGTGGCAGGCAGTATTTGAAACCGTCACCGACCAAACCGCCAAGGTTCCTGACTTGCTCGCTGATCAAGCCACCCAGATGCGATGCGAGCTGCAATAATGCTACGTCTCACGGTCCTCGATTACTTACCAGCACGAGGAGGAGGTGCCTATGGACAAAGCCAAATGATGCAAGCTGCTGTCTTCAAATCGATGACAACAGGAAAGTCACTGAAGAAATTACAAAAGGGAATTAGAAAAGTAGCTCGCGTCCAGACCTGGAAGGTCTTGAACCTGGAAGGGAACATCTGGTCCTGGCTCCCAGGAGCAGCACGGGTGAAACAGTATTTGATTTGTTACTGGGATCCATCTTCTTAAGGATGATGCCTTGTTTAATCTCTTTTCTGAGGAAGTTAATTGGAAGGCTTCAGTCGTAAAGTCTCTGAAGATAGTAACTCTTAAGGGGCCAACAGGAAAGATTCTGCTAGGAAGCCAGGATCCCCAGGATCTACCAGATGAAAGGGACTTGCTCGTAATGGAGTAAAACGCAAAAAAACCCACGCCAGAGAGCAGAAAGAAAAGAGGAAGGAATTGTAAGCAAGAGTATGGGTGTGCAAAAGGAAGGGCGTTGCACCCCCATGCTGCGTCTCGAACCCGTGACCTCAGGTTTCTCTTCACGTCGCGAGGTCAGGGGTATGCGAGCGCCTCGAGCCGGTGAGCCACCGCCGCACCCTCGGGGGGCGGCGCTCCGGTTGGCCCCAAGAGCTGAGTGGCCGCTGGGGCGCTGGGGGGCGGGGCTATGCAAATGAAGCGCGGCCGGGCGCGCTGAGCAGCACGGGCCGGGGGGAGCCGAGCGCAGCCGAGCGCAGCCGAGTGCAGCAGGGGGGGCCGAGGGGAGCCGAGCGCAGCCGAGGGGAGCCGAGGGGGCATGGACGTGGCTAGAAATACCTGAGGGGAGGGCGGGAAGCCAGGGAGAGGAGGGGAGGGGGGGGAGAGGCTGGGAGAGGCTGGGAGAGGCTAGGAGAGGCTAGGAGAGGCTAGGAGAGGGGGGGCTTGCTCCATCGCCTTCGTGAGCTCTACAGGAAACAATCGGGATTGGTAAAGCCGGGAAGGGAAGAATGGGGGCTCGCTTCATGGCGTTAGAAAATAGATGGTGCTGAGTGTCTTTGCTTGCTGCTGTGCAAATGAACCGAAACGAGGAGTCTCGGGGCCCCTCACAGAGGACGTTTCCTGACAAAACCGGGGAACCGGTCTCAAAAAAGCAGCTGAGACCGACCCTGTGGTTTGGGCAAGAGCCGAGGAGCAGCTGGGGGGGTCAGCTGGTGGTGATGACGAGGAGTTATCGGCCTTCGTCCCCACGACCCCCCGAAGACCACCACCAGGAGAGGAGACAGTGCGCAAGTGCAGCCAGGAGGAGCTCATGGAAATGACTCCTTGGAGCTCATTTTAATACGAAGCGGAGCTAGGTTATGAACGTGTATAGGCGCGTTGGGAAACTTTGTGCACGTGTACCTCTTTGCTGCATAGAACCAGGGCAAGTTGCCCCGTCAGGCAGGCACGATTTTGGTGGGCCTACCCCCGTGCTGCCCAGCGCTGAATAAACCTTACGAACCAATAAACATACCCACTTTACAATCCTACTGCCTGTGGAGTCTGTTTTCCGCAAGTCAGCATTACGTTAGAGTTGTGGCAAAAAAGGCTGGTTTGTGCAGGCACCTTTTCCGAGCCGCATGAAGCGGGGACGGTGCAGCCTCCACACACCCCGTTTGTGCTCAGCCTGGCCAATACTGCACGGGGCGAGTTCAGTGCACGGGACCAAGTTGTCCAAGGCAGTTGTGGATGCCCCCTCCCTGGAAGCGCTCAAGGTCAGGCTGGATGGGAATTTGAGCAACCTGATGTAGTGCATCTCGTGTCCTTGCCCGTGGCAGGGGTTCAGAATTAAGGCCTCTTCCAACCCAAACCATCTTGAAGGCCTCTTCCAACCCAAACCGTTCGGTGAGTCTACAGCGTGTTTGGTGACGGAAGCCAGGAGTTGTCAGCGTTATGCTTTGTGTTAGGATTGCTTCGTTATTGTGTTAAAGAATCCTAACTTTTGCTGGCGTCAAGTCAAAGAAAAACACCCCTCAGTCTCTTAGAGAAGCCTTCTCTTTAGCCTGCCTTTATCACCGCAGGTAGAGAGCTGCTGCCTTTTTCTGCACTGGTTCTTTGACGTGACATCTTTACATTAGGGACAGGTATCCGATCGGAAGGTGAAACCGAAGCAGAAGCTTCGGAAATTTCCACTTCTCCGAGTGCTTCACCAACGCCTCGCGTTGCAGAGGAAGGAGAAGATTATGGCAAAGGTGTCGTTTTCTACCTCAGGGACAAAGTTGTGGTGGGAATTGTGTTATGGAATATCTTCAACAGGATGCCTATGGCTCGCGAGGTCAGTACAGAACTAGTATGCTGAACAGGGGGACTGTTGCTTTCAGCTTGCTTAGATCTGGGATTTGCTTGTCGAAAAACCAATCTGCCAAATGAAGCGAAATGAGACTGACTGAATGCAGATAAACTTCTGTAATGAAATGTCAAGTCTGGCAGATGAAAGCAGAGCAGTGGATATCGTCTTCGTGGACTTCAGGAAGGTCTTTGACACCGTGTCCCATTAAGATCCTCAGGTACTAGTTATGTTGGACTTCTCGGGCCACCATTCTTTCTGATACCAGAACTCGAAGGTAAGGGATTGGAAATCCAACGACGTGATGATCTTAAAAGAGAAAAGAGGTCAGGAGATACATCCCTAGCTTCCGGAAGTAACCAGAAACGGGGTACAGATGAGCGGCCTCCAGAGAGAATCACCCAACGTTATGGGCCAGCCGCTTGGAAGCCGAAGGAGGTGGTTGCAGGAGCTCGGCAGGTAAGATGCATGTGCAACCTAAATCGAATCATAAGGTGGCAGGCAGTATTTGAAACCGTCACCGACCAAACCGCCAAGGTTCCTGACTTGCTCGCTGATCAAGCCACCCAGATGCGATGCGAGCTGCAATAATGCTACGTCTCACGGTCCTCGATTACTTACCAGCACGAGGAGGAGGTGCCTATGGACAAAGCCAAATGATGCAAGCTGCTGTCTTCAAATCGATGACAACAGGAAAGTCACTGAAGAAATTACAAAAGGGAATTAGAAAAGTAGCTCGCGTCCAGACCTGGAAGGTCTTGAACCTGGAAGGGAACATCTGGTCCTGGCTCCCAGGAGCAGCACGGGTGAAACAGTATTTGATTTGTTACTGGGATCCATCTTCTTAAGGATGATGCCTTGTTTAATCTCTTTTCTGAGGAAGTTAATTGGAAGGCTTCAGTCGTAAAGTCTCTGAAGATAGTAACTCTTAAGGGGCCAACAGGAAAGATTCTGCTAGGAAGCCAGGATCCCCAGGATCTACCAGATGAAAGGGACTTGCTCGTAATGGAGTAAAACGCAAAAAAACCCACGCCAGAGAGCAGAAAGAAAAGAGGAAGGAATTGTAAGCAAGAGTATGGGTGTGCAAAAGGAAGGGCGTTGCACCCCCATGCTGCGTCTCGAACCCGTGACCTCAGGTTTCTCTTCACGTCGCGAGGTCAGGGGTATGCGAGCGCCTCGAGCCGGTGAGCCACCGCCGCACCCTCGGGGGGCGGCGCTCCGGTTGGCCCCAAGAGCTGAGTGGCCGCTGGGGCGCTGGGGGGCGGGGCTATGCAGATGAAGCGCGGCCGGGCGCGCTGAGCAGCACGGGCCGGGGGGAGCCGAGCGCAGCCGAGCGCAGCCGAGTGCAGCAGGGGGGGCCGAGGGGAGCCGAGCGCAGCCGAGGGGAGCCGAGGGGGCATGGACGTGGCTAGAAATACCTGAGGGGAGGGCGGGAAGCCAGGGAGAGGAGGGGAGGGGGGGGAGAGGCTGGGAGAGGCTGGGAGAGGCTAGGAGAGGCTAGGAGAGGCTAGGAGAGGCTAGCAGAGGCTAGCAGAGGCTAGCAGAGGCTAGCAGAGGCTAGGAGAGGGGGGGCTTGCTCCATCGCCTTCGTGAGCTCTACAGGAAACAATCGGGATTGGTAAAGCCGGGAAGGGAAGAATGGGGGCTCGCTTCATGGCGTTAGAAAATAGATGGTGCTGAGTGTCTTTGCTTGCTGCTGTGCAAATGAACCGAAACGAGGAGTCTCGGGGCCCCTCACAGAGGACGTTTCCTGACAAAACCGGGGAACCGGTCTCAAAAAAGCAGCTGAGACCGACCCTGTGGTTTGGGCAAGAGCCGAGGAGCAGCTGGGGGGGTCAGCTGGTGGTGATGACGAGGAGTTATCGGCCTTCGTCCCCACGACCCCCCGAAGACCACCACCAGGAGAGGAGACAGTGCGCAAGTGCAGCCAGGAGGAGCTCATGGAAATGACTCCTTGGAGCTCATTTTAATACGAAGCGGAGCTAGGTTATGAACGTGTATAGGCGCGTTGGGAAACTTTGTGCACGTGTACCTCTTTGCTGCATAGAACCAGGGCAAGTTGCCCCGTCAGGCAGGCACGATTTTGGTGGGCCTACCCCCGTGCTGCCCAGCGCTGAATAAACCTTACGAACCAATAAACATACCCACTTTACAATCCTACTGCCTGTGGAGTCTGTTTTCCGCAAGTCAGCATTACGTTAGAGTTGTGGCAAAAAAGGCTGGTTTGTGCAGGCACCTTTTCCGAGCCGCATGAAGCGGGGACGGTGCAGCCTCCACACACCCCGTTTGTGCTCAGCCTGGCCAATACTGCACGGGGCGAGTTCAGTGCACGGGACCAAGTTGTCCAAGGCAGTTGTGGATGCCCCCTCCCTGGAAGCGCTCAAGGTCAGGCTGGATGGGAATTTGAGCAACCTGATGTAGTGCATCTCGTGTCCTTGCCCGTGGCAGGGGTTCAGAATTAAGGCCTCTTCCAACCCAAACCATCTTGAAGGCCTCTTCCAACCCAAACCGTTCGGTGAGTCTACAGCGTGTTTGGTGACGGAAGCCAGGAGTTGTCAGCGTTATGCTTTGTGTTAGGATTGCTTCGTTATTGTGTTAAAGAATCCTAACTTTTGCTGGCGTCAAGTCAAAGAAAAACACCCCTCAGTCTCTTAGAGAAGCCTTCTCTTTAGCCTGCCTTTATCACCGCAGGTAGAGAGCTGCTGCCTTTTTCTGCACTGGTTCTTTGACGTGACATCTTTACATTAGGGACAGGTATCCGATCGGAAGGTGAAACCGAAGCAGAAGCTTCGGAAATTTCTACTTCTCCGAGTGCTTCACCAACGCCTCGCGTTGCAGAGGAAGGAGAAGATTATGGCAAAGGTGTCGTTTTCTACCTCAGGGACAAAGTTGTGGTGGGAATTGTGTTATGGAATATCTTCAACAGGATGCCTATGGCTCGCGAGGTCAGTACAGAACTAGTATGCTGAACAGGGGGACTGTTGCTTTCAGCTTGCTTAGATCTGGGATTTGCTTGTCGAAAAACCAATCTGCCAAATGAAGCGAAATGAGACTGACTGAATGCAGATAAACTTCTGTAATGAAATGTCAAGTCTGGCAGATGAAAGCAGAGCAGTGGATATCGTCTTCGTGGACTTCAGGAAGGTCTTTGACACCGTGTCCCATTAAGATCCTCAGGTACTAGTTATGTTGGACTTCTCGGGCCACCATTCTTTCTGATACCAGAACTCGAAGGTAAGGGATTGGAAATCCAACGACGTGATGATCTTAAAAGAGAAAAGAGGTCAGGAGATACATCCCTAGCTTCCGGAAGTAACCAGAAACGGGGTACAGATGAGCGGCCTCCAGAGAGAATCACCCAACGTTATGGGCCAGCCGCTTGGAAGCCGAAGGAGGTGGTTGCAGGAGCTCGGCAGGTAAGATGCATGTGCAACCTAAATCGAATCATAAGGTGGCAGGCAGTATTTGAAACCGTCACCGACCAAACCGCCAAGGTTCCTGACTTGCTCGCTGATCAAGCCACCCAGATGCGATGCGAGCTGCAATAATGCTACGTCTCACGGTCCTCGATTACTTACCAGCACGAGGAGGAGGTGCCTATGGACAAAGCCAAATGATGCAAGCTGCTGTCTTCAAATCGATGACAACAGGAAAGTCACTGAAGAAATTACAAAAGGGAATTAGAAAAGTAGCTCGCGTCCAGACCTGGAAGGTCTTGAACCTGGAAGGGAACATCTGGTCCTGGCTCCCAGGAGCAGCACGGGTGAAACAGTATTTGATTTGTTACTGGGATCCATCTTCTTAAGGATGATGCCTTGTTTAATCTCTTTTCTGAGGAAGTTAATTGGAAGGCTTCAGTCGTAAAGTCTCTGAAGATAGTAACTCTTAAGGGGCCAACAGGAAAGATTCTGCTAGGAAGCCAGGATCCCCAGGATCTACCAGATGAAAGGGACTTGCTCGTAATGGAGTAAAACGCAAAAAAACCCACGCCAGAGAGCAGAAAGAAAAGAGGAAGGAATTGTAAGCAAGAGTATGGGTGTGCAAAAGGAAGGGCGTTGCACCCCCATGCTGCGTCTCGAACCCGTGACCTCAGGTTTCTCTTCACGTCGCGAGGTCAGGGGTATGCGAGCGCCTCGAGCCGGTGAGCCACCGCCGCACCCTCGGGGGGCGGCGCTCCGGTTGGCCCCAAGAGCTGAGTGGCCGCTGGGGCGCTGGGGGGCGGGGCTATGCAAATGAAGCGCGGCCGGGCGCGCTGAGCAGCACGGGCCGGGGGGAGCCGAGCGCAGCCGAGCGCAGCCGAGTGCAGCAGGGGGGGCCGAGGGGAGCCGAGCGCAGCCGAGGGGAGCCGAGGGGGCATGGACGTGGCTAGAAATACCTGAGGGGAGGGCGGGAAGCCAGGGAGAGGAGGGGAGGGGGGGGAGAGGCTGGGAGAGGCTGGGAGAGGCTAGGAGAGGCTAGGAGAGGCTAGCAGAGGCTAGCAGAGGCTAGCAGAGGCTAGCAGAGGCTAGGAGAGGGGGGGCTTGCTCCATCGCCTTCGTGAGCTCTACAGGAAACAATCGGGATTGGTAAAGCCGGGAAGGGAAGAATGGGGGCTCGCTTCATGGCGTTAGAAAATAGATGGTGCTGAGTGTCTTTGCTTGCTGCTGTGCAAATGAACCGAAACGAGGAGTCTCGGGGCCCCTCACAGAGGACGTTTCCTGACAAAACCGGGGAACCGGTCTCAAAAAAGCAGCTGAGACCGACCCTGTGGTTTGGGCAAGAGCCGAGGAGCAGCTGGGGGGGTCAGCTGGTGGTGATGACGAGGAGTTATCGGCCTTCGTCCCCACGACCCCCCGAAGACCACCACCAGGAGAGGAGACAGTGCGCAAGTGCAGCCAGGAGGAGCTCATGGAAATGACTCCTTGGAGCTCATTTTAATACGAAGCGGAGCTAGGTTATGAACGTGTATAGGCGCGTTGGGAAACTTTGTGCACGTGTACCTCTTTGCTGCATAGAACCAGGGCAAGTTGCCCCGTCAGGCAGGCACGATTTTGGTGGGCCTACCCCCGTGCTGCCCAGCGCTGAATAAACCTTACGAACCAATAAACATACCCACTTTACAATCCTACTGCCTGTGGAGTCTGTTTTCCGCAAGTCAGCATTACGTTAGAGTTGTGGCAAAAAAGGCTGGTTTGTGCAGGCACCTTTTCCGAGCCGCATGAAGCGGGGACGGTGCAGCCTCCACACACCCCGTTTGTGCTCAGCCTGGCCAATACTGCACGGGGCGAGTTCAGTGCACGGGACCAAGTTGTCCAAGGCAGTTGTGGATGCCCCCTCCCTGGAAGCGCTCAAGGTCAGGCTGGATGGGAATTTGAGCAACCTGATGTAGTGCATCTCGTGTCCTTGCCCGTGGCAGGGGTTCAGAATTAAGGCCTCTTCCAACCCAAACCATCTTGAAGGCCTCTTCCAACCCAAACCGTTCGGTGAGTCTACAGCGTGTTTGGTGACGGAAGCCAGGAGTTGTCAGCGTTATGCTTTGTGTTAGGATTGCTTCGTTATTGTGTTAAAGAATCCTAACTTTTGCTGGCGTCAAGTCAAAGAAAAACACCCCTCAGTCTCTTAGAGAAGCCTTCTCTTTAGCCTGCCTTTATCACCGCAGGTAGAGAGCTGCTGCCTTTTTCTGCACTGGTTCTTTGACGTGACATCTTTACATTAGGGACAGGTATCCGATCGGAAGGTGAAACCGAAGCAGAAGCTTCGGAAATTTCTACTTCTCCGAGTGCTTCACCAACGCCTCGCGTTGCAGAGGAAGGAGAAGATTATGGCAAAGGTGTCGTTTTCTACCTCAGGGACAAAGTTGTGGTGGGAATTGTGTTATGGAATATCTTCAACAGGATGCCTATGGCTCGCGAGGTCAGTACAGAACTAGTATGCTGAACAGGGGGACTGTTGCTTTCAGCTTGCTTAGATCTGGGATTTGCTTGTCGAAAAACCAATCTGCCAAATGAAGCGAAATGAGACTGACTGAATGCAGATAAACTTCTGTAATGAAATGTCAAGTCTGGCAGATGAAAGCAGAGCAGTGGATATCGTCTTCGTGGACTTCAGGAAGGTCTTTGACACCGTGTCCCATTAAGATCCTCAGGTACTAGTTATGTTGGACTTCTCAGGGCCACCATTCTTTCTGATACCAGAACTCGAAGGTAAGGGATTGGAAATCCAACGACGTGATGATCTTAAAAGAGAAAAGAGGTCAGGAGATACATCCCTAGCTTCCGGAAGTAACCAGAAACGGGGTACAGATGAGCGGCCTCCAGAGAGAATCACCCAACGTTATGGGCCAGCCGCTTGGAAGCCGAAGGAGGTGGTTGCAGGAGCTCGGCAGGTAAGATGCATGTGCAACCTAAATCGAATCATAAGGTGGCAGGCAGTATTTGAAACCGTCACCGACCAAACCGCCAAGGTTCCTGACTTGCTCGCTGATCAAGCCACCCAGATGCGATGCGAGCTGCAATAATGCTACGTCTCACGGTCCTCGATTACTTACCAGCACGAGGAGGAGGTGCCTATGGACAAAGCCAAATGATGCAAGCTGCTGTCTTCAAATCGATGACAACAGGAAAGTCACTGAAGAAATTACAAAAGGGAATTAGAAAAGTAGCTCGCGTCCAGACCTGGAAGGTCTTGAACCTGGAAGGGAACATCTGGTCCTGGCTCCCAGGAGCAGCACGGGTGAAACAGTATTTGATTTGTTACTGGGATCCATCTTCTTAAGGATGATGCCTTGTTTAATCTCTTTTCTGAGGAAGTTAATTGGAAGGCTTCAGTCGTAAAGTCTCTGAAGATAGTAACTCTTAAGGGGCCAACAGGAAAGATTCTGCTAGGAAGCCAGGATCCCCAGGATCTACCAGATGAAAGGGACTTGCTCGTAATGGAGTAAAACGCAAAAAAACCCACGCCAGAGAGCAGAAAGAAAAGAGGAAGGAATTGTAAGCAAGAGTATGGGTGTGCAAAAGGAAGGGCGTTGCACCCCCATGCTGCGTCTCGAACCCGTGACCTCAGGTTTCTCTTCACGTCGCGAGGTCAGGGGTATGCGAGCGCCTCGAGCCGGTGAGCCACCGCCGCACCCTCGGGGGGCGGCGCTCCGGTTGGCCCCAAGAGCTGAGTGGCCGCTGGGGCGCTGGGGGGCGGGGCTATGCAGATGAAGCGCGGCCGGGCGCGCTGAGCAGCACGGGCCGGGGGGAGCCGAGCGCAGCCGAGCGCAGCCGAGTGCAGCAGGGGGGGCCGAGGGGAGCCGAGCGCAGCCGAGGGGAGCCGAGGGGGCATGGACGTGGCTAGAAATACCTGAGGGGAGGGCGGGAAGCCAGGGAGAGGAGGGGAGGGGGGGAGAGGCTGGGAGAGGCTGGGAGAGGCTAGGAGAGGCTAGGAGAGGCTAGGAGAGGCTAGGAGAGGCTAGGAGAGGGGGGGCTTGCTCCATCGCCTTCGTGAGCTCTACAGGAAACAATCGGGATTGGTAAAGCCGGGAAGGGAAGAATGGGGGCTCGCTTCATGGCGTTAGAAAATAGATGGTGCTGAGTGTCTTTGCTTGCTGCTGTGCAAATGAACCGAAACGAGGAGTCTCGGGGCCCCTCACAGAGGACGTTTCCTGACAAAACCGGGGAACCGGTCTCAAAAAAGCAGCTGAGACCGACCCTGTGGTTTGGGCAAGAGCCGAGGAGCAGCTGGGGGGGTCAGCTGGTGGTGATGACGAGGAGTTATCGGCCTTCGTCCCCACGACCCCCCCGAAGACCACCACCAGGAGAGGAGACAGTGCGCAAGTGCAGCCAGGAGGAGCTCATGGAAATGACTCCTTGGAGCTCATTTTAATACGAAGCGGAGCTAGGTTATGAACGTGTATAGGCGCGTTGGGAAACTTTGTGCACGTGTACCTCTTTGCTGCATAGAACCAGGGCAAGTTGCCCCGTCAGGCAGGCACGATTTTGGTGGGCCTACCCCCGTGCTGCCCAGCGCTGAATAAACCTTACGAACCAATAAACATACCCACTTTACAATCCTACTGCCTGTGGAGTCTGTTTTCCGCAAGTCAGCATTACGTTAGAGTTGTGGCAAAAAAGGCTGGTTTGTGCAGGCACCTTTTCCGAGCCGCATGAAGCGGGGACGGTGCAGCCTCCACACACCCCGTTTGTGCTCAGCCTGGCCAATACTGCACGGGGCGAGTTCAGTGCACGGGACCAAGTTGTCCAAGGCAGTTGTGGATGCCCCCTCCCTGGAAGCGCTCAAGGTCAGGCTGGATGGGAATTTGAGCAACCTGATGTAGTGCATCTCGTGTCCTTGCCCGTGGCAGGGGTTCAGAATTAAGGCCTCTTCCAACCCAAACCATCTTGAAGGCCTCTTCCAACCCAAACCGTTCGGTGAGTCTACAGCGTGTTTGGTGACGGAAGCCAGGAGTTGTCAGCGTTATGCTTTGTGTTAGGATTGCTTCGTTATTGTGTTAAAGAATCCTAACTTTTGCTGGCGTCAAGTCAAAGAAAAACACCCCTCAGTCTCTTAGAGAAGCCTTCTCTTTAGCCTGCCTTTATCACCGCAGGTAGAGAGCTGCTGCCTTTTTCTGCACTGGTTCTTTGACGTGACATCTTTACATTAGGGACAGGTATCCGATCGGAAGGTGAAACCGAAGCAGAAGCTTCGGAAATTTCTACTTCTCCGAGTGCTTCACCAACGCCTCGCGTTGCAGAGGAAGGAGAAGATTATGGCAAAGGTGTCGTTTTCTACCTCAGGGACAAAGTTGTGGTGGGAATTGTGTTATGGAATATCTTCAACAGGATGCCTATGGCTCGCGAGGTCAGTACAGGACTAGTATGCTGAACAGGGGGACTGTTGCTTTCAGCTTGCTTAGATCTGGGATTTGCTTGTCGAAAAACCAATCTGCCAAATGAAGCGAAATGAGACTGACTGAATGCAGATAAACTTCTGTAATGAAATGTCAAGTCTGGCAGATGAAAGCAGAGCAGTGGATATCGTCTTCGTGGACTTCAGGAAGGTCTTTGACACCGTGTCCCATTAAGATCCTCAGGTACTAGTTATGTTGGACTTCTCAGGCCACCATTCTTTCTGATACCAGAACTCGAAGGTAAGGGATTGGAAATCCAACGACGTGATGATCTTAAAAGAGAAAAGAGGTCAGGAGATACATCCCTAGCTTCCGGAAGTAACCAGAAACGGGGTACAGATGAGCGGCCTCCAGAGAGAATCACCCAACGTTATGGGCCAGCCGCTTGGAAGCCGAAGGAGGTGGTTGCAGGAGCTCGGCAGGTAAGATGCATGTGCAACCTAAATCGAATCATAAGGTGGCAGGCAGTATTTGAAACCGTCACCGACCAAACCGCCAAGGTTCCTGACTTGCTCGCTGATCAAGCCACCCAGATGCGATGCGAGCTGCAATAATGCTACGTCTCACGGTCCTCGATTACTTACCAGCACGAGGAGGAGGTGCCTATGGACAAAGCCAAATGATGCAAGCTGCTGTCTTCAAATCGATGACAACAGGAAAGTCACTGAAGAAATTACAAAAGGGAATTAGAAAAGTAGCTCGCGTCCAGACCTGGAAGGTCTTGAACCTGGAAGGGAACATCTGGTCCTGGCTCCCAGGAGCAGCACGGGTGAAACAGTATTTGATTTGTTACTGGGATCCATCTTCTTAAGGATGATGCCTTGTTTAATCTCTTTTCTGAGGAAGTTAATTGGAAGGCTTCAGTCGTAAAGTCTCTGAAGATAGTAACTCTTAAGGGGCCAACAGGAAAGATTCTGCTAGGAAGCCAGGATCCCCAGGATCTACCAGATGAAAGGGACTTGCTCGTAATGGAGTAAAACGCAAAAAAACCCACGCCAGAGAGCAGAAAGAAAAGAGGAAGGAATTGTAAGCAAGAGTATGGGTGTGCAAAAGGAAGGGCGTTGCACCCCCATGCTGCGTCTCGAACCCGTGACCTCAGGTTTCTCTTCACGTCGCGAGGTCAGGGGTATGCGAGCGCCTCGAGCCGGTGAGCCACCGCCGCACCCTCGGGGGGCGGCGCTCCGGTTGGCCCCAAGAGCTGAGTGGCCGCTGGGGCGCTGGGGGGCGGGGCTATGCAAATGAAGCGCGGCCGGGCGCGCTGAGCAGCACGGGCCGGGGGGAGCCGAGCGCAGCCGAGCGCAGCCGAGTGCAGCAGGGGGGGCCGAGGGGAGCCGAGCGCAGCCGAGGGGAGCCGAGGGGAGCCGAGGGGGCATGGACGTGGCTAGAAATACCTGAGGGGAGGGCGGGAAGCCAGGGAGAGGAGGGGAGGGGGGGGAGAGGCTGGGAGAGGCTAGGAGAGGCTAGGAGAGGCTAGGAGAGGCTAGGAGAGGCTAGGAGAGGCTAGGAGAGGGGGGGCTTGCTCCATCGCCTTCGTGAGCTCTACAGGAAACAATCGGGATTGGTAAAGCCGGGAAGGGAAGAATGGGGGCTCGCTTCATGGCGTTAGAAAATAGATGGTGCTGAGTGTCTTTGCTTGCTGCTGTGCAAATGAACCGAAACGAGGAGTCTCGGGGCCCCTCACAGAGGACGTTTCCTGACAAAACCGGGGAACCGGTCTCAAAAAAGCAGCTGAGACCGACCCTGTGGTTTGGGCAAGAGCCGAGGAGCAGCTGGGGGGGTCAGCTGGTGGTGATGACGAGGAGTTATCGGCCTTCGTCCCCACGACCCCCCGAAGACCACCACCAGGAGAGGAGACAGTGCGCAAGTGCAGCCAGGAGGAGCTCATGGAAATGACTCCTTGGAGCTCATTTTAATACGAAGCGGAGCTAGGTTATGAACGTGTATAGGCGCGTTGGGAAACTTTGTGCACGTGTACCTCTTTGCTGCATAGAACCAGGGCAAGTTGCCCCGTCAGGCAGGCACGATTTTGGTGGGCCTACCCCCGTGCTGCCCAGCGCTGAATAAACCTTACGAACCAATAAACATACCCACTTTACAATCCTACTGCCTGTGGAGTCTGTTTTCCGCAAGTCAGCATTACGTTAGAGTTGTGGCAAAAAAGGCTGGTTTGTGCAGGCACCTTTTCCGAGCCGCATGAAGCGGGGACGGTGCAGCCTCCACACACCCCGTTTGTGCTCAGCCTGGCCAATACTGCACGGGGCGAGTTCAGTGCACGGGACCAAGTTGTCCAAGGCAGTTGTGGATGCCCCCTCCCTGGAAGCGCTCAAGGTCAGGCTGGATGGGAATTTGAGCAACCTGATGTAGTGCATCTCGTGTCCTTGCCCGTGGCAGGGGTTCAGAATTAAGGCCTCTTCCAACCCAAACCATCTTGAAGGCCTCTTCCAACCCAAACCGTTCGGTGAGTCTACAGCGTGTTTGGTGACGGAAGCCAGGAGTTGTCAGCGTTATGCTTTGTGTTAGGATTGCTTCGTTATTGTGTTAAAGAATCCTAACTTTTGCTGGCGTCAAGTCAAAGAAAAACACCCCTCAGTCTCTTAGAGAAGCCTTCTCTTTAGCCTGCCTTTATCACCGCAGGTAGAGAGCTGCTGCCTTTTTCTGCACTGGTTCTTTGACGTGACATCTTTACATTAGGGACAGGTATCCGATCGGAAGGTGAAACCGAAGCAGAAGCTTCGGAAATTTCTACTTCTCCGAGTGCTTCACCAACGCCTCGCGTTGCAGAGGAAGGAGAAGATTATGGCAAAGGTGTCGTTTTCTACCTCAGGGACAAAGTTGTGGTGGGAATTGTGTTATGGAATATCTTCAACAGGATGCCTATGGCTCGCGAGGTCAGTACAGAACTAGTATGCTGAACAGGGGGACTGTTGCTTTCAGCTTGCTTAGATCTGGGATTTGCTTGTCGAAAAACCAATCTGCCAAATGAAGCGAAATGAGACTGACTGAATGCAGATAAACTTCTGTAATGAAATGTCAAGTCTGGCAGATGAAAGCAGAGCAGTGGATATCGTCTTCGTGGACTTCAGGAAGGTCTTTGACACCGTGTCCCATTAAGATCCTCAGGTACTAGTTATGTTGGACTTCTCAGGCCACCATTCTTTCTGATACCAGAACTCGAAGGTAAGGGATTGGAAATCCAACGACGTGATGATCTTAAAAGAGAAAAGAGGTCAGGAGATACATCCCTAGCTTCCGGAAGTAACCAGAAACGGGGTACAGATGAGCGGCCTCCAGAGAGAATCACCCAACGTTATGGGCCAGCCGCTTGGAAGCCGAAGGAGGTGGTTGCAGGAGCTCGGCAGGTAAGATGCATGTGCAACCTAAATCGAATCATAAGGTGGCAGGCAGTATTTGAAACCGTCACCGACCAAACCGCCAAGGTTCCTGACTTGCTCGCTGATCAAGCCACCCAGATGCGATGCGAGCTGCAATAATGCTACGTCTCACGGTCCTCGATTACTTACCAGCACGAGGAGGAGGTGCCTATGGACAAAGCCAAATGATGCAAGCTGCTGTCTTCAAATCGATGACAACAGGAAAGTCACTGAAGAAATTACAAAAGGGAATTAGAAAAGTAGCTCGCGTCCAGACCTGGAAGGTCTTGAACCTGGAAGGGAACATCTGGTCCTGGCTCCCAGGAGCAGCACGGGTGAAACAGTATTTGATTTGTTACTGGGATCCATCTTCTTAAGGATGATGCCTTGTTTAATCTCTTTTCTGAGGAAGTTAATTGGAAGGCTTCAGTCGTAAAGTCTCTGAAGATAGTAACTCTTAAGGGGCCAACAGGAAAGATTCTGCTAGGAAGCCAGGATCCCCAGGATCTACCAGATGAAAGGGACTTGCTCGTAATGGAGTAAAACGCAAAAAAACCCACGCCAGAGAGCAGAAAGAAAAGAGGAAGGAATTGTAAGCAAGAGTATGGGTGTGCAAAAGGAAGGGCGTTGCACCCCCATGCTGCGTCTCGAACCCGTGACCTCAGGTTTCTCTTCACGTCGCGAGGTCAGGGGTATGCGAGCGCCTCGAGCCGGTGAGCCACCGCCGCACCCTCGGGGGGCGGCGCTCCGGTTGGCCCCAAGAGCTGAGTGGCCGCTGGGGCGCTGGGGGGCGGGGCTATGCAGATGAAGCGCGGCCGGGCGCGCTGAGCAGCACGGGCCGGGGGGAGCCGAGCGCAGCCGAGCGCAGCCGAGTGCAGCAGGGGGGGCCGAGGGGAGCCGAGCGCAGCCGAGGGGAGCCGAGGGGGCATGGACGTGGCTAGAAATACCTGAGGGGAGGGCGGGAAGCCAGGGAGAGGAGGGGAGGGGGGGGAGAGGCTGGGAGAGGCTGGGAGAGGCTAGGAGAGGCTAGGAGAGGCTAGGAGAGGCTAGGAGAGGCTAGGAGAGGGGGGGCTTGCTCCATCGCCTTCGTGAGCTCTACAGGAAACAATCGGGATTGGTAAAGCCGGGAAGGGAAGAATGGGGGCTCGCTTCATGGCGTTAGAAAATAGATGGTGCTGAGTGTCTTTGCTTGCTGCTGTGCAAATGAACCGAAACGAGGAGTCTCGGGGCCCCTCACAGAGGACGTTTCCTGACAAAACCGGGGAACCGGTCTCAAAAAAGCAGCTGAGACCGACCCTGTGGTTTGGGCAAGAGCCGAGGAGCAGCTGGGGGGGTCAGCTGGTGGTGATGACGAGGAGTTATCGGCCTTCGTCCCCACGACCCCCCGAAGACCACCACCAGGAGAGGAGACAGTGCGCAAGTGCAGCCAGGAGGAGCTCATGGAAATGACTCCTTGGAGCTCATTTTAATACGAAGCGGAGCTAGGTTATGAACGTGTATAGGCGCGTTGGGAAACTTTGTGCACGTGTACCTCTTTGCTGCATAGAACCAGGGCAAGTTGCCCCGTCAGGCAGGCACGATTTTGGTGGGCCTACCCCCGTGCTGCCCAGCGCTGAATAAACCTTACGAACCAATAAACATACCCACTTTACAATCCTACTGCCTGTGGAGTCTGTTTTCCGCAAGTCAGCATTACGTTAGAGTTGTGGCAAAAAAGGCTGGTTTGTGCAGGCACCTTTTCCGAGCCGCATGAAGCGGGGACGGTGCAGCCTCCACACACCCCGTTTGTGCTCAGCCTGGCCAATACTGCACGGGGCGAGTTCAGTGCACGGGACCAAGTTGTCCAAGGCAGTTGTGGATGCCCCCTCCCTGGAAGCGCTCAAGGTCAGGCTGGATGGGAATTTGAGCAACCTGATGTAGTGCATCTCGTGTCCTTGCCCGTGGCAGGGGTTCAGAATTAAGGCCTCTTCCAACCCAAACCATCTTGAAGGCCTCTTCCAACCCAAACCGTTCGGTGAGTCTACAGCGTGTTTGGTGACGGAAGCCAGGAGTTGTCAGCGTTATGCTTTGTGTTAGGATTGCTTCGTTATTGTGTTAAAGAATCCTAACTTTTGCTGGCGTCAAGTCAAAGAAAAACACCCCTCAGTCTCTTAGAGAAGCCTTCTCTTTAGCCTGCCTTTATCACCGCAGGTAGAGAGCTGCTGCCTTTTTCTGCACTGGTTCTTTGACGTGACATCTTTACATTAGGGACAGGTATCCGATCGGAAGGTGAAACCGAAGCAGAAGCTTCGGAAATTTCTACTTCTCCGAGTGCTTCACCAACGCCTCGCGTTGCAGAGGAAGGAGAAGATTATGGCAAAGGTGTCGTTTTCTACCTCAGGGACAAAGTTGTGGTGGGAATTGTGTTATGGAATATCTTCAACAGGATGCCTATGGCTCGCGAGGTCAGTACAGAACTAGTATGCTGAACAGGGGGACTGTTGCTTTCAGCTTGCTTAGATCTGGGATTTGCTTGTCGAAAAACCAATCTGCCAAATGAAGCGAAATGAGACTGACTGAATGCAGATAAACTTCTGTAATGAAATGTCAAGTCTGGCAGATGAAAGCAGAGCAGTGGATATCGTCTTCGTGGACTTCAGGAAGGTCTTTGACACCGTGTCCCATTAAGATCCTCAGGTACTAGTTATGTTGGACTTCTCAGGCCACCATTCTTTCTGATACCAGAACTCGAAGGTAAGGGATTGGAAATCCAACGACGTGATGATCTTAAAAGAGAAAAGAGGTCAGGAGATACATCCCTAGCTTCCGGAAGTAACCAGAAACGGGGTACAGATGAGCGGCCTCCAGAGAGAATCACCCAACGTTATGGGCCAGCCGCTTGGAAGCCGAAGGAGGTGGTTGCAGGAGCTCGGCAGGTAAGATGCATGTGCAACCTAAATCGAATCATAAGGTGGCAGGCAGTATTTGAAACCGTCACCGACCAAACCGCCAAGGTTCCTGACTTGCTCGCTGATCAAGCCACCCAGATGCGATGCGAGCTGCAATAATGCTACGTCTCACGGTCCTCGATTACTTACCAGCACGAGGAGGAGGTGCCTATGGACAAAGCCAAATGATGCAAGCTGCTGTCTTCAAATCGATGACAACAGGAAAGTCACTGAAGAAATTACAAAAGGGAATTAGAAAAGTAGCTCGCGTCCAGACCTGGAAGGTCTTGAACCTGGAAGGGAACATCTGGTCCTGGCTCCCAGGAGCAGCACGGGTGAAACAGTATTTGATTTGTTACTGGGATCCATCTTCTTAAGGATGATGCCTTGTTTAATCTCTTTTCTGAGGAAGTTAATTGGAAGGCTTCAGTCGTAAAGTCTCTGAAGATAGTAACTCTTAAGGGGCCAACAGGAAAGATTCTGCTAGGAAGCCAGGATCCCCAGGATCTACCAGATGAAAGGGACTTGCTCGTAATGGAGTAAAACGCAAAAAAACCCACGCCAGAGAGCAGAAAGAAAAGAGGAAGGAATTGTAAGCAAGAGTATGGGTGTGCAAAAGGAAGGGCGTTGCACCCCCATGCTGCGTCTCGAACCCGTGACCTCAGGTTTCTCTTCACGTCGCGAGGTCAGGGGTATGCGAGCGCCTCGAGCCGGTGAGCCACCGCCGCACCCTCGGGGGGCGGCGCTCCGGTTGGCCCCAAGAGCTGAGTGGCCGCTGGGGCGCTGGGGGGCGGGGCTATGCAAATGAAGCGCGGCCGGGCGCGCTGAGCAGCACGGGCCGGGGGGAGCCGAGCGCAGCCGAGCGCAGCCGAGTGCAGCAGGGGGGGCCGAGGGGAGCCGAGCGCAGCCGAGGGGAGCCGAGGGGGCATGGACGTGGCTAGAAATACCTGAGGGGAGGGCGGGAAGCCAGGGAGAGGAGGGGAGGGGGGGGGAGAGGCTGGGAGAGGCTGGGAGAGGCTAGGAGAGGCTAGGAGAGGCTAGGAGAGGCTAGGAGAGGCTAGGAGAGGGGGGGCTTGCTCCATCGCCTTCGTGAGCTCTACAGGAAACAATCGGGATTGGTAAAGCCGGGAAGGGAAGAATGGGGGCTCGCTTCATGGCGTTAGAAAATAGATGGTGCTGAGTGTCTTTGCTTGCTGCTGTGCAAATGAACCGAAACGAGGAGTCTCGGGGCCCCTCACAGAGGACGTTTCCTGACAAAACCGGGGAACCGGTCTCAAAAAAGCAGCTGAGACCGACCCTGTGGTTTGGGCAAGAGCCGAGGAGCAGCTGGGGGGGTCAGCTGGTGGTGATGACGAGGAGTTATCGGCCTTCGTCCCCACGACCCCCCGAAGACCACCACCAGGAGAGGAGACAGTGCGCAAGTGCAGCCAGGAGGAGCTCATGGAAATGACTCCTTGGAGCTCATTTTAATACGAAGCGGAGCTAGGTTATGAACGTGTATAGGCGCGTTGGGAAACTTTGTGCACGTGTACCTCTTTGCTGCATAGAACCAGGGCAAGTTGCCCCGTCAGGCAGGCACGATTTTGGTGGGCCTACCCCCGTGCTGCCCAGCGCTGAATAAACCTTACGAACCAATAAACATACCCACTTTACAATCCTACTGCCTGTGGAGTCTGTTTTCCGCAAGTCAGCATTACGTTAGAGTTGTGGCAAAAAAGGCTGGTTTGTGCAGGCACCTTTTCCGAGCCGCATGAAGCGGGGACGGTGCAGCCTCCACACACCCCGTTTGTGCTCAGCCTGGCCAATACTGCACGGGGCGAGTTCAGTGCACGGGACCAAGTTGTCCAAGGCAGTTGTGGATGCCCCCTCCCTGGAAGCGCTCAAGGTCAGGCTGGATGGGAATTTGAGCAACCTGATGTAGTGCATCTCGTGTCCTTGCCCGTGGCAGGGGTTCAGAATTAAGGCCTCTTCCAACCCAAACCATCTTGAAGGCCTCTTCCAACCCAAACCGTTCGGTGAGTCTACAGCGTGTTTGGTGACGGAAGCCAGGAGTTGTCAGCGTTATGCTTTGTGTTAGGATTGCTTCGTTATTGTGTTAAAGAATCCTAACTTTTGCTGGCGTCAAGTCAAAGAAAAACACCCCTCAGTCTCTTAGAGAAGCCTTCTCTTTAGCCTGCCTTTATCACCGCAGGTAGAGAGCTGCTGCCTTTTTCTGCACTGGTTCTTTGACGTGACATCTTTACATTAGGGACAGGTATCCGATCGGAAGGTGAAACCGAAGCAGAAGCTTCGGAAATTTCTACTTCTCCGAGTGCTTCACCAACGCCTCGCGTTGCAGAGGAAGGAGAAGATTATGGCAAAGGTGTCGTTTTCTACCTCAGGGACAAAGTTGTGGTGGGAATTGTGTTATGGAATATCTTCAACAGGATGCCTATGGCTCGCGAGGTCAGTACAGAACTAGTATGCTGAACAGGGGGACTGTTGCTTTCAGCTTGCTTAGATCTGGGATTTGCTTGTCGAAAAACCAATCTGCCAAATGAAGCGAAATGAGACTGACTGAATGCAGATAAACTTCTGTAATGAAATGTCAAGTCTGGCAGATGAAAGCAGAGCAGTGGATATCGTCTTCGTGGACTTCAGGAAGGTCTTTGACACCGTGTCCCATTAAGATCCTCAGGTACTAGTTATGTTGGACTTCTCAGGCCACCATTCTTTCTGATACCAGAACTCGAAGGTAAGGGATTGGAAATCCAACGACGTGATGATCTTAAAAGAGAAAAGAGGTCAGGAGATACATCCCTAGCTTCCGGAAGTAACCAGAAACGGGGTACAGATGAGCGGCCTCCAGAGAGAATCACCCAACGTTATGGGCCAGCCGCTTGGAAGCCGAAGGAGGTGGTTGCAGGAGCTCGGCAGGTAAGATGCATGTGCAACCTAAATCGAATCATAAGGTGGCAGGCAGTATTTGAAACCGTCACCGACCAAACCGCCAAGGTTCCTGACTTGCTCGCTGATCAAGCCACCCAGATGCGATGCGAGCTGCAATAATGCTACGTCTCACGGTCCTCGATTACTTACCAGCACGAGGAGGAGGTGCCTATGGACAAAGCCAAATGATGCAAGCTGCTGTCTTCAAATCGATGACAACAGGAAAGTCACTGAAGAAATTACAAAAGGGAATTAGAAAAGTAGCTCGCGTCCAGACCTGGAAGGTCTTGAACCTGGAAGGGAACATCTGGTCCTGGCTCCCAGGAGCAGCACGGGTGAAACAGTATTTGATTTGTTACTGGGATCCATCTTCTTAAGGATGATGCCTTGTTTAATCTCTTTTCTGAGGAAGTTAATTGGAAGGCTTCAGTCGTAAAGTCTCTGAAGATAGTAACTCTTAAGGGGCCAACAGGAAAGATTCTGCTAGGAAGCCAGGATCCCCAGGATCTACCAGATGAAAGGGACTTGCTCGTAATGGAGTAAAACGCAAAAAAACCCACGCCAGAGAGCAGAAAGAAAAGAGGAAGGAATTGTAAGCAAGAGTATGGGTGTGCAAAAGGAAGGGCGTTGCACCCCCATGCTGCGTCTCGAACCCGTGACCTCAGGTTTCTCTTCACGTCGCGAGGTCAGGGGTATGCGAGCGCCTCGAGCCGGTGAGCCACCGCCGCACCCTCGGGGGGCGGCGCTCCGGTTGGCCCCAAGAGCTGAGTGGCCGCTGGGGCGCTGGGGGGCGGGGCTATGCAAAGGAAGCGCGGCCGGGCGCGCTGAGCAGCACGGGCCGGGGGGAGCCGAGCGCAGCCGAGCGCAGCCGAGTGCAGCAGGGGGGGCCGAGGGGAGCCGAGCGCAGCCGAGGGGAGCCGAGGGGGCATGGACGTGGCTAGAAATACCTGAGGGGAGGGCGGGAAGCCAGGGAGAGGAGGGGAGGGGGGGGAGAGGCTGGGAGAGGCTGGGAGAGGCTAGGAGAGGCTAGGAGAGGCTAGAGA